>NC_089221.1:45033990-45666359 GCF_963924675.1 Phocoena phocoena
CCAGTGATGAGTTCTGTAGTAGTCCCATGGATCACAAAAGTAAGACAGAATTAGTTTTTTCCCTCAAGGGAGTCACAGTTTACTGGAGAAAGCAACACACAACAGATAATACTACGATTGCAGAGTACACCCTCTAAAGAGATATAAACAAAATGGTGGAGGAAAGAATACTGTGGCAACTACGAGGGTCACTGATGACCTGAGGGTGGCAGTGTTTGTGCAGATTCTTCAAGGCTCAGTGAAAGCAGTTTACTCCAGCCAGAGAAGAGCCTGTTCAGAGAGGCAGGCAATGGTGAAAGGACCCAGGATGTACAGAGACTAGTTAGACTCATGGGGGGCTACAGTGCAGGGTGTGTTTGTGGGTTGGGGTAGGTTTGGGGTGCAGGTGAGAGAATTAGCAGTAAAGGAAGCTGGAGAATAGTCAGGGGCCAGATGGCACATTTGGTGTGTTTGTCTCAGTCAGGAGTAGGGTTTGGATAGTTGTGGGTTGGCTAGAGCACAGATAAAGAGAGAGAAAGTTTGACAAAACCCAGCTGCCAAACGATATGGTTATGCCAGGATTTGGTAACTGATCTCAGCTTGTTTCACATCTGGAAGATCAGTCTAGGAGGAAAAAGGACAAGCAGTATGCAAACACCACTAGTCAAAGGTTGAAAATGAGTCCAAGATCAGTATAAAACACAAAAGCTTGAGCAGTAGGCACAGGAATCTATCATCAGCCTCAAGGGCAGGAATGCCAGTCCATGAAAGAGGGTGGGGCTTACAGGCACTTGATCCTCTGGAAACAGTTCAAGAGTCTAGGGACTTGACATTCAAGACCCAATCAAGTTGATTATGTGGTGATCCAGTGAGTCCCTGGCTTAAAGCTTATTCATAATTTCTGCACTGAGACACTGTCTCTGGGGTATGTTTAAAGGCTAAACCTAAGGAAAGAATTAAGAATCCCAGTGGTTAGAAGTGTCAAGACCATAGTAAAGCTCAGTTTTTCATACACAGGTGTATTAGGGTTCTCCATAGAAACAGAACTGATAAGGTGTGTGTGTGTGTATGTGTGTGTGTGTGAAAGAGAGAAGGGGGAAAGGGAGAGAGTGCACATATTTTATGTGTGGTTTTTATAAAACTATCCTGGAGATTCTTCTCTTTACTTAGTAAGTGTATTTTTTAGACTAAAATGATTGAAGGGTGGCCAATCAATTTATTTTAGCTGTATTTAATGATTTATGCCAGTTGCTTCCTCTGGTTGGCTGGTTGCTTGATATACCAGTGAGTGTATCGAGAGCTATAGATGTCAGTCAAACTGGTATGGAGGTGTAGGCTAGAACCTTTCTACTCTAAGTATGGATCAGTTGTAGAACCAATAACTTCACTTCACCTGGAAATTTGTACAAAAGCAAAATTGTATGGCCCTCCTGACCCGCAAATCAAAACTTACACTTTAATAAGAACCCCACGTAATTCATTTACACATTAAAATTTGAAAAACATTTGTTTAGAATACGTATTAATGGCATTACTCATATGACCAGCTCTGTGAAGCATCTTCTTTACTCACAGAAAATGAAAAAAAAAAATGCAATGTTATACCTCCATTTTAAAAATCAGTGTAGGGTCAGTGCTGCAGCCTGTGGAGTGAAAACCACATTCACAGAAAGAGAGACAAAATGAAAAGCCAGAGGACTATGTACCAGATGAAGGAACAAGATAAAACCCCAGAAAAACAACTAACTGAAGTGGAGATAGGCAACCTTCCAGAAAAAGAACTCAGAATAATGAGAGTGAAGATCATCCAGGTCCTCAGAAAAAGAATGAAGGCAAAGATCGAGAAGATGCAAGAAATGTTTAACAAAGACCTAGAATAATTAAAGAATAAAAACTTATCTCCAGAATTTACAAGCAGCTCATGCAGCTCAATATCAAAAAAATAAACAGCCCAATCCAAAAATAGGCAGAAGACTTAAATAGACATTTCTCCAAAGAAGATATACAGATGGCCAACAAACACATGAAAGGACGCTCAACATAACTAATCATTAGAGAAATGCAAATCAAAAATACAATGAGGTATCACCTCACACCAGTCAGAATGGCCATCATCATAAAATCTACAAACAATAAATGCTGGAGAGGGTGTGGAGAAAAGGGGACCCTCTTGCACTGTTGGTGGGAATGTAAATTGATACAGTCACTATGGAAAACAGTATGGAGGTTCCTTAAAAAACTAAAAATAGAAGTAACATATGACCCAGCAATCCCACTACTGGGCATATACCCTGAGAAAACCATAATTCAAAAAGGGTCATGTACCACAATGTTCATTGCAGCACTGTTTACAATAGCCAGGAAATGGAAGCAACCTAGGTGTCCATTGACACATGAATGAATAAAGAAAATGTGGCACATATATACAATGGAATATTACTCAGCCATAAAAAGAAAAAAAAAGGACAAACACCTAGAAGAATTAAAGAACAAACAAACAGTGAACAATACAATAACTGAATTGAAAAATACACTAGAAGGAATCAATAGCAGAATAACTGAGGCAGAAGAATGGATAAGTGATCTGGAAGACTGAATGGTGGAATTCACTGCCATGGAACAGAATAAAGAAAAGAGAATGAAAAGAATTGAAGACAGACTAAGAGACCTCTGGGACAACATTAAACGCAACAACATTTGCATTATAGGGGTCTGAGAAGGAGAAGAGAGAGGGAAAGGACCCGAGAAAATATTTCAAGAGATTATAGTCAAAAACTTCCCTTACATGGGAAAGGAAAGAGCCACCCAAGTCCAGGAAGTGCAGAGAGTCCCAGGCAGGATAAACCCAAAGAGAAACACACTGAGACACATAGTAATCAAATTGACAAAAATTAAAGACAAAGAAAAATTATTGAAAGCAACAAGGGAAAAACAACAAATAACATACAAGGGAGCTTCCATAAGGTTAACAGCTGATTTCTCAGCGGAAACTCTAAAAGCCAGAAGGGAATGGCACGATATATTTAAAGTGATGAAAGGGAAGAACCTACAACCAAGGTTACTCTGCCAGGCAAGGATCTCATTCATATTTGATGGAGAAATCAAAAGCTTTACAGACAAGCAAAAGCTAAGAGAATTCAGCACCACCAAACCAGCTCTCCAACAAATGCTAAAGGAACTTCTCTAAGTGGGAAAAACAAGAGAAGAAAAGGACCTACAAAAACAAACCAATAACAATTAAGAGAATGGTAATAGGATCATACATATTGATAATTGCCTTAAACGTGAATGGATTAAATGTTCCAACGAAAAGACACAGGATCGCTGAATGGATACAAACACAAGACCCATATATATGCTATCTACAACAGATCCACTTCAGACCTGGGGACACATACAGACTGAAAGTGAGGGGATCGAAAAAGATATTCCATGCAAATGGAAATCAGGAGAAAGCTGGAGTAGCAATACTCATATCAGATAAAATAGACTTTAAAATAAAGAATGGTACAAGAGACAAGGAAGGACACTACATAATGATCAAGGGATCAATCCAAGAAGAAGATATAGCAATTATAAATATATATGCACCCAACATAGGAGCACCTCAATACATAAGGCAACTGCTAACAGCTATAAAAGAGGAAATTGACAGTAACACAGTAATAGTGGGGGAAATTAATACCTCATTTACACCAATGGACAGATCATCCAGACAGAAAATTAATAAGGAAACGCAAGCTTTAAGTGACACAATACACCAGATAGATTTAATTGATGTTTATAGGACATTCCATCCAAAAACAGCAGATTACACTTTCTTCTCAAGTGCACACAGAACACTCTCCAGAATAGATCACATCTTGGGTCACAAATCAAGCCTTGGTAAACATAAGAAAATTGAAATCATATCATGCATCTTTTCTGACCACAACGCTCTGAGAGTAGAAATCAGTTATGGGGGAAAAAAATGTAAAAACACAAACACATGGAGGCTAAACAATACATTACGAAATAACCAAGAGATCATTGAAGAAATCACAAGGAAAATAAAAAAATACCTAGAAACAAATTACAACAAAACCACGACCATCTAAAACCTATGGGATGCAGCAAAAGCAGTTCTAAGAGGGAAGTTTATACCAAGCTTACCTCAAAACACAAGAAAAATCTCAAACAATCTAACCTTACACCTAAAGGAACTAGAGAAAAAACAAAACACAAAGTTAGTAGAAGGAAAGAAATCATAAAGATCATAGCAGAAATAAATGAAATAGAAACAAAGAAAACAATAGCAAAGATCAATAAAACTAAAAGCGGGTCTTTGAGAGTATAAACAAATTGATAAACCTTCAGCCAGACTCATCAGGAAAAAGAGGAAGAGGACTCAAATCAATAATATTAGAAATGAAAAAGGAGAAGTTACAATGGTCACCACAGAAATACAAAGCATCTTAAGAGACTACAAGTAACTCTATGCCAATAAAATGGACAACCTGGAAAAAATGGACAAATTCTTAGAAAGGTATGAACTTCCAAGACTGAACCAGGAAGAAATAGAAAATATGAACAGACCAATCACAAGTAGTGAAATTGAAAATCTTCCAAAAAACAAAAGTCCAGGACTAGATGGCTTCACACGTGAATTTTATCAAACATTTAGAGAAGAGCTAACACCCATCCTTCTCAAACTCTTCCAAAAAATTGCAGATGGAGGAACACTCCCAAACTCGTTCTATGAGGCCACCATCACCCTGAAACCAAAACCAGACAAAGATACTACAAAAAAGAAAACTACAGGCCAATATCACTAATGAACATAGATGGAAAAATCCTCAACAAAATACTAACAAAGAGAATCCAAAAACGGTCATACACCATGATCAAGTGGGATTTATCCCAGAGATGCAAGGATTCTTCCATATATGCAAATCAATCAACGTGATACACCATATTAACAAACTGAAGGAGAAAAACCATATAATCATCTCAGTAGATGCAGAAAAAGCTTTTGACAAAATTCAACACCCATTTATGATAAAAATTCTCCAAAAAGTGGGCATAGAGGGAACCTACCTTAACATAATAAAGGCCATATATGACAGACCCACAGCAAACATCATTCTCAATGGTGAAAACCTGAAAGTATTTCCTCTAAGATCAGGAACAAGACAACGATGTCCACTCTCACCACTGTTAGTCAACATAGTTTTGGAAGTCCTAGCCACGGCCAGCAGAGGACAAAAAGAAATAAAAGGAATACAAATTGGAAAAGAAGAAGTAAAACTGTCACTGTTTGCAGATGACATGATACTATACATAGAGAATCCTAAAGATGCCACCAGAAAACTACTAGAGCTAATCAATGAATTTGGTAAAGTAGCAGGATACAAAATTAATGCACAGAAATCTCTTGCATTCCTATACACTAACAATGAAAGATCAGAAAGAGAAATTAAGGAAACAATCCCATTCACCACTGCAACAAAAAGAATAAGATACCTAGGAATAAACCTACCTAAGGAGGTAAAAGACCTATACTCAGAAAACTGTAAGGCACCAATGAAAAAATCAAAGATGACACCAACAGATGGAGAGATATACCATGTTCTTGGATTGGAAAAATCAACATTGTGAAAATGACTATACTACCCAAAGTAATCTATAGATTCAATGCAATCCCTATCAAATTACCAGTGGCATTATTTACAGAACTAGAACAAAAAATCTTAAAATTTGTATGGAGACACAAAAGACCCCGAATAGCCAAAGCAGTCTTGAGGGAAAAAAAATAGCTGGAGGAATCAGACTCCGTGACTTCAGACTATACTACAAAGCTACAGTAATCAAGACAATATGGTACTGGCACAAAAACAGAGATATAGATCAATGCAACAGGATAGAAAACCCTGAGATAAAATGACACACCTTGGTCAACTAATCTATGAGAAAGGAGGCAAGAATATAAAATGGAGAAAAGACAGTCTCTTCAACAAGTGGTGCTGGGAACAATGGACAGCTACATGTGAAAGAAAGAGATTAGAACACTCCCTAACACCATACACAAAAAGAAACTCAAAATGGATTAGAAACCTAAATGTAAGACTAGACACTCTAAAACTCTTAGAGGAAAACATAGGCAGACACTCTGACATACATCACAGCAAGATCTTTTTTGATCCACCTCCTAGAGTAATGGAAATAAAAACAAAAATAAATAAGTGGGACATAATGAAACTTAAAAGCTTTTGCAAAGCAAAGGAAACTATGAATAAGATGAAAAAACAACCCTCGGGATGGGAGAAAATATTTGCAAACGAATCAATGGACAAAGGATTAATCTCCAAAATATATAAACAGCTCATGCAGCTCAATATTAAAAAAAAACAAGCAACCCAATCAAAAAATGGGCAGAAGATGCAAATAGACATTTCTCCAAAGAAGACATACAGATGGCCGAGAAGCACATGAAAACATCAACATCAACATCACTAATTATTAGAGAAATGCAAATCAAAACTACAATGAGGTATCACCTCACACCAGTTAGAATGGGCATCATCAGAAAATCTACAAACAACAAATGCTGGAGAGGGTGTGGAGAAAAGGGAACCCTCTTGCACCGTTGGTGGGAATGTAAACTGATACAGCCACTATGAAGAACAATATGGAGGTTCCTTATAAAATTAAAAATAGAATTATAATAAGACCCAGCAATCCCAGTACTGAGCATATACCCAGAGAAAATCATAATTCCAAAAGACACATGCACCACAATGTTCATTGCAGCTCTATTTACAATAGCCAGGTCATGGAAGCAACCTTAATGCCCATCGACAGACGAATGGATAAAGAAGTTGTGGTACATATATACAATGGAATATTACTCAGCCATCAAAAGGAATGGAATTGGTATTTGTAGAGATGTGGGTGGATCTAGAGACTGTCATACAGAGTGAAGTAAGTCAGAAAGAGAAAAACAAATATCATATATTAACACATATATGTGGAACCTAGAAAAATGGTACAGATGAACTGGTTTGCTGGGCAGAAATACAGACACCGATGTAGAGAACAAACATATGGACACCAAGGGGAGAAAGTGATGGGTGTGACGAATTGTTTGATTGGGTTTGACATGTATACACTGATGTGGATAAAATTGATGACTAATAAGAACCTGCTGCATAAAAAAATAAATAATAGAAAATTCAAAAACAAAGGAATGGGAGGAGCTTCAGGATCACGGAAGAGTTAAGACATGGAGATCACTTTCCTCCCCACAAATACATCAGAAATACATCTACATGTGGAACAACTCCTACAGAACACCTACTGAACGCTGGTAGAAGACCTCAGACCTCCCAAAAGCCAAGAAACTCCCCATGTACCTGGGTAGGGCAAAAGAAAAAAGAAAAAACAGAGACAGAAGAATAGGGACGGGACCTGCACCAGTGGGAGGGAGCCGTGAAGGAGGAAAGGTTTCCACACACCAGGAAGCCCCTTCGTGGGCAGAGAGTACAGATGGTGGAGGGGGGAAGCTTCGGAGCCATGGAGGAGAGCACAGCAACAGGGGTGCGGAGGGCAAAGCAGAGAGATTCCCACACAGAGGGTCGGTGCCGACCAGCACTCACCAGCCTGAGAGGCTTGTCTGCTCACCCACTGGGACGGGTGCGGGCCCGGAGCTGAGGCTTGGGCTTCAGAGGTCACATCCCAGGGAGAGGACTGGGGTTGGCTGCAAGAACACAGGCTGAAGGGGTCTAGTGCACCCCAGCTAGCTGGGAGGGATTCCAGGAAAACGTCTGGACCTGCTAACAGGCAAGAGACTTTTTCTTGCCTGTTTGATTCCTGGTGCATGAGGAGAGGGGATTAAGAGAGCCGCTTAAAGGAGCTCCAGAGATGGGTGTGAGGCATGGCTATGAGCATGGACCCCAGAGACAGGCATGAGATGCTAAGGCTGCTGCTGCAGCCACCAAGAAGCCTGTGTGCAAGCACAAGTCACTATCCACGCCTCTCCTCCTGGGAGCCTGTGCAGCCCGCCACTGCCGGGGTCCTGTGATCCAGGAACAGCTTTACTGGGTGAGCACACGGTGTGCCTGAGGCTGCTGCAACGTCACACCAGCCTCTGCTGCCACAGGCTCACCCTGCACTCCATACCCCTCCCTCCCCCCAGACTGAGTGAGCCGGAGCCCCCGAATCAGCTGCTCCTTTAACCCCGTCCTGTCTGAGTGAAGGACAGATGCTCTCAGGCGACCTACACTCAGAGGCAGGTCCAAATCCAAAGCTGAACCCCGGGAGCTGCGCGAACAAAGAAGAGAAAGGGAAATCTCTCCCAGCAGCCTCAGGAGCAGCGGATTAAAGCTCCACAGTCAACTTGATGCATCCTGCATCTGTGGAATACCTGAATAGACTATGACTCATCCCAAATTGAGGAGCTGGACTTTTGGAGCAATGATATATTTTTATATATTTCCCTTTTTCTCTTTTTGTGAGTGTGTATGTGTATCCTTCAATGTGTGATTTTTGTCTGTATAGCTTTGCTTTTACCATTTGTCCTAGGGTTCTATCTGTTTTTTTTTCCTTTTTTTAGTATTGTTTTCAGCGCTTGTTATCATTGGTGGATTTTTTTTTTTGGTTTGGTTGTTCTTTCTTTCTTTTTTTTAATTGCTTTAAAATTATTTTAATAATTATTTTTTTGTTTTTTACTTTAATAACTTCTAAATTTAATTTTATCTTTCTTCCTTCCTTCCTCCCTCCCTCCCTCCCTCCCTCCCTCCCTCCCTCCTTCTCTCTCTTTCTTTCTTTCTTTCTTTCTTTCTTTCTTTCTTTCTTTCTTTCTTTCTTTCTTTCTTTTCTTTCTTTCTTTCTTTTTCTCTCCCTTTTATTCTGAGCCGTGTGGATGACAGGCTCTTGGTGCTCCAGCCAGGCATCAGGGCTATGCCTCTGAGGTGAGAGAGCCAAGTTCAGGACACTGGTCCACCAGAGACCTCCCAGCTTGAAGTAATATCAAATGGTGAAAATTTCCCAGGGATCTCCATCTCAACGCTAAGACGCAGGTCCACTCAATGACCAGCAAGCTACAGTGTTGGACATCGTACGCCAGACAGCTACCAAGACAGGAACACACCCCCACCCGTTAGCAGAGAGGCTGCCTAAAATCATAATAAGGCCACAGACACCCCAAAGCACACCATCAGTCATGGACCTGCCCACCAGAAAGACAAGATCCAGCCTCATCCACCAGATGAGGCTGGATCTTCCCTCCACCGGGAAGCCTACACAACCCACAGAAACAACCTTAGCCACTGGGGACAGATACCAAAAACAACAACAGAAACTACAAACCTGCAGCCTGCAAAAAGGAGACCCCAAACACAGTAAGTTAAGCAAAATTAGAAGACAAAGAAACACACAGCAGATTAAGGAGCAAGGTAAAAACCCACCAGACCTAACAAATGAAGAGGAAATAGGCAGTCTACCTGAAAAAGAACTCAGAATAATGATAGTAAAGATGATCTAAAATCTTGGAAATGGAATAGAGAAAATACAAGAAATGTTTAATAAGGACCTAGAAGAACTAAAGAGCAAGCAAACAATCATGAACAACACAATAAATGAATTTAAAAATTCTCTACAAGGGATCAATAGCAGAATAACTGAGACAGAAGAATGGATAGGTGACCTGGAAGATAAAATAGTGGAAATAACTACTGCAGAGCAGAATAAAGAAAAAAGAATGAAAAGAATTGAGGACAGGCTCACAGACCTCTGGGACAATATTAAACGCACCAACATTTGAATTATAGGGGTCCCAGAAGAAGAAGAGAAAAAGAAAGGGACTGAGAAAATATTTGAAGAGATTATAGTTGAAAACTTCCCTAATATGGGTAAGGAAATAGTTAATCAAGTCCAGGAAGCACAGAGAGTCCCATACAGGATAAATCCAAGGAGAAACATGCCAAGACACATATTAATCAAACTATCAGAAATTAAATACAAAGAAAAAATATTAAAAGCAGCAAGGGAAAAACAACAAATAACATACAAGGGAATCCCCATAAGGTTAACAGCTGATGTTTCAGCAGAAACTCTGCAAGCCAGAAGGGAGTGGCAGGACATATTTAAAGTGATGAAAGGGAAAAACCTACAACCAAGATTACTCTGTCCAACAAGGATCTCATTCAGATTTGACGGAGAAATTAAAATCTTTACAGACAAGCAAAAGCTAAGAGAATTCAGCACCCCCAAACCAGCTATATAACAAATCTTAAAGGAACTTCTCTAGGCAGGAAACACAAGAGAAGAAAAAGACCTACAATAACAAACCCAAAACAATTAAGAAAATGGTAGTAGGAACATACATATCGATACTTACCTTAAATGTAAACGGATTAAATGCTCCAACTAAAAGACACAGACTGGCTGAATGGATACAAAAACAAGACCCGTATATATGCTGTCTACAAGAGACCCACTTCAGACCTAGGGATACATACAGACTGAAAGTGAGGGGATGGAAAAAGATATTCCATGCAAATGGAAATCAAAAGAAAGCTGGAGTAGCAATTCTCATATCAGACAAAATAGACTTTAAAACAAAGACTGTTACAAGAGACAAAGGAGGACACTACATAATGATCAAGGGATGAATCCAAGAAGATATAACAATTGTAAATATTTATGCACCCAACATAGGAGCACCTCAATACATAAGGCAAATGTTACCAGCCATAAAAGGGGAAATCGATAGTAACACATTCATAGTAGGGGACTTTAACACCCCACTTTCACCAATGGACAGATCATCCAAAATGAAAATAAATAAGGAAACCCAGGCTTTAAATGATACATTAAACAAGATGGACTTAATTGATATTTATAGGACATTCCATCCAAAAACAACAGAATACTCTTTCTTCTCAAGTGCTCATGGAACATTCTCCAGGATAGATCATATCTTGGGTCACAAGTCAAGCCTTGGTAAGTTTAAGAAAATTGAAATCATATCAAGTATCTTTTCTGACCACAATGCTATGAGACTAGATATCAAATACAAGATAAAATCTGTAAGAAATACAAACACATGGAGGCTAAACGATACACTACTTAAGAACCAAGAGATCACTGAAGAAATCAAAGAGGAAATCAAAAATACCTAGAAACAAATGAAAATGAAAACATGATGACCCAAAACCTATGGGATGCAGCAAAAGCAGTTCTAAGAGGGAAGTTTATAGCAATACAATCCTACCTTAAGAAACAAGAAACATCTCAAATACACAACCTAACCTTACGCCTAAAGCAATTAGAGAAAGAAGAACAAAGAATCTCCAAAGTTAGCAGAAGGAAAGAAATCATAAAGATCAGATCAGAAATAAATGAAAAAGAAATAAAGGAAACGATAGCAAAGATCAATAAAACTAAAGGCTGGTCCTTTGAGATGATAAACCAAATTGATAAACCGTTACCCAGACTCATCAAGAAAAAAAGGGAGAACACTCAAATCAATAGAATTAGAAATGAAAAAGGGGAAGTAACAACTGATAGTGTAGAAATACAAAGGATCATGAGAGATTACTATGAGCAACTATATGCCAATAAAATGGACAACCTAGAAGAAATGGACAAATTCTTAGAAATGCACAAACTTCCGAGACTGAACCAGGAAGAAATAGAAAATAGGAACAGACCAATCACAAGCACTGAAATTGAAACTGTGATTAAAAATCTTCCAACAAACAAAAGCCCAGGAGAGATGGCTGCACAGGCAAATTCTATCAAACATTTAGAGAAGAGGTAACACCTATCCTTCTCAAACTCTTCCAAAATATAGCAGAGGGAGGAACACTCCCAAACTCATTCTACGAGGCCACCATCACCCTGATACCAAAACCAGACAAGGATGTCACAAAGAAAGAAAACTACAGGCCAATACCACTGATAAACATACATGCAAAATTCCTCAACAAAATACTAGCAGACAGGGCTTCCCTGGTGGCGCAGTGGTGGAGATTCTGCCTGCTGATGCAGGGGACACGGGTTTGTGCCCTGGTCCAGGAAGATCCCACATGCCGCGGAGTGGCTGGGCCTGTGAGCCATGGCCGCTGAGCCTGTGCGTCTGGAGCCTGTGCTCTGTAATGGCAGAGGCCACAGCATACAAAAAGAGTCGTGTACCACAATGTTCATTGCAGCTCTGTTTACAGTAGCCAGGACATGGAAGCAATCTAAGTGTCCATCGACAGATGAATGGATAAAGAAGATGTGGCACATATATACAATGGAATATTACTTAGCCATAAAAAGAAACGAAATTGGTGGATGGACCTAGAGTCTGTCATACAGAGTGAAATAAGTCAGAAAGAGAAAAAGAAATACCGTATGCTAACACATATATATAGAATCTAAAAAAAAAAACATGGTCATGAAGAACCTAGGGGCAAGAAGAGAATAAAGATGCAGACCTAGTAGAGAATGGACTTGAGGACACGGGGAGAGGGAAGGGTAAGCTGGAATGAAGTGAGAGAGTGGTAGTTTATATATGGACATATATACTATGAAATGTAAAATAGATGGCTAGTGGGAAGCAGTCGCATAGCACAGGGAGATCAGCTCGGTGCTTTGTGACCAGCTAGAAGGGTGGGATAAGGAAGGTGGGAAGTAGGGAGACACAAGAGGGAAGAGATATGGGGATATATGTATATGTATAAATGATTCACTTTGTTATAAAGCAGAAACTAACACACCATTGTAAAGCAATTATACTCCAATAAAAACATAAAAGAAAAATAATAAAAGTAATAAATTTTTAAAAAAAGGAATGTCTTACACTGAGTTGGCATGATTCAAATATTTGGTCTATATAGTAATAATAACAATAATAAATTGTACATGTTTACATAAAACTAAGAAAAATTTATGTTTCTGCTTAATTTTCTCAGCTGAGTCAACGTTGAGTATAGTATCAATTCAGTCTTAAATAAGAAAATCAGGGAAAGAAGTTTTGCCATATACTTGTGGGAGATTATTGACTTGATAAAACAGTTGGTTAATTTTTTTCACACTTGAACTGGTTGTGACACCATTTCAGAAATTATTTTCATCCTATGTAATGACCAGCTATTTTCCATGATCTCCTGGGAGCACAAGTAGAATGGGCTTCAGTTGCACAAGGCAACTTTCTAGTCAGTAGAGGCAAAGTTCTGAGATCTAGATTACAGTACTAAGAGTGTTTGCAGAGTCTTTCCCTGGATGCCTTAGAAAACAGACAAATGTCTGTTTGTCTTGGATGGCATAATTGCAGCCCTGTGCTGTACTCAGTGGGGTCTGAGCTCAGTGATCTCACAGGTCTCCAGAGCTACAACATGGTAACTTTATTATTAGAAGGATAGAGAATCAGCATTGCTGTGTCTTAAGAGGAAAAATGAACCAATTAGAAACCAAGTGGCTTGCCTCCGCTAAGAGGTTAGTGTGGAATGAATTCCTGCCTTCCTCATGGCGGAATAGATGGCATATTATGCTTCCTATTTTACACATCTAATAATCAGCATTTGAGTTTGGTATCCGTATTCCTCAACTGTATTTGTTACAGACTGTTCATCTTTTGAGGTAAATGGAGTTGTTGTTTTTTTGTAAGATACCAGAATGACCTTAATCCTTCTAGACAGACATTCCCAAGGTATATTTCAGAGGCAGCAGTGGTTGGAGAGTGTCACTTTTGATGGTCTGCTGACCTCTGCATGAGCCACACTAGAACCCCCTGTAAATGCAGAGGTTGTATTGCTGTGCCTGGAGTTCAGCTGGTGACTCACTGGGGACCAGGCAAGCATGAGTAATTGCAATTTGCAAATGGCAAGGAATGAATGCGAATCTGTCTTCTCTTTAGCCTTGTTCTAATGAGTCTTTATGGAAGCAAAATTGCACCCTTTCTCTAGCCATGTTTTTTTATTTTTTTATTTTTTAACATCTTTATTGGATGTTATAATGGCTTTACAGTGGTGTGTTAGTTTCTGCTGTATAACAAAGTGAATCAGCTATACATATATATATATATATCCCCATATCCCCTCCCTCTTGCATCTCCCTCCTACCCTCCCTGTTCCACCCCTGTAGGTGGTCACAAAGCACCGAGCTGATCTCCCTGTGCTATGCGGCTGCTTCCCACTAGCTATCTATTTTACGTTTGGTAGTGTATATATGTCCATGCCAGTCTCTCACTTCATCCCAGCTTACCATTCCCCCTCCCTGTGTCCTCAAGTCCATTCTCTATACTTGCATCTTTATTCCTGTCCTGCCCCTAGGTTCTTCAGAACCTTTTTTTTAATTTTAGATTCTGTATATATGTGTTAGCATATGGTATTTGTTTTTCTCTTTCTGACTTATTTCACTCTGTATGACAGACTCTACGTCCATCCACCTCACTACAGATAACTCATTTCTTTTTATGGCTGAGTAATATTTCTGGCCATGTGTTTGCTTTAAACGAATCTCGACAAATGATATGGCACTGAAGAAAATATGTTTAAGCTACATATTTACCTTGAAAAATAACACAGAACTAAGTGGGAAGGAAAATATGTACACACACACACAGATCATATTCTGTCATTCTGATAGCCTATAATGACTTGTCCATTTTGCCCTTGAATCTAATTAATTGGTCTTTGTAACCAGAGAAATAGTATTGTTTCTCTGTCTAAAGAGATACTGAGAACATAGCTTAAAAAAAGTCATGGCGGGCTTCCCTGGTGGCGCAGTGGTTGAGGGTCTGCCTGCCGATGCGGGGGACGCGGGTTCGTGCCCCGGTCTGGGAGGGTCCCACGTGCCGCGGAGCGGCTGGGCCTGTGGGCCGTGGCCGCTGGGCCTGTGCGTCCGGGCCCTGTGCTCCGCGGCGGGAGAGGCCACAGCGGTGAGGGGCGCGCGTACCAAAAAAAAAAAAAAGTCATGGCAACACATCAGCTTCTGATATGGAACGATGTTACAAAGGCAAGCCCACCCGACTGCCCTGCTTCCTCAAGTCCAGCCAGCAGGGCAGTGCTCTGTGCCCTCCTTGGCAGAAATTGCAGGAGCAATTTGAATCTAGCTCTCGCTTTAACTGAGCAGTGAAACAGGGGTCTGGTACCCTCTTGAGTGGCAGCCTTCTAATGTTTTATATGCCAGGAAAGTGCCCCAAACAAAGAAACTGTCAGAGTCCCTGGGTCCTGAACTATAGATTTGTCTGTCTCCTCTGTGTCAGAACACCAGTTCTGAGCGGGTGCCAATCCAGAGGTGATGGGCGGGAAAAGGGTGCTGCGTGGCTATGTGCCACGGTGAGAATGCAGAGGAAGGGAGACTGCACATGCTGGGGCTTCTCATGGCTGACACCTAATTCTTATGTAACAAGTGCCCTTTCAGGTAAAAGCAACAGATGGTATTTTACCCTGTTTAAGTGACAGATGTTGGAGATTTTTACCTGTGCTTCTGCCAGGGAAGTAGTGTAGTCTGGAGAGCAGGGATTGGGTTGCATACAAAACCTAGAACTAGAAACCTTTGTAGCTGCATCATGAATAGTAGAGTAACTTCCCCACAGGATACAGATGCCTGGCTCTGATTTGTTCCTATTATAAGGCTTCAGGCCCACAAAGATTGTGAGAGGTCCCTGGGGACTGGGCGAAGGGGAAATTTATGAGCCTTCATTGCACTGCCTCTCCCTTCCCTGTGCTCCTGGGGACCATGTGTGGAAATAGAGGCCAGGCATCCGATATAGGTAGGATCTGGACTCCTAGCCAGATAGCTCTCCCAACTCTTATCCCTGGCATCTTGGCCAAAGGCATGCCTTAAAGAGTAGTCGTTCTCTCTGGAGTCCTTTGACCAAATAAAATCTAAACCAAGGATTTCGCTTTGCAGACCATTTGCTCTCTGCCTTTTTGAGATGGGATATTAGTACTCACGATCTCTCTGTCTTCCTCTTCCTGGAAAGGTAGAAAATGAAAGCGTTGATACTTCTAACACTGGTGGTCTACTAAAAGTAAAGTTTGCCAGCGAATCCAGTCTAAAATGGCTCAGGGTAATCTACCAAATTCATTTAAAGAAATTCTTCATGTAGTCTAGAAAGTTAACTAAATACATTGTCTTCATCATTTTCCTAAAGAATGCTTTAAAATAATTTTAGAGGATGTCTTTTCTCCAGCTGCCAGTCAGGATGTGCATTCACTCTGCTCCACGGTACATTTGTGAACGGCGAGGCCAGCTAAGGAACACAGCCATCACACGTGGAGTTGTGGCACAGCCAGGGTTAGCACACCAAGCCCTCCCCCTGCTTCCCTAGCTGCCTCCACCTGGGAAGTTCACCTTCTGGGTTGAGACTGGCTGCTTTTCTTGTTTATCTTGTTTCTTTACGTCCTCTTGTCAAATCAAAATTGTTGTATTTTCTTTCTGACTTAAAAAATTATTAATAAACTTGGCTTGCATTCAAGGAAGATAAGCAAGCCAAGCCAAGATGAGTGTATAGAAGTTCGGGGCCTGTAATTTTGTCGGCTGCGTACATTGGGCTACAGTCTCACCAGGAGGGATGAGTCTTCCATATGCAGGGGTGTATAAATAGCAAGGCTTTGTGATATGGGAGTACAGCAGCCTTAAAATAGCTGAACTGGAAGATGTTACGATAATGCTATTTTTTAGGCTTATACATCTGTGCAGAGTGCACATCTTATTATGTGTACATAATGTGTTAACCAAACGCCTAGCAGATGGGTTGGTTTTATTTGGAGGGGAACAAGAGTGGTGAAAAAGCCTTAGTGTGTTGGTATGCAGAAGAGCCTAAATTAGACAAGGAGTCACAATGCTGGCGAGGCCAGATAACATCCTTCAAACAGTTTGGTCTGATAAGCTGGCTAGACATGTCGTGAAAAAGGGGAGAAAATGAATCTTAAATGCTTACGTGCCAGATGGCTAAAATCTAAGTAACAGTTTTCTATTGTGCAGGGCTATTCATTTGTCAACCCTAGGAATTTATCTCTTAAAAACTTCTTATCCAGTTAACTTCTACTCGAGTTGATTTTTGCAGGGGGAGAATGGAGTCTAGTCACTTGCCAGTCATGAGATAGACTGAGTGTGTTTGGATGGAATACAGAGGCCAAAGTCAATTTTTTTTTTTATAATAGATTACTGTTTGAAGTGTAAGAGAGGGAATCTTTATGTTAATGTTATTTTTCCTCCTTAATTAAAAAAATCTTGAATGTAAAACTGTATTTATCGTTCGTGTGTTGTTTATTAGAATATAACACTGAACTCTGTAGGGTGAGGTATTCATTTTTCACTGTACTATTTTTATAACTCATTCAATTTTATTGGTGAGAGAGTCCTACACTATGATTTTGACTAGAAAAGTGAAGCTTTTTGTCTTCTTTTCATATATATATATATATATATATATATATATATATATATATATATATATATATACACCACTCACCACACCTTTTGCAAGATCCAGGGGCAACATCTCTGATTCTGATTTGAGTTTATAACTTAATCTAAACACAGAAAGGAAACTGAGAATAATAAGGCCAGATACCCCCTCAGTGTGGTAAATAAGGCTTCATTTGCTGAAGTCACTAGGTCGTAGGAAAGTGATTTTGGTCTCTGATGACCCATGAACCTTAAACTGAAAGGTACACATTCTCTACTATGCCATGGCTTCCTTGCATTGTTTTGGGCCATCTCTGTGGGAACAAGTGCTTAGACCTCACTCAGTAAAATTCACACAACCCCCAGGGCCCAAAGAACTCCTCAGTCCAATGGATGGAAAGCTAAGTTTAGATGAATAACACGGGAGACTTACTGAAGCTTAGAGGTGTGATAAGAACAGGGGAAGGAGTGATTAAGAGAGCTGTGAATAATGCTTACATTTTTAACAGGAAGTCCAATTAGATCCTGATATTTTAATGTGGAGTTGTTTTAAAGATCAAACTGTAAATAGGACACACATCATTTTGTAAAAGAGAAACCCTGATCTTTGTTAAGAAAATGAACTCAGTCCTAGAAACTGCGAGTTTAAATTTTGGCAGAATGACTTTTGTTTTTCACAAAAAATTCCTCTGGAATTTCACAAGTACACCTTTTGAAAAAAATGTTTTATGTATTCTACTTATCAGCCACAATCAGAGGTTCAATGCTAAGGCAAACTTCACTTGTATACTAAATTAAGAAAAAAAACATAAGAACCAAACCCAAATTGTTCTGTTAAGCTTTGAAAAGTTATATAAAACATCATGGAATCTGTTCATGATTCTATTTATGTTCAAGCATTTCGAGAATGTGTTACTAATTACATGTATTCATTGTTTTTTTATTAAAACATTTGGCTAACATTGAGGCCTATCCCATATAACAGATAAAGTAAGCTGAAATTACAGTTTTGGAATTCATACTTACTGTAATTTCAAATCATCGTTTTAAACTGTTTATATTTCAGTGCCTGAATACTCATGTTAACAGGCCTGTATCCTATTCCCACCGCATTTTTCTTTTTATGTTATATGAAAATTGACATAAAGATAGAGCAGTGACCACAGTGACATCTTACACAGAAGTGGTTTCATAAATTATAAATGCAATTATTTTATGAATTTGGAAGTGACTGGTTTTACAAACAGATGCAGTTGATGGCTGCTTGTATGATTTAAGACAAAAGCTTCCTCCTGTCTCAACAATACTGCTCTCTAAGTATCTGCTGTATGGGCAATTAATCCAGGCTGGACAATCCCAGAACTCAGCACAGCAGCCCAGTGATTGGTCCAGGAGTAGACTTGTGGCCAAGCACAGCCAATAAAAATTTTCCCTAATGTGTGGTCACTAGAGGAGAAGACCTTTCTTCCATTTGGATGGTAAGTCCAAAGACAGACTTGTGCTGGCAGTGGTTATCTTTCCTAGTATATGGGAAAACTTGGCTGAAAATCAACCCAAGACACAGAGATAAATGGAACCATAAGATTGAGAGAGAGTCTTGATGACATTTTTAGAGCCCCTAAATCTAGATGTAGCCCTTGGATTTCCCAGTGATGTGAATTAATATTTTTCCAAAACCCAGTTTGAGTTAGATTTCTTTTGCATGCAATTGAAAGGGTGCTTATTAAAAGCTTAAGAAAACTCAGTTTCTGATGCTATATAACTTCCCCTCCCAAAGCTTTTCTTTTTGACATCTGTCATATCCTTCCCACCCTGGGTACTCATGTGATACTGCAGCTTAAGATTGACAATAAAAAATATGGTAACAGTAAAAAATTACACAAATTTTCTACTTTTATCTATAATAAAGCCTGAAATTAGTTGCACAATTTTTAAAAAGGATTTTAGAGAGGAAATAGGTAACTGGAAACAAGTGTAATTCAGGGAAGGCTTCATATAGAAATTGAACTTGGACCTTTAATGATGGGCAGGGGTTGAAGAATAGATGATGAGGAAAGAGAAGGATGTTGCAGGTAAAGAAAATAAGAGGAATAAATTCACAGAAGTGGGAATGAGTCCAAAGGAATATGCTCTGTGTGGAAAGGTGAGGTCATATTTGGGCTGGCAGAAAGGTGTTACTGTATAGTTAGTTAGACAAGATGTGTCTTTTGCCATTGGATTACACCAGAGGGCACATATCTAGTTGTCCCACTTTCAGTGATTTTAAGATTTATCAGTAGATTTGTGTGTTGTAAGCCTTATTTATCTATTATAAAGAAATAGTTTACCTAATTATTTTAGTATTCATTGATGTCCATTGCTTAGATTCATTATCTCATTGGGGATTGTAAAATGGTGATCTAAAAAAAACACAGGGAACTATATTAAATCTCCTGGGATAAACCATAATAGAAAAGAATATTTAAAAAAAAGAATGTATATATGTGTATAACTGAGTCACTTTGCTGTACAGAAGAGATTGACACAACATTGTAAAACAACTGTACTTCAATAAAATGACCATTTGGGGCAAAGGAGTGACATGAATAAAGCAGATTGTAGAAAAAATAATCTGGCCACAGGTAATGTGTAGCATTGGAGAATGAAAGAGAGAAAGAAGAAGTTTGCAATAACTCAGGAAACAGATATAAAAAGTATAAAAAAACATGGTAGTGGGAGAAGAAATGAGGAAGATAAGAATTTTGGCTACAACAGAGAGTGACTTATAAATGCTTGAAAGAGTTCAATCAAATATGTTTCTTCTTTTGTGTTTTATTACCCTCATTGTTCTGGATATCTGCTTTCAACTTAGCCTACCTGCCAATGAACTTTTCTGCATCACACCCATGAGTAGGTGACCTACACAGATAATCATTTGTAGATTCCAGTCTGGTTCTAGGGTTCTAGCAGAACTAAACAAATACTGGGAATATCTTTTAACCACAAATTCTCATTTGTATTTCCAATGAATATGGTTTAAAGGATACTTTTTTAAAACCAGATAATGTCCTTGCAATCTTATCCTAAATTCATCTATCCAACTTCCTCACGCAGTTTCTATTCAATAGTATTTATGTTCTTGAGTTGAATGAGACTTTATTTTGATCACACAAAAATGAAACATCTATTTTCATGATGACAAATAAGCATTGGGATTGGTGTCTAACAACAGGAAGGGTACCCTGTGCCAACATTTAAGTAGTTGACCAACAGAGCCCAGTCTATAATGGTGGTGTATCTGTTTTCTTTTTAGCACAGTAAGTCCCCTACATACGAACCTTCAAGTTGCGAACTTTCAAAGATGCGAACGTGCGCTTGCATGTCCAGTCATATAAGTTTGTTCACGTGTTTGGCATACATTGTCATGTGTGTGCATCCTCTACGAGTGGTTGTGCTTTTATGTACTTTACTGGACAGTACTGTATACAGTACAGTAGTACAGTATCTTTATTTCAAGCTCAGGATGTCCAGAAGCAAGCGTAAAAGCAACGGTGATGCTTTTATGATGGAAACAAAAGTGAAAATAATTGAGAGTGTGGAGCAACAAGAGGAAGAAGTAACTGAAGAACCAAAGAGATTCATGATGCAGGAAGTGGCAAGGGATTTTCTTTTTTTTTTTTTTTTTTTTTTTTTTTTTGCGGTACGCGGGCCTCTCACCGCTGCGGCCTCTCCCGTTGCGGAGCACAGGCTCCGGACGCGCAGGCTCTGCGGCCGTGGCTCACGGGCCCAGCCACTCCGCGGCATGCGGGATCTTCCCGGACCGGGGCACGAACCCGTGTCCCCTGCATCGGCAGGCGGACTCTCAACCACTGCGCCACCAGGGAAGCCCAGGGATTTTCTTTATTTGAGGAGGCACGGTTAGTCTTGGAGGCATAAGACCTGAATATAACATGGTACATGAAAGTTGCAGCAGAAGTTCAGAATGCGATCCAGTGCTACCGTGTCATCTATGATGAGAGGAAAAGAGCTACTATCCAGACATCACTGGATCGTGTTTTCAAGAGGGTAGATAGAATTGAATCCAGCAAGGAACCAGAACCTATGCCATCAGCGTCAGGTGGGAGTGAAATTGCAGCTTGCCCTTCGTCTCCTACTGCTAATGATCCTTCAGCTCTACCATCTCCTGCCTCCTCTCCCTCCTCCAGTCAGTAACTCTTCTTGTCTGTTCAGTCGATGTCAGCCCCTGTGTGCCAGCTGTTGTGCTGTACTACTGTACTTTTCAAGGTACTGTACTGTAAGATTAAAAGTGTTTTCTTTATTTTTTGTATTTGTTTTTTATGTATAATTTGTATGAAAAGTATTATAAACCTATTACAGTACAGTACTATAAGGTCGATTGTGTTAGTTGGGTACCTAGGCTGTCTGTGTTGGACTTATGAACAAATTGGACTTAACGAACGCGCTCTCGGAATGGAACTCATTCGTATGTAGGGGACTTCCTGTAATTGATAGATTTTGAAATTTATCTTTGATTTTAAGGACTATCATCAGAGTTTAAATGTGAACGTACCCATCATTTCTGTTGATGTTTGCGGGATACATGGTGGCTAATGTTGGAAGAAAAACAGAATACTTATTGAACTCTTTGCAGCTCTGCTCTGTTTTTCTAACTGCATGTACCATTATTTATTTAGTAGAGTGTTAAACATGTATTTATACCCAGGTACACAGCTAAAGGCACAATGCCTCTTAGCTGTGCAGATTGCTATTGCAGGGCATGGGGTGACAGTGCCCTTTTAACTATACTTGGTTTTTTAAATTAATAATGACTTTATACTCAACTTTAAATGAATTATATTTTCCCTATCACCAAAACCTAGGTTAATTGTTTGGAAATCATTCTCATTTCTCTACCTAACTTTCAACTTTTTAATTATTGGTATTTGAATTTAGTTTGGCTTCTATTAATTCAAATTCTGATGGTCAAAAAATTAGATTTAAGAAGTAAGAGTCCTGCATCTTAGATATATTTTCACTAGTGATTTACTCTGTAACCTTCAGATATCACTTCAGCTCATTCACCATATATGGGAATTTCCCTTCCTCTGTCAAAGTGTGTTAATGAGAATCATTTCCACAGAACTCCTAGGAGCTTTAGAAGATAAATGGAATTTGGGTTGAAATGAGAAATATATTTTTGCTCTTAAATGTCTCTGTATTGGCTTTGAGTATTTACCAAATATTATTTGCATAGAATTGCAATGAGTGAGGTAACCACATTTGGTCTCCATGGGTACTTTCTTTTAAAAAAAAAGTGTTTCCTGTAAATGTTTCTAGCATCCTGTAAAATGAGATGTGGTTTTCTTTAAAATGAGGAAAATAATAAACATATAGATTACTCATGAGCTTTCAAAGAATCCATGTGCTCTATTCCTGACATAATGTCTTGTGATTCTTATTTTTCCGGGGGTCAGAATAAAAAGTTTCAATTCATCCTGTCAAAAGATTTCTTGGGAACTGAGATAAGAGCAAATTTGCGTCTCTTATCTGTGGGTCTTGTCCTTTCGCTCCATGCTGCACGTAACTTATCTGATGGCACTCTGTTATTTATGACTATGGTCTGGCTTATGTTTGTGCAGTGTTTTAGGGATTAGCCTAGTGTTTTAGCAGTTTTGAGTCAAGCTTTGAACATACTTCGTTGAACAATTGGTGAGAATTGTTCCTCAGTGTGTGGTCTTTTACTTTCTTTAATTAAATGGATTTGTAAACTATTTTGCCCAATATCTGGTTGGGGAAATTTTAGATTATGCTTACTGGTATAGGGAAATATCTCGATATAAATTATGTCTTCTAGGGTTTAAATATCTCTCTCTAATGTATTAATTGGTGCACTTAAAAACTTTGTCAAAGTCAAATTAAATCCAAAGGAGAAAAGCAAGAGTTTGCTTTGGTAATGCTGAATCTAGGAGAAGGTGGCTTAGGACAAATGAGCAGCAGGTTTAGTTCAGTAATTAAACATTTTAAAAAATATAATAACATTTATACTCAAATAAGCCATATCAATCCTTTTTATACTATTATAGTTAATTATGAGACTGCTTGGTCTTCAACTTGATGTGCTATTTTCTTTAAAAATGCTTTTTCAGGGGGCCCTTCTTGTTACGGTTTTGACATGTCTGAATGTCTTAGATTTTTTGTTACACCTGGAACATTGTATCGAGTTTGGTTGATACCTTGGTTGTTCTACTCACAAGTGTAAGTTTGTTGGTCATGTACCAACTTCGTGAGTCCTTTCATTTTCATGATTGCTGCTTAGACACTCATAAGCCACTCATAATTGCCAGGCTCCTCTGTAATTAAACCCTTCTGATTGGACACTCTGGCTTAATAATTCATTCTCCCTTATTATCTAGACCTATTCCAGCTCTTCTTAAAACTGGTGTTATATATATATAATAACATTGAAAACAACCCTCGTGTTCTAAAACCGATTCGGTTTTTAACAGCAGTATTCCTGAAACATGGTATTTCACACTTTCTCTTTTATTTTTTTCTTGTGTACAGACTCAGACTCTAATGCTTATTACTTGTTTTATATGTGTCATGCACTGTACTTGCCACTGAAGATCTAACAAATCCATGGCATCTGATCTGAAAGAGTTCACAGGCAAGTATGTGCCACTTTCCTTTGTGTATCTGCAAGATGCATAATAAAACATCTAGGCCATTTTCACATGCACGACAGCTCATCAGAGGACAGTTTTATAGGGGGAGTCCAACATGTTCTACTTTTAGTTTACTAGCGCTTTATTCTCCAGAGACTTGACTTGGTGAGATATAGATAGAGTTAATGGGCTTGGTTAATAATTTCTAAAGGTTCTCCTTTGAAGGGGCACGCTTCACCTAGACAATCAGCTATGTACTTAAAAGCCATAAATGGGTGAAGGATTTAGACATAATTTGGTGGTACAGTCAAGGGACACTTGGGAGATTACTCAGAAATGTTGGATGGGATCTGTTAGATCAGCTTTAGCAAGGAGAGCTGTTGCTGAATAGGCTGTAGAGATCTCATAAAAATTACAATAGAATGGTTCTTGGTCCTTCTGGAATGTAGAAGTGGTACTGATGCTAAAGCACAGGGCCTCAGGTAGACTAGTGCTATGTGTAAATAACCGTCGGGAGACAGCTACAACTTCGAGAGGAACCATGATAGAAGTCACTTTTCTCCACAACTCCATTTGTGAACTTTTCTGAGGAAAGTGACGCTATGGCTTGTAAAGTGTTGGAAAAAGGACATCTCTACATCACGGCAGGGCTGGACACCAAATGTCAGCAGTGCTACCCTCGACTAGGCAGTATCACACCCAGGGTTAACAACATAAGGAAAAAGCCTCACAAAACTCTCTTACATGTACTTTCTTCTTATGAAAAGATAACAATTTCTGGTATTCAAGACATACTGGAGAATTCCAATGCATCTGATGTCGTCAGCTCGAAGGATGCTCTCCCTCCCCCAGCTGGACGTAGCCATGTTTGTGTGACTTAAGTAGATGAACAGAAGGAATTACCTGTGCTGTTTATTACTGCAGTGGTTTGAGAGAGGGCCAGATTGTACCCCACATCTGATGCAGCTGGACAGTTGTGAAGCCTCCAGTTGCCTTCGTATGATGTAGGAATCGTCCACACTTAGCAATTCAAAAGTAGGATTCTGTCTTCCCCTTCTTTGTTCTCATCACTTACCCCCAGTGTTCTAAGTGACTGCTCTCAGCCTAGCCCACGTCAGGGGTGGGATTTCCTGAGTTCTAGTCTTGGTTCCTTTTTTTTCAGGGAAACCTAAGCTTAAATACCAGGCTGGCTCTGGGAGGGGTATTCCAGGCCTGGCAGGGAGTGGCAGTAGGAGACGAGGACTACCTAGTGCATTTTTCTCATGTAATTTTAGAAATTCCCTTGATTTTCTAGGCCAAAGTGTGGCTGCACCATATCAGCCTTTGCTCTTTCCTGTGCTAATTAGTATTGCATTCTCTCTATCAGAGGAGCCAGAGGAGCTGACTTTGCAGTTCCTGCTGTGGTACATCATCACTCTTGCCAGTTTCCTCCAGATGATTTTTCTTCAGCTCAGTAATTAGTCGTGTTTGTAGAAAATGGTTTGGGGATGTTGAGATCAGAGAGATGGACTTTGTCCATGTTCTGGAAAGACTGCCTTCCTGCTAGTTCAAAGAAGAGGAGGAAAAAAATGTTGAGAAACTTTGACCTTGGTTTCATAGAGTTCAGATTCATCATGGCTGCGTTACTTATTTTTCTAAACAGTAAAGTAATATGAAGGCATCCCCTTCATAGCTGCTTCTTTTACAAGCTTCTTGCTTTGCTTATGAAATAAGAAATCCTATAAATGTACAAATGATGTTGGGAAATGAATGGATATTCTAGCTATACTCCACTGAAGCGTATTTATCGTGCTGCTAACTTCTGGAGTAGTTAAAAATACTCCAACTGTCCTAGCTAGATTGTGCTATCAATTTTTCACTTATTGAAAGTATTGCATTTAAAAGTCATACATTTTCCACACTGTAATTATTTGCTATGTCCCGTGCTACCCACGTGAGTAATTTAGTTTGGGCAAGAATTTTCACTTTTCTTTGCTTCATTTTGCTCTTTCGCAAAGTAGAGATAGTTTTGTGATGGTTAAATGCAGTAATACTAGCCTCGTACCTGGACACAAAATAAAATAATAAAAATTAGGGGCAGAATGAAGAGGTAAGGGATTGCAGAAGCTGAGGAGGTGGAGGGATGGGCGTTGGGAGAGGCTTTACAGAAGAGGTGCTTTTCAGCTGGACCTTGGAAATTAGTTGGGTTATGTCAAGATGCGAGGAGAGCGTCTCATACCAAAGGAACAGGGATGCTGAGAAACGGGACTGAGAAAGTGTGCTTAGTTTGGTTAAAGAATGAGGAATTAGAACTGGAAAAGAACAGATGATTGTAGAGGGCTTTGGATGCCTAGCTAAGGAAATTGGACTTTGATTCAGAGATAGTGTTTGGTAAAGTTGCCATCAGAGATAGGTTGGATTCCTAGCTCTTAGAATCTAGAGCCAAATTCCTGCGCTAGATTCTATGCAGGACATTCAGGAATTACCTAACACAAGTCTCATTCATGGCGATTCTGCTCTTATTTCCTATCTAGCTCTGGGCAGGGAGTGTGCCAGGAGCCTCTGCATTTTTTTCTCTCATTACCCAAGGATGAATGTCCACTGTGCCATGACCCTTGGGCCAGAGGACTATTCTACACCATTTTTATTAGGTCCCCTCCACACTCAGCCATACTAAGTGTTATATAAAGTGCATCCAGCAAGCCCGGGTTGCTGAAGGATGAGGTCCTTGCTGTAATCCACATGAAACCCTCCTCCGTGGCCACATACAGAGTCACTGCCTTTTGGTGAGAGAGTAGACACTATGAGTGGGCTTTGTGCTATGATTTTGCCCTGATGGAACACAATAGCAGATTAGATTAGCAGTCTTATTGGCCTTTACAGAAGATAAAAATCCAGACACAGGCTCTTACTAAAAGGCAGTAAAGCCCAGTGGTTTTAGATTAGGCTGATTTAAAGCTGTTGACCCACTTTGTTCCCATTTTATTGACCCACTTTGTTCCCATTTTATAACAGCATGAACTTCTTTTTGACTCTTCATGGTGAACGTATGCTCTTCTCTTACAATCAAAGTAACATAAGCCCCAAAGGGAGTGAAATTTATTGTTCCAGAGAAGTTTTAGAAATCATAATATGTATAATTTTCCATGAACTGATCTACATTTCTAACTTACAGGCAGGGGATATTAGATGGTATTGTCAGTCTTCCAGACAAGGAACAATTATTCAGTGTTCATTTCAGACGTTAGTTGGCTACAGCTTTAAGTGATTTTTGCAGCCATGGAGGATTCTATTCTGAGAACTGTTTCCCTTTCTGTCACGGTTGATGAATGTCTCTGTCAGTGTCAAGATTTATTTGTGCCAGCCTCTAATGGAGAGGGTAGTAATTTGATGATGAATTCCTGGCCCTCTATGATATGCAAGTTTTTATCAGATGTACTTGTTAGGCTCAAGAGCCATAGGATAATGAATATATTTGACATTCAACAACTATCTCTGAGTAACTATTATGATTAGACACTAACCCAGGACTTGAGTGTCTAACTATTAGACACTCAAGTCCTGAGCCATATTATGACGGACTTAAGGAATTTTAATTCCTTTGTAAAGTCGTACATCTGTATATAAATATCTTTTAAATAGAATCATAGATTAGGATGGTATTTGGATATTCTTGAGAGAGTCTTCATCACTCTGCCTGGTCCCCCACCTCTCCATCCAATCTTGTACCACTAGCCTGAGACTTCTCTCTCCCTAGTCCTTGGCTATCTGGATTTCTTTCAACTCCTTAGAGATGCCAAGTCATCTCCTCTCTTTAATCTTGCACATGCAGTTTGCCTTCCTGGAATGCTCTTCATCCCAATCTGGTTCTTTCCACCAGCTAGTCCCTCCCCTGCATTCAGGTCTCATTCAGGCTTAATTGTGACTTGTTTAGGAAAGCGTTTCCTGATCTCCCAAGGCTCAGATCTCTTTGATTTATGTTCCCAGATCTCTGGTTCGTGTTTTATGTATGTTTTCTCTTCCAGAATTTTATACGCCTAAATAATTTGTTTTAGGTCTGTTTTCTGCGTTAGACTATTATTTGCATGAAAGCAGGTGTTTTGCTCACTCTCGCAGTTCCAGAACTTAGTACATTTACGAAAGACATTTGATAACTGGCTAAGAGATATTGTTTGAACCTTCTTTCACATCAGACTTCTGAAGCCAGGAGATGATAAATGGCTTGCCCCAGGAACACAGAAGCTGAGTTCATCTTAAATTTCCTCGCTCCCAGTCCTATGTCGATGCTTCTAAAGTGCCAGAGTAGGAGGGAGGCCAGCTGGGCTGTGGGAGATGCTTCTCTAGGTAGCAGAGGGGATGGAAGAGCATTCTGCACGTATGCCCTTGCCTTCCAGCCAAGCTGAATTAAAAAAAAAATATTGTGACATATTTTCAGATTTACAGAAAAGTTGTGAGAATAGCAGAAAGACTTATCATATATTCTTCATCTAGATTCTCCGAATGTCAACATTTACATTTTTATCTATCTCTCTTTATCACCATCATCAATCATCTATGTATACACGCTTTCTTCCTAAACTATTCACCAGTAAAATGCAGATATGCTATTTCCTTACCTCTCATTAGCTTAGCCTGTATTTTATTTAAGAAGAACAATACTTTACCTAACCAGAACACAATTATCAAAGTCAGAACATTAAACATGAGTACATTATAATACATTATTATAAAACCTGCAGTCCTTAATCATATTTTGCCAATAGTCCCAAAAAATGTTTTTTCTAGTTAAAAGAAAATCCAGGAACATGTGTTGTATTTCAGTTTTCGTATCTCTTAGCTCCTTTTAATCCAGAACAGTTGTGCTTTTTTTCCCCTAGTTTTCTAGAAAGTATAGGCCAAGTATTTTGTAGACTGTCCCTCAGTTTGTGTTTGCTGGTGTTTCCTGGTGATTAGACTTAGTTTTACACTTTTGGCAGGAACGCCACAGAAATAATGTTTTGTTCCCAGTGCACCATATCAAGAGGTGCATGACATTGATTTGTCCCATTGCTGCCAATATTAACTTTGATAACTTAGTTAAAGTGCTGTCTGCCAGGTTTCCCTACTGTGAAGTTATGACTTTCCCTTGTGTAATCGATAAATATCTCTGGGGAGTTACTTTGAAACTAAGTAAATATCCTGTTACTTCTCAAAATTTCACCATGAGTTTTAGCACTCACTGGAGATTCTTAGCTGAATCAATTATTATTTTGATTGCTAAATAGTACTTTTATAATTTTACAATTTCTTCCATACTTGTTAACTGCCTTTTTACTCTAAAGAAGAGATTTATTTTCTCCCATTAGTTTGTTTATAGCAGATGAACTCATAGATTATTGCTTTATTCAATACTATTATTTATTGTGATATTCAAATTATGTCAGCTTTGGCAAGTGGGAATCTTTCATACTGGCTCCTGTATCCTTTTGGTATGTTCTCATGTTACTTTACTTTCTGGAGCAACAAGGTGTTTCAAGTTCATTTTGTAATCTCCCTTCCTCAGCCTCAGAATTGACCATTTATCTATAGAGATGTGCTCTTTTATGCTGGAGCATAATTCCTTCTACACCCTTTCACACACTTATATCTATTTTTATATCTTTCCCCTCTGTCTGTGTGTCTGTCTGTCTTTCTCCTATTTATACATAAAACCCATGACTTTGCACTGATATCTCCATTTCTAGTCCAGTACTACAGGGTTCATTTTCCCTTTCTACCTTTCTTTCATTCCAGCTTTATCCCTTTCCATATTTGTAACTCCCCTTTCCAACAGTGAGAAATCTGCCTCTTATTATCCACAATATAGTAACTTATTTTCTAATCCTAGAACACAAAGAAAATAGTTTCAGAATTGCTAACCCATGCCTCTGGAAGAGAAACCTACTAACTAGAATTCAATATTTGTTTAAAATTTTTCTTTAGCCTGAGGGCATTTTGTCTAAATCCTAAATGCAAAAGTTCCTTAGGTTACTCAGCTTGGTTGGGTTATTCTTTTGAGATATACTTTGTTTTGTCTTTGTACTCCATTTTAGAGTTCTTTTCTCTGTCCTTTCTTATTTCCTTTTGCTTTCATTCTTTTTCATTTTTGAGGATGTAAAATACTAATGTTCCAAAAGTCAGAATGGTACCAAAAAGTATACACAGAGAAGGGTCATTGTTCACCCCCGTCCTTCCACTCCATACTCCATACCTTCCACTCCATCCTCAGCCATCTTTTCCAGGTAACCAATCACACTAGCCTCTGCCTTATCCTTCCTCTCTTGTTTTTTGCACAAGTGATCAAATACCTTATTCTCCCTTATTTCTTAATAAAAGGGAGCTCTCTTAGCATTCCATCTCACTTTGTAGAGCTCTGGTTCATTCCTTGTATAGTTGCTTTGTCCTCTACTGTGTAGCTATACCACAGCTTATTCAACTAACCTCGTTTGTTTGGGCGTGTTGCTTCCAATATTTTGTAGTAACAAACAGTGCTGCAAGGAATATTCTTGTGTACAAGTATTTTAAAATTGTTGGAGGTATATCTGCAGGGTAAATTACTCAATAGTGGGAATTCTATATCCCAAGGGAATAGATGTGTAGTTTTGTTAGATACTGCCCAATTCCCCTACATAAAGATAGTACCAGTTTTCATTCCAACAAGCAATGTAAGAGGGGGCTTATTTCTCTGCAGCTTTGCCAATGGAGTGTGTTATTATACTTTAAAAAAATTTGCCAAATAGGTGAGAAGCAGTATCTTGGTGTAGCTTTAATTTGCATTTGTTGTCTTATGGGTGAGTTTGGACAAACTTTTCTATGTTTAAGGGTAAATTGTTTGCTTGTGTCTTTGCCCATTTTCTATTGGGTTTTTTTCCACTAATTTTTTAAGTTTTTTTTTTTTTTTTTTTGTATTTTGGGGGGTAGTGCCACTTTATCTGTGATTTAACTTGCAAATATTTTCTCCCAATTGTTCAGTATCTCTACTGATATATAACACTGAACTGGAGGAATTAACCAATGATTTAGACAAGAGAACTCAATGATAGGCATAGAATTAGAAAAGAGGTAAAACAATTTCTGTTTGGAGATGATTTGAATCCCTGGAAAATCTACAATCCCAGGGAATCTACAATAAAACTAACTCAACAATAATGATGACTCAAGAAATAAAAAAATTAAGTAGTGTGTCAGGATATAAGCTTAACAAATGGTAACTAGTTAGATCATAAAATGGTAGTGAAAAATCCCATTTACAGTAACAAGAAAAAGATAAAATTCTTACCTAGGAGGAGTCCTTACTGCTAATGTCTCCTATCAAAATGAACCAACTTAGATATATTCTGTAATTTCTTTTATTCTGGATTCAGTAATAGAGTAATTCCCTTTATAAAACTTTCATGTGAAAATTCCAGATCATTCTAGAAGTTTCCAGATTATCCCAGGAGGGATATTGTTGTCTCATAGAGAGGTACCATACTCTAACCTGAGTTCACAAACACCTATAGAACAAAAACTCCTAAAAGTCAGGGGGTTACAGAGTCATAGTTACAGGAAAGACTTTCTAGGTTGAAGAATTTTCCCAGTCAAAGGACTAAGGGAAAAGAATCTGGTTATTTGGATAAGAAGGGAGTTGGCAGAACTAATAGATTGTCACAGTCCTAGACAGAAGGGGTCGCTTCTTAGAGAGCAGTAAGGAAATAGGGCAGAAACTCAGCCCAAAGGCTCAGCATAAGGAGTCATGATGAAGAATCAAGGAGGAAGCCACAAATGAGAGGGCATGTGGGTAGCTGAGGAGCTCACTCAGGATATATGGAAACTTGACCTTGGGCAGAAGAATAATTCTAAAGCCCATAAATGCTCAGAATTGCCAGATGTTATTCTTGTGGGCTTAGTGGTAAGGCTGGATCTGAAGATTGTAGGTATTAGAGGCCCAAACCCTCTGTGACAGAAAAATCTCATTTAATTTACCCTTAGGCAGAAACATCAAAAAGTAACCCAAGATGAAGCATGTGATGTGATGAGAAATCAGTATGTGGGGAGCACTGGGTCTATTCACCTGGGCCAGGTCTGCTTCCTCTGAACTGGTTAAACAGAGAGGGTGACTTCCTCATGCCCCAGCCATCAAGTTTTCAAATCAAGTAAATACTTTTGGCTAAACCATGCTGTTTTAAATTTGAACTCCTTTATTCCCTGCATTTTTGCCATTTTCTTCAGTTGATTTCCGATGAAATAACACAACTTTCTATTATGTGAAGAGGAAGCTTGGAGTTTAGATACTGGTTTTTGTTCTTATATCCATATAAATGACCTATCACATTCCAAAGGTATAGTTAAGCAACACTTTGTTTGGCTTTTCTTTTTTGTCTGACTTTTTATTTTGACATGATTTAAATTTTCAGCCATTCTCTTTCTCTCTCTACACACCCCCATACACACGCACATATAATTTATAATATTAAGATATTTTTTCTAAGAATAAATGGAAGACATCATTCCCTTTTACTCTTAAATGCTTAAGTGTACAATTACCAAGAACAAGAACATTGTCTTATGTAACCACAGTAGAGCTGTTGATGTCAGGAAATTTAACATTGATATGATATAATACTAGTATGCATACACATACTCAAATGTTCTCAACTGGCCCAGTAATGTTCTTTATAGATGTTTTTTCCTGGTTCAGGATCCAGTTCAGCACAATGTATGCCTCTAGTTCTTGTGTCTTTTTGGTCTCCTTTCACCTGAAACAGTTCTGACATTTGCTCACGATACATCAGACAGTGCGTTTTGGGCAGGAATATCAGTGAAGGGCTGTTGTGTCCTTTTTAGTACATCGTTTCAAGAGTCACGTAATATCAATGAGTCCCAGTATTGGTGTTAGTTTTGATTCCTTGGTTGAGGTGAAATAACTTCAAGAGGTTTCCTGTGTCAAGTTGCTGTTTTCCTTTTTGTAATAAATAAATAATTCTGGGGGACACTTTGAAACTATATAAATATCCTTTTTTTTTAAATCAAACTTTCACCTACTAATCCTATTCATTAATGATTTTCTAGGTTCATCAAATTTTCTGTTTATTAGTTGGCATTATACAGCAAGGAAGAATTTTCTCTTCCCTCCACATATTTTTGTATTCATTTGTTCCTTTGTATCAGTAAAGACTCAGGAGTTTTGTTTCATTCAAGTAGTTATAATACATTACTAATGATATTGTTTTTGATGTTCAAATTGTTCCAGACTTTCAGGCAGGTTCCTGGACGTGTTTGACACACCCTCATCATGTTTAGAGCCGTTCCTCACCTCCTAGTGCAGCAAGGAGTTCAGGGCTCATCTTGCACTTTTCCTACCTCAGCCTTAGAATCAGTCTTTTCTTCTAGGAGTTGTGGCTCCTCTTTTGATTTTTTTTTTTTTTTTTTTTTTTTTTTTTGTGGTACCTGGGCCTCTCACTGTTGTGGCCTCTCCCGTTGTGGAGCACAGGCTCCGGACGCGCAGGCTCAGCGGCCATGGCTCATGGGCCCAGCTGCTCCGCGGCATGTGGGATCTTCCCGGACCGGGGCACGAACCCGTGTCCCCTGCATCGGCAGGCGGACTCTCAACCACTGCGCCACCAGGGAAGCCCTACTCTTTTGATTTAATTGGATGAAGTTCATGCTGTCACATGCCTTTCCCATCGTCTCTTCACCGTCCCCCAGCACCACTCTGTATTCCACACTGGCCAGCCTCCTCACTGCTCTGTCCATGCACAGCATTGATGTCTGCCAGGTACACACTCACTCTCCTCCTTTTGCTGCCTACCAGATCTCAGCCGCTTCCGAGATCTGCTTCTTCTCCCTTCCTCTCCACCATGTGAAGAGCAGCTGCAGTGACATCTGCAACTCATTCATCCCCAGGCTGATTCCACGAAATTGCCTGGCTAGACAAGTGCCTTCCTCCTTCAGGAACTCTTGTATGTTTCCAGAAGCTGCTCATTTGGAAAAAGAATCTAACGTCTTGGAAAGAGGGCATTTAATTTTTAGTGAAAGCTTATATGAGTGTCTTCAGTCCTTTGCAACAACATTTGACATATTCATGAGCTCGTTGTCCTCACCACCCGCAAAGAGTTTCCTTAGAAACCCCAGCCCACAGTTCATTTGTCCCTTCTTTGAACTCCTACTACGCTTGGACACAATTTAGCTTTTGTTCATGTGCCCGCTTTTTCTATGATTGCTTCAAATTTTCCATAATGGTTACTAACTACTTAGGGGAAAAGACTATTTCACACGTATGCATATATATGATTTCTCCCTAGTATCTAGCCTCACTTCCAACACATAAACAAATACACACACAGAGCCTAGCCCTGTGCCACATACGTATAGGTGCAATAAGGAATGATTTTGGGGGAAATGAACACTGATCATAGAGTTCATCCAGCAAGTTGGAAGAAATGGGACTACAACTGAGGTCTTATGACCTCCACACCCATGTTTTCTTGGCTCTCACACAGTATACAATAAATATCCCCCAATTTTGCCATCTATTTGGTATTATACAATTGTACCTGGATATCACTGTCTTGTAATATTATATGTTTTCCCTCCCTTTTTAGAATAAAAATTAGAGGAAAAATTTCATAGAAATGGGAGATGGGGTATAGCATGGATCTCTGATACCCACAGATAATCTCTAAGCCCTATTAAATCACCCTAAGTAAGAAGCAGATTTGATTGTTTCCTTTCCTCTGGGTGATTTCTGCATAGCAGTTTAAGTCAGTATGTTATCTTCTTTTTTAAAATTTATTTCATTTTTGGCTGCATTGAGTCTTCATTGCTGTGTGCGCGGGCTTTCTCTAGTTGTGGTGAGCAGGGGCTACTCTTCGTTGAGGTGCATGGACTTCTCATTTTGGTGGCTTCTCTTGTTGCAGAGCATGGGCTCTGGGCAAGCAGGCTTCAGTAGTTGTGGCAGGTGGGCTCGGTAGTCGTGGCTCACGGGCTTTGTTGCTCCGTGGCATGTGGGATCTTCCCGGGCCAGGGCTCAAACCCATGTCCCCTGCATTAGCAGGTGGATTTTTAACCACTGCGCCACCAGAGAAGTCCAAGTCAGGATGTTATCTTGATAGTAGGAAGAAAAGGAATCTTGATGTCTGCACATACCTTGTTTAATTAATTACTAGCTGTATTTTTTATTTACTTTATATCTTTTTCCCATTAATTCTATTCCTTAGGCATTCATTTTAGTTTTTAGGAATATTTAGATTTTAAATGCTGCTACCAAAACAAGAAGTCCTATTGTACTCTTATTCTAGAATGTTTGTGGAATGTACTTTTAAAATATCTTATTCATTAATTCCATAAACACTTACTAAAAGTCTACTACATACAGTGCCCTGTGCTAGGCTCTGGGGTAGGGGAAGATCTTCTGAGGAAGTTAACATTTAAGGTATGGCTGGTGGGATGAGCAGAAGTTGCCAGGTGAAAGCCGGGAGGAAGAGGGTTTCAGCAGAGCAAACAGCATAGGTGTCTGGGGCGTGAAAGAGCTTAGAGAAAATGCTCAGAGTAGAGTGAGCACGACACAGCTTGGTTTTGGGGGTCTTACAGATGTAGGGAGGGACTCATCATAAGGGACTTGAAGGGCATGTAAGAGTTTTGGGTTTTATGCCACATTCAAGGCATTAAAGTGAAGTAGAAGAGGTTCAACAGATTGTAGCAAACAGCTTTGTATTTGTTTTAGCCCTTAATAGCCCTTGAACATGGTTTAATAATTGCTGTTCATAAACATGATCCTTTTCATAAAGAAAAGTTTACATTCTGTGTCATGTAATCTTACTAGGAAGGCAGGAAAGTTGTAATAATATATTTTTAAAAGTTTCGTTTCATCTAAAAGAGTTAAACGTGTGTTGGAAGTTAAAGGGATAACCTTTAGCTCTCCAGAAAAGTTGCTTTTTTATAAAAGCTATGCATTCATCCATCCATGCAAGTCATACTGCATACTGACTTATAGCCTTTTAACTTAATATACAAATATTCATCATAACATATGCAAAAAGCTTTAAAATCTATATATATCTTTCTTAATAATACCATTTATTACACAAAGTAAATTTGATACTGCATGGTTCCAGTCTAAGACCCACTCTTCACTCTGAAATTGAATTTTACTTGTTTACTTTCTTTAAGAGATGTCACTATTACATTTTCAGTAACTAATGTGTATTTCATAATATTCTGCATGTTTTCGGGAGATGCATAGTTCTTTACGTAAAGGAGCCCCAGCATCTGTTATGAACAAAACAAACTCAGAACTCTAGTAAGGCATATAATTTCAGTGTTACTGTACACTATGCTTCTTTTCCAATCTAAATATAATCAGAGGATGATTATTTAGGGCATTATTTGGGGAAAGAATGATTTTGGGGGGAGGGGGTGGGGAAGGAGAAGGGCAGTTCAATCGTTGGTGATATTAAAACCACAAGAAACAGAAAATAGGTACTTAGTCTCTAGGAAGTAATTGACAAATTACCCAAGTCAGTTATTTCAAATAAAGTGGAGTTTTGCTGGGACTCAGGAGAATGACAAGATAGATCTTTTGGTTTCAACAGAAACTGACTTTGGTGGATTTAAGCAGAAAATAGATTTACAAAAAGATAATAAGGTGTTTTACATAATCACAAAGAAGACTGAAGAACTGGGTTCAGAGTCAACCCAAAACATACCGCAAACTACTTGGCAAAACTTCTACCATCTCCACTGAATGCTGAGTGCTACAATTTGTGCCTGTAGTAACCATCAGAATGGTCAGTGCTCAATCTCATTGTCACTGTCCTGGTTCTCCCTTCCATGTGTCTCTAGGTCTCAATTCAAATTCCAGGGTGAATTTTTTGAGCTTCTATAGTGGAAGGCAGGCCCTGCATCTTCCAAAGACTTACAGTAGAGAATTCCCCAAACATAAGAACATGTAGTGGCCAAATATATGGCAATATTTTACATAGGCCACCCCTTTGGATATCCTTCCTATATATTTTCATATGCAAACATCGATTCCAGCCTCTCATATAAAAGGTAACCCTTGAAAACCAACGTAGAGTGACTTCCTCTCCAAAATGAGGAAACCCAGGACCTCCTCAATTGAGGCATGCAGCTCCTAGTTTAGGATCCCAGGAAATGCCCAGCCTTCCTCTGCTTCTGTCACAATCACATGCCCATGTTCTGTAACTTATGGACTAAACTGAAAAGTTATTACCAACATGCTCAGTATAAAATTGTAAAGGAAGAGGAAAGTTCGTTGAAATATGTAAACGTAAGCCTGGCATAGTAAGGAAAAGAATATAGGTAGACACTTATGATACTAGGTCATACATATGATTTCTTTTCTCTACTACTCACTTAATATTCCTTTGACTTCACTCAGGAACTTTGATTCCCCGAGCATCTAACCCCTGGTAGTAGAGCCAGTGTGGCTTTTTGGGATTGGTTATAATTTTTTTTCACTGTAGGTTAGTATTAAAACCCCCCTCTGGTTTCCATCCACATTCTTCCCATATCCGCATTGTGTTATAGTCACTCTGTTTCCCCTAGAGAGTCAGTATCAGTAAAAAATGCAAACTTTTTTTCATTTTTATTCATTATCCCAATACCAGAGAAGCCCAAGATATGCAAGCAGTTTTCTCAACTTCTAATTTAATATAATCATCCTTGTGTCCCCTTGAGAAAGTATTCCTCCCATGGGTACTAAAGCTTCTTGGTCAGCAGAGCCTAAAGCAACAGGAATGGCAACCACACATTGTGCTTTCTGTTTGCTTTAAAAGTGTGTGTCATGGGAAGCAGCCGCATAGCACAGGGAGATCAGCTCGGTGTTGTGCGACCACCTAGAGGGGTGGGATAAGGAGGGTGGGAGGGAGACGCAAGAGGGAGGGGATTTGGGGGTATATGTATGCGTATAGCTGATTCACTTTGTTATACAGCAGAAATTAACACAACACTGTAAAGCAATTATACTCCAATAAAGATGTTAAAAAAAAAAAAACTACTAGAAATAACAAAAAAAAAATAAGTGTGTGTCATGTCCCATCCTGAGGCTAAACACTGCATCTCACATGCATATTCTAATGTTCAGTGGCATGTTCTAATGCAATCAGTCCATTTATAGCTGGGGTCCTTTTTTGTTTTTTTTTTTTTCAAATTGACATTAAATTTTATTTGCTTCACCATGATTACAAGCCTAAAGGTTTTAGAAAATATATTCACTGTTTCTTTTTTTTTCACACACACACACTGTATTTTATTTTTACAAGAGATAAATAAACTGACAGCAAGCATTGTAAATGGATGAACACAACAAAAGCAACAACGATTGCAATTACCAAACACGAAACACACTCATACTATGTCATAATATTGACATTCAGTCCAGGAATCCTCCACTGTAACAGCTCCTTTACTTTTAGCTGGGGTCTTTGAAGTAGCGAGAGGTACAGTGAACAAGGTCCAGCCCTCCAGAGAAAGGGAGGCAAGAACTAGGCTGTGTGTCAGAGTCCTGTCAAGTAACCTGTAGTTTATGGCAAGGCCCAGGGCTAGGAGGAGGTTAGAGAGCCAGGCGCAGGAACGGATGACTGCAGTCAAGTCTCGGTGGGTTGGGATAGATGGCTAATGGCTGGGTCTGTAGAAACCTAGAGCTCTTCGAAGCAACTCAAGTGTGAAATGCTTGGAAGAGAAGGACCAATTCTTGACCCACTTGCTGGTAGACTAAGATTGTTGGTGAACTCCATACTGTGGTTTGAATGTTGATTGACCCAGGAAGTTGGTGGGAATGCATTACAGATTTAGAACATCAGCCGACCCAGTGAAAGGGGCAGGGGGAAGCAGGAGCTGAAGACAGGAATTGTGCTGTAGCCAAACGTGAAGTCATGTGGAACTGGTAGGATGACCTAAGCTTGCTCACTTTTCATATGTGCTAGACAAAGTCTTTATACCATTTTTGGAAGAGAAAACCACAGAGTAGTTCAAGGGAGAAATGTCAAGACTCTTAGTTCCCGACTGAAAAGAAACACTATATGTAAAAACAGTCAAACAAAATGAAAGAATAAAAAGGACTAAAAAAAATAGGCCTAGAGATCTGACACTCCTTTCAGTGGTGAAAGTGACAAAGACATCCAAGGAAGCTATTATGAGGTCATGGCTATATTTAAAGCCAGAATAATGTACGGTTATCTGGGAATGATATAACCAGAGGGGTCCACTGTATCTGAGATCCAACCCATGAAATGTTACACTTGTTTTGAAGTTTTGGTACGACTGGAGGAGTTTTATAGTCAATATTACAAGTACTGAGCACATTACAAAGCTACTAAATTGATTTACTTTTGACAGCACATTTCCCCATGGGTTAGCAGAGAGAAGAGTGTCAGTATAGCTGGAAGTCTGGAACTACATGTGATTCGGGAAACCACAAGCTCCCCAAGGGCACTGACCACTCAAGCGTTAACTTACAGGCCTAGAAAGTATATAGAGACTTAACTTCTTTCTGATCCTTAAAATCTAGGTTTAGAAAGGAATGCCTGTGATGTTATGCATCAGCCATGTTCGCAGCATCTTGTTTTTATGTTCAGAGTGACTTGGACTTACTTCTGTTTAAACAAATACAATTACCATTCCATTGGATTCATTTGGTGGAGAATTTAACTTAAAATGTAAGAACAAAAAGAACAGGGGTTGGAGGTGAGCTAGAATTTTACGATTTTCAGTATCATGTGAATACTGCCAACTTATTTTTTTGCCAACTTAATTTTAACCAATATAAAGTTAATAAAATAAAATCAGTGTCCAGAATTGTGAATATTGGAATGAAAGTGAGGATCCAGTACTCACTTCCCCCTCTTTGAAGCAGAAGAATAGCTTTGCTGGAAAATGAAGTATATCAGGAACTCAAATTTAAGGGAAAATAAAAGACTGACAGGTTCTTTAACATTTTTCTCCCTTTCTTAGCATGTAATTAAATATAACACACATCAGTTTGAATTGTCAGCCATTAACTCAACCATAATCATTTTTAGTTAGGAAAGCATGTTGAGTTCTTCTCTCATGTCTCCCACATAACCCATAGAAGTACTCAATAAATCCTTGTTAAATTTGACTTTTTTCTCACTGCAGTAGGATTTAACTAAGTTTGGAAGATCTGCCACACTGGTACCATTTCCAGTCTAGACAGAGACCAGAGACTGTCTCATATTTTAATTTCAAACAAAAGTATATTTGCATATTAAATGAGAAAGCAAGTTTTCAGGGAGTCGTTTAGGCACTTCCTCTAGATCCATGCTTTTGAAAAACACGCACTAGAAAACAATAGCTAGAACATAGTGAGAGGGCATGAGGCGGTAAGGTCAGAGACAACAGAGGTGGCTTGCAGACTGAGTAGGGGCTTATCGGTAATGAAAACCATTAGGGTTTTTAATCTAGGCGAGATGGAAAGCCAGTGGAGGATTAGAACAGAGGAAACAGAATGTGCACTGAAGAGAGAGAACCAAATACATGGGAGCTGTAAATAGTTCCACACTTGACCATAGCATCACATACTTGGGAGAATCAGGTAAGACATAGACTGGAAAGCACCTGTTGATTTTAAGAGCTCCCGGGTGTTCTTACCAATTTCCTTGGACTGGAGAGAGAAGGAGGCAGGGATCATTGAGTTAAGGGGTGGTCTGCAGAGCCTCAGATCTTTTAGAGGCGTTTCAGGGACCTACTGGATAAGCAGGAGTAGAAGACTGAGTGGGAGGATTCTGTGCTCTCCAACCCCTCTTCCAACCAGAGAAGTTGTGCTCTTGTTATTTTTTGTCTTAGGATCTCACATAAGATTTCACTTGAAAAGCAGTGTTCTGCTGCTTTAAAAAAAGATAAAAATAAAAAAGGGGAAGAAAATTAAGATACTTGTGTGGATGATCCTTTCAAGACAGGTGGCTGAGAAAGGAGAGATGTAGCAGTCCTGGGTGTGGTCGGGGGTGGCGGATCTGGAGACAAGGTAGAAATGTTTCTTTTGTTAAGATAGAACCACAATGAGCTTGCTTTTAGGTTGATAAGAAAGAACTGTTAGTGTGTGACAGTTTCCTAGAAAGGATGATGGGAAATAATGGGTAATGACTGAGGTCCTATTGCAGATAGGAGGGGGTTGAGTCCATAGCAGACATTAATAGATGTGCATTTTTTTTCAGCTTAAAAGCGGTAAGGGGAAAAGCTCAAGGATTTCCTTTGATTCTTTTTTTCCCTTTCGGCTTTAAATAAACATTTAAATAAGCACATTTCTTCAGAAAGTTAATTCTCATATCTAGTTATTGTCTTGGTACTTTAGTCAAGATACTAGATTCTTAGATTATTTTTCTCTTTAAGGCATAAACCTTGAGAGGAAGGATCTTGGTTAAGTATGCCATCTATCTTCAAACTCAATTTGACCAAAGGTCAACACTTTTTATGGTTGTAATAGGAATGTATTGAACAAATATTGAAATCTGCTTTCATCTGCTTTCTTTTGTATAGACTCCCAGCGCAGGCTGAGTCTTTGAAATGCCAGATCACTATTGCAGTCTTCAGGACGGATGAAAAAAATTTATATATTTTTTCCTTAGAATCTCAGGTAAGGAAATTCTATTATCTACTTTAAAACACACTCTAGCCATTAGCAAGGTTTCCAATCAAGAGGAAACGATCTCATTACTAAACTGGTTTTGTGTTGCTGCCAATTTAGTAGATTTCCTCAAACTTCAGAGGAGGTGGAAAGTAGCCACTCACTGTCTTCTGTCTGTACAGAATCATGGGGCACAGAGACCTCAGTCTTGCTGCCCAGGTAGCATGCACAGCAAATGCACAGTCAGATAATTGCTCCCTCTCATCCCCGTGTCATCCGTTGTTGCTGAAATAGCTGAAATCAACTGTGATTTGGGGCCGGCTACTCCAAGTGGAGCCCAAAGACAGTAACATCAACATTACTTGGGGGTCTTGTCAGAATCTTCTGAATAAGGTTCTTCGAACAGGATCGTTACGTAATTCATGTGGACATTAAAGTTTAGGAATCATTGCTTTGGGATATCCTTTGGAATCATTACATACAGGCTGGCTGGATTTCAGAATTCCTCTCCCCAATGGGTAGTGCCTTTCTCTTGTGCATCTTTGGATTTCTAGTGCCTAGCACAGTGCCTGGCACTTGGTCCTTTGATTTCCTTTAATTCCACAGCTCAATCCATGTCTGCTGGATGAGTGAGTTACAGAATCAGCACAGTGTCATAGTATAATCCTACTGGCACCATAAGAAATTCATATGAACAATTTTTCTGAATCTAGCTTTGACTATAATCAATATTTTAGGCTATATATCACGAAACTGAAAATGCTGCTCTAAATTGAGGACCTCTTTATTTCACCTGGAATGGTCTCCATTTTTATTCTAAGCAGCTCTGCATCTCCACATTCCTATTTTTCTGGGATTCAGCTTATCTTGTGCTATTTAATCTGTTTTTTTTCTCTCTCACTTTCCTTTTGTCCCAGGTGACTGATGCAGGTGGAATGAGGCCCTCTTTGTTATTCTTGCATCTGTCTTTTCCTTTTAGTGTCATCAAGGTGACTCTTCAGAGGGTGAAATGAGGAATACAGAGGGCTTTCTTCTTTCATCAACGTCTTCAGGAGGTTTTACCATGATTGCAACAATAGCATTGATTTCACATGTTGTCTGCTCTGAGCAGTATGATAAATAAGGCCTTAGCATTATAGATAATGTTTTCTTATTTTTAAGCTATTTATGTTTTTATTTCACAAACGCTCTACTATTGCATGCTTTGGAAGGAAAAGTGACAATCTTTCCTTAGGACATTTCTGCTTTGCCCTTCTGCTTGTTTCCTTTATAGTCATACTGCAGGCTGTTCAAGTGTAGAAGGTTTTGTGCAATGACGAAGATAAATTATCCCTGCTAGGCACAAAGAAAGTTATTTTACCTGTTGCCTAAATTGAAAAGAAACAAAGAATACTGCTTGGCTTTAACTAGTCAGCAAGAGCTCAGGAGAAAGGAATTTCCTAACAAGTTGAAGAGGTGTTTCTAAAACATCTGTCAACACTAAGGTGAGACGAAGATTGGTACCGGTATAAAACAGAGCTCAGTTTTGACCTCCAATTTCACCAAAATGAGTAGGGAAGGCAAATGATAGCTAGAGTGGTGGCTTCCCTAGTCTACTGGGGAGAGGCTCAGGTGAAATGTTGAAAAGACTCTAACCTTCAAATGCTTTCAGTGTATTCTTGTTGTGTAAATCTCCTGTGTGTATATTTCCTAGGAGGGGTTAAAGTGGGAGAAGATAAAAGATTTTTTTGTGGTTGCCAAAATTTAGGTAAGAAAGCTGGGACTTTAGGAGAGTGAATTGAATAGGCAGTATCCTTGAGTCAAATGCAAGATAGTCAAGTGTCACTGCAGATCCTTATCAGGAGAGAAACTGCTCATGCTTTCTGAAGTGATGGCAGGTTGCATTCTGCTACAAACATCCATAGCAGTCTCTCCTCAGTGAACATCCCGAAGGACAAAACAGTTCTTAAGTGAATAAAAAACACCTTCCAGAATGTCAATGAAACATGTAGGAGATGATTTTTAAAATATCTCCTCAATCTTGGAACTCTTAAGTAGACATAGAACAAATATGTTTAGTGAAATCTGTGCTCCAACCCAGAAGCAGCCTAGAGAGAGGTAAACTGACATCTCCTTACATTTTTAATTTATATTTTTACTGCAGGAAGTGAAAAGCATTGCACATCTCCCAGTCAGTGAAAGTTTGTGAGTTCTATTTTCTTTTAATGGCTTGTACGTTGCAAGAATGATTCTGAGGTCAGCCTGGGCCAGACCCTACATCTGATCCCTTGGAACCAGGAATTTTTCCCCATTAGCCAGAGTGAGCAACTCTTCCCCCGGCGGTGGGACTATTAAAACATTCTTTTAGATTTGGTTGATTTTAGTCTTGTGATAATGTTTTCAAAAAAAGGCAGTAATAATGTGTTTTGGCCTCAAATTGTTTTTCTCCTTGACTCCATTCCAACTTGGATTCTTCCCAGGAAGCTTGTCTAGAGGTGTGGAAACCAAAGTATATGCGGTCAAATTTTAGTACTGACTTCAGGTTAGGTAGAGCTCTTTGAGATTGAGTGGGAGAGACAGTGTGAGCAGACTCTGGACAGTTAGAATACAAACTAACCTTACTAACCCATGCTCTTTTCCTGAGAAATAGCTATTGTCTGCATGGAAAAATTACAGATCCTTTTTTTCTTTCTTTCTTTCTTTTTCCTTTTTTTTTTTTTTTTTTTTGCTGTACATGGGCCTCTCACTGTTGTGGCCTCTACCGTTGCGAAGCACAGGCTCCGGACGCGCAGGCTCAGCGGCCATGGCTCACGGGCCCAGCCTCTCCGCAGCATGTGGGATCCTCCCGGACTGGGGCACGAACCCGTGTCCCCTGCATCGGCAGGCGGACTCTCAACCACTGCGCCACCAGGGAAGCCCTCTTTCTTTTTTTTAATCGCACACTCCTTTTAGAAGTTAACTTTTCTCTTAATGCCACAGCTCAGGTGATCTATGACACATGCTTATTTCAAGGTTCATCGCTCTGTAACTCATTAGGCAAAGGACATTTCAATCTCTCAGAGTCCTTCATTTCTTCAGGGGAAGAAAGGGGAAGGAAAGGCCTCCTTTATAATAGTAAATGAGGGGATTTGTGGAGAGACAAAAATATTTTTTAAGGCCTTTTTTTTGTCACTTAGGTCAGTTTTGAGGCCATTAATACTTTGATTTGTGTTTGGGGGTAAGAGAACAAAGGAATCAAACTCAGTTGGAGTTGGTTTCCACATGGATTATCAAATACAGACATCAGAACGTTTGTAATTGCGCATTTGTGTAGCCTGTTGATAAAGGGAGACAGCTTTGTGCTGTGGTTCCCTGACTCCTTCCACCTATGTCTTCTCAAACTGATTTTAGCACTTACTTCCAAAACCAGGTGAAGTATCAAAATATTTTCAAGGAGACCGGTGACAGTTCAGAGTGATCAGTGGCAGGGACTTGTGACAGTCTTCCCTTGCCGGTGTCCATTACCCTCCCATGGAGCTGGTGCCTTCTAAGCCCTTCCACTGTGCTTGCTGATTTCTCCTAATGCCATCCTAATCACGTTACTTTGAAATAGCCTGGTCATCCTCCATCTTCTGTAACTCCAGGATGAGAACAGCTGCACTACCTTTACTCAGGGCCTGGTGTGTCCAAGGGCTTTAAGTCATACATGCTGAATTGACAAGGAGGAAACAAAGAAACAGGACTGATAGATAAAGTGTGGGAGGCAAGTAGACTTTGAGAACTGCACTTAGTTCACTGCCAGAAATAGAAAAGGAGAGAAAACCAAGCCTTTGATTGAACAGGTTTTTTCTCATTCTACATAACAACTCCTACAAGTTTGATTCAGTGATCTATTTGGGAGGTAATGTGGACATGGCTATTTGGAGGCCCATAGGAGATAGCCTACCAGCTAAGGGCAAGGCTTCTACGCATGACTTGCACACATTCCATAAGATACTAAACAGTTAGAATCCAAGGCTTTGTGTTAATCTCCTTTCTCCTTTGCCATATGCTTGAACAAGGCAGCAGCCCAGTTTTCCAATCTCGTTATTCTTTCTTGTCCCAGGGTGCTACATTGCAGCCTGGTTCTCCAAACCCTTGCCTCTGCTTTGCTTCCTCTAAGCAGCTGCCCTTCTTGCTAATTTCTTTGACCTCCTCAACTGTACAAAAGTCGTCTGTCTCCTGCACCGTCCAAGTCGATTTGTGCAGTGAGCAAAGATGCAGACTCTCTGTTAGTGCTCTCAAATCTGTGTTCAAGAATGCTGGGACAGTAGGCTGTCTTCAGAGTCAGGCAGCGAAGCAAGTAATTCCCTGGAATGTTTTCCAAGATTCGATTGTTAAAGTCCAGTTTCTCATTAATGGCTCTGTATGGTTATGATTGGAATTTTAAAATTCTTTTCTCTCTCTCTCTCTCTCTCTCTCTCTCTCTCTCTGTGTGTGTGTGTGTGTGTGCAGGGTGGAGGCATTGGCAGTATGAGCGATGGGGGTGAAAACTGTGATTTCAAGATATTTGGGCTCTGAAGGCAAAAACTAGAAATAAAGTATCTTGCAAGGAAGAAAAAAATGAAAGATAACCATGAGTTATGTATTTCTAGGGCAATGCAGTTTTCATTTATGATTTGCTTAATAAACATTTGCTGAGACCTTCCCTGCATCAGCTACTGTGCTAGGCACTGGACAGTAAGATATAGAACTTACCCTGTGGAGGCAACTACCTCAAGACAGGCTATTCAATATGATGCAGTGAATTCTGCAGTTGGAAATACTTGTGAAGCACTATTGAAGAATAAGCTTTAGATTGTAAACTTATTGAAGGCAGGGCCTGAGCCAAATTTACTTTTGTGAGCTCAGCTCTTAGCTCAGTGCTTGGCACATAGTAAGTATTGTACTTGATAAATCTTTAATAATTAATTAAATGAATGAATGTTGTCCCTCTATTGATATCAATTATTTCCCTCCTGTTGTTTTGTCGACTATCTCTCATTTTGATGTGTAGCTTTTTGTTTGTGAAACTCTTATAAATGTTTTGTATTTCCTCTATATTTCAGTCTTTATCTGGCAGCTAGTTTTAAATCAATGGTATTTATTGAAGAATGAATTTGTGGCCATTCAGTGCCTTGGCTTGCTATATTTAGAGTAAGCAGGTTGAAAATTTATTGGGGTAAAGAGAACAATTTTCAGATGTCAGTGTGCTACAGATGACCTTCACATGTGGTTCTCACATTTGGTTGGGATGATGTAGGGAAAGAAGGCTAAAGGAATACTTTGGGTCACTCTTTAAAAAGATACAATTAAGGGCTTCCCTGGTGGCACAGTGGTTGAGAGTCTGCCTGGCGATGCAGGGGACACAGGTTCATGCCCCAGTCTGGGAAGATCCCACATGCCGTGGAGCGGCTAGGCCTGTGAGCCATGGCTGCTGAGCCTGCGCGTCCGGAGCCTGTGCTCCATGATGGGAGAGGCCACAACAGTAAAGTGAAACTTTATTCTTGATGAAATGGTCAGGTATCTTGATTCAGATAACAAAGAGTAACATCCTCCTTCACCAGTTTTGGAAATTATAAAATATTTTATAAATATAAATCTATCTATCTATCTACCTACCTATCTATCAGAATAAGAAATGAACATTCACTCAACTTAGAAATAGCAAATGTTTGCTACATGTCCCATTCCCCCTCACTCTAGGCCTCTCCCCTGTTTTATCCCCTATTACTCAAGGGTAATCACTGTTCTGAAAGTGGAGCATGGATAACTAAGTTGTGATATATTTATGAATGGAAATCATACAGTAGTGAAAAAGCATGAACTACTGATTCACACGTCAGTATGACTGATCCTCAAAAACCCTGTTGAGTGAAGAGCAAGTCATAGAAAAATGTATACAGTGACACCATTTATATTAGCTCACATTTCAAAATCATATAAAATGTAACAATATGTCATTTGCAGATGCATAAACATATAGTAAGGTTGTAATAAAAAACCATCATTTTTAAACATTGAATTTTTCTTAAAATTTTCTTTGATCTCTAGAAGATACTTGTGGTTACATTAGGTCATATTTAAGCAAACAGAAAGACACCTTTATTCATTATACTGGATGAATGGATAGGATGGAATTCCTGTGGAGAAATTAAATGAAAATTGAGTAGCTTCAGGGATTATTCACCTATTATTTGGGTTTTGTCTCAGAGTTAAGCATTATCACAGGATGTTTCTCAAAGGTGCACCTACTTGCTACAGTTCTTTTTCTAGAGCTATTAAACTTAAAACATCAGCCTAAAGGCCTCAATGACTGATCTTCACTTTGGCTCATTATATTTGTGGTGAACTTTTTAGAAAACTAGACAACTAGTGAAGGTAAACCTTAACTAGTAATAGTGTGAACAAAATAGAGGAAATATCGAATAATGAGTAGACTGGAGCAGAAAAACACAGGTTATTAGTTCAGTGTAAATTGCCTTATAAATTAAATGTTTAAAATACTTTCATGTGCCAAGCTCTGTGATATGTCCTTTTCTTCATTAATCTTTACAACCCCTTTAAATTAGACATTATTATCCTTGCTTTGCAAATTGGAGGGATTAAATTACTTGTCAAAAGTCATAAAGTTGGTACATGACAAGGCCAGGCTTCTAACTCAGATTCATTTGATTTTTCAACTCCTTGCTTTTTCCAAAAACACTGCTTGAAGAGGAATAAAATGAGCTTGATTTTAGGTATGTGGTGTGCTCTTGATTAAAGTATCAAGTGAAATAAATAAATGCCAATTTAGAAATATTGGAGCATCCTGGTCAAATCATCCTATAGATAGGAAGCTGTTATCAATTAAATAGTTTTTATTTATCTGTCAAAATATGTGGCCCTGAGACCTAGACACCTACAGGACCAGGACTGAGATGTGGAATCAGAAGATGTGCGTTCCTCTCTGTCAGTGATTAGTTGGAATCATGATGGCACTTTAAGGGTCTGATGATCAATTTATTCATCTGTACGATGAGAATAATAATACCTGCTCTTATCTGCTGTTTGTTTATTCATTCTCTTTTATCCTCAATTCCACGTCCATTCCCTTCCCCCTCAATCTTATAGGCACCCATTCTAATGTGGTTGATGTTCATACTTTTATTTGTGTTACAAAATCTGAGCTGAAATTTTGTGTGTGTGGTTGTCATTAGGACTCCCCATTGTACTCTGGTTTCCCCCTTCTAGGTAGGCTCCCTTGAGATTGGGCATGGCCATGTGACTTGTTTTGGCAATGAAACATCTATGTAATCAATGTGTGTCATTTCTGAGTGGAAGCCTTTGAGAGCCAGGGCGTGATTCACCTCGCTTCCTTCTCCTACTGAGGTAGCCGGTGGTGCTTCTAGATGGTACATGGTCCATCAGCCTGAGCCCCTACGTAAGGACAATGCTTGATAGAGTGTGCATATATTTTTAATTTACATTAATGGTAAATTCACTGTTTTATACTGTTCCAGTGTTGCTAGTCAGCACTATCTCAAGATATTTAATACCATTTATATAAAATGTGAAAACATTAAAAAATACTATGCACATTTTATGGATACACATGCAGACATATTCCTAAAGTATACCTCCAGCCTAGGCATATGAGGCAGGTGGTACACCTGGGAAACTAAACCAGAGGAATTGACCTTTGATTTACCCTTACACTAAGCTTCATAAATGTACAGAGGTTGTTGACAGCTTCTTGCACAGGCAAGTAGCCCTGTGTGGAAGGGGACTTGAAAATTACTGTCAGGGGCTTCCCTGGTGGCGCAGTGGTTGAGAGTCCGCCTGCCGATGCAGGGGACACGGGTTTGTGCCCCGGTCCGGGAAGATCCCACATGCCGTGGAACGGCTGGGCCCGTGAGCCATGGCCACTGAGCCTGGGCATCCGGAGCCTGTGCTCCGCAACGGGAGAGGCCACAGCAGTGAGAGGTCCACATACCGTAAAAAAAAAAGAAAATTACTGTCAGGAATTCTTACCTTGATCTTGAGCATATAGGGAGCTGAGGGAAGTGTAAGGTCTAGGGAACTTATCCTTAAAATGGGGACTTAAATATGAATAGCATGGATTTTAAACAAATATAAAAAGTCATTTCTCCAGCAGGCTCCATTGACAGTGTTTGAACACTCTGAATTTAAAAGTATTACTTAGAATGCAAAGAACTGGAATTGTACTTTATGGTGTGAAGAACCATTCCAGTCCCTGCTGCTTCTTTTTTTTTTTTTTTTTGTGGTACGCGGACATCTCACCGTTGGGGCCTCTCCCGTTGCGGAGCACAGGCTCCGTGGCCATGGCTCACGGGCCCAGCCGCTCCGCGGCATGTGGGATCTTCCCGGACCGGGGCACGAACCCATGTCCCCTGCATCGGCAGGTGGACTCTCAACCACTGCGCCACCGGGGAAGCCCCCTGCTTCATTGATGACACTGGTGGGTACTATGCCTCAGCCCTGCAGGATAAAAAAAGGGTTGAAACATTGCTAATATTACAAAGAGCCACTAACCTAAGCCAAGGGATGTCTTCTACTGATAACTAAGGCAAGATATGGATTTTCATTATGTTGCTATTAGTAATTGTCTGTTGGTACAGTGTACTGTATCTGTTCCAATGAGCTGGGCAACCTTGATTTATTTCTGTAACTTTACATCCACCCTAAGCAATGTTCTGAAGGTGAGTTTCTTTGTCTTGATGTAAACTTTTTATTATTTTTTAAAGATTTATTATTTATGTATTTTATTTATTTCTGGCTGCATCGGGTCTTAGTTGCGGTATGCGGGATCTTCGTTGAGGCATGGGGGATCTTTTGTTGTGGCACACGGGCTTCTCTCTAGTTGTGGCGTGAGGGTTTTCTCTCTAGTTGTGGTGCGCAGGCTCCAGGCCACATGGACTCTGTAGGTCGTGGCACGCAGGCTCTCTAGTTGAGGCGTGCGAGCTCAGTAGTTGTGGCATGCTGCCTTAATTGCCACGCGGCATGTGGGATCTTAGTTCCCTGACCAGGGATCGAACCCACGTCCCCTGCATTGTAAGGCGGATTCTTTACCACTGGACCGCCAGGGAAGTCCCTAAACTTTTTAACGTCTCAGCTGTTGTCTAAATAAAGAGTAACCGCGCTCTGCTTGTCCTGACGTAGTTGGATCTTTCAGGTCTACGTCACGCGTCTGCGGTTCATATAGTGGAGCTTATGAAGCTGATTCCGTTCTAGGTTGCTGCTCAGAATCTTCCCACCCTCCCATGAGGAGAGGATGGTCCCTCCATTAGACACCTGCTGCTTGTGCTGTCTCTGGCCACCTGCATATGGTGACGTTCCTTATTCTCCTCCTGCTCTGTTGGCCTTGAGTCTTCTTCCCCATTTTCATCTCAGATAGCTACCCCCTGCCTTTTACTCTGGTTGGGGTAAAACTTCCACTTCTAGGTTTTGTCCCAACCTTGTTACTCAGAATATGGTCCAAAGACCAGCAAACATCAGCAACACCTGGGCTTATTGTACGTTGACTATGAGGCCCCACCCTAGACCTACTGAATCAGAATCTGCATTTTTAAAGAGACCCCCAGGTGATTCATATGTGATTCATATGCACATTAGAGAGTGAGAAGCTGCTCTAGACTCCATCCCCTCATTCTGGGCTCTGTGTTAGTGTTCTGTCAGCTAGAGGACTATCGTGAAAGGTCTTTTCAGGAAGTAAGGAGTTGTGTATTGTCATTTGCACGGTATTAGTGTGTTTTTTTGTTTCTGTTTTTCCCCTTGGGTGTGTCTGATTCATTTGTTACCTGTTTAGGGCCTGATATTATTAAAACTCTGATGAAACTGCTTATGGGTGTACTTGTACTTGTTAATTAGTACATTGGTTTCTTTCTCTCTCTCTCACACACACACACACATTTCAAGGAGGGCTTTGGCTAGAAGAAGAGTTCTATCTCAGATCCACACAGCACAAAGACATCTTCAGAAGTAACAGACTAGAACACTCTATTAAAGGTCTCATGATGTAGTTTCTCCTCACCCTCAGAATACAGAAAGCTTTTGTTTCTAGTTGATTTTTCAGCTCTCTCCGTGCTTAGTGTGGTGTGTGAGCTGCCTAGGGTTGCATGTTTTATATTTAGGAGATATTCTCTCCTCGTATTCATTGGATTTAGCTGATTGTTTGTAATTTGTCTGACTCATGCTTGATCTAATTTATATTTTTATTGTAAACACTTGAGAATCTTACATAATCATTTTCTCTGCCATACTGTTGCTAGCATTATTTTTTAAATCAAATTTTCTACAGGACAGTAAAGTTTAAATTATTGCATTCAAAGTGTTCTTATGGAAAGAAATTCAGAGAACACTATGTATGGAGATCTGATGGATTACTTGATACTTCCATTTGTTAGTTCTCTTGAGGGAAAGAAAACCTAATTTTCTGCAATCACTCTGTCAGCTCCCAATTTGCATTAATGTGATAACCATCTCGGTATTGAATTGGGTTCCATTTTATGTGCACCATTTAAGTCTGTGAACAAAGAAAATTACACCAACCTCAATTCCAACTTTAGGAGATTTCAATTAAAATGAGTAAGTTACTTCTGATAATCTCCCATATCTCAGTGCCCTGCAGTGCAGATTTTACTGTGCTGTTCTTTTGTTGGTTTCAATCTGTGAAGAACTTGGGACACTCACTTCCCTGCCTCCATTGGCCTCTTGCTGCCCGGATTGTTTTCCTTCTTCTCTGGCAGCTCCTGCTCTGCCTCATCTCTTGTTCTTAGGCTCATCTTCCTCTACCTAGGCATTGACTTAGACAATTCCTTAACTTCAGTCCTAGACCTCCTTCTCATTCACTGCATAGTCTCTGTCTAGGCAATATCATCCATTTCCACGGTTTCAAATACACCTATGTGTAGATGATGTACAGATGACTTTTTCTCCTCCTTTTTCTTCCAGCCTTTCATCTGCGCGCCAGGCTTAAATATCCCGTGCCTACATATGTATCCACTTGGATGATTCAAGGAGAACTCAACCTCAGTATGTCTAAAACGGAATTCATGGTTGTCCCTCCATATCTACATGTAGCTGGGGAACCTCTGTGCAAATTCCTTTGGGTTTGTGTTCTCCCTTGGCTTACATGAGTTGTGGGATGAGACTCCCTTTAACCGTTACTGGACCACTGAAGGAAACACTAAAGGAAATGCTTTCCCAAGCTGGAAAAGGGTGAACCAGAAGGGCAGATGCTGTTGGTGCCTGTCCCACATATTCTTGTCTGTCCCAAAGTCACTTGCAGAGGGTTCCTATGTATGCCAGTGACTTCCTTTGCCTCTCTGTCTGAGTGCTTTCTCTACACCCAAAGCAGTACTTCAGGAAAGTTGGGAAGGTTGGGGATTTAATACCCCGGGAGCAACCCTTAATCAAAATGAAATTGGAGTTGGTAGATGAATATCCCAGTTTCTTCACCTCTTGGAAGGAGAATTTTGAGCTGTGTTTCTCACCTTCTTCCAAAGGTCCCCAGCAGGCTCAGATCCATGGCCCACAGCAATAACCCACCCATTAACGCACACTTTACTGGTTTTCTTTTATTTCCTCTCTCATTTCCTCACTCCTCCCCTGAGCTTCTTGGTATCATCTCCAAAATAAGTGATTTTTCACAAAATTATTTTATTGGGATATGCCTTTGAGGAAACTCAGACTAAAGCATTCAGTATCACTGAGGACCAACAGCCCACCGTGATGATCTCTTGCTTCCCTTTCCTCCACTTAACATGTTTTGACTAAACTCTGTATGGGTGAGGTCACTGAGCATGCCCTTACCCAGCATTTGGGCATTTGGTTATGGAAACTGCACACAAAAGTGAGCTGGTGTGTTTGGCTGAAGAGTGTACATGTGAGTTTCTTGGCATTAGGTATAATCATTAGTAAAAGAACCTTAAAAAGGTAAGTAACCAGAGTGACATCACTGGCCATCACTATTACATGGCTCTCTTCCAGCATAGTGTTGCCCAATAACAGCAGTGTCTACAGTAATGGAAATGTTCTGTATCCACACTGGCCAATTTGGTAGCCAGTGGCTAATTAGCACTTGAAATGAGACTAATATAACTGAGGAATTAAATTTTATTTAATTTTAAGTAATTTAAATGTGACTGAGATGTGGGATGAGACTCCCTTTAGATGGTTACTGGACCACTTCATTTTGGACAATGAAGTTCTAATGCTTCCCACCTAAGTGAGTGGTGGTGCTTCCACTGCATGCTACGTAAGTCAGAAAACTGAGAGTCCACCCGAACAGTTCCCTGTTTCTCACATCCAGTATACAATCACAAGGTCTTATTAACAACCACGAATTATCTCTAATCCCTTGGCCTCTTTCTATCCTCCCTGCCACCACTGAAACCCAAGCTACCATCTTCTCTCACTTTGACAACCAGAGTAGCCGTCTAGTATTTCTCCCTATACTCACTCTTGACTTTCTTTAATCTATTCACTATGCTGTAGCTTTTCAAAATGCAAATAATCATCACCAAGTTGAAACATTTTATTGGTTTCAAATTGATTTTAGATTAAATTCCTGCACCCTTAACATGGCTTGTGGAAGCCTTGTGTGGCCCTTCCTACCTTTTTGGTATTTTGGGATGAATTCCTTATGAAGCAAAATACCAGGAAACGGCAAAATTTTTATTTACTTCATTCATTAATCTACTAGTGTGCCATCTCTGTTATGAGAAAAAAACAACTTTACATATATGTATCTTCAGGTACCTAGCTCAAGAGTATTAATATTTTAAGGAAGATGATCTAATATGCCAGTTAGGGGTTTATTTTTTACATGCTAACAGAAGAAAGCTCTGATAACCTAGTGTGTTGGTGATGCTGGAAGGATTTGTGGTGGTGATGGGTGAGAAAATACTTATAAAAATGGAAGAAAAATGAAAACTTTTGGGGAATAGTAGATTCAGAAGGGAATGAGAAAGACAGGAACTGAAAATGAGGTAGGCAAAATTTGAGAGATGAGGAAATCAACTTTCCTAATAATCTTTAAAAAGGAAGAGAATTCCCAAGTGAGATAGAGGAGGGTCTAGGATGGGTGAAGGTTAGCAGATGCCTGTTAGAGCCTTAACCTAGGTAAGTGGAGTTGTAGTTTAAGCAGAATAGGGAGAAAACCCTTGTCGATGGATTTATTCTAGAGAATAGTAGCCATGAAAGAGTTTCATCTTGAATTTAAGGGAGTTGACTTGGGGACATATTGAAAAAATATATATATGTATAATAGCTATAGCTATATCTATATATCTTTATTTCACTGGAAGGATAAAAGAGAAATGAAGAGAAAAATAGATCTGATGTAAAAGAAAAAGTACTACATAGAAAAGACAATAAGGAATTAGGAGAGCCTTTTTACTAGAAGGGGAGTAAAAAAGGAAAACAAACAATGATAATCTAGAAGAGAGAATAAAAGTAAACTTGGGTTACATAAACGGGCTTATATGTATGTATTTAATTTATTTGATTTCTATATAGTTTGAAGTTCAACAAAATTCTATCATAATGAAAATAGGTATACATGAGATAACAGTACACACGTGATTTTTCAGGGGTTACTGTGGGGAAGCCCCAGGAGGTGCTTTTATAAGAGCAAAGGAAGTGACTTTTAGGGAAGAATTTCCTGAGAACCTAAATAGTAGCCACAGAGTATTTCTTGGCAAGACAAGATGAGAAGGTAACCTTTCCAGTACATTTCCCATATCCATATTCTAGTTCATGCCAGTTGCCATGGTTTCCTTAGCCCCTAGGATCCTTCAGGGCAGCAGCCCATCCTCCTGAGGCAGTGGCCTGAGTTCCAGCCCAGAAGTCAGCTCTCCATCCCTTCTCTTCAAAGGACTTATTTCCTTGCCTCTTTCCTGCAGGGCCTTTCAGGGGAATGACTTATGATTAATAATTTAATCATTAAATAATCCATAATTACCGATTAATTTTTATACTGTTAACAGTGTGTTTTCCTACCACTCAAGGGAAGTCATATTTAAAGAGGTGCATCCTCGAGACATCAATACCTTAACTTAAAAGAAAGAATCAATAAAGAAAATCTCTGACCCAGAGGGTGTCAGTGCTGAGACTGGGAGGCTGAGAGGTTCACATACCAAATCACATGTGCATCAGTCAGCCTCTTGAGAACCAAACCCAGCTGCAACTACACAGCCAACTATCACTTTATTAACAGGACAATATTATTCCAAGAAATTCTTGTCTAGGAAGATGATATTACAAATAACTTTATTACTTATTTCAAGAACTTCTGAAAAATCCATTTTTCTGAACAATGGAGCCCTCAGCTAGCTTCCTTATCCCTTCTCAGCACACTAGATCTCTCTATGAGGTTCACCTAAGAACTGACCATTCCTCAAGACTTCCTCCCAAATCTCACCTCACTCCACCTGTCCTAACAATGTTGTCATGACCTTTGTCCAACCCCAGTCAAGCTCCCTCACCCCGCCTTCCACCAATGAAAAATTCACCTAAACAAGACCTCAAACCTCATAAGTATCTTTTGTCTTGTCTTTTTCTGCTCCCCTCCAGGATGCTGCAGAGCTCTCTCAAGGTAGTGGTCCTCCTTACTGCAGTAAGCAATAAACTTGTCTTTGCTTCAGCCACAGGTTTTTGGGGTAATATTTTTGAGGAATCGGCAGTTGACACACTGGCCTCCAGTGGGTGTTATAAATAGTGTTTTCAAAAATGTCACCCAGGAGATACTGTCTGGATATGATGTGGATTTTCTTAATAGAAAGGTGCAATGTTTGAAGATGCTCATGGACTTCCCAGTAGAAGACCTGGGATTAGAACACAGACGTCTCAGCTGCTCAGGAACTATCTTAGAAGCCAGCAAAGAGCTGCCCTCTCCACTCACCTATAACCCATGAGCACGTTGCAGTGAAAGCTTTGAGGCATCAGAACTCTATTTTACTCTCATTTCGTCCACTACTAACTATTGCCAGAAGAGACTTCTGTATCAGTATATACAGAAATGATGAAACATATTGGGTGTTTATGAAGGGTGAAAATGTGTTAATACACCAAATGTTTATGTACTTGTTTGTTTATAGTTAGCACTTAGGGTGGTGTCTTCATAGAAAGCATAGACCTATTAGAAAATTCACTAGGGCCCATTAAGATATTTAAAGAGATGGGATTAATGATTGCAAAGAGTATCATATTCACACAAGTGCCATTTCTATTGCAAAGCATGAATGGTTTCCTGAGAGCAAAAGGAAGTTTTATTTAACTTTTTGAGATAGCCAGTCCTCCGTAATCAAAATGTGGCCTGGCAAGTCCGCAACTTTCTCTTCTTATTGTGTAAATACTTCTATGTCCGCTGATGCAATTCTGAAAAGTACACTTACTGCTGATTTGAAAATGCCCCATGCTTATTTATATCAGATTTTGTGACTTAGCTAGAAACTAGAAGGACCACTGACCATGAAGTGGTTTTGAAAATTGATTTATAATTTTGACTTAGGTTGCAAGATGGAACAGGGACATTTTCTTGATTCATTTTGCTGAAGCCTCGTCAGGCCCACCTCAAAAAACTCTTCCTTAGTTACAGTGATATTATCTGTAATAAAAATTTATATATATAACATTAATAAATGGGAATAAATAGTCACAGTTAGCATTTATTAAGTCTTTACTAAATACTAGGAGGACACTGTGCTAATAACTGCATCATCAGATTTCATCTTTGCAATGCCCTGATGAGGTATGTGCTATTATCATCACCACTGCACATATTGAATAACTGAGGTCTTATGAATTGAATAATCTGCCCAAGGTCACACAGCTAGTACCTGCTATGTAGGACTCATCTCAGCTTTGACTGACCATGAAGTCCTTGCCTGTTACCACCATGCTGTGTTGTGAGATGCAAGTTCTTTAAGAACAAGGACCATATCTCGTGTTGTACTTCTCCTAGAGTAAGTTCATTTGTCCACATATTTCATGAAATATAGTAATATCTTGATTGCTTCAAAAAGCTATTAATTGATGTGAACAGATGGATACCAAATAAATGTTGGAGAGGATAACAGATAACTCAGTGAAAATGGTTTTTATTTCCTCTCAAAATGTAAGCTGACTAGGTAGATCATCACTTATAAAAACCAACCAAAGGGCTTCCCTGGTGGCGCAAGTGTTAGAAGTCCGCCTGCCATTGCAGGGGACATGGGTTCGAGCCCTGGTCCGGGAAGATCCCACATGCCGCGGAGCAACTAAGCCCGTGCACCACAACTACTGAAGCCCGTGTGCCTAAAGCCCGAGCTCCACAACAAGAGAAGCCACCACAATGAGAAGCCTGCACACAGCAACAAAGAGCAGCCCCCGCTCGCCGCAACTAGAGAAAGCCTGCAGCGCAGCAACAAAGACCCAACGCAGCCAAAAAAAAAAAAAAAAAAAAAATCAACCAAAGGAGCCATATTTCTTTCATTCATTTAGCAAATTTTCTTCACTCTGTGTTCACTATGAGACATTGTGTCAAATGCCCTGGAAGCAGAATTGAGAAAAACACAGTCCTCAGGTTCAAGTCCCGTGAGAGAGACAAGGAATTCAACAATTAAAATACAGCGTGATATAGAACAAAGTCAAGACTCTAGAAATAGAATATATAAGTGTGACCAAGAGGTGGAAAAGCAATTCAGTAAAGAAAGGGCAGTCTTTAACAGATGGCATTAGAACAATTGCATATCCATTGGCACAAAAATGAACCTCAACCTAAAACTCATAGCTTATACGATAATTAGATCAAAGTTGATCATGAATCTAGATGTAATGTGTACATTTATAAAACGTTTAGAAGACATAAGAGAAAATCTTCATGATTTAAGACTAAGCAGAGTTTTAGACACGACACCAAAAACCAATCCATAAAAGAAAAATCAACATATTGGACTCTGTGAACGTTAGAAACTTTTGCTCTGAAAATGATTCTGCTAAGAGAATGAAAGGACAAGTCAGAGTTGAGGAGTAATATTTACAAATCACATTATCTGGTAAAAGATTTGTAGCCAGAATATATAAAGAACTCCCTAAACTCAATAGCAGGAAGACAAACAATTCAATTAGAAAATGGGCAAAATGTATTGAACAGACACTTCACTAGAGAGGATATACTGATGGCCAATAAGGCCATGAAAAAATGTTCAACATAATTCGTCATTAGGGAATTTGCTAATTAAAGTGGTAACGAGATATCACCACACACCTATTAAAAAGGCTAAAATTTAAAAATACTGATAATATCAACTTTTGTCAAGCATCCAGAGCAGATGTATCTCTCATACATTGGTGGTGAGAATGAAAAGTGAAACAACCATTCTGGAAAGCAGTTTGGCAGGTTTTTTTATAATGTTATACATTTACTTAACATATGATCCGGCAGCTACCCTCCTAGATATTTATCCTAGAGCATGAAAACTTGTGTTTTCAAAAAACCTATTCATAAATGTTCATAGAAGGATTATTTATAATATCCCAAACTGGAAACAACCCAAATGTTTTTCTGTGGGTGTTTGGATAGGCAGACTGTGGTACCTCCATGCAATGGAATACTATTCAGCAAAGAAGGGAAATGAACTATTGCTGCACACAACAACGTGGATGTATCTCCAGGGTTTGCTGAATGAAATAGTAAGTCTTAAAAGATCACATACTCGATGATTCCATTTATGTGAAATTCTTACGACAGCAAAATTATAATGATGGAGAACAGGACAGTAGTTGGTTGGAGTTATGCCTGGGGACAGAGTCTAACTATAAGGGAGTAGCAAGAGGGAGTTCCTTTGTGGTGATGGGCAAGTTCTGTACCTTGATTGTGCTAGTGGCTACACATATCCATACTTGAGGTAAACTTTTGTAGAAACACACATAAGAGGCATGTAAAAATTGACAATATCTGAGTAATGTCTGTAGTTAAGAATATTTACCAGTATTAGTTTCCCGGTTTTGATAATGTACCATGCTATGTAAGATGTTATCATCAGGGGAAGCTGGGTGAAGAGTATAGTGGATTTTTTTTTTTTTTTTTTTTTTTTTTTGTGGTATGTGGGCCTCTCACTGCTGTGGCCTCTCCCGTTGCGGAGCACAGGCTCCGGACGCACAGGCTCAGTGGTCATGGCTCACGGGCCCAGCCGCTCTGCGGCATGTGGGATCTTCCCAGACCGGGGCACGAACCCGTGTCCCCTGCATCAGCAGGTGGACTCTCAACCACTGCGCCACCAGGGAAGCCCGTCTTTACTATTCTTGCGACTTCTCATGAGTCTAAAATTATTTCAAAATGAATTTCTTAAATAATATAGCTGAGGATGTTATGGGGATACAGAGGTGGAGATAAAAGATCTCTATAATTTTGGGAATGAAGGAAAAGTAGAAATTTGAGGGAAAAAAAAAAGAGGAGGTTACACTTAGCTGGGTCTTCAGAATGAGAAGAGGTTGGCCAGCAGCGGGTAAATTTGTTCCAGGCAGGGCTGCCTCCACTGCCAGCGTGTGGTCTAGGGGCCTTCCTCCCTCATTGGGAACAAGGTCAAGCCTCCTAACTGATGCTCCTGCTTCCTTCCCTGTCCCACCCAGGACAGTATTCAACCTTGCTTCAGCTCAAATGTTCCTTTCAAAATGTAAATCAGGTGACGGCATTTCTTTGTTCAAAAGGCTCCCCTCTCACTTGGAGTAATAGCCCCTGTACTTGCAATGGCTTATGTAACCTCCTCTCACCCACTCACCTCTCTGACCTCAGTTCAGTTACCCCCCCTTCACTCCTCTGTTCCAGCCTCACTGGTCTCCATGTTGCTCATTTAACACATCAGGCACCCTCCCTTCTGAGTCATCACTAGCTCTTCCCTCAGCCTAGGATCCTCTTCCCCCTTGTCTGCATTGTGGTCCCTCCCCTCCTCCGAGTGTTTAAGCTCTCTGCTTCTCACTGAGACCATTCCCTTTTACTGAAGTTAAAATTGCATATGTAGGGATGTGGGAAGATGGCGGAAGAGTAAGACGCGGAGATCGCCTTCCTCCCCACGGATACACCAGAAATACATCCACACGTGGAACAACTCCTACAGAACTCCTACTGAAGGCTGGCAGAAGACCTCAGACCTCCCAAAAGGCAAGAAACTCCCCACGTACCTGGGTAGGGCAAAAGAAAAAAAGAAAAAACAGAGACAAAAGAATAAGGACGGCACCTGCACCAGTGGGAGGGAGCTGTGAAGGAGGAAAAGTTTCCACACACTAGGAAGCCCCTCCGCAGGCGGAGACTGCGGGAGGCGGAGGGGGGAGTTTCGGGACCGCGGAGCAGTGCACAGCAACGGGTGCGGAGGGCAAAGCGGGGAGATTCCTGCACAGACGATCGGTGCCGACCAGCACTCACCAACCCGAGAGGCTTGTCTGCTCACCCGCCGGGGCGGGCGGGGCTGCAAGCTGAGGCTCGGGTTTTGGTTTTGGACGGAGCTCAGGGAGAGGACTGGGGTTGGCGGCTTGAACATAGCCTGAAGGGGTTAGTGCACCACGACTAGCCGGGAGGGAGTTCGGGGAAAAGCCTGCACCGGCCGAAGAGGCAAGAGACTTTTTCTTCCCTCTTTGTTTCCTGGTGCGCGAGGAGAGGGGTTTAAGAGCGCTGCTTAAAGGATCTCCAGAGACGGGCGCGAGCCGGGTTAAAAGCGCGAACCCCAGAGACGGGCGCAAGCCGCGGCTAAAAGCGCGAACCCCAGAGACGGGCGCGAGCCGCGGCTAAAAGCACGAACGCCAGAGACGGGCGCGAGCCGCGGCTGAAAACGCAAACCCCAGAGACGGGCGGGAGACGCTAAGGCTGCTGCTGCCGCCACCAAGGGGCCTGTGTGCGAGCACAGGTCACTCTCCACACCCCTCTTCCGCGGAGCCTGTGCAGCCCGCCACTGCCAGGTTCCCGGGATCCAGGGACAACTTCCCCGGGACAACGCACGGCGGGCCTCAGGCTGGTTCAACATCACGCCGGCCTCTGCCGCAATGTCACGCCGCCTCTGCCGCCGCAGGCCCGCCCCGCACGCAGTGCCCCTCCTTCCCCCATCCCCCAACACCCGGCCTGAGTGAGCCGGAGCCCCCGAATCAGCGGCTCCTTTAACCCCGTCCTGTCTGAGCGAAAAAACAGACGCCCTCCAGCCACCTACATGCAGAGGCAGGGCCAAATCCAAAGCTGAGCTCCTGTGAGCTGTGAGAACAAAGAAGAGAAAGGGAAATCTCTCCCAGCAGCCACAGAAGCAGCGGATTAAAGCTCCACAATCAACTTGATATACCCTGCATCTGTGGAATACCTGAATAGACAAGGAATGATCCCAAATTGAAGAGGGGGAATTTAGGAGCGAGATCTATGATTTTTTTCCCTTTTCCTCTTTTTGTGAATGGGTACATGTATGCTTCTGTGTGAGATCTTGTCTGTATACTCATGCTTCCACCATTTGTCCTAGGGCTCTATCCGTCCATGATTTTTTTAAAAAATTCTTTTTCTTAATAATTAAGTTTAATTGTAATAACTTTATTATACTTTACCTTCGTTCTTTCTTTCTTTCCTTCCTTCCTTCCCTCCTTTAGACAACGAATCACCCCAAATTGAGGAGGTGGTCTCTAAGAGCAAGATTTATGATTTTTCCCCCTTTACCTCTTTTTGTGAAGGTGTATGTGTATGCTTCTGTGTAAGATTTTCTCTGTATAGCTTTGCTTCCAACATTTGTCCTAAGGTTTTATCCGTCCCTTTTTTTTCTAAATATTTTTTAATTCAATAACTATATTATACTTTATTTTATTTTTACTGTATCTTCTTTCTTTCTGTCTTTTTTCCTTCTTTCCCTCCTTCCTTCCTTCCTTCCTCCCTCCCTCCCTCCCTCCTTTCTTTCCTTCTTTGCTTCTTTCTTCCTTCCTTCCTTTCCTCCTTTCCCTCTTTTTTCCTCATATTTCTACTAATTCTCTCTACTTTTTCTCCCTTTTATTCTGAGCCGTGTGGATGAAAGGCTCTTGGTGCTCCAGCCCAGGAGTCAGGGCTCTGCCTCTTAGGTAGGAGAGCCAACTTCAGGACACTGGTCAACAAGAGACCTCCCAGCTCCACATAATATTAAACGGTGGAAGTCTCCCAGAGACCTCCATCTTAACACCAGCACCCAGCTTCACTCAACAACCAGCAAGCCACAGTGCTGGACAACCTATGCCAAACAACTAGCAAAACAGGAACACAACCCCACCCATTAGCAGAGAGGCTGCCTAAAATCATAATAAGGCCACAGACACCCCAAAACACACCACCAGACGTGAGCCTGCCCACTAGAGAGACAAGATCCAGCCTCATCCAGCACAACACGGGCACTAGTCCCCTCCACCAGGAAGCCTACACAACCCACTGAAACAACCTTAGCCACTGGAGACAGACATCAAAAACAACGGGAACTACAAACGTGCAGCCTGCAAAAAGGAGACCCCAAACACAGTAAGATAAGCAAAATGAGAAGACAGAAAAACACAGAGCAGATGAAGGAGCAAGATAAAAACCCACCAGACCTAACAAATGAAGAGGAAATAGGCAATCTACCTGAAAAAGAATTCAGAATAATGATAGTAAGGATGATCCGAAATCTTGGAAGTAGAATGGACAAAATGCAAGAAACAGTTGACAAGGACCTACAAGAACTAAAGATGAAACAAGCAACGATGAACAACGCAATAAATGAAATTAAAAGCACTCTAGATAGGATCAATAGCGGAATAACTGAGGCAGAAGAACGGATAAGTGACCTGGAAGATAAAGTAGTGGAAATAACTACTGCAGAGCAGAATAAAGAAAAAAGAATGAAAAGAACTGAGGACAGTCTCAGAGAACTCTGGGACAACATGAAACGCACCAACATTCGAATTATAGGGGTTCCAGAAGAAGAAGAAAGAAAGAAAGGGACTGAGAAAATATTTGAAGAGATTATAGTTGAAAACTTCCCTAATATGGGAAAGGAAATAGTTAATCAAGTCCAGGAAGCACAGAGAGTCCCATACAGGATAAATACAAGGAGAAATACGCCAAGACACATATTAATCAAACTGTCAAAAATTAAATACAAAGAAAGCATATTAAAAGCAGCAAGGGAAAAACAACAAATAACACACAAGGGAATCCCCATAAGGTTAACAGCTGATCTCTCAGCAGAAACCCTACAAGCCAGAAGGGAGTGGCAGGACATACTGAAAGTGATGAAGGAGAAAAGCCTGCAACCAAGACTACTCTACCCAGCAAGGATCTCATTCAGATTTGATGGAGAAATTAAAACCTTTACAGACAAGCAAAAGCTGAGAGAGTTCAGCACCACCAAACCAGCTTTACAACAAATGCTAAAGGAACTCCTCTAGACAAGAAACACAAGAGAAGGAAACGACCTATAGTAGCGAACCCAAAACAATATAGAAAATGGGAATAGGAACATACATATCGATAATTACCTTAAATGTAAATGGACTAAATGCTCCCACTAAAAGACACAGATTGGCTGAATGGATACAAAAACAAGACCCTTATATATGCTGTCTACAAGAGACCCACTTCAGACCTAGAGACACATACAGACTGAAAGTAAGGGGATGGAAAAAGATATTCCATGCAAATGGAAACCAAAAGAAAGCTGGAGTAGCAATTCTCATATCAGACAAAATAGACTTTAAAATAAGGACTATTAAAAGGGACAAGGAAGGACACTACATAATGATCAAGGGATCGATCCAAGAAGAAGATATAACAATTGTAAATATTTATGCACCCAACGTAGGATCACCTCAATACATAAGGCAAATACTAACAACCATAAAAGGGGAGATCAACAGTAACACATTCATAGTAGGGGACTTTAACACCCCACTTTCACCCATGGACAGATCATCCAAAATGAAAATAAACAAGGAAACACAAGCTTTAAATGATACATTAAACAAGATGGACTTAATTGATATTTATAGGACACTCCATCCAAAAACAACAGAATACACATTTTTCTCAAGTGCTCATGGAACATTCTCCAGGATAGATCATATCTTGGGTCACAAATCAAGCCTTGGTAAATTTAAGAAAACTGAAATTGTATCAAGTATCTTTTCTGACCACAACGCCATGAGACTAGATATCAATTACAGGAAAAGATCTGTAAAAAATACAAACACATGGAGGCTAAACAATACACTACTTAATAATGAAGTGATCACTGAAGAAATCAAAGAGGAAATAAAAAAATACCTAGAAACAAATGACAATGGAGACACAACAACCCAAAACCTATGGGATGCAGCAAAAGCAGTTCTAAGGGGGAAGTTTATAGCAATACAAGCCCACCTTAAGAAGCAGGAAACATCTCGAATAAACAACCTAACCTTGCACCTCAAGCAATTAGAGAAAGAAGAACAAAAAAACCCCAAAGCTAGCAGAAGGAAAGAAATCATAAAAATCAGATCAGAAATAAATGAAAAAGAAATGAAGGAAACGATAGCAAAGATCAATAAAACTAAAAGCTGGTTCTTTGAGAGGATAAACAAAATAGATAAACCACTAGCCAGACTCATCAAGAAAAAAAGGGAGAAGACTCAAATCAATAGAATTAGAAATGAAAAAGGAGAAGTAACAACTGACACTGAAGAAATAAAAAAAATCATGAGAGATTACTGCAAGCAACTCTATGCCAATAAAATGGACAATCTGGAAGAAATAGACAAATTCTTAGAAATGCACAACCTGCCAACACTGAATCAGGAAGAAATAGAAAATATGAACAGACCAATCACAAGCACTGAAATTGAAACTGTGATTAAAAACCTTCCAACAAACAAAAGCCCAGGACCAGATGGCTTCACAGGTGAATTCTATCAAACGTTTAGAGAAGAGCTAACACCTATCCTTCTCAAACTCTTCCAAAATATAGCAGAGGGAGGAACACTCCCAAATTCCTTCTGCGAGGCCACCATCACCTTGATACCAAAACCAGACAAGGATGTCACAAAGAAAGAAAACTACAGGCCAATATCACTGATGAACATAGATGCAAAAATCCTCAACAAAATACTAGCAAACAGAATCCAACAGCTCATTAAAAGGATCATACACCATGATCAAGTGGGGTTTATCCCAGGAATGCAAGGATTCTTCAATATACGCAAATCTATCAATGTGATAAACCATATTAACAAATTGAAGGAGAAAAACCATATGATCTTCTCAATAGATGCAGAGAAAGCTTTCGACAAAATTCAACACCCATTTATGATAAAAACCCTCCAGAAAGTAGGCACAGAGGGAACTTTCCTCAACATAATAAAGGCCATATATGACAAGCCCACAGCAAACATCATCCTCAATGGTGAAAAACTGAAAGCATTTCCACTAAGATCAGGAACAAGACAAGGTTGCCCACTCTCACCACTCTTATTCAACATAGTTTTGGAAGTTTTAGCCACAGCAATCAGAGAAGAAAAGGAAATAAAAGGAATCCAAATCGGAAAAGAAGAAGTAAAGCTGTCACTGTTTGCAGATGACATGATACTATACATAGAGAATCCTAAAGATGCTACCAGAAAACTACTAGAGCTAATCAATGAATTTGGTAAAGTAGCAGGATACAAAATTAATGCACAGAAATCTCTGGCATTCCTATATACTAATGATGAAAAATCTGAAAGTGAAATCAAGAAAACACTCCCATTTACCATTGCAACAAAAAGAATAAAATATCTAGGAATAAACCTACCTAAGGAGACGAAAGACCTGTATGCAGAAAATTATAAGACACTGATGAAAGAAATTAAAGATGATACAAATAGATGGAGAGATATACCATGTTCTTGGATGGGAAGAATCAACATTGTGAAAATGACTCTACTACCCAAAGCAATCTACAGATTCAATGCAATCCCTATCAAACTACCACTGGCATTTTTCACAGAACTAGAACAAAAAATTTCGCAATTTGTATGGAAACACAAAAGACCCCGAATAGCCAAAGCAATCTTGAGAACGAAAAAAGGAGCTGGAGGAATCAGGCTCCCTGACTTCAGACTATATTACAAAGCAACAGTAATCAAGACAGTATGGTACTGGCACAAAAACAGAAAGATAGATCTGTGGAACAGGATAGAAAGCCCAGAGATAAACCCTCGCACATATGGACACCTTATCTTTGATAAAGGAGGCAGGAATGTACAGTGGAGAAAGGACAGCCTCTTCAATAACTGGTGCTGGGAAAACTGGACAGGTACATGTAAAAGTATGAGATTAGATCACTCCCTAACACCATACACAAAAATAAGCTCAAAATGGATTAAAGACCTAAATGTAAGGCCAGAAACTATCAAACTCTTAGAGGAAAACATAGGAAGAACACTCTATGACATAAATCACAGCAAGATCCTTTCTGACCCACCTCCTAGAGTAATGGAAATAAAAACAAAAATAAACAAATGGGACCTAATGAAACTTCAAAGCTTTTGCACAGCAAAGGAAACCATAACCAAGCCCAAAAGACAACCCTCAGAATGGGAGAAAACATTTGCAAATGAAGCAACTGACAAAGGATTAATCTCCAAAATTTACAAGCAGCTCATGCAGCTCAATAACAAAAAAACAAACAACCCCATCCAAAAATGGGCAGAAGACCTAAATAGACATTTCTCCAAAGAAGATATACAGAATGCCAACAAACACATGAAAGAATGCTCAACATCATTAATCATTAGAGAAATGCAAATCAAAACTACAATGAGATATCATCTCACACCAGTCAGAATGGCCATCATCAAAAAATCTAGAAACAATAAATGCTGGAGAGGGTGTGGAGAAAAGGGGACACTCTTGCACTGCTGGTGGGAATGTGAATTGGTTCAGCCACTATGGAGAACAGTATGGAGGTTCCTTAAAAAACTACAAATAGAATTACCATATGACCCAGCAATCCCACTACTGGGCATATACCCTGAGAAAACCAAAATTCAAAAAGAGTCATGCACCAAAATGTTCATTGCAGCACTATTTACAATAGCCCGGAGATGGAAACAACCTAAGCGCCCATCATCGGATGAATGGATAAAGAAGATGTGGCACATATATACAATGGAATATTACTCAGCCATAAAAAGAAACAAAATTGAGCTATTTGTAATGAGGTGGATAGACCTAGAGTCTGTCATACAGAGTGAAGTAAGTCAGAAAGAAAAAGACAAATACCGTATGTTAACACATATATATGGAATTTAAGGGAAAAAAATGTCATGAAGAACCTAGGGGTAAGACAGGAATAAAGACACAGACCTACTGGAGAATGGACTTGAGGATATGGGGAGGGGGAAGGGTGAGTTTTGACAGGGCGGGAGAGAGTCATGGACATGTACACACTAACAAACGTAGTAATGTAGATAGCTGGGGGGAAGCAGCCACAAGGCACGGGGATATTAGCTCGGTGCTTTGTGACAGCCTGGAGGGGTGGGATGGGGAGAGTGAGAGGCAGGGAGACGCAAGAGGGAAGACATATGGGAACATATGTATATGTGTAGCTGATTCACTTTGTTATAAAGCAGAAACTAACACACCATTGTAAAGCAATTATACCCCAATAAAGATGTTTAAAAAAAAAAAATTGCATATGTATAACTGATTCACTTTGTTATAAAGCAGAAAATAACACACCATTGTAAAGCAATTATACTCCAATAAAGATGTTTAAAAATATATATATTGGGTAGGGATCTCTGAAAAAGTGTGAAATCCTTCCGGAGAATTGTACTAAATATCTAACTATAAGGTTGGTTAAAAGAAGTCAAGACTTAAAACATACTACCTCCAAGGAATTGATGACAGATGCAGCAATGCACTTTTGTTATAATTTACCTAGAGTTTTTAAAGTTTCACTAACTCACTGACTATTAACAGTAATTCAGATTTTTATTCTTGGACATTTTAATAAGAAGAGACAAAAATATGTCATGTTAAATAAAAGTCAGTAAAAATCTTTGAATACGTAAATTAACAGGTGCTCATTTTCATCAGGAATTTTACTTCTTATCTTTTCGGTAAACATAATACTTCTTTTGCTGTTATGTTTTTTTTTTGTTTTTTTTTTTTGCGGTATGTGGGCCTCTCATTGTTGTGGCCTCTCCCGTTGCGGAGCACAGGCTCCGGACGCGCAGGCTCAGCGGCCATGGCTCACGGGCCCAGCCGCTCCGCGGCATGTGGGATCTTCCTGGACCGGGGCACGAACCCGTGTCCCCTGCATCGGCAGGTGGACTCTCAACCACTGTGCCACCAGGGAGACCCTGCTGTTATGTTTTCTGAATTGACTTTTGAGAAGAAACTAATAAAGTTCATTTAAAACAAAAACAAACAAAATTGCAGTAACTTCCAGCCAGCCTTTCCTATCTCTTTTCCCTGATTTATTTTCCCCCTAGTACTTATTACCTTCTACTTTACCACAAAATATATTTTTATTATTTATTTATTTATTTTTTCTCTACTAGATTATAATCTCTATGAGGGCAGAAATGTATGTCTGCTATTTTTTTCTTCCCTGCTTTGTCCCCAACACTCTGAACCCTTTTGTTCTTCCAACAAGCATATTTGAGGGCCTGTGTTCATTTCCTATTGCTGTTGTAACAAATTACCACAAACAAATTACACAAATGTATTATCTTACTGGTTCTGGAGGTGAAAAATCTAAAATTGGTTTTATGGAGCTAAAATCAAGGTGTCAGCAGGGCTACGTCGTTTTGGAGGCTCTAGACAAGAACCTGTTTCCTTGCCTTTTTCAGCTTCTAGAGGCTGCCTGCATTGCATGGTGTATGTCCCACTCCTCCATCTCCAAAGGGCATCCCTCTGTCTTCTGCTCTCATTGTCACATCTCCTATCTCTCTTCTTTTAGAACCCTTGTGGTCCTTTTATAAGTATACTTATAATTACATTGGGCCATCCCAGAATCTAGGGATGATCCAGGCTAATCTCCAGATTAGCTATCTCAAGATTTTTAACTTAAACACATCTGAAAATTCCCGTTTGCTATGTAAGGTAATGTATTCACAGGTTTGAGGATTTAGGATATAGACATCTTTGGGGATTAGGACATATTCTGCCACAGGGCCTATTATGTGTTAGGGCCTATTATATGTCCAATATAGACCAGTCAATAATAGATACCCCCAAAATAAGCAGGCTAATTTTAGCTAATAAGGAATGTGGCACAGTAAATAAAATGGGGTAATCTAACAAGCTAATCTAATAGTGAACAACTGCAGGGATGGGAATGGAGACCTCTGGGGAAGAAACTTTGAGGTGAGAGATTAATGGAAAGAAATAATCAACCACACAAAGTTCTGAGGGAAGAACCTCTCAGGTAGAGGAAAAAGCAAACGCAAAGGCCTTGAGCCAGTAGGGAGCTTGGCTTGTTCTGGCAGGGACAGAGACCAGTGGTGGGATTTGAGGTTGGTCAAGTAGACAGGAGTCAAATCATTGGGGCTCTTCTAGGCCCCAGTGAGGAGCTCTGATTGTATTCAGAGGCTGATAGTAAGCCATGGCGGTGGAAAATGGACTACGGGGGGCACACATGGATGTGCAAGATCCGTTAAAAGCTCTGCTGTGGTAGTCCAGGTGAAAGGCTGGAGTTTTGTGGACTAGGGTGGAAGCCATGGACATAGAAAAGAAACCTGTATATCTTTAGGATGTATTTCATAGGTAATGCGGACAGGATTATTTGACTGTAGGGACAAAACATTGTTCTAAGGATTTGGTCCTGAGCAATGGAGTATAATGGCAGTGCTAGTTACTATGGAAGACTTGGAGCAGAGCTGTTTTGTGGGGTTGTCAACAGTGCGTTTTTAGGCCTGTGAAGTCTGCGATTCTTTTTTTTTTTTTTTGCGGTACGCGGGCCTCTCACTGTTGTGGCCTCTCCCGTTGCGGAGCACAGGCTCCGGACGCGCAGGCTCAGCGGCCATGGCTCACGGGCCCAGCCGCTCCGCGTCATGTGGGATCTTCCCGGACCGGAGCACGAACCCGTGTCCCCTGCATCGGCAGGCGGATTCTCAACCACTGCACCACCAGGGAAGCCCCTGAGATTCTTTTAAGTCATCCACGGGGCTGTGTCAGGGGGACTTCAGCTATATGCACCTGAGGCTCAGAGGAGCAGCCAGGGATGGTGCTATGCACTTGGGAGTCTTATGTAGCCTAGATGGCACAGGCATGGGACTGGAGGAGACCATGTAGAGAGAGAGAAAAGGCGTTAAGCAATTATGGGGAGATCCAGATAGTAGTGATAATAATAGCACCCTGTGCCAAGCCCTGCACTTTGATTTTTCCATATATTAATGTATTTAATATATTTAATCCTTGCAACAATTCATTGAAATGGTTTCTTTTATTGTCATATTCCATTTTATAGTAGAGAACACTGAGGTAGAGAGTTAAAAAACTTTTCTCAAGGTCGCACAGCTAATAACTGGCCAAACTGAGAATCAGACTCAGAAAGTCTGGTTCCAGGGTCCATGCTCTCAGACCTTGAGTTCATAGAGTATTGTTCCCCTTATAAGTATAGTCTGGAGGAATATAAGATTGTGGACCAAATCACTATACTCCGTACTTGCTCAGTGTTCTGTTATCTTAGGCTGTTACTCAGATGCAGATTGGAATTGGAGTTGATGATAAGCAGAATTCAGTGGTAAGAGAGTTCACTTCCACAGAGTATTTTTTCCTTTTAATGTGCACTGACTTTTAAAAAATTTTTAAACCTTTTTCATCCTCTAGAACCAAAGCTCTTTATGCTATGTTGGGGTGGGTTTTGATAACATACATTTCATGTTTTCCATAAATAGACTTTTCAGTAACCCCTAGGAAATTCTGTGGTTCCATGAACCACTGCTTGAAAATCTGTTCACCATCATGATAAACAGCCCATCTTTGAAAGGATAATGTATTTGGAATTGATTCCCAGGATGAATCACATTTTCATAATTGCACAAGATTACTCACAAATTCAAGGAAGTTAGGTTTGAAAAACGAAATAAAAATCAAATAAACCCAACTTATAAACTTTGCTTACAACATGTTCTCAGATAACACCCACAACGTGTTTCTTTTGTCAAGATTCAACCTGAAGATACACTGAAGACAAATTTCTACTACTGTGACTTTGAGAGTAACACAGTCAAAGTGGTGATACGCAGTGTTCTTATTCCACCGTGTGGGACACAGAACAGTTTGCTGATTAACTGACAAATTCAAGACAATCTAGGGGTCAGAGTCTGAAGAATGAGTCAAAGGGCAGAAGCTCCAAGAGAAAGTTAAGCGAGCTTGAGTCCTTAAGATCTAAGGCTGAATACAGTAATGATGAAAAACTGCCTGTGATTCAATGTGTGCTTTGTGCATAGTAATTCAACAGTCATTCGCTGATGGTTGATCGAATGCCTACCTTGTACCAAGCAGTGGGGTTACAGTAATGAGTTAGAGAGGCAGATGAGCACTATGCACAGGGAACTGAGGACTAATAGGAAAAACAGATAGTCAAATAATACAAATAGAGTGTAATGGGGGAAGACAGAGTTCTGTGTGGGAGGTAGAGGTGGATGAAAGCATTTTGCTGATTTGTTCTCACTGCTTTGATGATCTGGCTGTGGTACTTATATAGAATCATGGCAAAACACTTGAAAATTATTTGTAGTGTTAGTGTTGGTCAGAGGATTAAAAACTGTTTTGAAGTCAATTCTCTGGATTACTTAGTATCACAAGCCCATAAGTAAAGAGTAGGCTTCATACACTAAGCTACAGGTAAGATTTTTTTTCTTTTTTGTTTTTTTAAAATTGAAGTATAGTTGATTTACAGTGTTGTGTTAGTTTTTGGTGTACAGCAAAGTGATTCAGCTATATATATATATATATATATATTCAGCTATACATGTATGAATATGTATATGTTCATTTTTATTATCTACTTGCTTTATATTGGTAGAAGATTAGGTATCGAATGTTTTCTTTCCTTAAGGTTTTCTACTCCTTTCATCTACTGATACCTAATTTTTAAGGTATCCTAAATTACCGAGATGCTAATTTTAAACTATTCAAAAACTGCTTTACATCTCTCTCTCTTCTCCGGAGTCCCGCTAAAAATAGACTGAGCAGGTGTGCTCCTTAATAGTAGGCTATTTCCTGAGTTTGGAGGAAAACACCCAGCTGTAGGCACTGAGAGTGCCTATATTAATTAATTAATTCATTCATTCATTTGCATTCATTGAGTGCTGAAATGAACTAAGCATTGTGCTCAGAGCTATCGATTCCAGACCATGGTGTACAGAAAAGGATTTGCCCCAAAGATTTCCACATCCTGTTCCCGGGAACTGGTAAAAAGGTTACATGGCAAAGGGGAATTAAGGTTGCCGATCATCTGATTTTGAAATGGGGAAAGTATCCTGGATTACTCAGGTGGGCCCAGTGTGATCACAAGGGTGCTTATTAGTGGAAAAGGGAAGCAGAAGGAGGAGGACCGATGAGATGGCAATGTAAAAAGATCTCAGCCCCATGTTGTTGTCTTTGAAGATGGAAAAAAATGAGGCCATGAGCCGGAGTGCAGGTAGTGTCCAGAAGCTGAGAAAGACAAGGAAATGGATTCTCCCTGGAACCTCTAGAGAGCAACCTAACCCCGTTGACATCTCACCTTTAGCTCAGTGAGACTGATTTTGTGCTTCTGACCTCCAGAAAGGTAAGACAATAATTTTGTGTCATTTTAAGCCACTAAATTTGTGGCAGTTTGTTACAATAGCAATAGAAAATGAATGCACAGACTGTAAGACAGTTCCTGCCCTCCAAGAGCTAACAGGCTGGTAGACATGGAAAGAGTCCAATGAGATAAGGTTACAGCTAGCAACATTGAGTGCTGACCAGGGCTGGCACTGCAAAAGGTTTGTGGAAAGGATAAGATACCTTCTGCACTGGGCAAGACAAAAGGCCACGGCTTTTTTTTTGCTGCCCATGCAATCATTTGTGCCCTAGGATATATAGAATGATGCTTTGTGGGTATTTCCCTGCACAGCTGGGGAATTTGTCAGAGAAGCTAGTGGTTGGACCCACAGAGTATTGAAGAGAGGGAGGTAGGAATGTTACCTGGTTTAAAAGAATCTGAGATGTTTATATTTTAAATACCACTGTACACTGAACTTCTGAAACTTATATCTTCAGCCCATATTCCTCTCCAAACTCTAGATCTCACTGGATATCCCCAAATCTCTCCTTGGGTATCTATTGAACAACTAACCCCAAAGTTTTGATCTCCCTCAACCTGTCCCTACCCCAATATTTCCCCTTTCAGTAAATGACACCTCCACTTTTCTTGTTCTTCAGGACAGAAACCTTGGAGTCTTTCTTGACACTTTGTTTTACCTCACACTCCATGTCACCTCCATCTGGGAATCTAGTTACCTCTACTTTCAGTATATTTATAGGCTCTTACGACTACCACTGCTGCAATCTTGGGCTAAGTCACTCTCACTTGGCTGACTTTAACAGCTTCAAACTGATCCCTGCTTCCATCCTTTCCCAATTACAACCTATTCTTAACATAGGATTCAAGATAGTCCTTTTAAAATGTAAATTATTATTCTGCTCAAAAGTTTCCCGTAATGCCTAGCCTCACTCAGAGTAAAAACAAAATTCCCAAGAGAAGTAAACACCTATGTATTCACAAGACTTCTACGCAAACATCTGCAACAGCATTATTCATAATAGCCCAAAAGTAGAAATAACCCAAATGTTATTTAACTGATAAATAGATAAATAAAATGTGGTATATCCATACAGTGGAATATGATTTGTCAATATAGAGGAATAAAGTATCAATACATATTACAACATAGAAGAATGTTGAAAACACTATGCTAAGTGAAAGAGGCCAGTCACAAAAGATCACATAGTTTTTATTCTGTTTATATTGAATATCAAGAAAATGTAAATATATAGAGACAGAAAGTATATTAGTGGTTACCAGGGCCTTGGAGGAGGGAATAGGGAGCAACTGCTTGCGGGTGTGGAGTTTCTTTGAGGATGACGAAAATGTTCTGGCGTTAGGTAAATGTTTGCACAACTTTGTGAACACACTGAAAACCACTGAACTGTACCTGGAGGAAGGTGTGTATCTGAACACAACTGGGATTCTACCAGGAAGGTAGAAGGGAGGAAGGTGGTGTTGAGAAGGTGAACGAAAATGTCTGTTTCAGCCCTGTAGTCCTTTGAGTTTATAGCCATGTCTAAATCTCTACCTGGAGCAAACATGTTGGCATGAACCACGGTTGCTGTGCGATGACGCATACCATCAATATATTTGCCTCTGCTGATATTAACCTGAGCACCTGGGGCAGGCAGTGTTTGTCAGCTTTTTCCCATGCCTCCAGTAAGACCAGACTGAAATCTTTGGAGGCCTTAAAAGTCTGAAAACATTATAAGACACACCTCCTCCTTATTTTAATTTAAAAGAATACATTACCATATTGAAAAATAAGTTCTGACATTTTCCACGATGGCTACATTTTGTTGTTGTGATTATTTTTTTTCCTGAAGCTATAAAATTATTTCCTAAAACTTCTTTTGGTGCTTCTGCCTTGTTGGTGTCCTAGGTTCATGCTTCTTCTGTCTCTAGGTATTCGAACAAAGGCCCTCTGTGACAGTCGCTTACTATTTGGGACCTATTCTCATTTCCTCTCCCTTCCCTGTTCCTTTTGAAAGGGACCTGATAGTTTGTGTTTTTTATTTTCCTCCCGTAAATAGATATAAACTCAAGGACTCTTTGCATTTAAATGAAATTAGTGTAATTCTTTCTATAAACATTTATTTAGTCCCTAATGTATTAAAACAGAAGAAGAAGATCGATGCTAGAAATAAAAGTAGCTGCAAAGATTAATAAAAACGTTTGCCCTTAGAGATCTTATGATCTGTGGGAAGTGCCACCTCATTGTAAACCAAAGGCATGGATCACTGGGTCCTAGGACTTGTCACATGGCAGGTGATGTGTTTTCTTGGGGGACGTCAGCAACTTGCTGGGTAACCCCAAATCACATTCCTACCTTCTAAGTTTGACCTTGAGAAGGAGCCTGGATGTTGGTATCAGCCCCTTGCTGAATATCTACCCTGGGTAGGAAATGTGCTAGGCCGTACGAAACTTGGAGAATAAGTAAGTGACGAAAGTCATACAGCAGGTAAGTAGGGGAGCCATGACAAATCCTGACCACCTGGCCTCAAAGTTCATCCTGTCGCCTACGCTTGGAGACTCTTTAATTCACTAGCTGGCTTGTATTTTTCTCATGTCAGGTTTACATAAAATCCTGGTGTGTTACAGACTACTCAGGTCGAACAATAATAGGGTTCCTTCTTTCCCCTGAGGGACTCTTCGTGAAGATTGACTCCTAAACAGCTGTTAACAAAAGGTAGAATGGAGCTCAATTCTCTTGTTCCAATATTATTCTGAATCCAGTCAACATCACATGCCAGGATTGGCTACTTGTTGGGGATTTCGTATTACTTTAGGTTTAGCATTCATTTAATAAACTCCACAGGAGGTGTCAGAGGAGTTCATTATTCTTCATTACTAATTACTTATTGCAGGAGGAGAAGGGTATACACCTTATGCTAATTATGTGCTGATAAAAGCATCCATATATTGGATAGATAACAACACATTCAGAGCCATGAAAAGGTAGGCCTTCTGCAGTAGTTTTCCTCTTTTAGCCTATGCATTAGCCATATCAGAAATGGAAATAATCCATTAAATGAGGCTTTTAAAGTTGCTAGCCTTTAATCATACCAAAAAATTAGTCCTAATTTGATAAAATATCAAACAGAAAAACTGATTAATCTCATTGATATCTTATAGGCAGAGATGCTATTGAAAATATCCAGCATTTGATAGGGAAGGGGGATGAAGCACATAATAGCACATTTGAAATTAAAAGTCTGAAGTTTATAGCATCTGTGTATCAGTATGTTAGTTCTAGATCACTGAAAAAAGTCAGTAACTTTTATAAATAGCCCAGTCTCTATTAGACCCTTGATGATTATTTCTCTGGTCTAAAACCAGAGATTTTCTCTAATTGCTAATTTAAGAAAAGTAGCTAAATTTTTAAAAGAATGTCTTTTTTCTTTTCCTTTTTTACAGTATGTAGCAGACATAGCTAGTTGCCTCCTAAACATCCCCAAAGCTATTTCTTGCCTCCTGTCTTGCTAATAAACCTTGATTTTGTTTGGAATAGTAATTATACAGGTTCATTTCCTGATTTGAGATAAGGTTAAACTAGTCAGAAATTGCATTCTACTTTGCAGCTACTGCATTTTCCAGCTTTCCTTGCAGTATATGAGGTCATAGGACTGTTATGGACAATGAAAGAGAGATCATGCTAGGAGGCTTCTGGAAAGGATTTGCTTTCCAGATAAAATTGCAGTTGTGTCACTGCTATCCTGTCCTCCTTCCGTTTTCCTCCTTCAAATGTAGACATGATGCCTGGTGCTATAGCAGCCATCTTGTGACCATGAGAACACAAGCCCCATGAAACAGAAGAACAAAAGGAGCCAGTTTCATATTATCATCATTGAAGGTACCACAGAGTCCCTAGCTTCAGACTTCTTATTATAGTATTAAGTTTTAAGGTACATATTTATTTTGATACTTCAACATCTCTGAAAACAGGAATGTATCATTGGCTTGGAGAATATAGTGGAGCTCTCTTTTCACCCCTAAGAACTAAGGAAGGAAATGAGGCAGATGGTGGATTAGATGGGTTTTAGCAACATTCTTTAAGGTGGAAATCTACCTCCTTTCAAAGTTATCTCTCAAGCTCAGAACCAGTGGCATTTAGTTCTTTAAAAGACTGTTTTAAGAATAAATAACTTCTGCTCTTGAGCCTAGATAATTTTCAAATTTTGCATTTCATATTCTTCTAGACAGTTATCTCAAAAACTTTTAAGTGCTTCTTCTCTCTACTGCCTGTAGCACTTCTCAGCTGAAAGGTCTCTTTCCCTCTGCTTTTAATGGTTATTAGGCATTCACTTACTAAGAAGGATGTGTTTGCTTTATGGCATGGTGTGAGAGATTTCAGTGTGCCCAGACTTCCCCGCTGCAGTGGTGAGAGATTAGATAGCAGTCTGTTCAGCCCTAGACATAACTCAGTAAGTGGCTGTTGCAGAAATAATAGCTAAATTTGAAAACCCACTCATAACACTATACTAACCATTCTTCCTCAGGTAAGGAACTAGAAAAGGTGAGCAGCACAAAATCCTCAAGAAAACGTTTTCAGTCTCCTGCTAGCTGGGAGCCCCGCTGCAGTTCTGTTATGAACTGCTCCACATTGGCAAAAGGATGGAGGGGAAGGTTAAAAGGGCTTTTCTAATTAGTGACTGTTGTAATGCCAGTCCACCTGCTGGCCTTGAAAGTGGAACAAGGCAGGTTAGACATCAAAACTCAGGGGAAGCCTTAAAGCATCAGAGCTCTTTAACTCTGTTTCTTCTATCCATCGCAGCGCTATAGCCGGGTGACCCCTCATGGTACATGGCTGTTCGTCTCCCTGTATTTTTATAGGGGTTACTAAAACTTTAGCTCATTGGCCAACCAACATGGGAATTTTCCTAACTGACTGTCAGCAATGATTCCTAAAGGTCAAACTAACAAGATTCAATCTGTCAAGTTCCTTAGACCAGGTAGGAAGCCCCTGATTTCTTGTCACTCTTGAACAACTGTCCTTGAAGGTCTGGGTGGTTCCCAGAAGCCCCTTCCTTTTACTGCAAAGATGAGTCACTGAAAACTCAGTCATCAACCATGATGGGACCGTGCTAACAGAGATCATTGAAATTACCAGATAGTCTTCAAACAACCATTTTGTTACTAGCTTTAGCCTCTTGATGTAACAAGTCTTCACTAGATCTGCTAACAACATTTTGCTGATACGGGTTTCAGAAGTGCTAACTTGATGGACAGGGCAAGAATTGAGCAGTAGAAAGGAGACATAGAAGTAAAATTGATTGAATACGCATTCTCATGTCATAAATGGATTGTATAGTTTTGTGTTCTTATCATTCTATCCTTTATCAGTAGAACAGTCCAATTTAAAGTATGCCACACTTTTATCATTTATTCGTAAACCTTAACAGGATAAGAATATCTTTTTACAGAACTTAAACATGGTATTAGCAGCGGAAACTGACCTGCTGAGAAATTAATGGGGCTTTTCCAGAAGTCATGATGAGCAATTTCTTAGGGAAGAAGAAAATTTCCAGCTGTAGAAATGCCATGTGGGTTTCCAATCTCTACCATCATCTCTCTCCTAATCTTGAATTTTAAGGCTTGCTGTTCTTTATTCTTCTGATGGACTTTCACTTCTGCCCTGGAGAGCCCATTCTTTCCATATCGATGTACGTAAGGGCTCCTGCACTGAGAAGAGGATGGCGAGGGAGGCCTTGGGTTCAGAGGTAGGGGCCTCGTAGGGTTCCCTGGGGGTTCTCAGAAAGAGCTCTCCCCTGTGGAAACCCGGGATAAGGTAAATAGGAGAATGGATGTTACAGGAGAATTAGTTTCTAGTATTTATCCTGATCTCATAGTGATCCTCTATAGCTCCTGCAAAGGCAAGAAGGGAATTATTATGGGTTCCGTAGTGACCCAAGCACTGGATGGGGAATTTAAATTCCCACTGTTAGTTCCAGGTCTGCCACTTACGTGCGTGGCCTCAGGTCCATCATTTTACTTCCTCCATGTCTTCATTTATAAAGTGAATTGATTAAACTATGAGTGCGGTGGTCCTTTTCTGCTCTAACATTTGATGATGATAGAAGCTTTGTGATACCCTGGAAAGAGCACGTGTACAAGTGAACTTCCAGTGTCATTTTGCCAAGCCGAGCTCTCTGAGTTTCAGTTTATTAACAGTAGAATGAAGAGAATAATATTTGCCACGCAGGGCTGTTGTGAATATGAGAGATGACGGATAATAAGTACCTGACAAAGTGCCCAGAATGCAGATGGTTTTAAATAAAAGTACTTTTTATTTACTGATGCTGTGACCTACTCCTAAATGGTCTTACACTGCATTTGAGGCCTTAGGCTGATCTCTGTCCCCATTGATATGTAGCCTGGAGTGGATGTTACTGCCTGAGAGAGGAAGTGAGTCGAGGTCCTGGCTTTGTGTGAGAATGGAAAGGCAGCCCCGTCCTAGGACCTCAGGGAAGCCCTAAGGGACATTAGTGCCCCTTTGTACAATTTTGCCTCCACCCAATATCTATGGCCCTGAGTGCCTCCCCAGCCCCAACTCAGCTGATTGAATTGTTCTTCTGATGAGGGAGAATGTGGAGAAGCGTGGCTGGTGGTTCCACTCAACTTTGGGAAACGCCAAGCCCTGTCAGCTTAGAGGGATTCAAGACTAACTTCTTTGAATACTTTTTCTAACATTCTCAAGTTCTTGTGTTGAGAATTGGGCAGGACACTGAGGCATGGGGAACAGGCAAAAGATAGCTGAAGACATCCACCTAAGCCAGGATCTAATGTTCCGGCCAAGTTGGAGTCCTTTGGAAAATGAGTTCCATCTTGGGAGAGAAAGAAGTCCATCTTTTCTTAGATTTTCATCAACAGCAAACTTCTCTATCATTTAAAGGAAAATGGATCATTTGACACCTTGGGGATTTTACTTGAAGGAAGATAATTGCTTGAATCTTTTTTATGCTTAAGAGCTAAAAGCCATTTAGCAGCTATAAAATTGATAATGTATTTACCTCCCCAGAGCAAAGGATTTTTCACTGTTAACATAGTGCCTAGACCAAAATTGTGGCCTCTAGAGGTCACCAGAGCACCAGATTTGAAGGCCATGGAGGCCTCCAAAATGCTTAGGAAGAGCCAAGTGTCCCACTCATCTCTAAGGGAAAGAGAAAATAAGGCAAATAAATTACGGTAACAGCTGCTGTCCAGCTAGTCTCTGAAGAAGTAGGAAATCTTGTTCGGAATAGTGCACTTTTATTGATTTTTCTTGGTTTATTTTGGCTCTCCTCTGCACTGATCTAACTGGAGGAAACTTATAATTGTTAAATGCTTCCTCACCGATAGCTTAATTTTGGAAGTCAGAGAAGAAATTTTTCTATATGGGAGAAAAACTGATATGGAAGTAAACTATTTTAGCCGCCACTAAATGTGTTACTCTCAGGGGCACTCTGGCCAAGGAGGACAGTCTCCATGTGTCTCCTGGCATGCTGTCCTTAAAGGGCATGGGCGCACCGGGGTGAGAAGCATGGGAAGTGGCCCTGTAATTAACTGTTATATAGTCCCTGAGCTGCTTTACCTGGGAGGACACCTTCTCAAGTACTCACATCTCTGCAGATGAATCAAACTGCACATACAGGGATCATGTTGGTAGTCAAAACATACCTTTCCTTTGGAAGAGCTATCAACCAAGAAGATGGCAATCTGGAGGTCCTAAGGGGACTTTTCTTAGCTGGTTTGCCTTTTTCATTATTCTTATGCTTTAATCTCGTGTGAAGCAAATTGTCTCCCTCACAGAGAACTTGCCTTGAGATAAGTACTGCGTCTTGGCTGCTGGATTGAACCAGGGGAGTAAACCACACGCTGCTGAGAGCCTGGGACATGTGACATAACCCGCTGCCGGTGGCCTGCGTTCCTCAAACTGTGACCTGGGAGTCACCACCAGCGGATCACGGCATTGTTTCTGCTGTTCCAGTTCCTCTCCAAGGAGAGGAATTCCTCCATCAAGACTTTCCCAGGGTCCAGATACTTGCTAGCAGCTGACCCATCAGGAAACTGCCTCTCCCCTCTAGCTTCCCACATTCCTTCCTGAGCATTCCCCAGCCCAAGGTGTGGCCAAGCCTCGGATGGTCTGCTGGGGTTGATTGACAAGAAAACAAAGCCTTCGTCTAGATAAGAAACATCACAGAGCTATAGGAAATCTATTTGTTCTGGGTGGAGCTCGCTTTCTTTCTCTCCTTTTTTTATTTTATTTTATTTTTTTATGTCTACGTTGCTGACTGGGTAGTTTCTTATCATTTCTTTAGGATGTGTGGAGCGGTCAATCTTTAAACAATGAACTGTGTTTGGGTAACTTTTTCTTTATGGCTAATTTACAAAGAAGGAAAATACTTTGTCCTAGAGGGTTAGGGTGATCTTAGGGCTATTAGATATTTTTCTTGAGCAGTAAAAAAAACAAAGGCAAATTTTCACTACAGTTCAATTTGAACTGTGTCCTTCAGCTCGGTGCCCATTTACATGCTGCAGAGATGGCAGTTGTGGAAAGGATGCCACTTGTCCGTCATTCTGGAGAATCCTTTACCTTAGATGATATCCTAGGACGATTGCAGAGTGTCACGCCAGCTAGGTTGAGAATGGTGTCCCTGACCCCCCGTCAATGTGGGGCAGACTGAGAGCTTTCCTGGGACTTTGCTGTTTTATCGTGGTTACCAGTTGTGTAATTGTGAGCAAATCTTACGTCTCAATTATCTTATTTGTAAAATGAAAGGGTTGGACATAATCTCCTCTAAGGTCCATTTTGAAGCTAACGTCTACTCAGAGATTAAGGCTGTTCAGTCAAGGGTCAGCTGTACCTTAGCAAGTGTGTTCGTCTCCCAGGGCTGCTGTAGTAGCATATCAAAAACTGTGTGGCTTAAGAAAAACAAACTTTCTCACAGCTCTGGGGGCTAGACATCCCAAATCAAGGTGTCAGGAGGACCATGGTCTCTGACGGCTCTAGGGGAGAAGTCTCCCTTGCCTTGTTTACCTTCTGGTATCTTCTGGCATTCCTCGGCTTATAGATGCATCACTCCAGTCTCATCACTGTCTTCTCCCTGTGTGTCTCCACATGTGAGTGTCTGTCTCTGTGTCCAAATTGCCACTTTTTATAAGGACACCAGTCATATTGGATTAATGTGTAATGACCTAATTTTAACTTGATTATTTCTATAAAGACTGTATTTGCTAATAAGGTCACATTCTGAGATACTGGGAGATTCAGACTTCAACATATCTCTTGAGAGTACACAAGTCAACCCAGAGCAACAAGACACTGGAAAATCTTCTCTTTGACCTCTGGGTCCATTCTTCATGTTGCTTTGTGCCCTGAGAGGCCTAGATGCATCACAGCAGGGGATCCCTTTGTCCTCTGGCTTCCAGTTGGGTTAGCCAGTGGCAAGAGATAGGATGCAAGGGAAGAGTGGGATGGGAGCGGGGCATTTATTCCCCTCAGGATGGGAAGGTGTCACCACATCTGGCTGTGTCTTGTGAGGAGACCCTATCCACACAGATTTCTTTACTTCTGGGGACCCTTAAGGGCTTCTGCAAACCTTCAGGCTTAAGGTCAGTAATTCTGTCTCCCTCCCCAACCCCCAGCTTACTTCAGTTTCTCTACCAAAAGTTTAACAATGTTTTTTTTTTTGTTTTTTTGTTTTTTTTTCGTTATGTGGGCCTCTCACTGCTGTGGCCTCTCCCGTTGCGGAGCACAGGCTCCGGACACGCAGACTCAGCGGCCATGGCTCACGGGCCCAGCCGCTCCGTGGGATGTGGGATCTTCCCGGACCGGGGCACGAACCCGTGTCCCCTGCATCGGCAGGCGGACTCTCAACCACTGTGCAACCAGGGAAGCCCAACAATGTTATTTATTAAACTCTCCTCATACTCCCCACTTTGAGTGGGCCATCTGTTTTCTGCAGGGGTCTTAACTCTCTCCACTCTTAATGACTGAATTACTTTTCTAGAAATTCAAGGTGATAATTTGGTCTAGAAGAGTCTGGGTAGGGACCAGCTTTATTGCAGTTTGTAGAAACCTGGCTGGGTAACTCCTTGTCCAGAGACTTCCAAAAGGCCAGGTCCTTTATAAAGCCAAACTAGCAATGCAGATAAGCAGGCTGGGTGGCTATTTGGATGACCTAACTTCACACATCTGTAGGCTCATGGCTGCTCTGGAACAGCCTCCAGGGTAGTTTCACATCCCTGAGCCAGGTGGACTTTCACCTGGTGAGTGAGGGAGACCATGCTGGCCTGGATGTTCTCTGTCTTATCGCTGTTTCCCTGGGGGACTTCACTTCATCTTCCCACCCAGGGATCAGAGCTCTCTCAATAATGCAATGTCTTCCTTTTAAAAACTTGTTTTGCATTTTACAATTTCGAAATCTGTTTGAGATCATCTCAGTCCTTGCTAGTAAAAGTGGCAGGGAGAGAATATCTGTAGGTCTCTGATTTCAATGGAAAAAGGAGGCACATGCATGGAAGGGACTGGTGAAAATCTCCAGAATGATATGTTCTTAGACTATTCTGTGAAGTAGTGATATTCTCTCCTCTAACCACTTGAGGAAACCGTGTTTGAGTTGTTTAGTGAATCTCTCTGCTTTCTCAGCTAGTACATTTATAGGGCTAGTACTGAAACCCATGTTTTCATATTCCACTGTTTGCTTCTAAAAAGGTATATTTTTACTCTGGTGTTCATCAGCCTTTAAAAATGAACACCTGTACCATATGTGGTCAGATACTTGGCCTTTACCCTCTCCCACTATCCAAGCTAGTCCTTGGCACTCAGTGTTCTGAAGACGCCTATGAACGAAAAAGGCAGAGAAAAAGGCAACCAGGAATGTTGCATAGCTGCTAAACTCCTATCTATTCATAAACATATGTCTCTGTGTCTGATATTTCTAGGGTTTCTTAGGAGCCCTCAATATTATCTGCTACACTTTAAGTCTGCCCTTTTTTTTTTTTTTTTAATGGCCTTCCTTCAATGAGTTTCAGCCTTCTCTATTCTACCCTGGGCGCCTCCACAGTTGTTGCTTTTACTGTTTTGGACCTAGGGTAAAATCTACACCCACATCAATGTGCTAACAATATCTCTTGAAGCCCATTGTGCTCTGGCTTAGCTGAACTTTGCTGTGGCCATGAAAATGGACATCCAGATTTAAGGGTGGGTATTACACCAAGGAGACGAAATGTCTCTTAACATGTACAAGGGAGATGGGCACATCACTAGCAAACAAAGAAACACGCTGAGTTGAATATTTGTGGCTAAAGTTTCTGATTAGACTTGGAGAATTCTGAGTTGGTTTGCATTAGAATTCTTACTACCTCTTAAGGGGGAGAAAAAAAAAAAAAACTCAAAAAGTAGAAAGTTTTTCTTCGGATATCAAGTAGCTCTTTTCAAATCACATTTGGCCTACCGAAGTGTGAAGGGATAAGCAATGCTTGGATTCTGTTGTCCTTAAAGCCCACGTGGGTTAAGTAAGAAGTGGAAAACACCCTACTAAGTGCATCTCGAGTTGTTTTGGAACTCAAACATTAACTCAAACTTAAGATAAATGAGAATGCCCAAGATGGTTTCAGTAGTGTTCTGGATATTTTCTAAGTACAGGATTAACATCACAATTTTTTTATTCTGGGCTCAAGAGCAGCAAAATTGTTTTTTTGTTTTTGTTTTGAAGATGTAAAGTGACACAAAAAAGAAGAGAAGACTTGGTGAGACTAAGAATAGCCAGCTCTCAAGAACGCTTATTTCTGTTTCACTTTCAGGGTCGAAAGGGTAGAGCAGAAGGAGCCCTATAAGTGATAGTGTGGGTGATAAGGCAATTGTAGTGTGAAGTGTGATCCCTGGGCTACACAGGAGGCAGGGCTCTGTACTTCCTCATCTTTCTTGTGTTGCATTCCTGCTTAAGCACTTAGCCTGGCTCACCACTGTCCACTGAATCAAGTCTGAGCTTCTCTCTTGGGATTTCACAGCTGTCCAAAATAGGACCCAACCTGGTTTCCTGCTGTTGCATGAAGGATGATATCAGAAGGAAAGCTCAAAATTTTATAGGTACTGAACAAGACCATCCTAGGAAGGGTCAGGTCTCCGTGTGATGAGCTCACTGAGGTGGGAGAGATGCTTATAGACACAGTTTCTGGGGGCGCAGAGACCCCCATAGGGGTTATTAAGGCAGGGCCTGAGGTCCAGCTTCCTGAGCTCAGTAAAAATATAGGGACTTGGCTGCAGGAGCATGGCCCTGCACAAAGGCTGAGAGCAACTAGTAGTTAGGCTTGAGATGCTATTCTTGAAGCTGCTGCACAAGTGCCTCTGTGATATGAAGCAGGAGTAGTTCTAAAAACTGAGGCATCCTGAAGCCAAAGGTGGGAATCATAAGGCTCCAGTGCTGGAAATTGGGAGGCAGGGGTTGGAGACCCTTCTTTAGTCAAATAGCTTATTTTCAGTCTAATCTGTGTTCTCTGGGCTCTTGGGACATGCCTGGGCATATCTGACAGATTGGAAGGAAGAACCACAAGAAGTGTGTTTGCATAAAGGGCCAAGATGTTATCTGTTGCACTCGACTTTCATCAGCAGTAGGGTGGGGAGAGTGGGTGAGTATGAATACAATATGGGCTGTCACTCTGTCATTAGCTCAGCTGCCATGGATTTATGTCAGAGTCTTAGGTTCGGAGGAAACTGCAAATAAAAACTGGAGGAGTTGTTCTCTTGCAGAATTTGAAAACAAAAATTAGCACTGTTTTGGGACCAATGCATAGAATAATATAAATTTCAGAGAGGATTTGCTAACTCCATCATCAAACAGAAAGCTTTGCTCACTGGGGGGACTTTTAGAGGGAATACTGCCATTTTTTTAAAAAAATTGTTGAGTCTAGTGTATCAGAAATCTAAACTGGAAAAGACACAGGTAAAGCCTACCTAATGTAAAGCTGTAATAAGTAATTAGATGCATCACTGCATATTCCTCCAAGATACTTATTTCATTTTTCATCTAACTTTAAAAATCACAGGAAATTTTCATTGGGTGATTTATAATGTATTACATATATTTGTTTAATCGTTATTTCCTTGAAGTATTATGTTTTAAAGAGAAATTTGTTGCCTTAAAAAAAACTGCAATAGGTTTATTACATAATTTAATTCGTGCTAACATGCTGACTTCATGTTGTGAAGCACAAAAGCCATAGATCTTGTCTTCTTGGCAGTTCTTTCCAGGCAATATAATAGGCGTCTACTCTCTTTCCTTGTATGTTTGCCATGAACATAAGGAATGATGATTATATTAATCATAGTTAATTATTTAATTATATGTATTATGTTATATTGAAAAAAATTACTTTTTTTGTATGATCCCCTCTAAGGAAGTCAAAGAGACGGTTAACCATTTTAAAATTTGATTTTTTCTCCCCCATCTGACTAGAATATCAAGAAGAGATTATAAACCAGTCCAAAGAATAGAATCAAAGGTACTGGAGATTTGTACAAAAGTACGATTGGGGCTTCCCTGGTGGCGCAGTGGTTGAGAGTCCGCCTGCCGACGCAGGGGACACGGGTTCGTGCCCCGGTCCGGGAAGATCCTACATGCCGCGGAGCGGCTGGGCCCGTGAGCGAGCCATGGCCGCTGAGCCTGCGCGTCCGGAGCCTGTGCTCCGCAACGGGAGAGGCCACAACAGTGAGAGGCCCGCGTACCGCAAAAAAAAAAAAAAAAAAAAAAAGTACTATTGATTGATGTACTGAATCATCAACTGTACTGATTCCAATAGTTACTGGTTTTGGCTACCCTGCCATTTATCTGAGGTAACCCTAGTGTATAACCCAAGAACCACAATAGAATAGTCTGTCCCATGGAAATATTGTACATCCAATACAGGATTTTAAGAATTAAAGAAAACCTGAAATGTTCTTGATCCTCTAAATGGTATGTTAATGTAGGGGTGGATCCCCAGGCTAATCCTCAGTCTAAAGGCATAAACTCCTTTTGAAACTAGATCAAAACTTACATGGATCAAAGGAGCTTTGCCTTGAGACTCTTATGAGAAAGGAATCAGGAGGATGAGTCAAAAAGAAAAATATTGTAATTGTAAAATATTACTAAAGGCTTTGGGTAATGGAGTATTGGAGCTGGGAGGATCTTTGAAATAAGGGGACTAACTATCCAGGACTCATCAAGAAATAAAGGGAGAAGACTCAAATCAATAGAATTAGAAATGAAAAAGGAGAAGTAACAACTGACACTGAAGAAATACAAAAGATCATGAGAGATTACTACAAGCAACACTATGCCAATAAAATGGACAACCTGGAAGAAACGGACAAATCTTAGAAAAGCAAAACCTTCTGAGACTGATCCAGGAAGAAATAGAAAATATAAACAGACCAATCACAAGAACTGAAATTGAAACTGTGATTAAAAATCTTCCAACAAACAAAAGCCCAGGACCAGATGGCTTCACAGGCGAATTCTATCAAACATTTAGAGAAGAGCTAACACCTATTCTTCTCAAAGTCTTACAAAGTATAGCAGAGGGAGGAACACTCCCAAACTCATTCTAAGAGGCGAACATCACCCTGATACCAAAACCAGGCATAGATGCCACAAAAAAAGAAAACCATAGGCCAATATCACTGATGAACATAGATGCAAAAATCCTCAACAAAATACTAGCAAACAGAATCCAACAGAACATTAAAAGGATCATACACCATGATCAAGTGGGTTTTATCCCAGGAATACAAGGATTCTTCAATATATGCAAATCAATCAATGTGATACACCATATTCAACAATTGAAGGAGAAAAACCATATGATCATTGCAATAGGTGCAGAAAAAGCTTTCGACAAATTCAACACCCATTTATGATAAAAACCCTGCAGAAAGTAGGCATAGAGGGAACTTTTCTCAACATAATAAAGGCCATATATGACAAACCCACAGTCAACATCGTTCTCAATGGTGAAAAACTGAAACCATTTCCACTAAGATCAGGAACAAGACAAGGTTGCCCACTCTCACCACTATTATTCAACATAGCTTTGGAAGTTTTAGCCACAGCAATCAGAGAGGAAAAAGAAATAAAGGGAATCCAAATTGGAAAAGAAGAAGTAAAACTGTCATTGTTTGCAGATGATATGATACTATACAAAGAGAATCCTAAAGACGCTACCAGAAGACTACTAGAGCTAATCAATGAATTTGGTAAAGTAGCAGGAGGCAAAATTAATGCACAGAAATCTCTTGCATTCCTATACACGAATGATGAAAAATCTGAAAGAGAAATTAAGTAAACACTCCCATTTACCACTGAAACAAAAAGATTAAAATACCTAGGAATAAACCTACCTAAGGAGACGAAAGACCTGTATGCAGAAAACTATAAGGCACTGATGAAAGAAATTAAAGATGATACAAACAGATGAAGAGATATACCATGTTCTGGGATTGGAGGAATCAACCTTGTGAAAATGACTCTACTACCCAAAGCAACCTACAGATTCAATGCAATCCCTATCAAACTACCACTGGCAGTTTTCATAGAATTAGAACAAAAAATTTCACAATTTGTATGAAAACACAAAAGACCCCAAATAGCCAAAGCAATCTTGAGAAAGAAAAATGGAGCTGGAGGAATCAGGCTCCCTGGCTTCAGACTGTACTACACAGCTACAGTAATCAGGACAGTATGATACTGGCAGAAAAACAGAAATATAGATCAATGGAACAGGATAGACAGCCCAGAGATAAGGTGACCATATGTGCATGGGTTTATCTTTGATAAAGGAGGCAAGAATATACAGTGGAGAAAAAACAGCCTCTTCAACAAGTGGTGCTGGGACAACTGGACAGCTACATGTAAAAGAATGAAATTAGAACACTCCCTAACACCATACACAAAAATAAACTCCACATGGATTAAAGACCTAAATGTAAGGCCAGACACTATAAAACTCTTAGAGGAAAACATAGGCAGAACAGTCTATGACATAAATCGCAGCAAGATCCTTTTTGACCCACCTCCTAGAGAAATGGAAATAAAAACAAAAATAAACAAATGGGACCTAATGAAACTTCAAAGCTTTTGCACAGCAAAGGAAACCATAAAGCAAGACGAAAAGACAAACCTCAGAATGGGAGAAAATATTTGCAAACCAAACAACTGACAAAGGATTTATCTCCAAAATGTACAAGCAGCTCATGCAGCTCAATATTGAAAAAACAAACAACCCAATCCAAAACTGGACAGAAGACCTAAATCGACATTTCTCCAAAGAAGATGTATAGATTGCCAACAAACACATGAAAGGATGCTCAACATCACTAAAAATTAGAGAAATGCAAATCAAGGCTACAATGAGGTATCACCTCACAGCAGTCAGAATGGCCATCATCAAAAAATCTACAAACAATAAATGCTGGAGAGTGTGTGGAGAAATGGGAACCCACTTGCAGTGTTGTTGGGAATGTAAATTGATACAGCCACTATGGAGAACAGTATGGAGGTTCCTCAAAAAACTAAAAATAGAGCTACCATACGACCCAGCAATGCCACTACTGGGCATATACCCTGAGAAAACCATAATTCAAAAAGAGTTATGTACCACAATGTTCACTGCAGCTCTGTTTACAATAGCCAGGACATGGAAGCAACCTAAGTGTCCATCGACAGATGAATGGATAAAGAAGATGTGGCACATATATACAATGGAATATTACTCAGCCATAAAAAGAAAGGAAATTGAGTTATTTGTAGTGAGGTGGATGGGCCTAGAGTCTGTCATACAGAGTGAGATAAGTCAGAAAGCGAAAAACAAATACCCTATGCTAACACATATATACGGAATTTAAAAAAGAGGGCTTCCCTGGTGGCGCAGTGGTTGATAATCTGCCTATTATGCAGGGGACACGAGTTCGAACCCTGGTTTGGGAGGATCCCACATGCCGTGGAGCGACTGGGCCCGTGAGCCACAACTGCTGAGCCTGCTCATCTGGAGCCTGTGCTCCGCAACAAGAGAGGCCGCGATAGTGACAGGCCCGCGCACCGCGATGAAGTGTGGCCCCTGCTTGCTGCCACTAGAGAAAGCCCTCGCACAGAAACGAAGACCCAACACAGCAAAAATAATAAATTAATTAATAAACTTCTACCTCCAACATCTTCTTTAAAAAAGAAAAAAGTATGGTTCTGAAGAACCTAGGGACCGGACAGGAATAAAGGCGCAGACATGGAGAATGGACTTGGGGACACAGGGAGCGGGAAGGGGAAGCTGAGACGAAGTGAGAGAGTCGCATGGACATATATACACTACCAAATGTCAAATAGATAGCTAGTGGGAAGCAGCCGCATAGCACAGGGAGATCAGCTCCATGCTATGTGTCCACCTAGAGGGGTGGGATACGGAGGGTGGGTGGGAGACGCAAGAGGGAGGAGATGTGGGGATGTATGTATGTGTATAGCTGATTCACTTTGTTATACACCAGAAACTAACACACCGTTGTAAAGCAATTATACTCCAATAAAGATGTTTAAAAAATAATGGATATTTTATATTTATTTCTAGACACTTCATAGTTTGGCAGTTGATTGGAAGTAGTATATTTTTAAAAAGTGTATTTCAAATGACTTCCAATGGTTATATAGGGACGAAGGCAATTGATTTTATATATTGATGCTTTTTATCTATCTAGCAAACTTGCTGAAACCGTTGTAAGTTCTAATAGTTTGTCTGAAATTTATCTTGTATATGTGTCACCTTTTCTTTATCCATTCTCTGTTCTTGAATAGTCTTTACTAAGATTTGTCTATTGTCTTTACAAGCATCTTTGTATCGCCTGACCTTCAAAAAATATATTCTGAGAATCTGTGATTAGCTTGTGAGTTTAATGCGTGTAGTTCATTTATTGCGATTGCTAGTATATTTGGATTCATGTTTAAAAGCAGCATAAAATAGTAATTACTAGTATAGACTTTAGTGTATACTTTGTATCTTTCCACTCTGTCACTTACCAGTTTTAGCTGTTAATCAAATTATTTAACTTCCCTATGCTTCACTTTTCTCATCTGTAAAATAACAGTAATAATATCATAGGACTCTTGACTGAGTTACAGTGAAGAATAAAGGAATTGATATTTGTAAAACACTTAGAGTGGTGCCTGGCACATAAATGCCCTAATTGTTAGTTATTATTCATATTATCTTATTCATATTTTTAGGCTTTTTATTTGATCCTCCCTCCCTTCCAATATTTTACTGGATTAACTGAGTTTCCTTTATTCCATCCCTCCCTCCTACACATGTGACAATGATTTGGAAGTTTTCTGTTTCTTAGAAATAATCAATACCTTCTCTGAATATTTTAACTCTATCACCACTTTTGTATTTTATGTTATTTTTAAGAATTTTGGAATTGCTAAATTTTTGATCCCCCAAATTAGTTGTCATTTTATTTTTATGCATTCAAATGCATGCTTAGATTTATCAAAATGTTTGTTAATGTCCTTGTTCATCTTTGTTCTAGGATCTCATTCCTTCTTTGTGTTAAATTTCCTTCTTTTAAACTTTAAAAATATTTTTAAATTTTTAAAATCTTTTTTTCACAGAAGGTCATTTAGTAATTAATATCTCTTTTCCCTCCCTCCCTCCCTCCTTCCCTTCCTCCTTCCCTCCTTCCTTCCTTTCTTCCTTCCTTTATTTTTGGAAAATATCTTGATTTTCCCCCTCACCCTTAAATGCCAATTTAGCCGGGCGGACCATTCTAAGTTGCCAGTTATTTTCTCTCAGCACTTTGAAATATCACTTTGCCTGTGACTGTTCTTGGGAAGCCTGCCATCAGTCTAATTCTTGTTCCTTTTAAGGTTGTCTGCCTTTGATCTCAGGTTACTTTAAAAATCTATTTATCTTTGGTGTTCTGAAGTTTAATTGTGGGTGTGTCTAGGTGTGGATTTATATTTATTTCTTTTTACTGGTACTCAGTATATTTCCTAATCTGACAGATATTCCTTAAATTAGTTATAGAAAATTAACCACCCTTTTGTGCTTGAATAGTGCCATTTTCCAATGCTTTCTATCTTAAAGAACTCCTAATAGATGCATGTTGTGTTTTCTTACTTCTACTCTTAATCTTTCTTTTACATTTTGGGGAGTCACTGAAGCCCTAAGTTGACTTGATCTTAGGACAGTTTTGATTGTATCTACAAAGGTTTATGATTTTTTTTCCAGTCCCAGGCACAAAATATGTGTTCAATAAATGGTATCTATCTGTTATTATGTACATCCTCAGTGTATTTTCAAGTACCTAAAATTTTTCTTTTGTTTCCTTGCCTTCCTTCATGTCATTTATTTGATTTGGGGGAAAGGGAAGATAAAACTTGCCCCTCGTTTTCTATTTTTCAGGATTTTTTAATGTACTTATGTTACTTTTAAAAGAAAATGAAAGTTTAAAATAGAATTTTCAGGAGCTAGATGATTGGATTTTTAAAATTTCATGTCCAAGTGTTTCTAGATAATTATCTCTTTTGTTCTTCCATTGCTTTGTGTCAACCTTTTGCTAAGCTTGCAAAAACAAGATATGTTTGAAAGCCTTTCACTCTATTTCCTGCTTCTGAAGTGTGAATGCTTTAATTATTTGAAACTCTCTGAGGTCTCCTTCAGAGAGGGCTGTCAGAACATTGCAGTTTCACTAGTGAAAATCTCTCTTGGGCTCAGCACAAAGTTTGTGATTTAATGAGATATGCATTTCAAACAATGTAACAGCAACTTGGTAGGTATTTAAGAGCAAAACTTTGATAAAGGTTCTGTGTTCCTCTGGGGACCTTTGATTTTTCTGGTTGAAGTTAATTCCTAGGAGGGTGTTTATTATGAGACTGACACTTATTGCCTCAGACTTATAAATGTGTTTGCTCATCTTGCAGGAAAACGGAAGTTTCATCTCTCACTTTGCTTTCCTATTTGGAAGGAATATAGGACTTTCCAAAGCCAGGGGTAAACCACATGCCTTCTTGGAACTCTTGGAATATCCTTTGAGATAATGGATTTGTATATCAATGGTCATAGCAAGGCATAGTGTGTAATCATGCCTATAAGCAGATAGACTAATGGTGAGAAGTTATCTGGTCCAACTAGATTTTATAGATGAGAAATCTACGATCCAGAGAGTTGACTGGGTTCCCTAAGACCACCAAGCAGATTACTGTTGGCTGGAGTACTCGTTCTCTTGACTCCTGGTCCAGCACTCGTTCCATGTTATAGAAGAGTCTGTGTTTTCTCGACATTATTTTGGAGAGTTCCTTTGCTTTGACTGGCTTCAAAGGAAAAATGAAATTCTTAATTTAAGCTTCTGCATTGCACAAGACAACATTTAAGACATAATATGATACAGATATCCCTTATTATCTGAACTCTCGTTCTCTAAACACAGGAACTGTATAGATTCAGAAAAACATTTTTGAGATGGGACTGGTATCCCTTGCTATGCATACTCCTCCCACTGGTATTAAAATGATGAAAACCAAATACTGTAGATTCACTCAGTAGCTGAACTTACTTTCCTAATTCTTCCTCATGCACCAACTAGATTTAAAAATAGGGTTACTTTGATTTGCAATAGGACGAATATAGGAAGATTCTGTATTTCAACAATTAAAGAATCTCTGAATTTTAAGGAATACCAAAGATCATCTAGCTCAAGCACATATTTTTTTCTGAAGAAGGCATTTAATAACTGTTACATTTGACCCAATTTACTTTCTCAGTTGTGGGGGACCGGGGACCAGCATCTGGAAGCTCTAAGGTAGCTGACCATTGATGTACACAGAGGCTGACTTGAATGGCCTACTTCTGTCAATGACCACTTCTAGTGACATTGTTCTCAGTAGTATCATCTAAACATATTATAGCATCAAATCAAAGATCATTTTTAGTCCTTATGCGAATTGTTGATCCTTATTTCTACTGTCTTGACTTCTATGATACCCACACTATTTGGTTCTCCTTGAAATTGTCTGATGGTTTCTCCTCTGTTTCACTTGTAGAATCTTCTGCCTTCTTTCACCTCTTGAATGTTAGTCTTTTTAGCTGTCAGGGTTCTGTTCTCATCCTGGTTCTTCTCACTCTATGTAATGTTCCTATGTGCATACAAAATACTTAATATACATTTGATCCATTAGACAAGCAAATAGATGATTCCATTTATTCTTAACATTTTTATTACCACCTATATGCTGATAACTCCAAATTCTGTATAATTTTGATGATCTGGACTCTCACTTACACATATATATCAACATGTTAGATCTCCATGTATATGTTACCTAGACACTTCTAACTCAATACGCAAAATGAACTCACCTTCAGTATTCTCTATCTCAGTTGTAGGACCCACCCATTTCCCCAAGTTAGAAACTAATCACCCTTTTTCTTTTGCTCTCTTACCAACTCCAATCCAACCTACAGTAAGTCCCCTACATGCAAATACAAACAAGTCCCGTTCTGAAAGTGCGTTCGTAAGTCCAACAAAGTTAGCCTAGGTACCCAACTAACACAACTGGCTGTATAGTACTGAATACTTTGCACACAAATAATATATAAAAACAAACACAAAAAATAAAGCATTTTACATCTTACAGTATAGTACCATGAAAAGTACAGTAGTACAGTATAATAGCTGGCATACAAGGGGTGGCATCAAGTGAACAGGCAAGAAGAGTTACTGACCGGAGGAGGGAGAGGAGGCGGGACATGGTAGAGCTAAAGGATCGTCAGCAATAGGAGACGGAGGGCAAACTGCAACTTCACTCATGCCTGACGTTGTTGGCACAGGTTCGGGTTCCTTGCTGGAATCAATTCTATCTACCCTCTTGAAAAAACGGTCCAGTGATGTCTGGGTAGTAGCTCTTTTTTTCTCGTCATAGATGACACGGTAGCACTGGATTGCATTCTGAATGGCTGCTGCAACCTTCGTGTACCATTCTGTGTTCAGGTCCTGTGCCTCAAAAACTAACAGTGCCCCCTCAAATAAAGAAATCCCCTTGCCATTTCCTGTGTCGTGAATCTCTTTGGTTCTTCAGTTACTTCCTCTTGTCGCTCCACTCTCTCAATTATTTTCACTTTTGTTTTCATCGTTATCTCTTGGCACTTAGCAGTACCAGCTACATCGCCGCTGCTTTTACGCTTCTTTCAGACACCCTAGGCTTGAAATAAAGATACTGTACTACTGTACTCTATATGGTACTGTACAGTAAAGTACACAAGAGCACAACTCCTTATAGAGGATGCATGCGCGTGACAGTGTACACCAGATACTTGAACTAACTTACGTGATTGGACACATGAACACACATTTGCATCTTTGAAAGTTCACAACTTGAAGGTTCGTATGTAGGGGACTTAACTGTATTACAAAATTCTGTCAATGCTTTCTTCTAAGAAGTTCTTGCATTCATTTTGTTCTACATCCTTATTATCAGCTCTGGTGAGATTTTCATCATTTCTTTTTGTGGTTACTTCAAGAGCCTCCTAACCTGCATCTTTGCTTTTGGATATGGTCTTTCAAATCCCATTCTCTGTACAGATACCACAATATCAGTATCTGAAACATACATCTGATTCTATTCTTTTTTTTTCTATTTTCAACAACTCTCCAATTTCCAGTGGATAAAATAAATCTAAGGTCCTTACCATGTCCCACCAGACCTTTCTTATGAACCTCTTAAGCTTTATCTTACAACACTCTGTCTCTCACTTCATGCTTTAGCTGCATGTTATTGCTTGTATCTCTCATCCAGAAACCATGCTACTCTTCACTTTCAGGCCTTTATTAATGCCACCTTTTCCTTCTCCTCCTCTCTTCTACCTGTTCCTACTTATTTTTTATGAATCAACCCTAGAAGCCTTCTACGACGCCACCATGAAGGCTTTAATGATTTCCTTAGTTGAATTATGTGCTTCTGCATACTCACAGTCACTGTTACTTCACTTATGACATTGTTTTATGACGGCCTGTTTACATATCTGTCTCCCCTACGATACAGGAGTCTTTAAGTATGTATACTGTGTCCTTTTTATTTCTACTCCCAAGACCTGGACTAATGCTTGAAACATAGCAGACCCTCAATAAATATCTGTAGGATGAAAGCTAGTGAGAGAGGAAGGCTTTTGTTAGCCTTCATCCTATAAATCCCGAAGACTCCAACCTGGCAGCAGTAGAGGTTGGGTGGTTTATTCTGGGAGCTTTATTGCTGGCTTGATCTGTGATTTCTCAGATTTATGGACTGTGGAGCAAGGCAAATGTGGAGAGGGATAAGCCCTTCGGTACGTTCTTGTTTACCCTGGTAAGAACACAATTCTGTTCATTCAGCTGCATAAATATTTCTGAAATGTGTTCACTATTTTAAATCCAGACTACCACATTGCTTGCCCTGGTGCCTGAGCAGACCCTCCATAACTGGTATCTTTGCCTTAAGTCTTGTCTCTTCTAATTCTTCTCCCACATATACTGTAACCTCAGTAATCTTTCTCAGATGCTAAAATTCTTTATTGGGTTTCAAAGCTCTTAGACAAAAGTCCAAACTCCCTAATGCAGCGTATAATAATTGCATTTTATGATCTGACCCTTGCTTATTTCTCCAACCCATGGCTCACCATGCTGTCCTGGCTCATCTGGGCTCCTGTCAGACTGAATGGTTTTTGGTTCATTTGACCTGCTTTATTTCACTTATTTCTGGGTCTTTGGATTTTCCTTGGGATACTCATACTTTTTACTCCCGTCCTCGTTACCAAGTTAACACTTAACTCATCATTCAGGTCATAGCTAAGGTGTTAGCTGCCTCCAGAAAATCTTCCTTGATGTCTGAATCCAGGTTAGGAATCTTTTCCCTCTCCTTCTCTACCAGTTTTTCTGCCCATAGTCTCTTGCAACACTCCTGAACTTCCCTCTTCTATAATATCATACTACCATAATTGCCTTTCTTATTGTCTTGGTGACCTACTAAACTAAGTCCTGAGAAGGCAGAAACCATGTCAGTTGTGTTCCTTGTGGTATCCTCAGCACCTAGTACAGGAACTTGCACAAATTGGTGCTGAATATTTATTGAATGAATGAATGAATGTGTGATATAAAGCCATTTTATTTTTTTATTAAAGCGTAATTGATTTACAATATTGTGTTGGTTTCAGGTGTACAGCAGAGAGATTCAGTTACACATATGTATATATATTCTTCTTCAGATTCTCTTCCCTTATAGGTTATTACAAAATACTGAGTACAGTTCCCTGTGTATAGAGTAGGTCCTTGTTGGTTATCTATTTTATATATAGTAGTGTGTATATGTTAATCCAAACCTCCTATATAAAGTCATTTTATATTATTCACTGGATTTCATCTTGCCATGCTGTTGAGAAATTATAGGATAATAACAACTGGAGTTAATTTTTTTTTTTTTAACTAGCTGCATATGAGACTGTTTCTGACAGTCCTGTGTTTGTTGTTTTCTTCAGGTATACAATGAGAAACCTGGGTTTTGTGACATCTGAGTCTCTTCCCAACTTAGTGAGTCTGTCTGGATCTCTGACTAACCATAAGCATGAAGGCTCTTATTAAAATAAACCACTAATAAGAGGAATCTGGTGACTGATGGAGATAAGGTAGGTAATCTCATTTATACTTCTGTATGGTGGGAAGTCCCTTCTCTCTACCAAAGGGAGTGGGTGCCTCTAAGTCACTGGCAGTGGTCTAATATGTCAAAAATAGCTTTCTGGAACCATCATGGATTTGGTCTGGTTTCATGACCAGAAGGTGGGCTCAGGAAGATGAGGTGTTAAGTATTGTTGAAGAGCATTTTATCTTCTTGGGAGGTGTAGGGCTGAAATTTATTAGTGACTCAGCAAGGCTGCCCTATTTTTAGGCCTAAAGGTTAGCTTGCAACACTTCAGAGAGTGGGCGACTGGGAGGAAGTGTTACCAGCTCAACTGAGTCTTGTATTATTTATAAATACTGTGTTGATTAATTTTAAATTGGTTATATTTAATTTGGGACCTGAAATAGATCAGACCCCCTTCTTAGTTCCCTCTTGAGTCGAAAGACACCAAAATAAGAATTTACGTATGCATTACCAAATAGTGGGTGTGCTGTGTTTGTGGCTTTATTTGTTGAATTGGGTACTAATGGAATACGTAGAAAAATATACCTTTCCTTTCTTGCAAATGAGTCAAACGTCCAAGGATTTGTCCCTTAAGAAACTCATTTTATCTCCTATTTCTCCTGTAGAGAAATAATCCTTAACTGTAGCTTGCCCAGTTATTTCTCATGTGTGAAATTGGTCATTAGAAGGTCTGGGGAGGGAGATAATAACTCAATCTGGATGAATCACTACCACTCGTGTAAATTGAGGAGTGTGGGTTTCATGACCTCATATACTCTGAGTCCAGAAGGTCTGTGAGGGTGAAAATTTGCCTCCAGATAAATTCTAATGAGGTGAGTTTGGCGAATGATCAAGTCATAAACAAACTTTCTTCCTAATTCATACTTTGTTTGGGTCAGTAGTATTGACTGTGACAGACGAATATTATTACTGGTATATTGCATTTAGACAGCTGGAGTTTGGTCGAAAGAAACCTTGACTTAGAGTGACAAGAACTGGCCTCTGCCTCAAGTTGTGTGATTTTGGGCAATCAGTTAAAATATTTGAGCCTCAATTCCTCATCTTTAAAATGAAACTAATTTGAACATGACACAGAGGTCAGGAAAAATATCACGTGTTGATGGAAATTTTTTGGTGTAATTGGCTAAACTAGGAAACTCAAAGGTGTTGTAACGTGTGTTATGGTTAAATCTAGTCAACAGACTATACCCCCAAATTTACGTACACGTACACACACATGCTTCCTAGTTTTTTTCAGGTTCTATTTCCCATGTATTTTCATGATGGATTAGTATACACTTCACCCAACATCCAGGTGGCAATTGACAAATTCATAAGTTTAGTTTCTTTTTAATGTACATAACTGCCACATCCATGTGGGAGGATTAACTAAGATTTACTGTGCATCTATTCTAGGTTAGATGAAAACTCAGTGTGGTACATAAATTACCTTCAAATCAATATCCGGAGGCAGGCATTACTCTGTTTCAGCCAGGATAATAATTATGAGGGAAATAAAGGGTGAAAGTTCAGATCCTGGAGTCAGGTTTCAGTTTCCAGACCTGAATAGCATGTAAATGCATATAAGAGTTTTAATGTCATTTCAGAATTTTGTATCTCACATTTATTTATTCTTCTACTCTGTCCCTGTTCCTGTCTCCAGAGGCCACTCGTGTTATCGGTTGTTTTATGTATTCTTCCAGGGATTCACAAGAATAGATATAGCATACTCATGTACACAAGCGATATCTCCTTTTATTATTTTTCTCTTAAATAATAGTGTACTTTCTAGTTGTTCCACTCCCTAATTTTTTTTGCTTCACAGTGTACCTTGAAGATGATTCCATATTAAGTATATAAAGAGCTTCCTCATTCATTTTGAAGACTGTATAGTATTCTGTTGTATGGATGTGTATGTGTGTGTGTGTGTGTGTGTGTGTGTGTGTGTGTGTATGCATGTTATTTCTAATTGTTTTCTCTTACAAATAATGCAGCAAAGAATAACTTATATATATGTTATTTCAAATTTGTAAGATATATTTATAGGATAAATTTCTGAAAGAGGAATTGCTGTGTGTAGGTGATATGCATTTGAAGTTTGTATAGATATAGCCAAGTTTCTTATAATAGGGTCATGCTGATTTACACTTTGGCTAGTCATATGTAAGTGTGCCTGTTTCTATACACCATCACCAATGGGATACATTATCCAAATTTTTTCCCTCATCTTGTAAGTAGAAAATTATATGTCGGTGCAATTCTAATTTGTATTTCTTATTGTAAGAGAAGGAGGCAACTTTTCATGTGTTTAATAATCATTTGATTCTTTTTTGACTGCCCAAAGGAATGTTTCTTTACATTTGAACTCCTTTTAACTGGGATAAGATTCATGTGGACTTTGCTGGGTCAGTATTCCCAAAATGATGTGCCATATCAATATTTAATTTTTTAAAGTCTTCCTTATTTTTGGAAATGTTTTCTTGAATTTTTAAAACAAATTTATCATGTTTAATTTCCAGATTTCTTCTTTGGGCATTCCAATCATGTATACGTTGAATCCCCTTTATCTATCCTTCTTGTCATTTTCTCTCAAATTTTAAACTATTATGATTTACTTTTTATTTTTCTTGTTTCACATCAATATCTACTTCTGTCCTTGTGTTTTTAATGCTATTTATTCTGTCATATTTCTTCCAATTTTATCTTCATTTTAATATTTTGTTTCTTCTTTTCTGAGCCCTTCAGTTCACGTTTTGTTTCCTTTAGTGTCAGCATCTCATCCTGAAACACATATATTTTTGTTTAGTCTTTTTTATAAGGATGATTAATTAATTAACTCTGGGGAACAATTCCTGATGGAATATTTTGTGATAATTTTTATCTGTCCTGTGATTTTTTTTTCTGGTGGCTCTTCTTTATTTGACTTCTGTTTCATATTTTTCTTTCTCCATTCCTGTTGGATTTTTGGATAGATACTGTGCTGGTCTTCTATGTTCACTATTCATTTATAAAGGAAGGAAAGTTTTTCTGGGTCAGGTATTGACAGAAAATTCACGTGGAATTGGCACTATATTCCAGGCTACCTGGAACTTCCTAACGATCCGTGAACTTGTGGGGAGTTTATATAGGAATTACTTTTCCCAGCCTTGGCATTGTTTATGATGTGAGTTCTCTCTTCTGCTTTGTTGGTACAGAGACAACTTCCTGAAAATATTGCTTGTTTGTGTGATCATTTTTTTAGCTCCACCCTTATTTACCTCTTCCCCCAGTGTGTATAACACCATCCTGCTGTTAAAAACAAAGGCTTTAGCAATCAGGACACAGGTTATATTCCTCTCTTTTAAAAAACTGTTTTTACTATTTTTTTTTTTCCTGAGACCTACTGCCATGATTTCCTCTACCTGATTCTTCCTTCATGTGCCCTTGCTTTATTCCCACGTGTGAACAGCCCCCAAACCTATCCTGTACTTTTAGAGATTTTTATCTGTTTCCATTTTTACCAAAAATGGAATTTTAATTTTGATTTTTAGTTCTCATTCTGTGGAATAGAAGAAGGAAATGCCCACTTTGCTCTGCCGTCATTAGATTGGGTATCCTTTGCATTATCCTTTGGGATTTTTAAAACTTTTCAAAAAAACTAGGCATGATTCTTGATATTTCAGCCCTTATTAATCAGTTTATTTTGATTTAGCCCAAGATATCCAGTTGCTTAACAGACTTCCTCAGAGGAATTCCACCAATACTTCAAATTTACAATGTTTAGAGATAAATTCAACCTCTTTTTTCACAATACTGATTTTTCTGGAATTATTAAACCTCCCCATCAGCAGCCTTCAAACACTACCACTGTGCTTTACTTACTTATGTGTTCTTCATCCCATACCTGTATAATTGGTCACCAACTTCTGTAACAACTGCAACATTAATTATACCCTGCTATGTAGGAGACAGTGTGATGGGTAATGGGTAGTAATGCCCTTGGACTTGAGTTAAAGGTGTTTCTGCCTTGGAGCCCTTAAGCTTTTGAGAACCCTGCATGTCCTAGATCCACATCCAGAATGATTTTAAAACTCACAGGCATCTCTTTCACTTAGGGTCTGGAGCTCAGCACCTGTACAAATGTTCTTGTGGCCCAAATAAATGCTTTTCCACATCTCTTAACCTATTTCCTTGAAAGAAAAAGTACTCCAAAGCCACAAAAACTGGTGGATTCTGCCACTGCTGTGTTGAATATGGGCACTCCTTCGAAGTAGGAAGCATGCCAACGCAGGGGACACGAGTTCGAGCCCTGGGGAAGATCCCACATGCCGCAGAGCAACTAAGCCCGTGTGCCACAACTACTGAACCTGCATGCCACAATTACTGAAGCCTGAACACCTAGAGCCCGTGCTCTGCAACAAGAGAAGCCACCACAATGAGAAGCCTGCACACCACAACAAAGAGTAGCCCCTGCTCGCGGCAACTGGAGAAAGCCCATGTGCAGCAATGAAGACCCAACGCAGCAAAAATAAATTAAAAAAAAAAAACCTATAAAGAGGGCCAGCCTTGCTTCTTGCCAGAGAGGCACTATACTAATTTAATTACTCAGCACCTGGAGTCAGAATACCAGAGCTCAAAGCCTGACACCACCACTTATCAGCTGTGTGACCCTGAGCAAGGTTCCTGACCTTTCTATGCCTCCTCTGTAAAATGGGGATAATAACGGCACCATCATTGGGTTAGGTTAATTAATGAGATAAAACATATAAAAGACTTGCCCAGGGCATGAGCACAGGAAGCCCTCAATAAATATTATTTCCAGAGAAAAATGCCCCAAAGCCAAGGAGCAATATACCTGAAGATTCTTGTAAAAGGTTATCATTAAACCCAAAATTCTAACACATTTGGTCTCTGGACTTGTGCATACTATAGATAACAGTAGTAATAAAAAAAATAATAATTCATGCTACTCTTATAGGTCTAGCTGTAGCATGGTGAAGCCAGTTCTTTACATTAGCAACTAAGTGGAGGTTGAGCACTAAATTTCAAATAGTCTTATTTTTATAAAAATACTTCATAAGAATAAATTAAAATTTTTCAAAATTAAAGTCTTTATTAAACTAATAACTTAAAATTTTGATATTCATTTACTGTAACATGTGTTTTATCTCATAATTTTGAATATTTAAAAAGTGAAATAACTATTTTTGAAGATACATATTAAAAATACTTCATTTATTTATATTTGTTTTCATATGTAATTTTGACAAAAATACATTCACATTTTGGAAATTATGTTTATATTTTTAATCCTTTCTATTAGTTGATGTCAATAGAACATACATTATGTAAAAAAATCTTGATTAAGCAACATAATTAGTGAGCCTGTTGAAATAAAGGCAAGAAAAATAAATCTATTAAAAATATGTACTAGTTTATGAATTGTACATATTTTTACTTCATTACTCATCAAAACATTGTTGATCTATCAACAGAATACTTAGATATGTACAATACTAAGTAAATTTAGTTGTCTTTTTAAATTTTGCTGACTTTCAGTCATATAAAAACATAACTTGCAGGACTTCCCTGGTGGTGCAGTGGTTAAGAATCCACTGCCAATGCAGGGATCATGGCTTCAAGCCCTGATCCGGGAAGATCCCACATGTCGTGGATCAACTAAGCCTGTGTGCCACAACTGAGCCTGCACTCTAGAGCCCGGGAGCCACAACCACTGAAGCCCACGTGCCTAGAGCCCATTCTCTGCAGCAAGAGAAGCCCGCACACTACAGCGCAGAGAACGAAGAGCAGCCCCCGCTCGCCACAACTAGAAGAAAGCCCGCGCGCAGCAACGAAGACCCAACGCAGCCAAAAAACTGTGTGTGGTTTTGCAGTCACAGTATGAACCAAACTTTTTTTCCTGCGTGCCCATCATTAAATGAAATAAATGTATTGGCAAAAGCCAGAGGAATCTTAAGAAATTTGAGCAGTTGTCATTCCCAGGAATAGAAAAACAAAACACTGGCTGTTAGAAAATAGAGGGTTTTTTTTTTTTTTTTTTTGCGGTATGCGAGCCTCTCACTGCTGTGGCCTCTCCCGTTGCGGAGCACAGGCTCTGGACGCGCAGGCTCAGTGGCCATGGCTCACGGACCCAGCCGCTCCGCGGCAGGTGGGATCTTCCCGGACCGGGGCACGAACTCGTGTTCCCTGCATCGGCAGGCAGACCCTCAACCACTGCGCCACCAGGGAAGCCCAGAAAGTAGAGTTTTGAAAAATCCTTTTAAGAGTCAATCTGTTTTCTGTTGAATATATATATTAGAAATATCAGTCTGGAGCCTGCTGTGTGGAAAAGAAAGCTTTGAAAATGTTACAGACTGTGTTCCGTTGCTCAGAAAATAAGAAGAAAATGTCATTTTTCCACGTCTTAAAACAGCCTCATACTGTTTCTTGATTATTTTCCTCACTCCATGAGTGAAGGTCAAAGATTAACTCAAAAATATTTCAAAATATTGTAGGTTAAGGTTGGAGAAAAAATTGCTATTGAATCTTTAAGAAAGGTATCATTTGGATGTAAATTTTTAGGGGAATGAAAAATAAAAACCAGAGAGTGGACTATAGCATAATACTAGCTATTCTTGATCAGAAAGGACAGTAGATTAAATGCATGGCTATTTACTTTAATTTTTAAAAACTGTATCCAGGAGGTCTATATTATTTGCAAGAACTGTAAAAAATAATTCAGCTTGGGGACTTCCCTGGTGGCGCAGTGGTTGAGAATCTGCCTGCTAATGCAGGGGACACGGGTTCGAGATCTGGTCTGGGAAGATCCCACATGCCACGGAGCAACTAGGCCCGTAAGCCGCAACTACTGAGCCTGCACGTCTGGATCCTGTGCTCCGCAACAAGAGAGCCCGCGATAGTGAGAGGCCCGTACACCGCGATGAAGAGTGGCCCCCGCTCGCCGCAGCTAGAGAAAGCCCTTGCACAGAAACGAAGACCCGACACAGCCAAAAATAAATAAATAACCAAACGTGGAGTTTTAAAAAAAAATCGTTAAAAAAATAATTAAGCTTGCTGAAATGACTTGTTTAATTTGCTGCTTCGTATAGTGTTCAACTCACTAATTATGTGCTTAAAGATATATTTCCAGCTACCTAGAGCAGAAATGTTACTAAGGGGGGCCAACTAAGAATTGTTAACTGACAAGTAGCTATAAGTAGGTACCTCGAATAGATGCTGTTTGAAAAGGCCCTCATGGGGGTTGAGGAGGGGAGGAGAGCAAGATTTTGATTAGGACTACTTTGTAGTTTTTAATTGAAAAGGTGTTCCCTAATTAGTAGAATTACTACAGATATATACAAGAGAGTCTACATAGTTCTCACTTATTCCCCTTTTCTTTGACTTACTGCCTCAAAATTTTAGAAAGAAAGAAGATTTGAGAGTTGTTCAGTGAACTGAAAAAAAAAAAAAAAGAATAAACAGCTGAATAGAGGTCTTGCTTGATCCAATGAAGAGGAAAGATTTCATACAGGGAGTAAATAAGCTGGCAGCCTAAATAATGTACTAGGAACTTTTAGTTGGAAGTCCCCAACCTGATTATTCAACTGCTGGAGACTTCTGCCTCCAAGTTAATTTTGGTTTTGGTGACCACTCTTAGTAATAGCCAAAAACTAGAAAGGAAAGATACACTCACCTTATAGAATTTAGAGGGTTTTTTTGCGTGTGTGTGTTTAATGTTTATTTTAGTCCATAAAATTATTTACTTTGGTGGAATACACTATTTCTAAAGCAATTTATTTCTAATAGAAAACTTGAAATTTATGCATGACCATTTTTTCCAAGCCCCAGTCACCATGAGAAAGGAAGGCTCAACTTATAACCACAGAGTTATTTTATGTCAGCTCCTACCCACTAATTATTTTACCTGGATCCCTATCTCCCCTCCCCATCTTTAGTGACTGGCTTCTGCTCTCCCCTCCTACTATCAGGAGGGAAGCAACCAGAAGTCCTCTCTTGTCCTGAACCCACCTGACCTAGGACTTCGATAATGATGTTACCCAGCTTCGCTTTTCAACCCACATCCTGACTCAGTTTTGTTTTTTGCTGACTCTCCTTCTAGCTTAGACTTTTTATTTAAAGACCTTCCCTCAGATTTTGCCTCTGACCTCACCACCTTGGGTGACCTGCTAAATTCAATGTAAAATTCCCAAGCAGTGCTTATGGCTTGGACTTCACTACTTCCCATACCAAGCTTGGTTATAATAATCCTACATACACTTGACCAAAAAGAAATATATAAATTATCAGAAAAACCCTGTGTCAAAGCAGCTTGGGTCTGTGAGTCCTTCAAATACTAAAGAGCCATCAATTAGACAGAAGTTAAGCTTCTTTGGCAAATCGAATCACAATATCCCTATTTAGGAAGAAACTACCACTTAATCTATTCAATACATTCACAGATATGTATTGTGTGTGGACTGTGTGTTATGCATTATTCCTGATATTGGGTATATGGCTGTGAATAACACAATCAAAAGTTCTGCCTACATGAAATCTACCTTGTAGTGGGTGGAGAATAGAGTCAGCACTTTTCTGTGTCCTCGCTCAGTAATGCTGCTTAGTAGGCAAAGGGCCTTTACCAGCAGGGTGGGGTTAGGGAAGGCAGACTTCCCATAAAAGAGGTCATTACCATTAATTGTTTTTAAGGTGTCTGTCCCTAGTGTTCACTAGCCTGTCACCCCCAATCTGGCAACTCAAGAAACGTTATTTTCACTCTTCTTTTAAAAATATTCTATCATAAAACCTTTCTGTATCTTGGTTATCCAAAGTTATAACTTGTCAATTAAAGAAGCAACTCAAAAATGAAGCTGGGAAAGAGTCCTCCTCGTCCAGTCTTTGGTCAAATTCTGCCTTGATTTTCCGTGAAGAGAGTCATCCAGTAGTCAGTAAAATTGGATTGATCCCAAAGCAGCACTGAACATTTGTGTTTGATGATTCAGAAGAATTAGTAAGGTGAAATTCCTGAAGGGCACATCTTAACGATGGCCCTGATAAAGCACATGGAACTGGTTAGTGGACATTTCACTCACTAGAATGGCAGAAAAAAATAGCATGTTAGGGCATCACTAGAGAAGATCAAAATTCCTACATAAGGTCATTCAGTTTCTTTTATAATCTCTGTCTGCTAATTTTTTTTTTTTTTTTTGCGGTACGCGGGCCCCTCACCGCTGCGACCTCTCCCGTTGCGGAGCACAGGCTCCGGACGCGCAGGCTCAGCGGCCATGGCTCATGGGCCCAGCCGCTGCGTGGCACGTGGGATCCTCCCGGACCGGGGCACGAACCTGCGCCCCCTGCATCGGCAGGCGGACCCTCAACCACCGCACCACCAGGGAAGCCCCTCTGTTTGCTATTTTTCTATAAACTTACTTATATCCTTGGCAGAAAAAATAAATGTTTATTTTTATTCAATCTCCTAAAATCAGTATGAACTCGCCTAAAGTTGGTTCTGTTCATAAATTGTGGTAAAAGTCCAATATATTTTCTGTAGCCATACTTCTCTTTTACTGTTTGACTGGAAAGATTCTCTCTTACGTTTGAAGAATTCTTCTCCCACCCTTGGTGCTCTAGCTGACTGCTGTGGCCTGCTCTGAAGTTGACCTCACGGTTAGCAATGCATTCTGAGGCGAGTGAGTCACTTCATTGGCAATAGTCATGCAGCTGTGAAACCTCTGTGGGGTTTCCCTGGCCATCTTTGCCAATTCAAAATACCAGAGACGCTGCGGTGCTGACTTCAGTCCTCACACCCGAATAAGCGGAGGCTGGATGCTTATAGCCGGACAGGGCTTCTGTGCATATTTATGCAAAGGAGGGGTAGGGTCTCTTCCACGTGCAGATTTTTAAAGAGGCCTGGTGCTGCCCCTTCCCTGTCTTCACTATCTTGAGCATTTCTCAAATAGAGAATGGGACAGAGTGGAGCAAGTCTGAAGACCCACCAACATTCCCTGGAGATCTAAGCTATAAACCTGGTACATTGATTTCCATCTCTCTCTCTCTCTCTCTCTCTCTCTCTCTCTCTCTCTCTTTTTCTTAAACACCTTAAGAAATAAGGCAAACCCCCATCAGTCAGAAAAAGCCCCACCCTTAAAAATCACTGCCATAGATCCTGAGCTCCTTGAGAGTTGGCATCCTGTTATTCATTGCTGTATAATAGTGCCTCGCACTTAGTAGGTGCTTGATCAGTGTTTATCGATCTAATGGATAACTGAGAAACATTTGGTATGTTGCAGTTTTGAATGAGTACGTGCCAGATCTGAGCTAAAAGAACGTGGTTGCTTTGCCATTCACACCGCTAGGCTTGGTTTGGGATTTTGTGTCATCTACAGGACAGTTTCTGCTGAAGAAAAACTTCCTAGCAGAGCCAGGCTTCTGTTACAAGTGAGGTCATACTTCTGTGTCTAGACCTTTTATATGCCAAAGGCGAGTGCTTCCTTTACATGTCTGAGCTATAAAGCTCACCATCCCATCTCCAAACTGTTGTAAACGCTTTTAAGAGCATAGTATGGAATGGTCCCAAAGAGGGCAAGGGGTACTTTGTGTTTGCTTGGAAATTGTAATACCAGTTTTCCAAGATAAACAAGAGATACGCAAATTCTCTGTCGCTGAAAATGTTTCCATTTATTCTTTAAAGAGATATATCTGGACTAACCCATAAGAAATAAGAGAGATTTGTGAAGAACAGTTTGGGAATAAAGGTGAGGATTGCCTTCCAGTGCAGAAGTGTATGAGGCAGTCTTCACTTTTGAGCCATAGAGTGCCTTATGCTGAAATTCAGTAGCCATGCTGAAAATCAGTCAGTTGTGGCCTTCCCTGGTGGCACAGTGGTTGGGAGTCCGCCTGCCGATGCGGGGGACGCAGGTTCGTGCCCCGGTCCGGGAGGATCCCGCGTGCCGCGGAGCGGCTGGGCCCGTGAACCATGACCGTTGGGCCTGTGCGTCCGGAGCCTGTGCTCCGCAGCGGGAGAGGCCACAGTAGTGAGAGGCCCACGTACCGCAAAAAAAAAAAAAAAAAAATCAGTCAGTTGCATATGGAAATACACTTTTTCCAAGACAGTCTAATACTTCTCCCAAATTGACTCTAGAAGTGACATAGACTTCTGTTACTTCCCTTTAAACTTCTCCTTGGTTTACATCCAACTTATAGCTCTGCTTCTCAAAATGAATGTGTTTGTGCCATTAGAAACCCATTAACTACAGAGACAACTGGGGAGACCCACTCTAGTGATGATTCTTCCATGACATGTGATGTTGCTGGCTCAATTGAAAGGGACCCTGGAGGTGGACGTGTGAGGTGGGCTCGGGACCTGGTGAGTATCGTGCTGTGAGCCGTCACTTCCCTGCAGCTTCAGTATGGAGAACTCTAAAGCACTGTGAATATTCGCTATGGAGAAATTTTAAAATCAGTAACCATAGAGGCCATTTAAAAATCCATGGTCTCTTTTCACTAATAGGAAAGTCAATAGATTGTTTAAGAGGTTGATCAATCCAACATTTTATTTGGTGTGAATTTTTTCTGTTTTTTTGGCACAGGTAACAGTGTATTTTGGTCAACTCTTAGGAAAAGCAGAAAATCATGGAATCACATTTTGCTTTCCTGTTCAGGATTCATTTCCTGACACATCTGTTTTCTGAGACCAAGGTATGATCTCTTACACCCTAGGTTAAACTTCATTTGAAGGCAGATATTTATTCTCCTCTTGCTAGGAGGACCTTATGTGATTTCTCAGCCACCCAGAAAAACAGTGGTTATGGCAGAAAATAGAATTTTTGACCCTATTTGTTTTCTTTAACTCTTGTAAGACAAAATGTGCTTCCTGGACGCAGATTTCATTTGTGTCCAATGAGTCAATACAATAGGCTTTCTTCTTTACATTTTGAGAGAAACTAATTCTTAGGCCAATGTTTAAAAGTACAACCACCACTAGAGATGGTTATAATTCTAATCTTTCCAATATTGTAGACGTAAACAGTTACAGGTTTGTTCTCTCTGTCTCTCTCATTAAGCGTTCTCTCAGTGCTAGGTACTAGTCTGTGAGCCCTACATTAATTAATGCATTTAATCCTCACAACAATCTTTGAGGTTGGTATTCTAAATTTCCTCTTTGTACATATAAGAAAACTGAATCATTTAGAAGGTTAAAAACCTGTAAAGGATTATACAGCAACTAGTAACAATGCCACCTAGGCAGCCTAACTCCAGAAATCATATCCTTTTTTTTAAAAAGGTTTATTTATTTATTTTATTTTAATTTTTGGCTGCTTTGGGTCTTAGTTGTGGCACGCGGGATCTTCGTTGAGGCATGCGGGATCTTTCGCTGAGGCATGTGGGCTTCTCTCTAGTTGTGACATGTAGGTTTTCTCTTCTCCAGTTCTGGCGCATGGGCTCTGCAGTTTGCAGCCCACAGGCTCTCTAGTTGAGGCACGCAAGCTCAGTAGTCACGGCATGCAGGTTAGTTGCCCCACGGCATGTGGGATCTTAGTTCCCTGACCAGGGATCGAACCTGTGTCCTCTGCATTACAAGGTGGATTCTTTTTTTTTTACATCTTTATTGGAGTATAATTGCTTTACAATGGTGTGTTAGTTTCTGCTTTATAACAAAGTGAATCAGTTATACATATACATATGTTCTCATATCTCTTCCCTCTTGCGTCTCCCTCCCTCCCATCCTCCCTATCCCACCCCTCCAGGCGGTCACAAAGCACCGAGCTGATCTCCCTGTGCTATGCGGCTGTTTCCCACTAACTATCTATTTTACATTTGATATTGTATATATATATGTCCATGTCACTCTCTCACTTTGTCACAGTTTACCCTTCCCCCTCCCCATATCCTCAAGTCCATTCTCTAGTAGGTCTGTGTCTTTATTCCTGTCTTACTGCTAGGTTCTTCATGACATTTTTTTTTCTTAAATTCCATATATATGTGTTAGCATAGACAAATACAAGGTGGATTCTTTACCACTGGAACACCAGAGAAGTCCCCAGAAATCATATTCTTAACTGGACACTACAGAAGCCCTTGTAGATGAAATATCTGTTATCAGAAATGTGATCTTCAAATATCGCCTCTAAATCTATGGCTTTTGTTTTCAGTCTCCTGTCAGAATCTTTCAAAGAGTAGCGGTTTTTAACTTTGAAGAGGTCAAAATTATTTTTTTCTTTTATAGATTTTGTTTTTGGTGTATATCTAACAAATTTTCACTAATCAAAGGTCACAGACATCACAAAGATTTTCTCCTTTTTTTCTTCTAGAAGTTGCATAGTTTTAGGTTTAAAAATAGGTCTATGATCTATTTTGAATTAATTGTTTTTTGATGAAAGATATTTATCAAAGTTTATTTTATGTATCTTTTTGCATATGGCTATCCGATTGTTCAAGCATCATTTGTTGAAAAGACTGTTCCTTCTCCACAGAATTGCCTTTGCACCTCGGTCAAAAATCATTTGTCCATGTATATATGAACAAACATATTTCTAGACTCTCTGTTCTGTTTCATTGATTTATTTGGCCATTTAGATGCCAATACCACACTGTCTTTTTTATTATAGCTTTATAATAAGTGTTGAACTCAGTCAGTTTTAGTCTTCCAACTTTGTTCTTTTTCAAAGTTGGTTTGATTGTTCTAGATCCTTTGGCATTCCCATGTGAATTTCCATATGGCATTTCCATATGAATTTTAGACTCAACTTATCTACTTCTATAGACATGCCTGATAAGATTGCATTGAACCTATAGATATTTGAGAATTGGCATTTTAACAATACTGAGTACTATAACTTATGAATAAGATATCTCTCCATTTGTTTAGGTCTTGTAAAATTTCTCTCAGCAGTGTTTTGCAGTTTTCAGTGTATAGGTCTCATACATCTTTAGTCCAATTTATCTTTAAGTATTTCATATTTTTGATGTTATTGTAGACAGTATTGTTTTTTAGTTTAAATATCTTATTGTTCGTTACTAGTATATAGAAGTATGCTTTTTGTTTATATTGATCTTGTATAATTCAACCTTCCTGAATTCACATATTAGTTCTAGTAGCTTTCTTGTAGATTCTGTTGGATTTTCACAAAGAGATCATGTCATGTACAAGTAGATAACTTGAAACCACCAAAAATAGACTTGACCTGATTGACATATTGTAGAACACTATACCCCAAAAGAGCAGAGCATATATCCTTTTAGAGAACATTTACCAACAAAGTCCTACTCTGGGTAAGCCATAACATGTCTCAATAAATATAAAAGATTTGAGTCACACTGACCACAGTGGAATTAAATTAGAAATCAATAACAGAAATATTTATATAAAATTTGTAGATTAAAAAAACCATTATTTCTTTCAATTTTTTCTGCCTCTTTTCTCTTACCTCTCTCTGGGGACTCCAATTACATTACATTAGGCTACTAAGAATTGCCCCAAATTCACTGATAGTCTTTTCAATTAATACAAATATTTTTCTACCTGATTTTCAGATTGGATAGTTTCCATTGCTGTCTTCAAGTTTCGTAATATATTTCTTCTATAATGACTAATTGCTATTAGTTCTCTCCAGTGTATATTTTTTTCTTATGCATTATAGTTTTCACTTCTAGAATTTTGGGACTCATTCTGTATCTTCCATGTCACTACTTACTGGTTTAAACATAAACAATCAGCTATAATTACTCTTTTAATTTTGTTTTGTCTTCTAATTCTATCATCTGTGTCAGTTCTAGGTTGATTTTGATTATTTTTCACCCTCGTTATTGGTCATGTTTTCTTTCTTCTTTGGTTCCTGGTAATCTTTAGTTGGATATCATATTTTGTGAATTTTACCTTATTGAGTGCTATATACTGTCGTATTTTTATAAACCTTGAGCTTTGTTACTTGGAAAAATTTGATTGTTTCGGGGGTGAGTGTTGATTTTAAGATGTGTTAGGTTGACTGGGGCAGCATTGAGACCAGGACTAATTATTTCTCTATACAGAGGCAAGGCCCTTCTGAATACTCCAACTGTGCCCTGTGGAGAAGCATCTCTTCCTCAACCTGTGTGAGTATCAAGTACCAGTCCGTCTAATCCTTTTGGATGATTCTTTCTTCAGACTTGGTGCTTACCATTACTCTGCAGAGTACACGAGTGAGGGTTACAGATCTCCAGGGCTCTCTATGCAGCTGTCTCCTCTCTGGCACTCTGTTCTGTGACTCTGGCCTCTTTGTCTCCCTGGCTTCTCTGCAGTATCTCTTCAACATAAGGGCTCCCAGGCTCTACCTGTATCACATACGGCCTGGAAACACTCTTAAGATATTGAGCTGGGCTCATCTTGCTTGTTTCCCCTCTCTTAGGAATCACTGACCTGTGCTGCCTAGTGTCCAGTGTCTTGAAAATCATTATTTCAAGTATTTTATCTAGTTTTTCTGGATGTTTCAGGAAGGAAAGTAAATCCAGAAATAGAAGTCAATTAATTTGATTTTAAGAAATAAAAAGAGTGAGCATTCCTTATCTATATACATTCATTGATATCATAGATACTGCGTAAGCAAAAGATCTCTTTTCAATTTCATTTCCTTGAGACTACAACCTTCTTTATCTACTTTTATCCCTCCAAATGAGTTGGTTCCTTGCTTCTTTAAAATCTATTAACATTCATTATCTCTTAAAGGAACTAGAGGGACAACTTTTGTTTGCCTATTAGTAAATAGTTAAATCAGTGTCTTTCAAATTTGCTCAGATACCTAAACAATCACCTTAGCTTCTTATGGAATGTAATCAAATACCAATATATTTCATCTCATTTTATACACTAGAGAAATTTTCACTTTCAAAAAATGCGATCACGTGAACATAGATTGCCACATCTCAGGTAATAATACTAATTTAATCATCCGTTTATTTATTCAACATGTGCTTATTGATTATCTACTGTGATACACATATGATGATATAAATTTTCATTAATTTTCATAACTATTATTAACAGTGTATTTAGGTCAATCAGAATCTGTGTGGAGACTTGTTTTATGAAGATTTGTTTTATACTTGAGTTGTCTTTATGAAATGTTCAATGGTACCTTCAGATACACAGGCAATCTAACCTGAATCCTCCTCTCAGATGACTACAGTGTTGAAACTTTAGGGATCTATAAGAGATGCTGGAATAATGAGACTAATATTCAATACTTTGTTACCTGAACAAACAGATACAAACTCAAAGAAGAGTCATTGATCATATTTTTAGCTGTTTGATATTTTGTGATATAATATTTAGTGCTTAGGTATTATATCAACCATCATGCAAATTCAAGAAAATTTTCCAGAATTTCTCAAAAAGGTGATTAACACTTCAGTCCCTTTTTTTAGTTCAAAGAACACCCACAACTGGAAATGAAAATTGATGGAATCTTTTAGAGAGCAATTTGGCAATCTGTATCCAAAGTCTTAAATAGCTCATATCTTTTGATATGAACTTCTGGGGAATTATCCAGAAAAATTGTCAATGGTTGATCAAAGTTGAGATATAAGAACACTCTACACAGTGCTTCTTATAATAATGAAAAATTAGAAAAAAACCTGAATGTTCAAAAAAGGATGTTTAAAAATATAGTGATACAATAATGTAAGGAAATACTATACAATTACTTTAAAAGGTACATCTCAAGGTATAGAAAGATTATCACGTTAACTCAAATAAAAAATTTCAGGTTCCAGATCACATGCGTTATATGACCCTCTTGTGCAAGCATGTGTGTGTGTTTGTGAGTGTTTGCGTGAAACAGCAGAGACACACACGTATATAAAAACCGAAAGGACACATGCCAAATGTTAACATTTCTTCTACCTAGGGTAGGGTGGTGATGCTTTTCTGTTTTTTCTTTTTCCTTGTCAGTACTACTATATTGTTACAGTGTTAGGCTCCTCGAAGTCGAAAGTTTACCCTGAAACATGCTCGGGCTTAGAAAGTTTTTTCTTGGATTGAGCTGAAATCTGCCTGGTACTTCACTCTAACTCTGTTCTCTTCAAATATTTGAGGAGAGGTATTTATTTCCATCTCTTTCAACCATTCCTCATGTGACAGGGTTTCCAATCTATTAACTTGGTCCCTCTTTTCTGTGAGGGGGCTGGGATTCAGTTTGCAGATATGTTCTTAAGATGCAGCTCCCAGAAATAAACACTGTAGCCAGATGTGATCTGCCACCCTATAATTGCAGATTACCTAAGTCTTTCCAGCAGCCAAGTCAGACTCCTGCTTTCTACTGAAGTGCTCTCCAGCCAGGTCTCTCTCATCTGACACCCATACAATGGATTTATTGGAACGTGGATGCAAAAATTTGCATTTGTATCTATGAAGTGTCACCAACTGTATCATTGGAACACTTGTCAGTGTGCTCTAGTTTATAAGCACTTTCACAGACATTATCTCATTTAATCCTCCCAGTGTGTTGATTTTGGCCCATAACTGCTGCTTGGTCTATACGATCATTCACAGTTGCCAGTCTTTCCTGTATTCACTGTCAACACTGAAGTTTTCACTGTAACATAAGAACTGAATGAAGGTGGAGTAAATTTCCCCCTGTAGCCTTAGAGAGCAAACTTGTATATAGAGTAATGCTCCAGGCAAGGCAGGATGCATAGTGCTGGGGATATAATCGCTGCATGCCCTGAAATCCCTGGGTTGAGGGTACACAGAATAGGAGCCAGTGAGAGATTTTCAGGGCATCCTTGACAGAATATATGTCAATAGGAAAATATTTTCTCCAGAATATTCACAAGCATGCCCTTGTCTCCGTGTACATACAATGGCAGTCGACTGCAGGAACAGGACTTTCCTTAGAGGTTTGTAAAATCATGGATCAGATACAATACATGGCATTTGACTAAATTTGTTTACTTCTTGAACCTTTGTACTAGTGTTTTAAAGTTCTGCCCTCACATCTTGATTCTTTCTCACCATGGAAATATGGAAGCTTTGTGGTTCAGGTGGTGCCCTCCAATCATGGTCTATATGGTGCGCATGACTCGCGTGAGAGTCACTGTCGGCAACATTGCTCACTCGGTTACTGTCATCGGGCTCCACCTCATTCCATTGCCTCTATTCCCTATATAAGGAGAGTACTCTGCCTTCTTTGTTTTCCTGTCATATTTTCACTCTCTTGTATCATAGGTGAAATGTAGGTTTTTTTTTCCCTCCTTAAAATAGTCTGCCTACTACTCAGCTATAGAATATAGATAGAGATCTATTATCTTATTAAAATGAGTTGCCAAGTATCCAGTTTTGAACAGAACATTTTCATGTCGACAGTCCTGATAGCTAAAAAGAATTATTAAGTTAAATCAAGTAAATTGCAGGATGTCTAATGTGCATCTGTGTATAAAGCAGCGAAATCTAATGTCAAATAGAAGCAGAAGTGTATCTGGATACCAAAAATTTGTCATAAATATATTTTAGGATTTGATCTGTAAGATTTTTAATATCAAGTATATCTGATATTCTTTTTTTATTTTTTGGTAAAAAAACTTTATTTTAAAAATCTTTTAAAACGGAGATATAATTGACATACAACATTGTATTAGTTTTAGGTATACAACATAATGGCTTTTTTTTTAACACATAATTTTTATAACATAAAATTCACCCACATGTAAACAATGATTTTTGGTAAATCAGAATTGTGCAACATCACTATAATCCAGTTGTAGGATATTTCCATCACTCTTTTTTAAAAAAATTTTTTATACAGCAGGTTCTTATTAGTTATCTGTTTTATACACATCAGTGTATACATGTCAATCCCAACCTTCCAATTCATCACACACTCCCATCACCACTTCCCCCCTTGGTGTCCATACGTTTGTTCTCTACATCTGTGTCTCAAATTCTGCCCTGCAAACCAGTTCATCTGTACCATTTTTCTAGGTTCCACATATATGTGTTAATATATGATATTTGTTTTTCTCTTTCTGACTTCACTCTGTATGACAGTCTCTAGGTCCATCCACTTCACTACAAATAACTCAATTTCGTTTCTTTTTATGGCTGAGTAATATTCCATTGTATATATGTACCACATCCTCTTTATCCATTCATCTGTTGATGGGCATTTAGGTTGCTTCCATGAGCTGGCTATTGTAAATAGTGCTGCAATGAACATTGGGGTGCATGTGTCTTTTTGAATTATGGTTTTCTCTGGGTATATGCCCAGTAGTGGGATTGCTGGGTCATATGGTAATTCTATTTGTAGTTTTTTAAGGAACCTCCATACTGTTCTCCATAGTGGCTGTATCAATTTACATTCCCACCAACAGTGCAAGAGTGTTCCCTTTTTTCCACACCCTCTCCAGCATTTATCGTTTGTAGATTTTTTGATGATGGCCATTCTGACTGGTGTGAGGTGATATCTCATTGTAGCTTTGATTTGCATTTCTCTAATGATTAGTGATGTTGAGCATCTTTTCATGTGTTTGCTGGCAATCTGTATATCTTCTTTGGAGAAATGTCTATTTAGGCCTTCTGCCTATTTTTGGATCTGTTTGTTTGGTTTTTTGTTATTGAGCTGCATGTAGCTCCTTATAATTTAAATGAGATTATGTGTTGGGTAAGACATTCTCATTGGTAGCAGCTGTGTGTGTGTCTGACTGTATGTCTCCGAGGGGATTATGTGTCTGTGTCTGTGTGTATCTGTGCACATAGGACAGAGTATGAGGAAAAAGCATACTCTTATCAGCTCCATTTGGTGTCAGTTCAACACTGATAAATGTAAACACAGACAAAAGTAATATGAAGAACTCATTGTTACTGGTAACGAAACAGCTGGGAAAAGATGAAGGTGTAGATACAAAAGCCCTTTCTTACCAACTCCTCATCCTCACAGTTGCCAGCTGGCTTGATAATAACTTTAGAAAATTTCATGAGTACATAACAAAGTATAGTTTTTAGAAGTTGAAAACCAGTTGCTGGTGAATCTGATGAAATGGTTCATTTTACAACTCTTTCCATTCTCAGGAACTGTTACAGACACTGAGTCCACAAACACTGCACATTTGCCTGCTTCATCAACAGCATTCCTTTTTGCATGGGTAGATCCCTGTTCTGTATGTCAGGCAACAGGCATACTTTACCTTATTTATACCATGTAACTACTCTTTAGAGTAGGTAGTTTTACCTGCATTTGATAGACATAGAAATGAAAAGTCAGAAGTGAAAAGTCAGACAGTTAAACAATTAGCTGTTGGCCATTGAACTAGGAAGTGGTAGAACCATGACTCCAATTCTCTTTCACTGCCTAGCCTACACTTTCCCGTTCCAGTAGTGCTTCCCCAGTCTTTCCTTTCTATTCTGTTTATCCTGTGACTCACAGATTTGATGACCTCATCTATATGTTGCTTCCTAATAGCTGCTTTAAAACAATATAGCATTTAATGATCAATATTTCCAGTAAAATTAAAGGGTTAGAAGCAAAGCATATGTTCGAAGCCTTCTTCATCTGAGCTCAGAGAACTAGAGAATTCTGCCTTTATTTCAGAGAAGGCTCTCAAATAACCACCTAGCTTTCTTGTCATCTGTTCATATCTCTGCAAGAGAGCAAATCGATGTCTGTATCAAATTCATTAGTCTTGTGTCAGAGACAACACCTCTGCTTAGTGTTCAAACATACTATACCTTCAGATGCTTCATGTGAGAGGCCCATGTTTATGCATTAGTGAAAAAGTCAGCATTAAGAGAACCATGAGGCCCTCCCTAGAGTCCTGTCTGAGGAGAATTGAGGAATGGTGGTTCTATCCAGGTAGCTGTAGGCTTTTATCTAGGCTTCTGTAATAATCTGAAGAGGATCTAGCTTCATTCATAGCTTGCTGATACTGCTCATGGATGGGAACGCTTGTTGCGTTTGAATTTAACCTGAAGTCATTGTATTGTGATGCTGGTAAAACAGTGAACAAGATTAGTATCCTGGACAGCACTGGGTTACTATGCTTTGGTAAATCGGTATTAGTTGGGTTCTTGTTGCCATTTTTCTTCACGTTGGCAACAGTTGAACGCCGTCTTCAGCTCTGTATCCATTTGCAGCATTTTATACTATCTTAGATAGCATACATAACCCGAGAAAGTGAGTTTACAACTTGATCTCATCGTAAAACTCTTTAGGACTCTCTCTGCATCCTTGAGATTAGTCATACCCTTTTTTATTCTCTAACCTAATAACTTCTTATTTTTATCCAAAAATAGAAATGAGTAGAACAGTATTTGAAATGAAGACATCATCTTTCCTTAGAAGGCCTTATTAAATAGTATTGCCTGTATGTCTGCTAAAGTTTTTATCTTCTTAGAGGCTCTAATTCAGGAAGGTCTAACATTTGCTGATATTTGCACTTTGATTTATACATTCTTTCAACAAATACTTATTGGGCCCAGGCTCTCTGCGGGGGACTATGCCGGTTACCAATAATACCCAGCTGAGAGCAGCCATCATCACCCCAGCCTTCACCCAGTGGCTTTCTAGACAGAAGTCAGATTTTTAAAACAAATATCATTGAATATTTCTTTTTTCCCCTGTTGATACAGCTTGGATAATGTTTACTTCATCTGATTTTAAAACTTTAAATGCCTTTACAGTTAAAACACCTTGTTTATAAACAAAGGGAAAACAGGGTTGAAGTAACTTATTTTGTTTGAAAACAATTTGTACTCATGGAATTTATTGAACACATTTATAAATCAATGAGCTAGATTAACTATAACAAAGTATGCCTGAAACTATGGACAAGCAACGAAATTTGTTTTAGAACATGAATATTATTTAAAGACCCATTTAGAAAAAGCAAATTCTAGAGTGTTCCTTAAGTGAGGCCTTTGAAAGCAACCCTGACTCGTCACTAAAATACTTGTAGGGGGATAAAATGACTGAGCTAATTCCATTATAAGGGTAGATACTTAGATAAGAGGTCCATTTAAAATTTACTTCTTCATTATGAGGTAATAGAACATGGATATATTGGTCTGTGCCTGTGATTTTGGACCCAGAGCTCCTAAAACCCTTGTAAATCCCTAAGTGATGAGCTCTGGGAGCATCTTTTGTTCTAATGAGGGGACTCTGGGTGGGCTCTTGGATGGTTCCTGGATGGGGCCCGGTCATCAGAAAGACCAAGCTAAAATTAGAAGCTTGGAATTTTTAGCCCTTTCTCCCACCTTCGCCTCCGTTTCTAGAGAGGGGAGAAGGGTTGGAAATGGAGTTAATAATTGATCATGCCCATGTGAGGAAGCCTCCATAAAATCCCAAAAGTATGGATTCAGGAGTTTCTAGGTTGGTGAACACATCCACTGTCTGGGAGGGTGATGCACCCCAACTCCACAGGGACAGGAGCTCCTGCACTGAGGACCCTCCTAGGCTTCACCTTATGTATATCTTCATCTCGTTCTTCATCTGTATCCTTTAACAAGCTGGTAAGCATAAGTGTTTCTCAGAGTTTTGTGAGCTGCTTGAGCAAATTAACCAAACTTGAGGAGTGACACGGGAACCTCTGATTTGTAGCCAAATCAGACAGAAGTTGTGGGTAACGTAGGATCCTACTGCTTGCAATTGGCATCTGAAGTGGGGGGCAGTCTCCTGGGATGGCATGCTTAATCTGTGGAATCTGATGCGATCTCCTGGTAAATAGTATCAGAGTTGAGTTACTTTGTAGGATACTCAGCTGGTGTCACAGAATTGCTTGATAGTGGGGGGAAAACACATACATCTTTTGTCAGAAGTGTTGTGAATATAGTAGTAGTGTAAGAATAAAAAGCACAGGAGGAAAAACTGGGGGTTTTCCAACTCACCCATTAAATTACTGAGCGTGCAATAACATGTTATCATAAATAACATGAATCTAGGAAGTATCTATTAAACATACTTGAAATCAAGAGCTCTGGAGCATATTAGACAATCAGACTACACTAGAAATATTTAGTCTACTTTAGTACTTTTAGGGAAAAATTAATTGCATCTTCTGTTTACAAGTTCAACTTCTAGCACTGACTCAAACTGCACAAATTCTTAGAAGACACTATTTTAATTTAATTCAGTTCTATGCCACCTGAAAAGCAATGAAGGATAGGTTCCTAATGAACACAAGAGCCAATGGAAGCAAACCTAAAATCCAAACTAGTGGAATCTTAACACCACGTGGGTTTTCAATATTCTTCCTCTCTCTCCATGCAGACTTGGAAAACTCCTCTTGTTCACCATTATTAAAATATATGGCTAAGAGGTTCCACTGACTCAGACATAGAGATCCATTACCTACTCTAAGATGTTAGCAGAGGAGGATGGAAACAATGAATAAGCTTTGCTTCTGGGTCCAATCTCAAAAGCTTCTTAGTTTGTGGACCTGGTTTTGCTTTTTTAAGCACCCATAAAATCCTAAGAATGCCTTAGAAGTATCCTTTTTGGTACTCTGGCACTGTCTGGCATTTCATAACTTAGAGAAAGTAAAAGTCCAGATATCTGGAGACATTTTTATATTTGCCGTTTCAGAAACTTAGTATAATCTTATAAAATTGAAAAATATTACAAAGCTTAGTAAACATGTTTTAACTAATTTTTTGGCCATAAGTTGTCCTATAAATGTTCAATATTGAGTCAACTTTTGGTATTCAAACACAGGTCAAATATGGTCTTTTGGGAACAAAATCTGAATCTATCTAAGAAACTCAGTTCAGAATGTATACAAATTTCATAATGTGTATAAATATTGAATCATTATGTTGTACTCTAAGCTAACATAATGTTATATGTCAATTATACCTCAATTAAAAAAAAGAAATTCAGTGGAAAATGAATTAGGTATTTTATGCATTTAGTAAACATATATTCTTTGTCTTGGCTGGGTAATTGTCTTTTTGATATTCTTTTCAGGATAAAAACAACAAAAGAGTAGAGATGATAGCAACTAGTTACTTATTCAGAAATCTCTTATTGAACACTGATTTCCTGTCAGGTCTCTACCAGGCTTTGTGAATATAAAGATTCTGTTCTGCCCTCAAGTCATTTGTTCTGTAAAATAGTTCATGCATTGATTTCTTCATTCATAGGACAAGTCTTCATTAAGCACCTACCTACTAGTATAAGGCACTATGCTCAGAGCTAAGGATGTATAGTGAGTCAAATAGACCTCATTCTTGCCTTTGTGGAGTGTACAGTCCAGTGGAGAACATACACATTTGTCAAATTATCAACTAGGTGCATGTAGACTCATCATGTAGAATCTAGAAGTGCGGTGAAGAGAAGTACATGGTCCTATAAAAGTACAAAATTGGGGGATAAGATTTAGTCAAAAAAATTAGAATTGTTAATTGACATCTAAAGAGTGAGTAGAAGTAAGTAGGTATGCCTAGGGAAATAGGAGAAAACAGCATATTCCTAACAGAAGGACTAGGGTAATGGGTTGATGTGTGTCCCCCTAGAATATATGTTGAAGTCAGAACCCCCAGTATGTCAGAATGTGATTGTACTTGGAAGTATAGTCATTGCCAATGGAATTAATTAAATTAAGATGAGGTCGTACTGGAGAAGGGTGGATTGTTAATTCAATCTAACTGGTGTCCTTATAAGAAGAGGAGAAGACACAGAGAGAGAAGATGGCCATGTGAAGACTGAACCAGAGATTGAAGTTATGCTGCTACAAGCCAAGGGTTATCTGCAGCTACCAGAAGGAAGATGCAAAATAAAGGATCCTTCCTTAGAGGTTCCAGAGTGAGCATAACCCTGCCAATACCTTGACTTCAGATGTCTAACCTCCAGAATTGTGAGACAATAAATTTCTCTTGTTTTAAGCCACCTAGTTTGTGGGTCTTTGTTACAGCAGCTGTAGGAAATGAATACAACCACCAACTGTAAAGGTCCTGTGACAATGAAAAACATTCCAAATTCAGAGGACCAGAAGACATCCAGAATGGTTAGATTGTACTGTATAGAAGAGGTAGGGTTGCTGAGTAAAACACAGATCACCTAATTTGAACTTCAGATAAATAACAAATACTTTTTTCATGTGTGTCCCATATTACATCTAAGTATCTGCTAAAAACTGTTTATCTGAAATTCAGATTTAACTGGGCATCCTATAGTTTTATTTGCTAAATTTTGCAATCCTATGGAGAGGGCACATGGTTAGAAGGTGATGGGAAAGAAGTATGGAAAGGCCACTCCATGCCAGAATGAAGTAGATTGAGTATGTGGGAGATGAGGAAATGGTGACAGCAGGTATAGGCAACCCTGTAACTGTTCAGCTATAAAAGGTCTGAAAGAGATGCTGAGGAACTGGGGTAGGAATCGAGGAATGAAGGGTTGAGCGAGGATCAATATTTTTGTTTTTGAAATGGAAGAGATTTATGTATGTTTAAGAGCTGTCTTTGTCCATTCCATGCTCATGACCTAAACACCTCCCAAAGGCCCCACCTCCTAATACCATCACAGTGAGATTAGGATTTCAACATATGACTTTTGCGGGGGACACAAACATTCAGACCATAGCAAGAGCCAAATGAAAGAACCCCATTGAGAGTTTGATTAAACAAGGGAAGAAAAAAGGGATGACAAATATATATAGCTCATGAGAAGATGAAAAATGATGGTATCCAAAGAGATTAACCTTAGATAGAAGAAGGGGCGCATCCTCCACTGTAACAAGACAGGAGGATAGTAAGGGTTCAGTGTGTGTTGTTTTGTGTATTTACTATTAGGAAAACTGTTGGTGTGTGGGAATTCTCATCTGGTAGTCTCTATCTTCTCTTTAAACTAAGAGGCAAGTTCATATGCTAAATACCAGAAGGAACAAGACTGTTTCAGAGATTTGAAGGAAGAGGAGACAGTTTAGTTTGTTATTGTGGAATGGATTGAACAACAAAAGATGTCAGGCAGTATTAGTGGCCCATTTGAGTTTTAATCTCAACAATTTCACAGTAATGTAAGTGCTATTTTTGCTCCATGGAAAAATTTACATGGAGGCATGGAGGAGGAAGTAATTAACTGGCGTAGAAGGGAAGAGAGACCAGGCAGGTATAAAAAAGGAGGAAGAAACTCTGCTGATCTGACCTTGAGGAATGAGTAGGATTTTCCTGGTATGTATAAGGTAGGGGTGGGAATATCTTGTTTAGTGTATAGAGAAATGGAGACAGGAAGGGAAAAGGTCTATTATTTAGTTCTCATTGTGGCTATAAAAAGCTTAAATTATTGCTTTGAGAGAGAAGAGAAGAGGTAGTAGCTATTCCAGAAACTCAGAGGAGGGAAAAATCACTGAAAGTTGTGATAGATAGAAAGGCTTCTGACAACAGAGGCTGGACTTCAAAGGAAGAAGGGGTTGAGTGGAAGGGTGGTGTGAAGACTGGCTTATACAAAATTTCTATATCCATGTTATCTTCCTGCCCATGTAAGTATTTGAAATTACTAATCATATTACAGAGGCTGCCATATTTATATCTCAGCCTTATATTTTGCCAGGGACTTTCTTGCTCTTGTTTATAGAAGAATCTCAGAGATTCTACTCATCCAGAAAATATGTATGGAATGCAAAGTGGGTAAATACTGTAAGCCTCCAATATCAGAGGTGGCACGAGGTGCTGAGTAGTATGGCTAATCCTGGCTCCACAGGAGAGTTTAAAGGCGGAAAGGAGCACTGTGGCTGGAGGCGCGTGAGAGGGCTGCAGTCAGCTGTGGTCCCAGCCTGTAGGAGACAAATCTCTCTCCAGGGTTTCATTACAAACCCAAATACTCAATTTTATGAACTCCACAACAGAACTCCTATATGTACACCTTAAATGTGTGTGGTGGATAAGATACCCTCATCCAGGATCACTCACTGAATAATATTTAAGGATTTCCCAGAATATGAGAAACACACCACTCTGTGGTTTTTCTATTTTCACTGGTTTGCAGTTTCATAAGGGTAATCTGAACCCTTTTTAAAAATTATTTTTTGGTATAATATTCAATTAGTAATTTAAGAGACTATCCTTTATTCTGAGATCATGAACTTCCTACCTTTTTTGTTGTTAAAATGTCCTTATTTTACGAAATGATGGTGATTAGGTCATGGTAGGTTTTTGAGATTTCATTTTCTTGTTTTTAAAGTTCATGCTTGCCAGGAATTAGTTTTCATGTTACTGGATTTCTGAACTTTGGAAGTCTGGGGAACTCCAGTTGTGACCACGTTACAGAATGCTGCATATTGCGCCCCATGGGATGAAAGTCAAGGCTATTTAAGACTGTGGTCAGCACACGCCAAAGTGAGGGTGTGTGTGTGAGCCCCCTGCACCTGGCTGCGTCTCAGCTCTCTGAGTCAAGTACTTGTGACTTGGATGCGAGACCATCCAGATTAATAAAATATGGTCAGAAGCAAGTCCAGTGCTGGCAGGAGTCATAAGTCCTCCCCTGGGAGAGGGCTGAGTGCCAGATGTAAAGGCAAGCATGCGTTTACCTCCTCCAGTGCAGAAACAAAACAATAACAGCCACCTACGAGCACTCAGCATCAGTAGCTCTGCCAGCCACATTACATCTTACTTTTCCATCCTCAGGAGATCAGCGGTACGATTTTTATCAGAGTAACTAGCTCCTTCCTCACATGAGCATAGACACTACTTCGGGCTTTTCTTAATTGAGATGGCAGGAGTCCTGGGCACTGACCCAGTGGGGCTCCTCTGTAAGATCTGAGGCAGAGATCTTACTTTCCTCCATTGCTGGTCACTTGGTCTTTAAAACCGATGGGGAAAAATTAGCAATCTCTACTTGCATTCAGAGATGAAGCCACATTGTCAGGATACAGATAACAAAGTCAGCTCAGAACAGTCTTGCTGAAATTGATGGATAATAAGAAATCTTTCATTATAACCAGGATTGAAGGAATCTGATTCTCATCACTACAGAATTACTCTTGTGTCACTCTAACTCAGTAGCTGGATTCTAACATAGGGTTAGTGAGGATGGGACGGGACCTTCACTGTTGATTGGAGAGGTGAGCAAGTGTATAAAAACGGTCCACCCCTTGATTACATGGGCTGCCATCTCTACATGGCTCATGGTCTTGCTTTCACCCTTCTTCCTTTAATGTCTTTTCATCACAGCCTTAACAACTCTCATATCAACACATCAACGTACCACCTTTAGAAACATTCCTGAAGGCTATGCTGAGAAAGAGCCTCGTTACACTTCTGGAATGGACCCATGTTTTCCTAGTTTTCTTTCAAACATCTGGTTTTATAACAATTCTGGTTTAATCTATAATCTTTAAAAATTCTTCTTTCCTGAAGAAATAGGAAGTCAGCCTTTCCTTGTTTCAGGACTTCCTTTGGCCTGGAAATGTCTGTAGGATAATAAATACATTCACTATTATTTAATCATCATCAACTAGTTAATTAGTGACTATATATAACTATCATTAACGTTTATTCGGCATCTACTGTGGATTAAACATTGTGCCGAGCCTGTCCTCATGCATATTATCAGTTGGCATATGGATCATGTACCTAAAATGTGACGTAACATGAAAGGTAGTATGGACAAAGTAAGTCTCGTAGACAATGCAGTGTAGGGACTATGGAGTTAGACACACTGGGTTTGAATTTTGATTCACTCACTTATTAACTTGGCAAGTTTAATCTCTCCTAGCCTGATTTTTTTTATGTAAGCTAAGGAAAGTAAGACGTATATTGGAGGGTGGCAGTGAGAATCTAAGAGCATTTACAGAGATCTTAGAGATAGTAAGGCTCAAAAGCCTGGGATCTCTAAATACCATCACAGATGAGACCAGAAGAAGTGGTGTAGGAGGGGTTCACTGAGCAGGAGGGATAAAGAAACAGAGAAGTTGTAGGAAGCCAGCCTTTGAGTGAAGGATGATATTTCTATGAGAGTAGAAGAGGAGGAAAGGCACACGGATTAGCGTATGTACCGGGCCAGAGAGGGGGGAAATTTATTGCTTGTTGAGAGCCAAATATGAGTCAGGTACTGGGCAAAGTACTTTGTGCATATTATCTTTAATCTTCTCTGCAAGTCGACAACAGGGGAAATAAGTGCTCCATTTTTTCAGGTGAGAAGTTGAATCTGAGGAACTTCAAATATGTTTCTTAAGATGACACAGGTGGTAAAAGGTAGCTCCTGGATTGCAACCCATTCTCTCAGGTTCCTAAGTGCTCCACTGAAGCAGGGCAGTGCCGTGATCATTAACTTTCACTGTGGAGCCCCACTTTCGCGGCACATTCAGCTCATTCTAGTTTTAGTCCTAAGAGTGGAGGTGCGGGCGTGCTGTTGTGGTGGTGGTGTAGGGTTGGAACTGAGCTTGTCCTGAAGCGATTCCAACCGAATATTCTTCTAGCCATTGTCCCTCTGCAGAGGAAGGCGAGGGAGCAAGCAGTGCACTGCCCTCCCACCCTGCAGGGCCCTGACTGTTCCAGGGCTGGGGGCTCGCCCATTCTTACTCTACAGCGCTGTGGAGTCTGTAGGCAAATCTGAAGGAGAGAGTGAGCCTCCGTGCCTTTCACTCATGCCTTCATTTGTCTTAGATCCCATAACAGAAAACGGTGGGCTCCATATGGAAACAAATGAGATCTGACCAGAAATTTAAGATATCTGTCAGTGGAGAAAAGAAGTAAATATTTATCTCACGTTGTGCGCTACATGAAATTCACATATGACATACGTGGTCTCGTTGAATCCTCACGATAAGCTTGGGAGGTGCACATTATCATTGTTTGTATGATATCCAACAGCTTTCTCCAGGTCACACAGACAACAAATTTCAGAACTGGGTCTTATACTTAGGATGATGTAAGAGCAAAGATTGAATTGACACAAAAATATGAGGATTTAAATGAAAATGTGTATGTGCTGAGAAACTATAAATAATGCAGATAAGTTACAATAAATTGTATTCCTCATTTTCTATCCGCGGATTGATGCTGTTTATTTCATTCTATGGTGTTCCTGCAGTAGAAAAAAGATATCACAAAGGATTTTTTTCAGATAAATCTTCATCTTATCATCTCAAAAAATAGAACTTCTGGTGATGTTTTGTATATTGGGTTTGGCTTCTTTTAGCAGTGCAAATGGTGTCTGTTGATCAATGGCAAACTATACCTGTGAATGAGCTGTGCCCTATGAAGGCTCCAACACTTTTTGGAAAAGAAGAGATAGAAACCATTCTGTCTTCTAAGTCTAAGAAAACATGGGATGCATCTGAGGCTTAAGGATGTAAAGATGATCCACATCTTCCATGTACCCGTAGCTGCTTAATAGAGCTGTTCAAAATATAAGTGTTTAAAATATATATATATATTTAAAATATTTATATATAAAAATATATAAATATATATCAATGCTACTAGCATATTTGATGTTGCCTATAATCTACTTTGAAATACTTCATGATTGACATTGTGATATATATAATGTGATATATATAATGTGATATATATAATAGTTAGTTTCAATCTGCTCCCTGGTGTGGTTAGTACCCCTTGTTGGAAATGCATATTTCACGGTATATTAGTTTCCTAAGACTATTGTAACAAATTGCCACACACAGGCTTAAAACAGCAGAAAATTATTCTCTTACAGTCCCGGAAGCTAGAAGACCAAAACTGAGGTGTCAGCAAGGCTGATTCCTTCTGGAGGCTCTGAGAGAGAATATACTCCATTCCTCCCTACTGGCTTCTAGTGGTTGCCCACAATCCTTGATATTGTTTGGCTTCTAGATGCATCAGTCTAGTCTCTGCCTCAGTCTTCACAAAGTGTTCTTGTCTCTGTATGTGGTTGTCTCCAAATTTCCCTCTTCTTATAAGGGTACCGGTCCTTATAAGTTGGCTCTAATCCAATATGACCCCATCTTAACTTGATTATATCTGCAAAGATCCTATTTCCAAATAAAGTCACATTCACAAATTTCTGGTGGACATGAATTTTGAAGGGACACTCTTCAACCCAGTACATGGTTTATCAGTTAGCATGTAATTAGAAGATTCTGCTCCATGGTTAGCTATCGTAAGAAATTCAGCTGCCCAACGAGTGTCAGTTTGTAAAGTGGCATAACAAATATTAGAAATAGGTTTCCATTCATGAAATTAGTGGTCTTTGGATATGTGGACTGGCTAGAAATATTAAAGAAACAATCCTCATTCTTGCATGGATGAGACATAAAAATGTAGAGAGCCATGCAGTCTGTGCCCTTCAGCATGGTACCAAGGCTTATCTCTGACAGTCTCCAGTTACCTTGCTGATTCAGAGTGCTTATTTGCCTGAATTTAGCTAAATCCTGCCTCTAAAATACTGTTGCATCTGTTTTAGGGAACTTTTCATACAGGATGTGGTCCAAGCACCTAAAAGTTTAGAAAGCTGGAACTATATAATGCTTATAGTACCGGTCGTATGATTCTTTTTGTGACTGCTTGATGATTAATGTTTGTATAGCAGAATTCAGCTTGAGACTTGCTATCATACATGGTAGCAAGGTTGAAGGAAGGAGACCAAGGACACTCACGTACCTGTTACTATAGGACATACCTCCCCAAAAGAACCTCATAGTTATGAACAGCAAAATTGGCTTAGGTTAATTCACAGCTCATATCCACCAACATTTTTCTATAATTGAAGATCCTCTAGTCTCTTTTGGACTGCCATTCTTACCCTCTTTTTCAAAAATTTTTTCTAAGTATGTAGATTTACAATACTAGTTTCAAGTGGACATTTAATTCTTATTAAACAATATAACCCAGTGTTTAGATAATTATGCCAATATTCGAAACACTCTATTATTGAAGATTTTCAATAAGAAAATAGATTTGGCAAAACTTGAACTCTTCACCTGGGATTTTCCCATATCCCTTGCCATGCCCAACAGTGGCAAATTGGCTCCCATGTCTCTGGCTGACTCAGTGTCTCTGGAATTCCCTCCTTCATGCATTCCACGGGAGCCTCTGTTTGGTGGTGTTTAGTACGTGGTGCCAGGCATCTGTTGTTTTGGCTTGAGTTTAATCTGAATCTTTGTTGTTTGACTGGGTTTTGTATTTCTGAGGGAATTTTTTTTTTTAATCATAAATCACCAGCTCTGCTAAGTAGCATGTGAGGCTGTTGGGAGTGAGAGTTTAATGTATTGTTACTACTGGAAATAAAACTTGAAAAAGTCTTCAAAAGTGCACGTCATCTGGATTTTTCAGAAGTAATTCTTTTGGAAAAGAAAAGATCTGCTGTATGGTCTCCTCATGCTATTTTTCTTTCATGCATTTCAACAAATAAGCAAACATGCAAACAAAGTAATGGTACCATGGCGTTTCTCCTTGGTTGAGGTCCAGACCGTTGACCCTCACTGATCTGTGCTTCAGTGAAGAAGTTGTGACAGTGGCAGGCAGGAGTCCTGAAATAAATGAAACAGTTGAGTGGACCGTGGGAATAAACGACTTGCCCATGTGGATCTCTGCTTTTCTTTCTACCCCATCTCTTTGTCCTCATTCATCCTAATGAAAGGATGCTGGAGGAGAGAACTACAGGGATGGAAAACCCCTGAGAGAAGACAGTACTAAATACAAAGCCAAAATGTGAAACTGGTTCTGGAAAGTGATAGTTGCTTGTTTGTGTTGCATAAATTCTGAGTACCTCTGTGAAAATGCTATTGTGTATCAGGCTCCCCAAGAGTAAATAGGCCCAGACTCAGGGATTATGTCACCTGATCAATACCAGTGATAAACCAATCAGCACCATGCTTATGGGGGGGTGGTGGGGATGGGTGCGGGGAAATGTGGACCCAAGTAACTGCGGTGATAGCGAAGGTTGTTTTAAGGATTGACGCTGTCAGGTTAATCTACCTGTCAGTTTTAGGTAGCTGATAATATTTAAAAGGAGTTTTTTCAAGTTGAACATAATTCTCATATTTCACAGGCCACGCCTTTGGAACAGGTACCTGATTTCTTATACATAGCAGCTTCTTTCTCTGTCCCTCCCGTAAGAAGACTAATCGTTAACTGTTGAACACTTGGTTCCTGGGGGACGGTATATTGTAAAATCTAAGGCAGTAAATGCATGCCATCCTTTATTCCCTTCCGAAGATTTTTTTGGTGATTTGGTACGTTGGTGATTTGGTACTTGCTTAGTTCCTTAGTAAACATTGAATGAGAACCTACAGGGCAATAAATATGAAAGTAAATAAATATGTGGGGAAAAGAAAAATGAACAGAGATTAAGAGAGCTGCCACTGATGTTTATTGACTGCCTTCTGTAGCCCAGCACTCACTTTTTTTAATATATATAACTTTTAAAAAAAACTAATTAATTTATTTATTTTTGGCTACATTGGGTCTTTGTTGCTGCACGTGGGCTTTCTCCAGTTGCGACAAGCCGGGGCTGCTCTTCATTGCGGTGCGCGGGCTTCTCATTGAAGTGGCTTCTCTTGCTGCGGAGCATGGGCTCTAGGCGCACGGGTTTTAGTAGCTGTGGCTCGTGGGCTCTAGAGCGCAGCCTCAGTAGTTGTGGCGCACGGGCTTAGTTGCTCTGCGGCATGTGGGATCTTCCTGGACCAGGGCTCGAACCCGTGTCCCCTGCATTGGCAGGTGGATGTTTAACCACTGAGCCACCAGGGAAGTCCCCCAGCGCTCATTTTTTGAAAAATACTTTTTATGATTAGAAAATGTACATAGATAAAATAGACAACTGATGGGAACATACTGTATAGCACAGGGAGCTCTACCTACGGCACTGCGGTAACCTAAATGAGAGGGAAGTCCAAAAGGGAGGGGATATCTGTATGTATATGGCTAACTCATTTTGTTGTACAGTGGAGGCTAACACAACATTGTAAAGCAACCATACTCCAATAAAAGTTAATAAAAAAATAGAAGAAAAATAAATGTTAAAACAAAACAAAAATGTGCATAGATATAACAGTCAAATCATTCCTCAAGGCTTATAATGCACAACACCAGCCCCTGTCTCACCTAGCCCACCTCAGTTCTCATCTCCTGCAGGAAACCACTTTCAATCCTTTAATCTTCTGGTATTTGCCTCCATAGTTTTGCATAATGCTATACACTGTACTGCTATTTATTTATTTGTCACATTTAGATATTACCTATGAACATTCTACAATGGGAGACAATGATTTAATTTCCTTAAATACCTCCTCTCACCCCAAACACATACTTCTACTTTCTCTGTTTTTATAATCTAAATTATAATTTTTGGTCAGATTAATATTCAGTGTATACATTGCTAGGTTTACATAAACATTATTCATACTTAAGCCAGGTAGACACCTGGGTATGTGGGGAACAGAATGTTTCCAGGGTTTCGCTCTCCTTGCAAAGACTTTCAATCAGTGTTGTTTTCACCCCACCAACACTCACTTGCAAAGTTCCTCCTGCCTCCAAAGCCTGAGCCTTCTGAGATCCTGAAGTGCAAATGAACCTTCGTAGTGACTTTATTTGCTGAAGAGTTTCCCTGTTTGCTGGTCTGGCTAATCAGTTACCACAAATCAGTCCATTGCTTTCTATACATATGTTCTTTTTTTTCTCTCTCCCTCTTATCTCTTTTCCCTTGCTTTCTTTACCCTTATCAGTTTAAGAAGTTTTTGTTTATCACTGAAATTTTAATGTGTTTCTGGAATAAACCATATATGTTTCAATCTGCTATGTTTAACTAAAGCTTCAAATACCCTTTTAAAAGTCTAGCTAATAATTCTCTATGTGATTATTAACCTCATTTTATAGATGAATAAAACAAGGATGGGAGAAGTTAAATAATTTGCTCAAGGTTGTACAAATAGTAAATGGTAATTTCACTTACTAATAAAAATCTTGTTCTTTTCTTTCCAGCACATTGCCTTTTACTGTGAGACACAGTTCCTGTTGTAAGGACTTTACAGTTTTTGCGGGGAGATAAGACAAGTGCATGGCCATTAAAATACAATGCATGAAATGTCAAGAACAAGAAAAATGGCATGGTGTGCGGTGGAAATTCAGAGGTGAGAGAAATGTTTTCCTGCCCATTTCTTTGTGTCTGAAACCCCATTTGGAATTGGAATATATGTTTTGTAGTACTGTATGGACATTTCCTCATACAGAAATCTTAATTCGATGGGATTTAACCTCTATTCTTTGGTCATTTGGGATTCCATGGAGTCTTCGGAGTGAAGTAGACAGTTAATTTGTATCTTCACGTAATAACTATTCTTAAGATGATGTTTTAGGAAGAAGAGGCAGATTTTTGACTCACTAAATATCTGTGAGTGCACTTGATATTAAAGGCATTCAAGAGAGAATTTTTGCATCTATTTATTTTTGCCATTGATATTGCACAATCCTTTTTTTCTTTTAAGCTTTCTTTGTTTTCTTCTTTGAGTTTTACAGATTTAGGTTTTATGTCTATGATCCATTCTTAAAATGTATTTTTTATTGTGGTAAAAGGTATATAATACAATCTTTCACCTTGTTAAATCTGAAGTGTGTGGACAGCTCTAAATGAAGAAGATGGGTTATAAATTTATCCACATCTGTCCAGACCTGAATTGATTTTTTTTTGCCAGTTTGAACTATGATCACTTTATGCCACTTGTGCTCTGTGGCTCCAAAGCACTGTCTACAGAGTGTCCCAGGAGGCAAGATCCCATAGAGAGTTGGTGCATAGTTTCTGGAGCCAGCTGGGCTGTGTTTTCTTCCAGGCTCTGCACTAGCTGCTGTTTGACCTTGAGAAATTTCACTCACCTGCTCTCTCTCTCTCTCTGTATCAGATTTCTCATCTGTAAAATGGGGATAATGACAGAATCTAGCTCATAGTATTGTTAGGAGAATTATTTGACCTTATTGGATACAACAAATGTGATGCACTTACAAAAGTATCTGGTACATGGAAAAGACTATATCATCAACCATTCTCCTTCTAGGATCCTTGTGAGGAAGCAGTCTCTGAGAGCAACGTATGCTTCAGGGCTGTTTTGTTTGCTCTAATGGAAGCTTCTTCAATCACATGTTTATTATTTTATTTTTCAACCTTTTTTTTTTAACATCTTTATTGGAGTATAATTGCTTTACAATGGTGTGTTAGTTTCTGCTTTATAACAAAGTGAATCAGTTATACATATATATATATATCCCCACATCTCCTCCCTCTTGCATCTCCCTTCCACCCTCCCTATCCCACCCCTCAGGTGGTCACAAAGCATGGAGCTGACCTCCCTGTGCCATGCGGCTGCTTCCCACTAGCTATTTTATGTTTGGTAGTGTATATATGTCCATGCCACTCTCTCACTTTGTCACAGCTTACCCTTCCCCCTCCCCATAACCTCAAGTCCATTCTCTAGTAGGTCTGTGTTTTTATTCCCATCTTACCCCTAGGTTCTTCATGACCTTTTTATTTTTTTTTTCTTAGATTCCATATATATGTGTTAGCATATGGTATTTGTTTTTCTCTTTCTGACTTACTTCACTCTGTATGACAGATTCTAGGTCCATCCACATCACTACAAATAACTCAATTTCGTTTCTTTTTATGGCTGAGTAATATTCCATTGTGTATATGTGCCACATCTTCTTTATCCATTCATCTGATGATGGACACTTAGGTTGCTTCCATCTCCTGGCTATTGTAAATAGAGCTGCAATGAATATTTTGGTACATGACTCTTTTTGAATTATGGTTTTCTTAGGGTATATGCCCAGTAGTGGGATTGCTGGGTCATATGGTAGTTCTATTTGTAGTTTTTTAAGGAACCTCCATACTGTTCTCCATAGTGGCTGTATCGATTTACATTCCCACCAGCAGTGCAAGAGTGTTCCCTTTTCTCCACACCCTCTCCAGAATTTATTGTTTGTAGATTTCTTGATAATGGCCATTCTGACTGGTGTGAGATGATATCTCATTGTAGTTTTGATTTGCATTTCTCTAATGATTAATGATGTTGAGCATTCTTTCATGTGTCTGTTGGCAATCTGTATATCTTCTTTGGAGAAATGTCTATTGAGGTCTTCTACCCATTTTTGGATTGGGTTGTTTGTTTTTTTAATGTTGAGCTGCTTGTAAATTTTGGAGATTAATCCTTTGTCAGTTGCTTCATTTGCAAATATTTTCTCCCATTCTGAGGATTGTCTTTTGGTCTTGTTTATGGTTTCCTTTGCTGTGCAAAAGCTTTGAAGTTTCAGTAGGTCCCATCTGTTTATTTTTGTTTTTGTTTCCATTTCTCTAGGAGGTGGGTCAAAAAGGACCTTGCTGTGATTTATATCATAGAGTGCTCTGCCTATGTTTTCCTCTGAGAGTTTGATGGTGTCTGGCCTTACATTTAGGTCTTTAACCCATTTTGAGTTTATTTTTGTGTATGGTATTAGGGAGTGTTCTAATTTCATTCTTTTACATGTAGCTGTCCAGTTTTCCCAGCACCACTTGTTGAAGAGGCTGTCTTTTCTCCACTGTATATTCTTGCCTCCTTTATCAAAGATAAGGTGACCATATGTGTGTGGGTTTATCTCTGAGTTTTCTATCCTGTTCCACTGATCTATATTTCTGTTTCTGTGCCAGTGCCATGCTGTCTTGATTACTGTAGCTTTGTAGTATAGTCTGAAGTCAGGGAGCCTGATTCCTCCAGCTCCATTTTTCTTTCTCAAGATTCCTTTGGCTATTCGGGGTCTTTTGTGTTTCCATACAAATTGTGAAATTTTTTGTTCTAGTTCTGTGAAAAATGCCAGTGGTAGTTTGATAGGGATTGCATTGAATCTGTAGATTGCTTTGGATAGTAGAGTCATTTTCACAATGTTGATTCTTCCAATTCAAGAACATGGTATATCTCTCCATCTATTTGTATCATCTTTAATTTCTTTCATCAGTGTCTTATAATTTTCTGCATATAGGTCTTTTGTCTCCTTAGGTAGGTTTATTCCTAGATATTGTATTCTTTTTGTTGCAGTGGTAGATGGGAGTGTTTTCTTAATTTCACTTTCAGATTTTTCATCATTAATGTATAGGAATGCAAGAGATTTCTGTGCAGTAATTTTGTATCCTGCAACTTTACCAGATTCATTGATTAGCTCTAGTACTTTTCTGGTAGCATCTTTAGGATTCTCTATGTATAGTATCATGTCATCTGCAAACAGTGACAGCTTTACTTCTTCTTTTCCAACTTGGATTCCTTTTGTTTCTTTTCTTCTCTGATTGCTGTGGCTAAAACTTCCAAAGCTATGTTGAATAATAGTGGTGAGAGTGGACAACCTTGTCTTGTTCCTGTTCTTAGTGGAAGTGGTTTCAGTTTTTCACCATTGAGGATGATGTTGGCTGTGGGTTTGTCGTATATGGCCTTTATTATGTTGAGGAAAGTTCCCTCTGTGCCTACTTTCTGGGGAGTTTTTATCATAAATGGGTGTTGAATTTTGTCGAAAGCTTTCTCTGCATCTATTGAGGTGATCATAGGTTTTTTCTCTATTGTTCAACCATTTGTTGAGTGCCTAATATGTGCTAGACACACTGCTTTGTGCTCAGGATATAAGGGAGACCAAAATCAGACATGCTACTGCTTTCATGGAATCCTCAGCATAATGGGAGAGATGGTCACAAATCAACTAATTATACAAATTACAACTTGATAAGTGCTAGGAAAGACAGGCTACATGGCTTTTTGTTACATTTGTATACGCAGAGTTTAACCCTGAGAGAGCAAAACTGTGTGTTTCCTTTCTTAAAATTTATTTTTATTGAAGTATAGTTGCTTTACAATGTTGTGTTAATTTCTGCTGTACAGCAAAATGATTCAATTATAATTCAATTATACATATACATTTTTTTCATATTCTTTTCCATTATGGTTTATCACAGGATATTGAATATATTTCCCTGTGCCATACAGTAGGACCTTGTTGTTTATCCATTCTCTGTCTAATACTTTACATCTGCTAATCTCAAACTCCCAATTCATCCCTCCCCCTCCCCCACCCCTTTGGCAACCACAAGCCTGTTCTCCATGTGTGTGAGTCTGTGTGTGTTTCTTGAATAATCCAAGAAGAGCTCTGATGCAAAAAAGGGAAGGGCTGTTCTGTGCAGAAACTGAGAACATCCTGAGAAACTAATTAAAACCTTCCTTTTTGATTACACCCTGGAGGATGGGAATAGCTTCCTCTCTTGCCTTTCCTTGACATAACTTGCTCAGGAGGAATGCAAAGGATGGGTGGGATCTTTCCCAACATGAGAGTGAAAGGAAGCAACATACCAAAGAGATGACGGAGTAAGAGGCACTGCAGCTGCTGATTCCACCTCCACCCTGTGGGACAGCCACTTTGCAATATTTCAAAGGCGAAGGCAACTTACAGGAAAGAAAAAAAATGCATTTAACAACTTCCTTGTCTGGAGGTCTAGATAGGGGTGGAGCACATTTTAAAGCTGCATTTATGGCAGAAATATACACAACTTTACAGATATCTGTGTCTGGGGTTCCCAGAGCCCAAGTGTGCATCTATACATGAAGCACACTCAGTTTTTCAGGGCATTTGTCAAGAAACTTGAATATTGAAGTCATTTGAGTAGCACACTGGTTCATTTCTTGTGTATTCCTAATGCCAATTTCACCAGAAAGCAATAGCTGGGAATTACATCCAGAATTCCCTCTGCCATTCTTTATTACCAATGCTCGAAAGGCTGGTGTCCTTCTGGACTTAGCTGTTAACCTCAGAAAAATACATTCTCTTTTAGTATATTGTAGCACATGAGGAAAAATTGGGTTTAAATATGAGCAAGGACACGGTATTATATACCAATGGCCAAGAAACAAAATGTTAGTATTTTGCCCCCGTTTGACATGTGTGTGTGTGTGTGTGTATGTGTGTGTGTGTGTGTGTGTCTCTCCATTATCTAACTTCATCTTGTTCACTCTCTCTTCCTTCAAGCTGTTACATTTCATGTGGTTGGTTGATGGCTCTGCATTCAGCATGTAAAACAATTAAGTGATTATTTCCTGAGCATCTACTTTGAGTTAGACAGGAATGTCTTTGAACTCATGAAGATCATAGTCTACAAGTAAAGGCAGATGTGAAACACGTAATTAAAAGCAAGATGAGTGTCAAGAAAAGAGATATATAGAATACTCTGGAATCATATAGCAATAGTAATAGTAATAACAACCAAGATCAAGTCAGCGCTTACTCTGTATGTACCCGGGCACTGTTGTGAGTGTAGGTACTATTAACTTCAATTCCCATATCCCACCTCTATTATCACTATTTCCATTTTATAGATGACGAAACTAGAGCCAAAAAGGATTAATCGCTTATGTACTTTTCAGAGGTTGCCCAGAAAGAAAGGGGTGGACTGGAGTTTGAACCCATGTAGTTTGGCTCCTGTGTTCTATGCCCAAGTACACGTTCCTAAGGAAGAGAATTGACCCTAGTCCTCTTTGAGGAAGTGTACTGAAGTTTGGAAACGTTTTAATGATTTGTTGCTGTTGTTGTTCGTTTGTTTATTAGAGTACCCCTTTAATAAAATAAATGAGGGCAAGTATTTTTCTCTGTAAGTATTAAGATAGATTGGAAATAAAAATAAAATGCCCCTAGATGTAATATAGTAGGATCTTCGGGGGCAGGGGGCCAGATATTAGGAAAGAATAGTGAAATTCAGGTAAACTGCAGAGTTCGGTAGTGGTCATGTACTAATGTCGGTTTCAATGTTGGTGACAAATGTACCATAGTAACGTAAGACAGTGACAGTAGGGGAAAATGGGTGAGGGATATATGGGGACTCTGTACTCTCTTTGCAACTTCTCTCTAAACCTGAAAATATTCTGAAATAAAAAAGTTTACTTAATGAAAAAATAAAATAGAATGCCTGTCAGTCTGGCCAACCCCCAGCAAGCCTTTATTAGCTGCAAACTGACCAGTTCTGTAGGAGAGAGGTGGCTCCTCTCTGGTGTCCTTCCTGTACTATGTAGGCAATGCGGCACCTTCAGCATCACACAGGGCATCTGTGCCCACTTGTTTCCAGGCCTCTTTCTGGCCAGGCCAGACACTGTCTTCATTCGAGGTGTGCCGTCCTCTGTAGCCTGGGTATCTTTGTGTTCACCATCATCTCCTTGCCCTTTTCCTTCCTGGCCATTTGTGCCTTCTATTCCTTGTCCTGATTCCATCCAACAAAATAGTACCCTAACTTTGTTCTGTTAGGTCTTCATGTAGCATGTTCTAAATCAAGTACTGATGTCCGGGGCATCCAGTTGGGTCGGGTTCACATTCCCATTTGTAGAGGCTGGCAGTCTGAAGCCTGGGGGACCAGACAGTGGATGATTCCTGTGGAAGGTGAGCCCCCTGAGAAGACTTGTCTGCCCTACCCATGCAGCACCTGTTGTTTTTGATCTTTTATTCTTGTCACATGGAGTTTGGCAACTTCCCATCTCTGCCATACCGCAAATAGCCAGCTAGCTAAGGAATCAATACAATAAGCTTCAGTTCAGTGATGTGCAAAAGAGTGAGAACAGTTTTGAGTTAAGTGATACGAGAAATCTTCATAAAGTCCCAATGATTCTGCCACCAAAATATTTCTCAAATGCATCTCCTCCTGTATCAGTCAGAGTCCAACCAGAAGAAAAACCTTTCCAGATATTTTAAAAGAGAGGTTTTATACAGCAAATCAGTTATACAGATGGTGGAAGAGATGAGAAGCCAAACAGGAGACAAAGCAGCAACTCGGATGTTAGCCACAGCAGGAAGCCACAATCAACCCTGGGCTGGAGGGACAAAAGGAGGAAGTGGGGTTCCCAGAGCCCAGGGCGGGATCCTTGGGCAGAAGCCAGAATTAGGGCCTGTGCACATGCCAAGGAGGAGATGCAGCAGCCTGGAGGTGTCACCTGAGACCCACAGAGGGAGGGTGAAATACGCCGGATTTTCCTTTCCTCCTGCTTCCCGATCTCCTGACAGTAACTACCAGTGGTCTAAGCTAATTGGAAAGCAGCCAACATGGAAGGCTAGTAAGCGCAGCCTGGAGAGGTTAGCCCTCCTTCTGCACAGCACAGGGACACTGCCACTGCCTAGGCTGAGGCCTCCACTCTCTCTTCCTTGTACCATTACAGAATCCTCGTAATCATTCTCTTGACTCAGCCACTGCGGTTTCCCTCCGTTTCATCCTCTACATGTCAGGTAGTGATGTTGCTAAAATACAAATATATGCGTTAAGCTCCTGTCTAAACCCTTAGCTGACTCCCTGCTGACTACAGGCTCGTCCCAAGCTTCTTAGCAGAGTAAACAGGACCTCGCTCCTGCCCGCCTCTCTAGCCTCATCTTCCACAACTCCCAGTATGGCACAGCTTCAGTGCACTGAAGGCTCCAGGGGATGCAGGGTGGTGTGGGCTACTTAAGTGTTTGCTTTGTGGATCTCAGAAGAGGCTCCCTGGCCCAGGTGTCAAGGTTATCATGGGGGGATGGCGGGAACGGCAGTCATAGGTGGCACTCTCAAGAGGCTTCTAGGGCCACCATGAGGGGTCCTGGAGAATAGGAGAGGACTTGTAGAGAGAGCCTGTGAGAGCACGTAAGACTCTCTATAGATGCTCCTGGGAGACAGAGAGGAGGAGAAATGGAAGGGCCTTGAAGGGATATCAGCGAATGGGGGCATGGGTCAGTGAGATTTGAGTGCTTAATAATGAAATCCATCAAGTTGGTTAAGTTTGAAGAAACTGAGATTATGTTTGAAGGAGAATAAAGTTCAATGTCCAAATATGTTTCTCAGAGCATTGTTACTAAAATTATTCCATAAGTCAAAAGATCTCTAGCAGAATGAATGACTATGAGGGACTCACTTCTGGTAGGCACTAGAAGCTAGTTATCTGTCATTGGGCCTTGATTAAAATGAAGAAGGAAATTAACATCCATGAGTCTCTTAGGGAATAATCAAGTTTTAGAAGATATGGTGAGGACAAATAGAAGGTAGAAAGTGTGAGTCTGGGACATCTGACAAAGTTTCAATGAAGTTTCCATACCTTCTAGATTTTTAGAAATATCTTGTGACACCATACATATATATCAATTTTCTTTGTATTCCCCTATAGTCTTACTGTAATGTGAACCTCCCTTATTGTGAAGTTAAAAGGTAACGCTACTCTTCAACGTCAAAAGAAACCAAACATTTGTTTAGCTAACATAAATGTGCCAAGCATTGAGCTGGACAGATTACATAACGTATTTCATTTTGTTATAAATTTTTGTGTGACAGATGAGGGAAATGAGACTCAGAGAGGTTAAATGATTTGCCCAAGGTTGTGTCACAAGTAGAGGCATTGGTATTTAAGCCTAGGTCTTCTTCTACTACCCCACATTTTTATCTGTTAGTAAGCAACCCTCATGATGGAGTGCAGGTAAGAGTAACTTAGTACTGAATTCAGTTTTCTCACCAAGAATACGAAAATAACATCTGGGTTTATTTCCAAATAGGATCCCTAAAATCCTATGTGAAGATTTCTGAAAAATATGGAATTCATTTTGAAGGTTTATTTTCCTATCGAATTATAAAGACCACCCTGCATCTCTCAAAATCCAGGCATTACGATGACATCCTTGATATGTCCAGCCTTTGAACTAATATATTTATTATCTTATCACTTTGAGTTTTCAGTGTGAAACACTGATTAATATCGTTGTTGCATGTTGGGAGAAATCATTGGAAAGCAGGTTCTGAGAGGGAGGTAAGTGTTTAGGGCATCCATTAGGTAGTGCTCTTGGGAATCAGCCCTGCGGAAGAGAGGGCGAAGAAGCAGAATTTACCACAGCATTCACCACAATGACAAATGTAGTTCTTAATAAATCTGTTTGTATACAATAAATGTATATATGTGCTGATATACAACACATGGTAAAATATCTAAATATATACAATATAGAAACAAATGTTTATATAATTATAAAATATATATTTATTGTATAGACAAGTGGTAAAGGCAATAACTACCTGGATCAGGATGAAAGCTGGACTTAAAAGAATTAATAAATTAGGCAATGTAGTGTCTACAGATTGAAAGTGTGGAGTCCAAGAGGGAGCAGAGGTTCAGGACTTCCTGAAGCTCTCACGCTTCTTACCACTGTAGGATGTACTGTTGCTGTGCCAATAATAAGAATGCATTGGTCTGTTGAGTGATGGTGTCCTATGTACACAGAATGGTATTAGGCTTATTGTCTTTGTTTTTACACGTTTGCTGATTCTAAAGACTAATACAGGGCTTCCCTGGTGGCACAGTTGTTGAGAGTCCACCTGCCGATGCAGGGGACACGGGTTCGTGCCCCGGTCCGGGAAGATCCCACATGCCACGGAGCGGCTGGGCCCGTGAGCCATGGCTGCTGAGCCTGCGCGTCCGGAGCCTGTGCTCCACAATGGGAGAGGCCGCAACAGTGAGAGGCCCGCGTATCACAAAAAAAAAAAAAAAAAAAAAAAAAAGACTAATACATTATGAGTGGAAACAGAAAAAAATATAAAATCAACATGTGGTAAAAACTTTTTGTAAGAAAAATAAACATTAATTCCTCAGAAATTGCAATGGCCCTTCCTCTGTTTACTTAGTCAACTTTTTCCTATTTTAGCCATTCCCATCTGAGAAGGCAGATATCTAACCACAGACAGTAAATCCCCATACATCCAAGGGGAAAAGAAGGAGAGGCTAATGTAGCTGTCCCTTTTAGTGCACAGATGGTGCACAGATGCTTACGAGACTCTGCCAGGCTATCTCTTCCTTCCGCCCATCCCTGCTTCTGACTCAACAGTCTAAATCCAGAGACTAAGGCTCTCCCTGGTTCCTTGAAGCACAGGCCCTGATAGTTGGTGCCCAAAGGGTACGGATAACGTGCTCACAATGATTGAAAGGACAAGTGCCTTCAGTTTGTTCAGGGGGAGCTGCAGTGTGGAGTGCATGCCTAGCATGAGCTTAGCTGCGCTTTGAGTTAAGAAATACTGCTGCCTGAGGCAATCTAGAAAACGTTGGCCCTCCTACAATGACAGTCCCCTTCATTCTTGACATTTTTCTTCCATTAGTCCTTTCCTGTCCTTTTGAACAATGAATTAAGTCTGATTTAGCTATTATCTATATCAGCAAGTCTTAATCACGCCCCAAAGATGTGGATGAGCCATATAGGTTCTTTCTTTTAAAAATTATTTTATCTATCCGTTCATTCATTCATTTGCTCATTCATTTATAGTTCAGGAACTGTTTTGTTTTGTGGTTAGATAGTGCAGGTATTTGCTGTAAGGCTGAAGTGCAGAACTGGTATCACGCAAGGCGACTACTGTTTGAAAATACAGAGACGGATATTTAGAGTGATAGAATTCCAGTTAGTCTGATTATTATCGTAATGAAATAGCAGGCAGTTGGCTTTCCTTCTGTTTATTTTCTTCTTAACTTTCTCTAAATAATGTCACGTAATTCAGAAGGCTGACTCTTTCCTGCCTCTTCTTTTTATCGTCTGTAAAGCCATCACTCAGGAGGGTGCCCTAATTCATTTTCTTTCCACGTGTTTTAACCTTTGTTAAACCTCATATCATCTTGCTCTAATTCCTTTACATAGAATTGTAATTTTATTCCATTTTTCTTGTTTCTATCATTGCTACATACAGGGAGCAAACTTTATCTGGATCCCCAATATTTCATCAGGGCGTTTGGTTTTCTAGCAGCTTACTTATGAGTGTCAGTGGATTAGATTCCCTTGCTGGTTTGTTTTTGTTTTGTGGCCATGGGCAAGTCAAACTCCTTTAACCTCAGCTTCTCCATTTGCAAAATGGGATAATAATACTTACCTTCCATACACCTTGAGTGTTGTGAGAATGAAAAAGATAATGTTTGCAAAGTGCTTTGTAAAAACGTGGAGCCTTTCATCTAAGGAAGGAGCTCAGAGTAGTATTATTTTTGTTGTTACTGTTGGTCATGTTCCCACATGGCTTTATTTTGATGGTGTTCTTAACTGCAGTAGAGTTGAATCACAGCAATGAGAGACGGTGAAGACATAGCAGGTCACCTGGTTCAAACGTATTATAGAATTCTTCCCCTGCAACATGCTCTTGTACTTTAGTCTTGCTATTTTTAAGTCCCAAAGCATCAAACATTACAGGGTCCATTTCTTCCGCTTGACATCAGAACTCTTCTGAAGAACAGTTTCAGTGGCAACTTTTGATCTAAGTATTTTCTTAATGACCCAATTGGAAAAACTTTGAGTCTCTGCCAGGAAGATATTTTTGCCCAATGTGAGGGTTACAGTTATTTTCAGGACTCTTTACTACTTTCCTGGGAGAATGGAGTCACAATCCATTAGCTTTCCTTCTGATGATGTTCTTTACAATGTTTACTCCGAATGTTCAATTTACAAATTTGCTAATAACCATTGGTCCATGGAGGAGATCAAACCTTGTTCAGAGATGTCTAATTTCAAACACAGTTAAACTGCTTTAAATTCAATCTCAGAAGACTAAAAAAACATGTGCTAACTTCAGCCTTGTAAGCTGCATGTATTTTGCTTTTGGCGGGTGTATAATCTATCACTGAAGATAGAGAGATTCTAACATCTGATATTACATAATATTTGTTGAATAAGTGGATCATTCATATTATATATATAATTCATTGTTATTTAATTCAGTAGGCTAATAATAGTCCTTTTGGTCATTTTAGATTTATATATATAAATATATTATAAATATATATTAATGTATTATACATATTATGTGTGTATATTATATATTTATATATATAGTGTGTATATATACATATATATAGTCATGAATAAATTATTTGGAAATATCACCACTTACAACATAAATACAACTGGTATCCTGACAAAGGGAGCATCTAGAATGATATACAGACTTCCAAAATATGTGGAGCATTTACTATTTAGGAGCTGAAATACATTGGTAAAGCCAAACATACTTCTCTTGTAATGCTGATTACTTCAGCCAGTGAGAATTGGTTTTGAAGATACAATGATTCTGTTTTCCCCTTGGCAATTGGTTTTCCATCCTTTTGCTGTAGAGAGTAAGGTCTGAGGTTAAATCAATACCCCGAGTAATTCTTTCCTTTTCTTCTACTTGTGGTAGTTTAATTAATTACTCTCCATTAAACTGATCCCTTGATTAAAACTAAGCTTTTATTTTACGCGCGAATGATTATTGTTTTGAATGCAATTGTGGTGCCCAGTTAGAATCAGGTTTTAGGTTTAAGCGGAAGGATTTTGTATTTCATTAATTCCTGGTGAATCCTCAATCCAAGGATTTGAGCAATAATTAGGCTTTCTTAATAAAGAAAGAAGGATATGACTTTTAAGAGAGAACTCCATTCTAATTTCAAGCAGTCAGAAAACTAAAATACATCTTTGAAAAATCTACAAAACTAATGAGACACTCTGTTGTGAGATATTTTGGAAAACTAAGGAGCATAACTTCATCGAAAACTGTTGAAATTGGATCAGAAAGCTTGTGACATTTGACATATTTTTATGTGGCATATTTCCAGAGAGTGGAATCATTGGTGGTCAACTTTTGGGATGCTTTGCTCTTTAATCTCTTTGCCGTTAACACGGTAGTAACTGGGTAGTGAGATAAGAGGTGGGATTAGTTTGCTGAGTCAGTGGGAAGGAGCTCTGTAATACTGAATAATTATTTCTTTGATGTGTGGAGTGGTTAACATGCTTAAGAGTCTTAACACAGGACCAGCTGGGTGCCATATCTAGGAAGAGGAAGTAAAATCACTTTTATATGCCGTGTAGGACATGAAATAACAAATCTCAGAGTCCAGACTTGGCCATTCTTTGTTTTCAACTTTTTGTTTTTTTTAAACTTTACACCAATCAGCTTAAGCACTTAATTTGTAAATTCCTGACCCAGGCATATCAAAATATCATTATACGTCTGTGAATCACCTTACCTACCATGATCTTTGTTCCAGGTAACGATGGAACAAAAATCTGGACAAAAATATAAAGGCACAATGACACTACTGTTTTGGAACAAAAACATATCTTTCTTAGGGTCCTTGAACCTATAACACTAATGTGTCATTAATGGATTTAGTTTAGTGGATACCAAGTATTCTCTGACATTAGTCTCGTCATGCTTTCATTTCCATAAGAGATATTCCAGTTAGGTCAAGCCCAGGGGTTAACTAAGGAGAATATAGAACCCAAAGTTGAAAATCATTAATTTTGTTCCTCTCTGTAATCACCAATTTATTACCATGAGCTTTGGTGCAATGAAAAATTATTATGTCTTTATAGATCTCAGTCATTTAAAATGGGAAGAATTTTGTTTGAGCCTTTGAGGTTCTAACACTGCATCTCTTTCCTGTCCTTAGCTGCCTTCTTCCGGGTCGGCTGCCTCTGATGCCCAAGAGAACAGCAACAAGATAGGATTTGGAGAAACCATGAGGGCCCCTGTTTTCTGAGCCTTATTTCTGGTTGTGGCAGCAAGATAGATAAGAGGAAATATGAGCTGCAGTGAGATGCAGTGGGAAAGAAAGAATTCATACCATCAGGTGAAAATTACAAAACAATTGAATAACATCTTGCAGGAAGTGTCAGCATCACATGGGTTTTTTGCCTCTCATATAATTGGCTAGGAGTCAAATTCAGGTTAAGGCATATTTTTTCCATCTCTACCACTTCACACTATAGATTTTGTTTTTTTATAAAAATAACCACTCTTTTTCCCAAAGACAGCTGAATGGTATTTCTTTGCCCCTCACTGGGACTTAGCATTGTTTGCAATGGCCGTGGGCAGCTGACTTGCATGAAAGGCAGGTTTCCACATTATATCCTCATTGGCGTGAACTCAGCACATGGGTAGATGAACAGCAGCCCTTGTTCCCAGGCAGAGCTCATTCGCCTGACTTGACTAATATTTACCTAAACTGCTCTCTACCTCTTCCTCCTCTCTGAGATTTGTTTTTCTTGTTTTCCCAACCTGGATGCTTTCACCTACAGCTCAACTTCCTCAGAACTGCTCTTGGCTCACCTTGTTCAGTTTTCATTTCCACGATTATTATATTTCTTAACTTGAGTGCTTCCCTTTGTTCTATAACATGACATTCAATACTGCACTCCTGCTTTCTGCCAGGATGCCCTTTGCTATTGGTGTGCTTCCTGCCTACATAGGTATGTAACAAGCTTCTGTAGCTAAGCTCCTGGCTTTTGATATTTCCCTAACATGTGTAGTCCAGCCTTATTTGATTTATCGCCAATATATCAACTCCCCCGTGACTTCACCTTTCCATTTGCTTCTATGGATGTGAAATGTCCTTCAGGAGAAACTGACTTTAGTCTCAATAAAGAAACAATATCTGAAGACTTTTAAAAAATGACCTTAGAACATCTCTCAAACATTACCACTTTCATCTTTCATATTGTTTCTATTGCAAAACATAGCTGGAAAGCAAGCATTCAATTTTGAGATGGAAAATTATAGTAAAGGCCAATTGCTTACATCCTGCAGAAAGGGGATACACAACAATAGGATCACTGCCTCCAAGAGGAAAACACTGGGAGCCATATTCTTTCCATCCCTCACCCAACATTTCAGTGTCCCTTTTCAGTATAAATATAGCTTCCAAAGATCCCATCTTACAAATCATGAATATGCCTTTTCTAGGAGCCATCTGAGTATGGATAGCTCTGTGCATTTATGATATAAAGTAAACAAGAGTTCAGGCCTCAAAGAAATGAGTTTAAAGATGATAATAACAAAATGATAGAAATTCTGGTAGTCTGGAAATTGCAACTGGAAAGAAATGAAAACCAGAGAATGTAGGCAGTCATTTTCTGGGTTTTGAAGTTGTGTGTGCTTCACTGAGAAGTATATTGTGCAAATTCCTCACGATGCTCGTTTCTCCATCTTGTGCTTAGCCTCCTGAGACAGTCACGTGGGCTGATTTCCTCTAAATCAGTGTTAGAGAAGCATTTCAGGCAGACCACCTTGAGGTGATAACTGCCTTTCTCAGGAGACGCTCACATGTGCTAGGTCCTCTGGGAGGAAATGAATGAATTGCCCATTGTGCATTAAATCTCAGACAAGAAATTTTAGAGGTGAATTTCCAAAGCGTTAAGGCTCAGAGTAATCACCGGAGCTGGACAGCTAGCCTTGGGGGGGCCCGCCCTTCCTAGAATCAGCAAACTCTTCCCTTGTAGAAAATTACATAAACATTTGAAGGTTTCCTTCTGTCCTCAGAATTCTACTTGTCTGCCAAGATTATGGTCATTTGAGCTGGAAATTTGGCCAGTTACAATCTCTATTAAGGCATTGGTGGCTGCACTCTTTCCTGTGTTTGCTTATTCATGATCCTGTGATTCTCTGGGTCTCTGGGGTCTTTGGGGTCACGTGCTGCCTCTGAGAGCTGTCAGCATGGAGGAAAGGATATGCCTATGTCTTGTCTATCTAAATGGCAGGGTTGCTCTGGAATTGACCCAGGGTAGCCTCCCTGAGCCTCTCCTCCATCTCAAGTAAAAGCTTCATGTAGATCTTGGTTGAGCAGAAACCCAGAAACCATTATAGGGCATCTTTCTTCATGACAACCAATAAATAGGTCTGCACCATATACAGGGCTGGTCACATGGCCGGTTCTTCTCTTTCCTGCTACCCCACGTGCCCCTCCTCATTCCTTACATCTTGACAGAACTTCTAGTGGAGAGGAATGCAAAGCTTGGACAGCTTCACTCCCTCCTCACTTCCATTAAAAAGCTATTCTTAGGGTTTCCCTGGTGGCACAGTGGTTGAGAGTCCGCCTGCCGATGCAGGGGACGTGGGTTCGTGCCCCGGTCCGGGAAGATCCCACATGCCGCGGAGCAGCTGGGCCCGTGAGCCATGGCCGCTGAGCCTGCGTGTCCAGAGCCTGTGCTCTGCAACGGGAGAGACCACAACAGTGAGAGGCCCGCGTACCGCAAAAAAAAAAAAAAAGCTATTCTTGGCTCCTTAACACCCTACTGTCATATTGCTTTTAGAAATAAAAAGTATTTTCTTTCTCCAGTAGGCAGATGACTCAGAATTTGTTATTTCTCTGTACAGTCATTCTCATCTGTTGCAGGTTAGGGTACATTGAGAAACTCTGAGATGGAGTTTAGAGTACGGAATATTTATTATGGAATGTCCTTGGGACCAAGACGCCTGGAAGGCTGGGAAAGGGAACAGGATTGGGAAGAAGAAGATGTTAAACTGAGACACAGACCCAACGAAAGCCTTGGTCAACTCCACAGGGATCTCTGGAACTAGAATGGCCCTTCAGATTTGTCCTGAGTCTGACTGAGATGACCAGGCCTTTGTATTCCTGTATCAATCAGTCATCAGATGTGGGCAACCTCGCATGGGAATAACCTCGAGTGAGAGCTCTCTCTGCAGTTAAGGCAACCCTGAAGGGGCTGACAGCTGATGGCTGTCTGCTGGCAGCATTCCAAATGGCTGGGACAAGAATCTCTTATTGAAGGAATATCTGGATGGATCTGGGTGGTGTCTACCACAGTCTACTCTTTGCTCCATTCAGATTACTTCTCAATATACGTTTAGGAAGCAGCTCTTCAGGATGCTTTTAAACTTTTCTTGGGGTAAACTGAGGACAGGAAGTTAGTGGGCTGACTATAGCCCAATGCTACAGCTGGTCTCAAGGTCACGACTTATACTCATTGCCTCCCTCCTCCACTATTGATTCTAGAGTTTCCTCTCTCATCTTCCATCTCTGTCTGTCTCAGTTGCTTACCTGATGGCATAACTGATACCCTCAGCCTTGAGTAGTCTCAGTCCCAGTCACCATGCCCTTCTCAAATCAGGATTGCTGTGCTTGTCCATTTGCCATTATGGTTGGGAAGGAAGGACCAAGAGATGCCCAATTGGATCACCTGGGTGCCAGACTTATTCCTCCATGCCCCATTGTGTAATGGCAGCCCTACTACCTGATGACTGGTCAGCTGCCCTGCCAAAACAATGACTCCTTTTCTTGCCAGCTCCTTGTGGCAAGGAGCCTTAATGGTTCCTTGCCACAGGGAGCCTGAATGCCCAAGCTATAGTCAGAGGGTTTATTACCATTAGCAAAAATGTTCTCTTTTTAAGACTCAGGGTCTGTAAACCCACAGAATCCAGAGCTGCAGAGAAGGGATGAACAAATTATTCAAGCAGGTCACTGGGAAAGATGAGAGGTGGGACCACTTTTTTTCTTATAACCATGTATTTTTCTTATAGCTATTTTTTTTTCTTATAACCATGTGTTTTTCCTTTTGGGGATATAGTACCATATGAAGCCCTTTGATTCAAAGAGCATACTAGTCCTAGAGGATGACACTCCATCCTGATAAATCATTGGCACTGAGCTGGAACTTCAGCTGTGCCTTCAGAGAGATATTCCAGTGCTCTCTCAGGCTACTAGCTTCTGTGTAGTGAGGTATATGATACACCCAGAGGATCCTATGATTATGGGCCAACTTTCACATCTGTTTTCTCTATCATGAGCTCCCCTGATGCAATGTTATACGAAATCCCACACCAGTGGATCAGACGCTCCATAAACCCTTGGATAGTGATGCTGGCTAAGCCCCTACTAGCAAGAAAGGCAAACCTAGTGGCAAGTTGGCTTCCTCAAAGGATGACGTCACAACCGGGAGTCAGTATTGGTCTTCTGTTTCTGGCAGGTTGGACCTTCAGTGGCAGCCATAGCTAAATTAGCCTTGGTAAGGGGAAATCCATGCTCTTGGACATATGTATAGCCTTCATTCTTACCACCTCAGCTACTCGATTCATACACCCAGAATGAACAGAGCTTTGGGATGGACAATGACGAAGGCTGGCTGATGTTAACAGGCTGAGTCATTTTGGCTACATGGTTCTTTAGTACTTTCTCTGTGTTGGATGCTGCTGGTAGGTGTGATCATGAGATATAGATTTTTATAATTTGTGCATGCCCTCATATTAATTCACATACTTCTACCCTAGATTTCCTTGTCTCTGATCTTCCTATTTTTCTCTTTCCAGGCCCTAATAGCCAAGCAATTTGCTACTGCCCATGAGTTCATATATGTATTCCAACTTTGGGCCACTTCTCTTTCTACACTAAGTAGGTGGCCAGGTACAGAGAAGAGGGACTGCACTATCTCTTGGAGTCCTTGCCAGGATTCTACATCCTGTATGCTGGGAATGTATACTTTCCTTCTTCCCTTATTAGGCTCGATATGTCTCCTGCTTGCTTATGCTGCAACTTAACCTTAAAGATGATGTGGTCTATTTATATAATGGAATATTAGCCACAAAAGAGAATGAAATTCTGCCATTTGCAGCAACGTAAATGGACCTAGAAAATATTATGCTTAGTGAAGTAAGTCAGACAGAGAAAGATAATTACTGTATGATATCACTTATATGTGGGATCTAAAAAATAATGCACACAAATGTATATAGCAAAATAGAAACAGACTCACAGATATAGAAAACAGACCAGTGGTTACCGGTGGGGAGAGGGAAAGGAAGAGGGACAAGTTAAGGGTATGGGATTAACAGATACAAACTACTATGTATAAAATTGATAAGCCTCAGGGATATATTGTACAGCACAGAGAATGATAGCCATTATCTTGTAACAGCTTTTCATGGAGTATAATCCATGAAAATACTGTATACCTGAAATGAATATAATATTGTAAATCAAATATACTTCCCTTGAAAAACAAATAAAAGTGGCAATTAAAAAAAATATCTTAGCTATTAGTCAACTGACCAGAATGGGAGGCAGGTGTGTATCCTGAGGGAGGCATACATTGTCTTGCAGAGGGAAGGCCTCTGCATTTTCCTCTTGCAAGAGGAGAGGGATGTTAGCTTTTGATGGTGGGTGGGGAACAGGCACTTCTGCAGTCTATGGGGTTTTGGGGAATCTAAGGATTTTGGATTTTTGTGGGCATCCACTTAGATAACTATTCAATGTGTCAGTGTCCTATTTTTCCTAGCCAGGGCCCTAATCTTAACATAGAAGATCTGTCTTGATTAGTTTAACCTTGTTCAGAGTTTGGCTCCTTTGATGATTATATTCTAGACCTGGTCCTCGGATTTCTGTGCCTTCCTGCAGCAGAAAATGAGATCCTTTTTGTCTGCTACCAAGAAGGCTCTCTACTTTCACAATTGCACTTTTTTTAAAATTTTATTTTTTTTTTTATACAGCAGGTTCTTATTAGTCATCCATTTTATACACATCAGTGTATACGTGTCAATCCCAATCTCCCAGTTCATCACACCACCACCCCAGGCCCCCGCTGTTTTCCCTGCTTGGTGTCCATACGTTTGTTCTCTACATCTGTGTCTCAATTTCTACCCTGCAAAGTGGTTCATTTGTACCATTTTTCTAGGTTCCACATATATGCATTAATATGCAATATTTATTTTTCTCTTTCTGACTTACTTCACTCTGTATGACAGTCTCTAGATTCATCCACGTCTCTACAAATGACCCAATTTCATTCTTTTTTATGGCTGAGTAATATTCCATTGTATATATGTACCACATCTTCTTTATCCATTCGTCTGTCAATGGGCATTTAGGTTGCTTCCATGACCTGGCTATTGTAAATAGTGCTGCAATGAACATTGTGGGGCATGTGTCTTTTTGAATTATGGCTTCCTCTGGGTATATGCCCAGTAGTGGGATTGCTGGGTCATATGGTAATTCTATTTTTAGTTTTTTAAAGGAACCTCCATACTGTTCCCCATAGTGGCTGTATCAGTTTACATTCCCACCAGCAGTGCAAGAGGGTTCCCTTTTCTCCACACCCTCTCTGGCATTTGTTGTTTGTAGATTTTCTGATGATGCCCATTCTAACTGGTGTGAGGTGATACCTCATTGTAGTTTTGATTTGCATTTCTCTAATAATTACTGATGTTGAGCAGCTTTTCATGTGCTTCCTGCCCATCTGTATGTCCTCTTTGAAGAAATGTCTATTTAGGTCTTCTACCCATTTCTGGATTGGGTTGTCTGTTTTTTTAATATTGAGCTGCATGAGCTGTTTTTGAAGATTTTGAAGATTAATCCTTTGTTGATTCATTTGCAAATATTGTTTCCCATCCTGAAGGTTGTCGTTTCGTCTTATTTGTAGTTTCCTTTGCTTTGCAAAAGCTTTTAAGTTTCATTAGGTCCCATTTGTTTATTTTTGTTTTAAATTTCATTACTCTAGGAGGTGGATCAAAAAACATCTTGCTGAGATTTATGTCAAAGAGTGTTCTCCCTATGTTTTCTTCTAAGCATTTTATGGTGTCCACTCTTAATTTAGGTCTCTAATCCATTTTGAGTTTATTTTTGTGTACGGTGTTAGGGAGTGTTCTAATTTCATTCTTTTACGTGTAGCTGTCCAGTTTTCCCAGCACCACTTATTGAAGAGACTGTCTTTTCTCCATTGTATATCCTTGCCTCCTTTGTCATAGATTAGTTGAACATAGGTGCATGGGTTTATCTCTGGGCTTTCTATCCTGTTCCATTGATCTATATTTCTGTTTTTGTTCCAGTACCATATTGTCTTGATTACTAGCTTTGTAGTATCATCTGAAGTCAGGGAGTCTGATTCCTCCAGCTCCGTTTTTTTCCCTCAAGACTGCTTTGGCTATTCGGAGTCATTTACGTATTCATACAAATTTTAAGATTTTTTGTTCTAGTTCTGTAAAAACATGCCATTGGTAATTTGATAGGGATTGCATTGAATCTGTAGATTGCTTTGTGTAGTATAGTCATTTTCACAATATTGATTCTTCCAATGCAAGAACATGGTATATGTATCCATCTATTTGTATCATCTTTAATTTCTTTCATCAGTGGCTTATAGTTTTCTGCATACAGGTCTTTTGTCTCCCTAGGTAGGTTTATTCCTAGGTATTTTATTCTTTTTGTTGCAATGGTGAATGGGAGTGTTTCCTTAATTTCTCTTTCAGATTTTTCATCATTAGTGTATAGGAATGCAAGAGATTTCTGTGCATTAATTTTGTATCCTGCAACTTTACCAAATTCATTGATTAGCTCTAGTAGTTTTCTGGTGGCATCTTTAGGATTCTCTATGTATAGTATCATGTTATCTGCAAACAGTGACAGTTTTACTTCTTCTTTTCCAATTTGTATTGCTTTTATTTATTGTTCTTCTCTGATTGCCTTGGCTAGGACCTCTAAAACTATGTTGAATAATAGTGGCGAGAGTGGGCATCCTTGTTTTGTTCCTGATCTTAGAGGAAATGCTTTCAGTTTTTCACCATTGAGAATGATGTTTGCTGTGGGTTTGTCATATTTGGCCTTTATTATGTTGAGATAGGTTCCCTCTGTGCCCACTTTCTGGAGATTTTTTATCATAAATAGGTGTTGAATTTTATCAAAAGCTATTTCTGCATCTATTGAGATGATCATGTGGTTTTTCTTCTTCAGTTTGTTAATATCGTGTATCACATTGATTGATTTGCATATATTGAAGAATCCTTGCATCTCTGGGATAAATCCCACTTGATCATGGTGTATGATCCTTTTAATGTATTGTTGGATTCTGTTTGCTAGTATTTTGTTGAGGATTTTTGCATCTATATTCATCAGTGATATTGGTCTGTATTTTCTTTTTTTGTAGTATCTTTGCCTGGTTTTGGTATCAGGGTGATGGTGGCCTTGTAGAATGAGTTTGGGAGTGTTCCTTCCTCTGCAATTTTTTGGAAGAGTTTGAGAAGGATGGGTGTTAGTTCTTCTCTAAATGTTTGATAGAGTTCACCTGTGAAGCCATCTGGTCCTGGACTTTTGTTTGTTGGAAGATTTTTAATAACAGTTTCAATTTCATTCCTTGTGGTTTGTCTGTTCATATTTTCTATTTCTTCCTGGTTCAGTCCTGGAAGGTTATTCCTTTCTAAGAAATTGTCCATTTCTTCCAGGTTGTCCGTTTTATTGGCCTAGAGTTGCTTGTAGTAGTCTCTTAGGATGCTTTGTATTTCTGTGGTGTCTATTGTAACTTCTCCTTTTTCATTTCTAATTTTATTGATTTTAGTCCTCTCCCTCTTCTTTGTGATGAGTCTGGCTAATGGTTTATCAATTTTGTTTATCTTCTTGAAGAATCAGCTTTTAGTTTTATTGATCTTTGCTGTTGTTTTCTCTGTTTCTGTTTCATTTATTTCTTCTCTGATCTCTATGATTTCTTTCCTTCTGCTAACTTGGGTTTTGTTTGTTCTTCTTTCTCTAGTTCCTTTAGGTGTAAGGTTAGATTGTTTATTTGAGATGTTTCTTGTTTCTTGAGGTAGGCTTGCATAACTATCAACTTCCCTCTTAGAACTGCTTTTGCTGCATCCCATAGGTTTTGGATCGTTGTGTTTTCATTATCATTTGTCTCCAGGTATTTTTTGATTTCCTCTTTGATTTCTTCAGTGATCTCTTGGTTATTTTGTAACTTATTGTTTAGCTTCCATGTGTTTGTGTTTTTTTTACGTTTTTTTCCCTGTAATTGATTTCTAATCTCACGGAATTGTGGTCAGAAAAGATGCTTGATATGATTTCAATTTTCTTAAATTTACTGAGGCCTGATTTGTGACCCAAGATGTGATCTCTCCTGGAGAATGTTCCATGCGCACTTGAGAAGAAAGTGTAATCTGCTGTTTTTGGATGGAATGTCCTATAAATATCAATTTTCTCTATCCGGTCTGTTGTGTCATTTAAAGCTTCTGTTTCCTTCTTTATTTTCATTTTGGATGATCTGTCCATTGGTGTAAGTGAGGTGTTAAAGTCCCCCACTCTTATTGTGTTATTGTCGATTTCCTGTTTTAAAGCTGTTAGCAATTGCCTTATGTATTGAGGTGTTCCTATGGGTGCATATATATTTATAATTGTTGTATCTTCTTCTTGGACTGATCCTTTGATCATTATGTAGTGTCCTTCCTTGTCTCTTGTAACATTCTTTATTTTAAAGTCTATTTTATTTGATATGAGTATTGCTACTCCAGCTTTCTTTTGATTTCCATTTGCATGGAATATCTTTTTCCATCCCCTCACTTTCAGTCTGAATGTGTCTCTAGGTGTGAAGTGGGTCTCTTGTATACAGCATATATATGGGTGTTTTTCTGTATCCATTCAGGAAGCCTGTGTCTCTTGGTTGGAGCATTTAATCCATTCACGTTTAAGGTATTTATCTATATGTATGTTCCTATTACCATTTTCTTAATTGTTTTGGGTTTGTTTTTGTAGGTCCTTTTCTTCTCTTGTGTTTCCCACTTAGAGAAGTTCCTTTAGCATTTGTTGTAGAGCTGGTTTGGTGGTGCTGAATTCTCTTAGCTTTTGCTTGTCTGTAAAGGTTTTGATTTCTCCATTGAATCTGAATGAGATCCTTGCAGGGTAGAGTAATCTTGGTTGTAAGTTCTTCCCTTTCATCACTTTAAGTATATCATGCCACTCCCTTCTGGCTTGTAGAGTTTCTGCTGAGAAATGAGCTGTTAACCTTATGGAAATTCCCTTGTATGTTATTTGTCATTTTTCCCTTGCTGCTTTCAATAATTTTTCTTTGTCTTTAATTTTTGCCAATTTGATTACTATGTGTCTTGGCATGTTTCTCCTTGGGTTTATCCTGTTTGGGACTCTCTGTACTTCCTGGACTTGGGTGGCTATTTCCTTTCCTATGTTAGGGAATTTTTCAACTATAATCTCTTCAGATATTTTCTCGGGTCCTTTCTCTCTCTCTTCTCCTTCTGGGACCCCTATAATGTGAATGTTGTTGCATTTAATGTTGTCCCAGTGGTCTCTTAGGCTGTCTTCATTTCTTTTCATTTTTTCTTTATTCTGTTCCGCAGCAGTGAATTCCACCTTTCTGTCTTCCAGGTCACTTATCTGTTCTTCTGCCTCAGTTATTCTGCTATTGACTCCTTCTAGTGTAGTTTTCATTTCAATTATTGTATTGTTCATCTCTGTTTGTTTGTTCTTTAATTCTTCTAGATCTTTGTTAAACATTTCTTGCATCTTCTCAATCTTTGCCTCCATTCTTTTTCCGAGGTCCTGGATCATCTTTGCTGTCATTATTCTGAATTCTTTTTCTGGAAGGTTGCCTATCTCCACTTCATTTAATTGTTTTTCTGGGGTTTTATCTTGTTCCTTCATCTGGTACATAGCCCTCTGCCTTGTCATCTTGTCTATCTTTCTGTGAATGTTCACAGTTGCTTTTTATCACTTGTTAACTTCTCTCAGCTTTTGTTATCTTTCTTCCGGAAAAGAAGCTTAGAATATAACAATACAATTCCATTGTTTTTATAGTTTCTATTACCTTTTTATACAAATGCAATATATAGCACTGGCTAGTGCATCTCATCCACCTTTATACCATCTCAGTTCACCAGTGAAAACATGAACAGTTGTTCCTTCACCTAGTACCAGGGCTTTCTGTGCTTCCTGTGCCATCAGGGAAGAAGTTCTCATTGCCAAGTAAAGCAGTAAGTGATCGAGCTCCCAAACCCTGTCTTTCTTCCTACATTCTTAGAACACACCTGGTACCAACTATCACAGGGTGAGGTTTCCCAGGAAGCAGTCTCTGAGATGGAGATTAGAACTTGCTATATTTATTAACGAGAGCTCATGGACTGACACCTATAGAAGGGATGGGGAAGGAAACAGGACTGGGCAAAATGAAAAGTTGAGCTGAAACGCAAGCATAACTATAGCCTCAGCCAGAAACACAGAGACCCTTGGAGCTAAAATGGTCCTTCATAGGTATCTTGAGTTGGGCCATGATGTTCAGGACTGTGTGTTCCTGCACTGATCCAGTATTGGATGTGGGTATTCACGGAAAAATGGCATGACTTTGGATGAGAGGGCTCTGCAGCTGAGACAGTTCTTGAAGGGGCTCACAGGTAAAAGCTGGCTGCTGACAACCTTCCAAACAGCAGGAAAAATAAGTCTTCCAGTGAAGAAGGATATGGACACTAGAGTTAATCTTTTGGGGGAAGTAGCAATTTCAGTAGCTATGGAGGTAACTTACAGAAAGATTATGCCATTCTTTGTTATGACTCTGTACCTTTACACATTCTCCTGTTTCTGTCCCAAATGATTTTTCCCCTACTCCTAATTCCTTTCTTAGCTAACTAAGGCATGTTCTTCAAGCATTTTTTCCCCAAGGAAGACTTTGCTGACCAAATTCCCTCTTTTACCACCCCCAATCCCAAGTCTCCTTGCCTAACTCCCTGGCTCATTAAATGCTTCAGTGAGTCCCTACGACACTTTAAACAAGCCTTTATGTAGCTATCTTAGTCCATTTTGACTGCTATAATATTAATACCATAGACTGTGTGGCTTATAAACAACAGAAATTTATTTCTCACAGTTCTGTAGGTTGGGAAGGCTAAGATCAAGGTGCCAGCTGATTCGATGTCTGGTGAGGGCCCTCTTCCTGGTTCATAGACAGTTGTCTTCTCGCTGTGTCTTCACATAGCTGAAGGGGAAAGGGAGCTCTCTTCGTCATTTTTTATAAGGGCACTAATCCCATTCTTGAGGGTTCCACTCTTATGACCTAGTTCTCCCCCCAAAGTCCCCATCTCCAAATACCATCACATTGGGGATTAGGTTTCAGCATGTGAATTTTTGTGGCAAGAGGAGTACAAACATTCAGTCCATGACATTAACATTCATCACACTGAGGTGTAATTGTGTAGTTACCTGCTTATATTTTTACTTGCACTGTTATAACTTTTTATTTTATTTGTTTGTACTCAAGGACCAGAACCAGTATGGTACCTTTCATATGTCATAGGTATTAAATGAATGAATGCATCAAAAATGCACAAATGCATCAGACCATCATTCATGTCATAGTATAAGGCCATAGATCTAGAGTCAAGATATCCAGTTCGAGTCTTTATTTGGTCATAAACAGATAATAGATGTCAATCTCCTGTATCTCAGTTTCACCTTCCATAAACTGTAGAGCTTTCCTTTTTACTTTATATCATTATTATAAAGATAAAGGAAGATAAAAGATATGTGAAAGAATTTTGGGTAATAAAATGGCTATACAAATGTCAAGAATGATTACTGTTTATCTCTTTATCACTCTATGTTCACCTCTGACCTCACTGCCTATAAATGTTTCATTTACTATTACAACCCTGTAGTTAATCACAGACACAGATTCTTTACTGTTGTTATGACATACTCTTCAGTCAAGTATAACTGATCCACATGTGTATTTGGAAACTGGTGAACAAATGAGCCACTGAAAATTATCACCTCTAAAAGAACAGTCTGGGATAGTCACAGTCTAGCCACAGAGGCTAAAAAGATAATTAAGATACCGTCTCTGAAGATGCGGTCTCTGACTGTAGGAAACTAATAGTCTGCTAGAGGGAGGCCAACATGTAGCAATTTAGGAGAAATCAAATATTGTAAGTATTTTGCAGCTATAAGTATGAGATGGAATATAGTTCAGATGCAAAGGAAGGAGTGATGGGTGATGGTCAGAAGAGCCTCCATTAAAGAGATGAAGTTTGTAAAAGATGAGTCTGTAAAAGAGGGAGTAGATCTGATCCAGGCTGGCAAGGAACTGGAGGGCATCCAGGATGAGCAGAGGCACTGAGGAGTAAGACAGCTGGAGGACTCTAAAGTGTATGAGCAGAACACAGGGTAGAGGGAGCAGAGAAAAAGAAGGCAGCCACATGTGGCCCCCGAATTGTTGTCATGAAGGCATCATTGGACATGCTATATATGAGATCTTCTTCTGAAAAACCTTCCCAGATCCTTCAAGAAGAATTCTTGCTTTTATTCCATGGGCCTCAGGTATAGGTCTATGGGGCCCCCATCTCATTTGTTGTTGTTTGTTTTTATATCTGTCCTTCAGCCTAGACTTTGGGCCCTTTATGGCTAGGGATTTTCTGTTCCCTCATGTCTCATAATGGTAACAGGCACACAATACATGTATACTGAGAGAGGGATGAAAAGATGTAGTATCTTAGTTTTAAGTAAATAAGCAAGTCATCAGGAACTAAAGAGAGAAGACTTTATATCTTAAAGAGACAAGTTTAGGGTAAAAAATTACCAGAAGTAGAATCTGTGGACTTGAATTCATGTTCTCAAAGTGAGGTACTAGCTGTGTGATTTGGATCCATGGAGAACCTTGCTAAAGCTTCAGGGGATCAATTACACTTGGCATTCAATGTCATTGCAAGAATGAGACAACTTATGTGTGCTCAAGGACACTGCTTTTTCTATGCTAGACCCGGAGAGGATATCCTCCACACTCAAATTCTCATCACATTTTAAAAAAATTGGTTGTAGCTTAACCAATGGAGGCAAGAACTAGACTTGACATGGTAAAGATAATGGAATCTGAGAGGTCTTTCAAACTGGAGGCCTGTTGTATGATGGTAGAGCCATGGGTACCAAAGCTAAGGCACCTGAGGTTGAGTCCCCACTCTGCTGCCTGTTGACTCTATCACTTTATACACATTATTTAATCTCCCTGTGCTCCGAATTCTCATCTGCAGAACCAGGATTTGTTGATTCAGTTGCTATTTTGACACTGAGAGTTACAAGTGTGAACAAAATATACAAAACTGTTTTTATGTAGGTTATGTTCCAGTGATGATGCTAATAGTACCTATTTTGTAGATTTGTTGTGAGAATTAAATAGATCTTTATATGTAAGGGACTTGGAACCATGCATACCTGGCACATAGGAAGTGCATAATGACTATTAGGTATTGCTATTATATATGTAACTCTGATATGTATAGTCTTAAAAGCTGTGAGTATTCGTGGTCCAACCATTATCCTTCAACTTGACATCATGTTTCAAAGTTCCGGCCTAAAGAATTCATTGGCCTCAAATGATTAGAATTTAGTAATTTCTGATTTTTCTTTCTGTCCTAGTTGAAGTGGTTTTCTCACTGTCCTTGGTCCCCACCTTGGTTCTCCTCCCTCTGTCCTATGGTAGAACCAAGTTAACTCTCCCTGAAATGGTTCTGGAACCCTCCCCTCTTGCACCCTCCCCATCTGTCTTGAGTGGTATAAATTCTCCTGTATGAGACACCCCTACACTCCCCCACCCTATCCCTAATTGCCCAGCCTACGGGGACATCTTTTTCACCTCTCTTCTCGTATAGCACTCCCTTCCAGTACCACTTACTTGACCCTGAGCACTTCTGCTCTGAATTGTAGGCTCTGTTTTTCTATACAGACCTTGTCAACAGGTGAGGAGGAAGGATGGGGCAATGCCTTGTATTTCTTTGCATTTTCGCATAGTCTTTTGCACAATATGTGTGGTTTGTTTCCATTTGGCTTTGATGGACTTTCTGTGTGTAGAGAAACTGTGAGAGGGTTTGCTGCTGTGGATTTTCTCAGCCTAGTGATATGGGGAGCACTTAGGATGGCTCTCGGGAAGAAGGGAGGTATCGGTAATTATGGATGGGTTGAGTCTAAACTTGCACGTCCTTTGAAGTGAACTCGTAGAACTGCAATGAGAAATGGAGAAGGTAGGTCTCCACTGGCTTTTCTTGTTGTGCACTAACCAAATGCAGGTAGAAAAATCAACTTAGCAAATGTGGTAAGTTGCTTCTCAAGTGTTAGCGATTAGTTTCCATCTTCCTGCTCAGTGTTGTTCATGAACCAACAGCATCAGCAACACCTGGGAGCTTGTTACACCCACAGAGTCTCAGGCTCCACCAGAGACCTGCTGTACCAGAATCTGCATTTTCACAAAATAACCAGGTAATTCTTATGTACACTAAATTTCGAGAAGCACTGAATTCTAAAGCTGAACATTTAAATATTCCTGTATGTGGGCCCCTCCCTAAAATTAAATGAGAATCTGCAGGAGGGGACCAGGCCTAAGTATTTTTTCAAGCTTTTCAGGTGATTCCAATGTGTAACAAAAGTTGAAAACCACTAATATGAGATGATTTCTGGATTGGTAAATATTGAGTAAAGGAGCAGATATGAATCTGTTTATCTTTGGGATAGCTTCTCTTTCCTTTCCTTTTCTTTTCTCTTTTTTTCTTCTTCCCTTCCCTTCCCTTCCCTTCCCTTCCTTCTCTCTTCTTTTTAACAATATGCCAAATGCACACTAGGTGAATTGACAGAACTGGTTCATAAATCCCTGGGCAGACTGCATTTTTTTCGGTCCTGTTGTATTGATTCCATAGGTCTAGCCCAATGTCCAGCCATAGCCTTTCTGGGCTGATCAGCCTCATAGCCTGTTGACTGTTGAACAGGGGCCAATCCCCCTGCAATAGGCCCAGTCAGATATTGTCAAAGCATAAAACAAAGGACATGCCACTGGCATTGGCTCTGGGGCTGGAATTAGATCAGGAAAGGCACTTCCTCTGTGATCTGAGGTAGAATAAAACTTGAGTTTGAGTGTCCAGTTGTGTCCAGAGGTGAGGGTTAACAGCAGAGAATGTATCCAAGAGATATGTACGTGTATGGGGCCAAAATTCTGTAATAAATCCAGGGTCCTCAAGTCAGGTGAATGCAAGACCAGTGCAAGACCAGTGTGAGGGTCAAGGTAGAAATGAAGCCAAGGCTCCCAGAACACTGAACATGAATCGACCTGTGTTGTCTAGAACTTGTTTTTATTTGGCCACAGAATAAGCTGGCCAGAGTTAAAGGCATAGGGTTTGTGTAAATAAATAGCAGCTATTAAGTTCTGAGATCCTCTGATCTGCTCCAATTAGTACCTTATCCTTGGTGCTGGGGGACCAACTCTGTTATGGTAATAGTCTCCTGCAATGAATTTTCTTTCCTTACTGGAAATATGATTTATTCTGAGAATGTTAAGACTTTGGTGATAGGAGATAAGAATGTCTTATCAGGACTTCAAAGGATCCTGACGGCCATTGTTTAACGGTACGATAAATGTACTGTCAGGTTAAAGAAGAAGACTGCTTTGAAAAGTAGTTAGATGGTCATGAATTGTTTGTGAATGAGGCTGAGGTAGAGTAGGTAGAGAGGTTCTTTCCTTGTCCGTTAGTATAGAAGCAGTTTTTCCCTTTGTGAGCCTTGAACACAGCAAGGAACATCAAGGCATTTCTAGGTTGATAAAGACTAAGAATTATCTTCCTTCACACCAAAAAACACTTCAAAACATAATATATGGTTGTTTCTATAGGGCCATGCCATCTTAAAAAGCTGCAAAGAGCTGGAATGGTAGGGAATGACAGTGCTATCCAGTCATTTATTGGTGGTGGTAAATACATTTCTACGTATTTCTGATATTACAGATATTCTGTGCTAATTCTAAAAGCCATAAGAGAACTCAGTAGTGTGGAAAGACTGGAAGGAAAGTGCACTTCTCCTTCTGAAAAGGGCATGGGGAGGCATAAGCACCATCTTTGCTTCACCAATGGATTTGCAAATAAGACATTTTCCCCAAAGTAGATAATCAAAGAGGAAAATATGAGAATTTAATTCCCCAACTCTTCCAGTGGAGTTCAATAGCAAAGTCATTGTATAAATGGCAGTCCAAAGGTTGTGATAAAGAATTCAGGTATATTAGGGTACTTAAAAATAAATAAACTGAGTCCCTTGCTGGTGAAGAAATTGAAGCTCCAAAATGTCAAGTGGTTTGCCCGAAGCTACTGATGGCCTGAAGTGGTCCCCAATACCGTAACACTTAATGGGTTGCCAGGCTGATTGTTTCATAGAACAGAGGTCCTTCTAATCAAGAGGGTTGTGTAGAACAAAGCATCTTCCTCATTCACCACAGGAAAGCTGTTTCCTTCTGAGGCCTACTGCTTAGTCTTGACTTATTCAGGTGATCAGTTATCTCATGGCTCCTCCCATTCACTGCTGGTTTCTTTCCCTGTTTGTAGTCAGTTCTTGGGAGGAGAGAAAAATAAAGGGGGTAAAACACATAGTCATTCTTCTGCCTATTAGTGGTTTGGTAGGCAGCTTGTGGGGAGAGAGCGTTGGTGGAAAGATTAAAATAATTTGTGGGGCTTCCCTGGTGGCGCAGTGGTTGAGAGTCCGCCTGCCGATGCAGGGGACACGGGTTCGTGACCCGTCTGGGAAGATCCCACATGCCGTGGAGCAGCTGGGCCCGTGAGCCATGGCCGCTGAGCCTGCGCATCCGGAGCCTGTGCTCCGCAACGGGAGAGGCCACAACAGTGAGAGGCCCGCGTACCGCAAAAAGAAAAAAAAATAATGATAATTTGTGGTGATTACCTGTGGATTTTATTTGTTCTAAAATATTAATGACAGAACAGAAAAATTGAGAGTTCAACTAAAAATACATTGGTACTCATGTTGCAAAACCTCCAGTGTTTCATGACTAAAAATTTAAATGTTGAATCTTATTCAACCACATAAATCACTAAGTTTTAGTCTGAGTTTAGTTCATGATTTATACTCCTGTTGGAAACAGTGTTTTAGACGTTAAGTTTTGCATTTGTAAACGCGTATAGGAGTGTGAGTGAGTGAAAGAAGGTAAGTTCCCAGGCTTTTCTAAGCTGAGAATGTGAACCTACGTGTGAACAAATGCCTTCCTAGCCGATACTGGGTGTAAACCACTCGAAATTTTGGAGGAAGGCCAACATTTCATCATCTTGGCTGATCTTTCTGTATAATGCTCTTGAGTGCCACCAGGGCAATAAAATGCCAAAGGCTTGTTCGAAATGCCAATGATAATACACCTATTTTCATCTAGCACAGCCACTGTAGTTCACGAAGTTACTTTCCCAACTGAAAAATGCTGGTGAACCAGCGTGGTGAGGCCCAGATAAGTACCTGCTTCCAGTTACTGGCAAACAGCAAAGACAATGAAACTTCAGTATTGAGTCACTTGTCAGCTGGGCAGGCTGACTTCAACTCCTACCACTGAGTTTTCAAGCTGCTTAGGATTTTGCCATATTGAGCTTAACATATTAACTCTATGTTAATAGAGTTGTGCTGTTAAATTCTAGAAGAACCAAATGCTTTTAATAGAGGCTGAAGGCCTATATTCTGGAGCATGTGCAATACTTATCATTCTAGTTTCTGAACTGAAATTGGGCTGTCAATGCCAGGAGGGGAGATTATTACACGCATTGATGCATTGTGAGCAGACAAAATGCAATTCCTCCTTGTTGGTTAAGAACCTTTGCAAATACCGAGTCAGTCTCCCACACACATGAGTCTTCTTCATCACTTCAGTGGGAGTTTTATGTGGGAATTAAGAAGAGAAAAATGTCACTCAGGGTGTGTGTCTGATCATGATTTAATATCTAAGCCAAGAAGTCCTCAGAGAGTGAAAGCTCCTACCCACGTAACAGTAAATCATGAACACATGCAGCAACGGGTCTTAGAAGAAGCCTCTGCAGCGTTTGGATGGAATGAGCTATAAGCTTTGTCATTTTATATTTGATAAACCTAAACGGACATTTACAAGAGAGCTTTATATTAGGGTATTTAATTGAGTACAAATGATAGAACGGTCAATCCTTTGTTCTCCCTTTGTAGGAGGACCATAAAAGTCCCAGCTGATATTTGCTGAGAGAAAAAAAAAAGCCTAAAATAATTTAAATGCCTTCATGGCCTAAAATAGCAGAGTGGGAGGAAATGTGCAGAATGTGTGTGAGAACTGAGGGCTTCCTTGACTAACTAACCAATTAATTATACCTTTCTGTATGATTAAGATGCATTCATTGAAAATAAGAGTCCATATAATTTTGATTACTGTTAAAACAAATACAAACACTAAATAAGCACAGCCATGTTTTATTAAAATGAATAGTGGAGCTTACAGGATCAATTCATGGTATTTAAATGCAATACCACCTTCATGGGGCTGTTTCCCATGGGGTAATTACATGACTCAGTCCACCAGATACCCAGCTGAGCCGAAGAAGCAGATTTACAGGGAGTGAGGAGAGGTTAGCCTGTGATTCCTTCTGCTTGGCTTTTGAGTTGCTGAGTTAGTGTAGACCTGGGTGTGATCCCCAGCCTGCACCACTAAGAAGTCTCCTCAACAGGAAGGGGACGTTTGTAACTAAAGAGGCAGTCATGCTGTGACTCTGGCCCTATTCATGTTTGAAAACTAAAGAAATGAGAGAAACACTAAGAATGAAGCTTTATGTAACTTTATCCAAGATGGCCTGGAGAGGCCATATTGACTCTACAAGGGCTGGCGCCAAGGATGCCCCTCTGTAGGGCATGCTGAGGTCCCACCAGGATGGAATCCACCATTGTTCTTTAATGGAAACACATTCCAGCTGTGCCCCTGGCTCCTTACGCTACGGTATGGTAGGTTTCATCACCTGCAAGGAGAGATATCTTGACTTATAACTTTTAAATATCTTAGCTGTAGCTCCCAGAAGCAGTCCATGCAACATTTTGCGGGTAGAACAGATCACGTTTAAGACTTTACATGAGGGCCCTTAAAGTTATATTGGGGAACTTTTTCAGGCAGATAAATAAAACAGAACATCGTGTTTCACATAGGATTTTACCAACACAGCAGCATGCTTGTGCTGATTTTATCTAGCATGGCACTTTTTGATTTCTTACCATCATAACTGTGGACTGAGTTCTGGCTTTTTTTTTTTTTTTTTTTTTTTTTTTTTTTTTTTTGCGGTACGCGGGCCTCTCACCGTTGTGGCCTCTCCCGTTGCGGAGCACAGGCTCCAGACACGCAGGCTCAGCGGCCACGGCTCATGGCCCCAGGCGCTCCGCGGCATGTGGGATCTTCCCGGACCGGGGCACAAACCCGTGTCCCCTGCATCGGCAGGCTGACTCCCAACCACTGCGCCACCAGGGAAGCCCGAGTTCTGGCTTTTATATATGCTGCTCTCAACCACTGGATTCTCTAACTTTAAACTGGATAAGTGTGCATGCACATGAGTGTGTGTGATGTGTATGTTTTTAAAAACTTTTGTTTTCTTCAGAACAGTTTTAGGTTCACAGCAAAATTGAGAGGAAGGTACGGAGATTTTCCATGTACTCCATTCCTCCACACGTGCACCGCCTCCCCTATCATCAATATCCCTCACCAGAGCAGCGCATACAAATACAGCAATGCAACTGATGAACCTATGTTGACACATCCTAAGCACCTGAAGTCTGTAGTTTACCTTAGGGTTCAGTATTAGTGGTGTACATTTTAGGGGGTTAAACAGAATGTGTATTGACATGTATTCTTCATTATAATAGCATAGAGAGTATTTTTGCTGCCCTAAAGATCCTCTGTGCTCTGCCTAGTCATCCCTTCCTTCGCCCACAAGCCCTGGAAACCACTGACCTTTTCACTGTCTCCATAGTTTTACCTTTTCCAGGATGTCATATGGTTGGAATCATACAGTAGATAGCCTTTTAAAATTGGATTCTTCTGTTTAGTAATGTGCGTTTCAGTTCCCTCTTTTTCATGGCTTTATAGCTTATTTCTTTTTAGCACTGAATAATATTCCTTTGTCTAGAATGAAATGTACCACAGTTAATTTATCCATTTACCTATTGAAGGACATATTAATTGCTTCCAAGTTTTGGCAATTATGAATAAAACTGCTATAAACGTGTGTGTAGGTTTTTGTGTAGATATGAGTTTTCAACTCCTTTGGTAAATACCAAGGAGCCATAATTGCTGGCTTGTCTGGTGAGATATATTTAGTTTTACAAGAAACTGCAAAACTGTCTTCCAAAGTGGCTGTACCATCTTTTATTCCCATGAGCAGTGAATGAGCATTCCTGTTGCTCCACATCCTCACTATCATTTGGTGTTGTCAGTGTTCCGGATTTTGGCTGTCCTAATAAGTGTTAGTGGTATCTCATTGTTTTAATTTGCATTTCCCTGATGACATATGATGCAGAGCATCTTTTCATATGCTTATTTGCCATCTGTATATTTTCTCTGGTGAGATGTCTGTTGATGTATTTGGGCCGTTTTCAATTGGGTTCTCTGTTTTCTTATTGTTGAGTTTTAAAAGTTCTTTGTATATTTTGGATAACAGTTTTCAGATGTGTCTATTGCAAATATTTTCTCCCAGTGTGTGGCTTATTTTCTCACTGTTTTTGCAGAGTAGAAGTTTTTGATTTTAATGAATCCAGCTTATTATTTCTTTCATGAATCATGACTGTGATGTAATATCTAAAAAAATCACCACCATACCCAATGTCATCTAGTTTTTCTCCTACAAGTTGTGTTTTTAAATTGGGTCTCTCCACAAGTATAATATTTTTCCTCTGCAGATATAAGCATTGCCATTCTCTCTTCCCTCACCCCAAGATGGAATTATGAGTGGGAAGGAAATCTAACTGGCATGGACATTGTTACACAAAAACCCAAAGCAATGCCAATTGGCAGAGGGAAGGAAGATTCTTAGTGTTTGACAATTAAGTCTTATCCTTTTGGCCAAGAAAATTTATCCACGGAAACATTGTTTTAAAAGCCTACAGTGCTATACTTTTCCTAGGTTCCTGAATATTGCTGGGAAAATCCAAGTCACATGAAGATACTTTTTACTTGTCTCCAGGGAAATCAAGCGATTGGATTATTAACTCTGGGTTATATCATAACTATACTGTTTGATGATGTGTCTGGGCATTAGAGGAAGGACTGTTGCAGACTAGCATAGGTGCTGGTTTACTTTGAAGCTGAGTTTATTTGAAAAGAACTCTTTACAAGCTTCTGTGTGTTGTATTGTTTGGCCCAGAGAGTCGATGCAAGTCTTGAAGCTGGAGGTTGTGAGATAAATAATGCAGGGTAGAAACTTGCCCCACTACTTAATCAGAATCTTGTGAATCCAAGTGGAGTGAGTCACAGACAGCCAACCAGGTAAAATAGGACTGTAAGACTGTTCTAGATCAAAGACAACAACAATTTTGGATCTAGTTGCTAAACAAAGAAAGGAAAAGAAACGAAAAAAGAAGATTCAAAAGTTTGTAACTGATTCCTGGTGAAAGACATTGTCACTCAACACAATTTTATTCACAGGTTTATTCAATAATAAATGCCAATTAAATCATAATGAATTAAATAGAAGGAATTATAAGAGTTATTATTTGCATCAACTTGCAAGTGTGTAAACACATCCTTAATGTGACAATTTCTTAGACCTTATCAAATCCCTCATCAATTAATTTTTTTCTCAAACAAGCGTGTTTGATCCTATTAGAGAAGTTTTTCATATACTGTTTTCTGGTCGGTTTTCAATAAGTTGGCACTTTATGCTTCCCCTCTTTTTTCATCCATTGTCTTTATAGTTTATTTTCTGAGTCTCTACAGGAAACAATTTACAGTATGCCTTTATTAAAAGAAAGAGCAGGGTGGAATGCCTTAAACTTAAAAATATCACATCAGTGAGAAATACTTGCCCAATATGCAGAAATATCATCAAAGTGTTATTAATAAGCAAAGTGATGGATCCTAATTACATAAAAGACTTCTGCTAACAACCCCCAGTCAAGTTAATATAAAATAAAAACTGATAATGGCATTTTTGACAGTTGAGTGGTCTCAGATATTCTAAGATGCTCAAGTCTAATATCAATGGTATTTCTCCCACATTCTATATCTTGTAAGTTTGGGTGAAAATTGTATTTAGGATGTTTATGAAGCCAAAAAGTAGACATATGTGGAAAGAGAGTTTTAAGGTCTGAATTATCTGAGGGGAGTACATAGTGATGCTTCCTGAGACTTAGGCTGGAACCAAACGTTTTGAAAATTTCCTGGTATGAAATCAATGACTTACTAAACATGTTCTAAAGTTCAGTCACCCTCTGTAGGAGACTAATTTTTCCCCAGTGTCCTGAAATGCACCTTAAAAAATAAAACTCCTTTGAAATATGCACCATCCCTGGTGGAAATAGAAATTGCAGTAATTAAACAGTGGAATAAGAAGTATGCTTTACAAGGTACTGTTAAACTAGGAGAGACCTACTCAACCTCGCCAAGAACCTCTAAGCATTAATGGAGCTTTTATTTAGATATTGTAGAGGATTCTTTTGTAAGATGCCTTTATCCTCAGACTATACCCATTTATTTGAGGAGTGGTAATATCAGACAATTATTAGATACAAAACATCTGATTTCTAGTCTCAGCCCCCATCTCTAGCAAACTCTGACCTGGTCCAGGAAAAGGACAGCCTAAATCCTCCTGCTAGCAATGGACTCGGTGACTTTGGGCAAGCCACATAGTCACTAAGTCTCCATCTATTCATCTTTAAGCTGGACTCCTCTTTGCTGTCTTCTTTATGTGGATTAAGGAGATAATATTGGTAAATTGTTTTGAGTTTCTAAGAAGAAAAGCACACTTCAGATAAAGCACCATTATGTTGTTTTGAAATCAAGCTATATCTTTGTTTCCTTCAAACATCCCTTCTACTATTGTGTTTACTTCAACTGTCAGGTGTGTCTACTATAACTGGTCAAGCCAATACTTACCTGTTATGCCTTTCTCTATTCCTGTTACTTATCCTATTTTGCATATTATTCCCAATTCAATTTCTTTGGGAATAATCTATGAATGAGCAAGTCATATCGACCATAAGAGCATGGTTTTCAGAAACAGGCTTGCGCTATAATATTTGTTAAGTGATGGTAAAACAACATCCAATAGCTTCTTGTATTTTTTTTTTTTTTTTTTTTGCGATACGCGGGCCTCTCACCACTGCGGCCTCTCCCGTTGCGGAGCACAGGCTCCAGACGCGCAGGCTCAACGGCCATGGCTCATGGGCCCAGCCGCTCCGCGGCATGTGGGATTCTCCCGGACCAGGGCACGAACCCGTGTCCCCTGCATTGGCAGGCGGACCCTCAACCACTGCGCCACCAGGGAAGCCCAGCTTCTTGTATTTTGAAATGGTTATGTACAATAAAAATAATAATTAATGTTGTAAATTTCAAGTACACCTTTCATCTGATCATCTCAAAGTATTTTAGAAACGCTAATTAAACTCCACAACACCCCCTGTACCATACATATTATTATTTCCATTTTGCACGTGAAGAAACTGAGGTTCAACAAGGTTATGTGACTAGTGCAGGACACAAAATGAGTCAGTGTCAGGAAGGGGATTTAGTGTTTCCAGCGCCCAGTCAATGAGCTAATTATTGCTCTGATTTCAAAGATGGAAGGTATGACTGACTCCCGGGATTCAGGAGTGGCATGTCAGTGCTTAGGTTATCTGGTGCCTTCGTTCTCCCATTGATTTCTGTTCTTAACTTTTGGAAGGTTTTCTGGCTTCTCAAACTCAAGCATCAGTGAACAAAATAGAGCTTGGCATAGGCTATAAAGCTCAAATTAGTTAATGTTACAATATCTTTAGCCTAGCAAAAATATCTAGTGGGAACGAATGTTGAAAGTTAGTACTAACCTGATGGGGTGAATTACCTGTTGATTTTCTTATCCTGCTGTGCCCCATGCAGTGCTGTAGCAGAAAGGTTTAGTACACTAAGTAGCATTTTTATCACTAGAGAAAGAATAATCTGTAGTGTTGATTTAATTTGCTTTAAATCATAAGAATTAGAAATTGACTACCTAGCATTAATAACCTATATATCCTATGAACTGACTCAGAGAGTTGGGGTAGACTGCAGTCCGTAACCTTAGCTAGGTCACACCTGTTTCTCAGTTTGGGTGGGTCAGTCTCACCTCAGAACTGCCTCTCCAGGCTACTTTGGGGTTGTTTTGAAGATTCTAACTCAAATGACTTTTTCTTCAAAGTGTAGCAACATTTTTCTTCTCACGAATAAGTTTCTAAAACTTTTCTTGTCTAATTTATGGAATCATTTAATAAAATCCTTATTAGGAGTGAACAGTTTCAGCCCAGACACTTGAATTTATCCCTGTGGTCAGCTCGGCACCACAAGTACAGAAAATCCCGGTGATTTCTGTAGGCAAGCGAGGCAAAATAGCTCAGTACTTCAGAGTCCTAGTTTGGATTTAATCCCGGCTAGGTTTCTTACTAGTTGTAGGACATTGGGCAGATTACTAAATCTCTTTGAGCTTGTTTTATCATTTGTAAAATGGAAATACTATTTCTATATCCTGGGTTTATTGTGCAGATAAATTGAGATAGTGTAGGAAAATCCTGAACGTGATACCTGGCATATGATAGGCAATCAGTAAATGGTGTTAATATTAATACTAGTCTTTTAATTACTCCCTGAATTTACAAGGAAATGATCCTAACAAAGACTGATGTTATATATGGAGATTTGGAAAGAATAAAAAGACAGAGTAAGTCCAAAATAAAATAGGTTCTAAGCTGAACCCTCCGGCATTTGTGTCTGGAGAAACAAGGTGAAAAGGTGTTGAGTGTGTGACCAGACGGCTCTTAGAGACTGAAGCAGGAGCGGATGGCACATTAATTACAGGAGAAGGCAGGGTATATAAATTGGCACAGAATATTATCGTGCTCTTTCTCTCACAAAAATGTTATTGTTACTTTGGGGTATTACAATGGAAAATTGTTCTCAGTAAGTCCAGCTTTTCCTTTGATATTTCCTAGGGAATTGCACTTGGCTCAAGCATTTAACGTTATTTTCAAAGAAGTTTTGAAAATGTTTGTGAAAATAATAAGACCAAAGTTAAAGCTAATGTAAAATAAAGAATCATTCCAGGTGGGGCTGGGAGTGAAATACAAATAGCTCTTCGCTTAATAAAAAAAAAAGACTGATTCATTAAATACATATTTGCCATTTAGATATAAAAGTGCTTGGGAAGGAGAGGGGAAGATGCTTTCCTTTTGGTCTAAGGACAGCAGATAGGAGACATGAAGCCATTTTCTCTTTTCCTAACCTTGCAGGAAGATCCGTACAGTCTGAATTAAGTCCACGAGACAGAAAATCTCATTGAAATTTATAATCCAGGATTCCAGAATAATGCATGAAAATGAAATTTGTGATAGTTGCAAGCACTAGAATACTAATCTATCAATCAATACATAGTCTGCAGCTCACACCAAAATCTTTATTCATTTTCAGATGATTATCCCACCTGATTTATCATTCTGTCCCTTCACTATTTACATGCTTACCGCACTTCAGTACCTGCCTTTAGATGGGTCATTGGAGAATTTTAATTCTTCTCTCACTAATTCTATAGATTATTTATTTCAGGGTTACCTCTTCATTGGTTTTCCTATTTCTAGTTTCTTCCTTATTCAATCTATTCATCACAATTGCTGCCCAAAATGATCAAAGATGAAAATCCCAGAATATGCTGATATCATTGCTCAAATTAAAAGCCTTCGGAATCTCCTTAGATCTGCAAAGGAAAAAAAAAGTTTGAACTTATTACCATGGCATTCACATCCCTTCAAAATAAGCACCCAACCTAGTTTTCAGATTTGATCACAGATTATCCCCCCGCCTAAAAACACTTTCTACTTCGTGCCATTCAAGCAGTCAACATTAGTATTGATGTGGCAAAACCAAACCACTTGGAGAGGTGATGAAAGAGAAAAGTCTGTGTGGCACACCAGGTTCTAGCACATAACAAGAAAGAGACTGAGGACAAAAATCAAACCCGGAGCCCACATGGCTTGATGAAGAGACTAGGCCAAAAGAGGAGGAAGAACACATGGCAGGTTAAGAATTTGCGTGGACTTATGATCATTGTTATTACTGTTACTGCTACAATTCTAATTGATTTTTTATTCTATTAGCTGGTCTCAGTAGAATACAAGCCTGAAAGCAACTTTACACTTTCTTACCCACTCCTTAATGTAGACTGCGTAAAGCCCTTGTACCCCATGCCTGGATGAAATAGCTTTCCCAGTCACTCTTAAATAATAAAAAGACTCCAGTTAGTTTCAAGAATTAAAGAGTTCAGTCCAGTTTTAAAGGAGGTCTTGGCCATGGAGTTATCAGAAAGGGCAGTTAGCAAGTAGAGAGAAGGTAAGCGAGGCTAGTCTAGTCGTCACCTGTGTTTCTACCCTGTGGATGAGGGACTCATGACTGTTGAATTTTTCTTTGGGGGATACATTTGTGGGATCCTTGGAGTTCCTTTGCTCATGATCTCAGGCTGCAGTAAGTTTTATGAGTAATAATTATCAGTTGCTGGTCACTTTCAATTGTCTACCGCATCCCTTGGGCTTCTCAAGGGCCACCTCACCACAGGGAGCACAATGTCCTCTTGGAGAGGGTCTGTTTTGGATTGAGTCAGAATGGTTTTTTTTTTCCCCCCATGGGATTCACATCTAGAAACAGGGAAGTAAACCCCTTTTCCAAGTCATAGATGAAGAAACACTGCCATCCCACACAGCTCTCCTTTTCTTTGTTATGAAAGAGCAAAGTCTTTCTTCCCTCTTTTTCACTGTCCAGTCTTTCACCTTTAAATGTTTTCTAAACCCCAAACACCAGTCCCTATGTCCCCCAGAATCCTGGAGATGAATGTCAAGCTCTCCCTTTAGTCACTTGTCAACCTGTTAAGCTAAGTCTGAAGTGAGGCTGCAGCTCTTCCCTACCTTCATCTAAGGAGAAGTAAAATACTCAGCATCTTTTTCCAAAGAAATTTTCTCTTTTGATTTTTTTCAACCTCAATTTTTATATAGCTGGAGGAAGTGATCACCTGATCCTGGTAGCACTGGCTTGGAGCCAGTTCTCTTCTAATCTTTTTGAGATAGTTTAGCACCCTACTTTAGACTTTGCAGATAATGTGGTATCTGCTATTTCGTTCTTGGCTTTTGCATCTCTGCCAAAATTCCAGGGCAACAGAAAGAGTTACATTCAACGTTCAACATCCCATGACTCTCTGGTGGTAGCTGTGGAAGTTTTTTGGTTTTTTTTTTCTTATTGAAGTATAGTTGATTCACAATGTTTCAAGTGTACAGCAAAGTGCTTCAGTTATATATATATGTATATTCCTTTTAAGATTCTTTTCCATTATATGTTATTAAAAGATATTGAATATAGTTCCCTGTGCTATACAGTAGGTCCTTGTTATTGATATTTATCTATTTTATATATAGTAGCGTTATCTGTTAATCCCAAATTCCTAATTTATCTCTCCTTCCACACACCCCCCCCCCTTTCCCCTTTGGTAACCATAAGTTTGTTTTCTATGTCTGTGAATCTGTTTCTGTTTTGTGTATAGATTCATTTGTATTATATTTTAGATTCCACGTATAAGTGATATCAATGATACTTGTCTTTCTCTGTCTGAATTACTTCACTCAGTATGATAATCTCTAGATCCATTCATGTTGTTGCAAATGGCATTATTTTATTCTTTTTTATGGTCATTTGGCTGTGGCACTTCTTTTGAAGGCCCGTGTTTCGCCTCCCTCTGATGGGCCCAGACCTCCACGGCTGGCCTCTGCTAAATACGGTCAGGCCTTTGGTAGTTGCTTAGATAGTTCTTTCTGCCTGGGATGCCCTTCCCCACCTTGCAAAGGTCTCCATCCTCTAAGATTCTGCTCAAATACCGTCTCTTTCGTACAACATTTCTGAGCTCCCTTGGTCAGGAGCAATACTAATCCAAGCTGTGTTTACCTACTATTTAGGGATCACATAATGAAAATTCTAGGCTTTAGAGTAAGACAGACCTGGGTTTAAATTTGAGCTCAGCATCTTACTAGCTCTGTGTGACCTCAGACAAGTCCCTTCAGCTCTGTGAGTTCATCTGAACACACAAAGGGAAAGTAACCTCTTATTATTTGTGGTTGTATAAATAATCATTTATATAAAGCAGTGTACAACGTCTCAATGTGGTCAGTACTCAATGTGATGGGTAAGTACGTAATGTAACAGTTAGATTGTTAATACTATGAATAGTAAGTACTGCTCCTATGACCACTTCTAGTACTGGTACTTCTGCTATCACGTCAGAAGTAAGATAATCTGAACGCAGCAAAATGGAAGACTGTTGCTACACATCTAGTTTGACTTTTCATTCACTGCCACCTGCCAGCCGCTAGGCCAGGTTCTCTATATACACTGCACAATATAATTCTCCCAACCTCCCTATGAGGTAAGTGTAATAATTTCTTTTTGATGGTTGAGGAAACTGAGGTTCAAAGAGAAGAAGTAACTTACCCAAGTTCCCACAGCTAACAAGGGACAGAGCCGAAATGGAAAACCTAGGTCTGTCTGCCTCGCATCAAAGCTTGTGTGAGTAGCAACCACGTTGCACCGTGGAGTCCTAAGGCTCTTCTCGTGTATTTGCTCAGTGCCCAGGTTATACAAAGCAGCATCACCTACTTTAGTGCTTTCTGGGCCTGTTAATTCCAGCACGGCTCTACCTCTAATGTGATTTCAATTCTGCAAAAATTTCCTGGCATAAAATAACACCTAGAGGGGTGGGATAGGGAGAGTGGGAGGGAGGCTCAAGAGGGAGGGGATGCGGGGATATATGTGTGCATATGGCTGATTCACTTTGTTGTACGACAGAAACTAACACAGTATTGTAAAGCAGTTATACTCCAATAAAGACCTATAAAAAAAATAACACTCGAAATTCCCATGAGTGTATGGTGGGAGAATCTTTGTAAGCCTTCCTGGTTTTAGGCTGTGAGTTCCTTAAAAGAGCACCTTCCTCCGTCTCCCCTCTTCCCAGCAGCCTTTACAGTGGCTACCTGGGTCTCCCTATCTGACGGACTCTTCCCTACAGTACCTGCAACTTTAAATGAACAGCCTGAGCTCATCCAGGCTGTGCTGTTAAATTGTGTCATGCTTGCTTAATATGGATGGCACGTTCTCCCAGGAAACTGGAAGTGCCAAGTGTTATTAATTTCCCCTCAGTGTTCCAGTTTTGTCACTGGCATAGCTTTCCTTTCCAACTGTGAAAGATACTGCATTTTCAAGTGCAAAGACTGAGTAAGAACGTGTGAGGGTGGAGGCATCAAACGCCCCATCTCCCCCCTTCTTGACCCGTACGGTCTTGCTACCTGATTACCTCCAGAGCCATCCCAGACTCCTTGGTGCTCTATGTGATCTGGCAGATGGGAGACCCTGCTGTTAACCTGAGCCCCCTATTTCTCCACGAACACGCGAGTTGCATTTTTATGTTGTTTTTTTCTCCTTAACGAGGATGTTGCTTGCTGACAGCTTGAAGTGGCCCTCAAATTCCCAAAGATTGCAGTTCAGTTTAATTTCAGGTAGATCAAAATATTTGGCAAGGACACTTTCCCTCTCCATATGTAGATCAACTTAGGGACTCAGAGAAATGACAAATGGTTCACCTGAGTTCTCAACAAAATGTTTGTTAAGATTTATTGGTAGATTTGAAATAAATGCAGGGGCTGGCTTTTTGGTGGGTAACCCTGAGATGTACCAACTTAAAAGCTACAAGTGCTTTATGGTTCCTGCTAAACATTTTTGGTATAGAATACTCCCATTACTAAGGAGCCTATTAATATTTTATTTTTCTCCTCAACTTGGGGTAGGGGTAGATATGGGGAATAATTAAAAACCTTGAAAAAACTCAACATAGAAATATCTGTAATTGAAGAGAAGATAGCATTATAAAGAATAATTGGATACATATATATGTGTGTGTGTGTGTGTGTATGTCAGTTGTATTATATATTTTATACATTTATATCATATATATCAATTGCTCTCTATGTGATATATACTACTGATTTTCTGCATAGTATCAAGCTATTTTCCCTTCTCTCTGTCTCTATAGTAACAGTTCCAGTTATATATATAAAACTGGATATATATATGTAATTGGAGATGTATATATATGAAATTGTATATGTATATTTTTGATACCCTGTGTAGAAGACTCCATTCCTTTTGCCTATGAAGTTTCTTATCCATTCTTTAAGAAAGACATGGGTGGAAGAGCGCGTCTTCTGTACACCTTCTCCATGCTCCCAAGCAATCTTGCCCACTTCCTGTTTTCTGTTCCCCTGGCACTTTGCACAAGCAAAAGGCTTCTTCAGCTTGTTACACAGTAATTCTCTACTCACTGTTCTGTGTACTCACCTGACCCGTGTCTCCTTAAGGGCAGGGACCGTGTTTACACTTGGACTTCCCAACACGTGGTAGGTGCTCAATAACTATTATATTAACATGTCCCTTCGTAGAGTAATTTGAATTTTAACAGCGATACCATGATAAACGTTAAGTTGCAATTATATATAGTATCATTACAGTTTGGTGTATCTCAGTTCCAAAAATGTTTGGCTTCAAAGAGGAATACAATTTCAACATAAAATGTGTTTGGTCAGTCCATTCATTTACTACTGATATTGAAGAGTGAATATAATCATAAATCTATGAAACATCTTTGGATATTCTGTGTCTCCTTTTTAATCTTGGAAATTTGGAAAAGTAAAAATAATCATACACATTCCTCAGAATTGTGGTGGTGAGGATAATTTTATGAAATTCTTTGACTTCGCATCCTGCACTGAGTTTCTTCCATCTCAGATCAGACTCACGCCTGTCATGGAGTTAAAGGTCTAGTGGGTGGGTCCCACATGTGCTAATGCCATGTCATTAACTGTGGGGAAGGCAGAGGCTGTATTGCTTAGTTCAAGGAGATTAAGCAATAGCTCTTTATCCTAGAGAAATAGACTTTGCACGGTGTAACTCCACATATCCTTCCAAGAATTCTGCAAACTTTCTTCCTGAGGACTGGAACACGGAGGCCTACATCACTCAGTCTTCCCTTCAGTTAGTTCGGTCTGTTGTCAGTGCTGTTTGGTTTGCCTTTTCAGATTCCAGATCTTTGGCTTCCCTGCCAAATGTACGTACGTATACACATACATACACATACACAGATTGCATACATACAAACACACATATGCACATACATAAACAAACATGTATACACTCAAATACACTTACCACCACTTATACATACAGATATACACACACAAGCACGGGTACCCATATGTAGATACATAATTACTCAAACACATGATATATGCAAATGCATACACACACAGACGTGAATACACACGAACACACACACACACACTTATGTAAGCACATGTACACGTGCACACATGCCTACATACCCATACGAATCACCTTAGACGCTTTGCCTCATTACTTAAATTTTTTTCCTACTCTTCTCTTAACATCCCTAAGAAATTCTGGGATATGGGGAAGGAACAGAGTGCTGTTATTTATTCTCTCCCTTATGATTCTAAGAAAGGTTTGCTGGCATTTCCACACCCACTTGGGGTGAGTTACCTGCAATCTCCAGGCTAGTGGCTGTCAGGAAAGGCCTTCCTCTCCAGCACTGTGTGGTCAGTCCTAACGTGTCTCCTCATGGCTTTGCTAGACTGGCATTAATATTGGCTAAGACCCAGGCTCGTTCATTTGCAGCTCTTAAAATGAAGCCACTGGGGACCAGGGGTCTCAGTGAACACTAGGCAACCCTGAGGCCTAAACCCATTACCTGTCACTGGCAGGATGTGGACTTTTATTTGTCCCTAGTCTTCCTGCCCAAATAGGTGGAATGGGCTTAGACTGCAATTTCAGTGACATATATATCACTTAATATAAGTACCACATTTCTTCACAGCAAAGGCTGTTAACTGTTAGAATTGTTTCCCAAGAGAGTTTGCTGAATCTGTATAAAAGTATTTGAAAGTGGGGGCATTTTCTATTTATCTGGGAGAGCATCTAAGTGGGTGAATTATTCAGACAGCTTTTTAATGTCCTAAGCACAAACATTACCAGAAGCTTCCTGGGAAGTCCTTTTTTAGCACCTGGCAAAATATTTTATGATTTCAAACACCAAACCAGTGGACATAAAAACCTAGACTTAAGGTGGTTTTCGTCTCGTGCTCTTCAATTAGACATTTTATGTCAGTGGCAGAACTGCTTAGCCCCTGTTGCACCTCAGTGTTATTTCAAGAGAGAAGTGTACAGTGGCTTATCAGCCAGGAGCCGTTTGAAACCTCAAGTCTAGTGACAGTTGTAGTATTGATGTCTTTGGCAAGTCCCTCTCTCTCTCTTTATGCTCTTTATTTTTGTTTCTCAACAGGCAGACCTCATGTCTTAAAGGTATTCTTTGAAAATTTCATTAAGCCCTGTTGGTGCAGCGCTCCAAAGATTGTTCTGCTTTGTGGGAATGAAGTTACAGAATGCCTTTGAAACCACTAGCTGTAACTCTATCACTGAAAAATGATTCACTGTTTATTGTTCACTGCTTAGTATTGTGGTCACTCAGTATTGTTTTAAAAATATAATTTGGGAATTCCCGAGAATTTCTGGGGATTTGAATTTCTCATTGCTGAATCTTGAAGCCTAGTATGTGTCAGGAACTTGCAAACACCAGATCTTGTCATTTGCTTTTTCCTCTGTGTGAAACACTCTTCCCCATCACTGTTTCTGGCTAATTCTGATTCATCCTTTCTGTCTTAGTATAAATGTCACTTCATCTGGGGAGCCTTGCCAGATCCTTAGACTATACCACTTCCCTCACTGGTCTTCTAAATTGTGTATCTTAACTCACTTCACCCTTTTGGTAATTGTTTGAATGATTGTTTAATTGCTACTCCAGTCCCTGTGCAATGAGCTCTGTGAGGGGAGACCCTAGGAGTGGCCAGCAGTCTTGTCCATCACTATATCCCCAGTGTCTGGAGAGTGACTGACCTGTACCTGGCCCTTAAGTGGTGAATGAATGAATGAGTAGATCAATGAATTTACTGAGCATGCGCTGTTTGCCAGGCGCCAAGCAAGGTGCTAGGGGAAGAACTGATAAATGAGACTTGAGGAGCTTGCCTTCTAGTGTAGAAGAACACAGAGGAACTGAGCATTAAGGTGTGCCAGTTGCCGCATGCAGGTATGTACCGAGGCCTGAGGGGGGCCAGGCTTGCGCCTCCCCCTAGACATCAGGACACATTTCGGGAAGCTGGGTGAATGACGTTCTGAAGTTCAAACTTTGAAAGGCTTTGTAGTATTGAGGTAAACTTAGGCATTAAAAAATATATGCACTAAGCAAATGTTTACCATGCACTTGTTGCGAAGGAAATGATTCCTAGGCGCTAGGAAAATCACTTTTATGTTCCTTGCCATTTAAGGAATGACTTAAATGTGAAAAACATGCATTTGTTTTCTTCAAAAATTAGTGTCTAGGCTAGGCCTAAGTATGATTTAGTAGAATTAAGGAAAAGTGTTCTAATAAATAACTGTGTCTCTCTGTTTAAACTATAGCAGTTTCCCTTGAAAAACCTTTGGCTTTTTCTTTTTGTTTTTCCAAATAAACGAAAGCTGCTATAAAGAAATCCATTGACAGGAAAATGGCTGATAATTAATATCAAAGTTCTGTCACTCTGGGATCCTGTTATCCACCAGAAGCCCTCGAAAGAGGTGAGCTGGTAACATAGATGGTGAAATGTATGCTTTCAAAGGTAAAAGTGACGTTATGTTTTTGAGACTTGTCTGAAAGAAGAGGCCTCCCTGAGAACATGAGCACACTCTTAGAGTTTTCTCATTCTCAGCAGGCAGTCTGGTCTGTGGTCTTACTCCATCCTTTCCAGGAGAGGCATCCTTCTAACTGCACCAGCCCACTGCATATCTTCCCTCCTCCAAGAGGGACCGGAGATGTCACGAACATATCCTACCCTCCTTACCCTGGGGCTTGCAGTGGCCGTTCCTGAGAAGCAGGTGTGGACTGGAAAGAAGCTGTGGGGCTCTCTCTGGCCACATGTGGCATCTGTGAGAAAGAATCCAGCCAGACAGAATAACTAAGCTCTCTGAGAGAGCCTGAATCTGCTTTGAAGAGAGGAATTGCACAAAGGAAGTTCCTGCAAAGAACACACTTCTCATGCGCCCTCTCATTTGTCCTGGAAGTGTCAGCCTCTGTCTTAAAACCTCCAGGCTCAGAACCTGGGAAGATTGCTGCCTGACTACTGCAACCTGTAGGACAACAATGATATAATTCAGCCTCTATGCCTGCTTCTCTGGACTTTGAGAAGGAAAGATGACAAGTCCCTCTGCATTCCATCTACCTGCTCAGCCAGCATCTCTTAGTACTTGCTATGGGCTGGGCACCGTGTGAGGTACACACCTAATAAAATCGAAACAAGTGCCTGCTCTGATAAGCTTATGCCCCAGTAAGGGAGAGAGACGGTATCAATGTAACTAGTAAACTTCTCACGTTAGGTAGTGATGAGAGCTAAGGAGAAAGCGATAAAGCAGGTGAGAGATTATGAAATGTTCCGGTCAGGGAGAGTGAAGCGGCGTGATGTGTGAGTGCATGCAATTTTAGATAGGGTTCCCCAGGAAGGGACCTCTTGGAAGAGAGGGGTTGGCCAAGTGCATATTTGGATGAAGATGTGATGTATGAGGAAGCTCTAAGAACAGTGGGGAAGCTGGTGTGGCTAAAGCAGATCAAATGTGGAGAAGAGTAGAGGAGATGAGGCAGAGGGGAGCCAGTTCCTGAGAGGCCCTGTAGGTCCTGGCCAGGCCAAGTCTTCTGGTGTGAGAGCTGTAAAGCCTTTGCTTCATTCCCAGCACATGGGCTCTGACCCAGAGCTATCTGTGGAAGCATCTTCCTTAGAAGGGCAAGTCTGCCTTCAAACAGCACCAGGATATATTTGTAATTATTTTCATGTGTTAACAGGTCTTTCTTTATTCGTTTTGGAATTGCTGATTACTGGGATTTGGTGGAACCATCAATAGGTAGTCTCCTAAATATGGAGGCAGTTTCCCACAGGTTTCCGGGATATAGCCAGGGAGATCTTGTATTGAAGCAAAAATTTAGGACAGTTGCCTTCTCTTACACAGTCCACTCCATGCTTCTCTTTGCTTGGAACTAGGCCTTCTATTCCCTCACTATTCCATACAACTTTATTCCACACTTCCATCCCCAACTGTTCCCTGTTAAGAATACAGTTGTCAGATTTAGACTGTCCCCTCCCCCTCCTGAAATGAAGCCTGATGATTATGTTTGTTATTTGGATTACAGGGGCTGGATGAAAGCTGCCCTTGCTTCTTAAAAACCCCTTCACCTTTCCTCTTCTGTGAAGTGGGTATAATGATAATCTCCCTCTGAGGGCCTCTGGGATGAACAGATGAGATATGACCGTTAAAAGAGTGAGGGCATTTCCTGGAGCTTTTCTTTTTAGTTTCTTTCTCTTTCCATGAAATAGTTTGACTCTAACCCATTTCCCTTTTGTTTCTAGCCTTATGTTCCACCAGTGTAAAAACAACGTCAATCTAGTATATAGAAAGCTGGTCAGATTTCTTTGGGGCCGATCTATTATAATGAATGGTATCCTTTTTGAAAACGAATCATTGTTACATTCATCTGTTAATTATGAATGTAATTCGCAAATATTTGATAAGTGTTACACTGTACCAGGAATCCCAGACAAAGGGCTGCCATTCCCACACATAACAGAGTATATATTCCAGCAGGAAATATAGACGTTCAATAAGCAATGGCAAGGTTTCTTAGCGGCAGAAGTAAAGAGCTCCACAGTATTGTAGAGGTGGCTAAGGGGACAGCTTAAAAGAATCTGAACCTTCTGAGGCTTAGAAACAATCCTTAGCGGTATTTGTTGTTGTTGTTACTATAAAAATCTTCCCATTTCACTAATGTTTCCCTTTACCTATTTCATCATATTGTTTGATTTCCTATTTTAAGCTTTAAAATATGCTGACTTTGTATGCATCATTATGGTACACCTCAACCTTGCCAATGGAGGTGATAAAAACCCACGTCCATACTTTGAGAGGCCCACAGCCGTCCACTGTTAGAGGCAGCTGCCTGGAGCAGGTTTTGGATTTGCTGAGCACAGTCAAAACTGGCAAGATCAAACCACCCATTTTCCAAATGACCCCAGCTTTCCTCACTGTGACTTTACCAGAAACCCGTGTGGCAAAAGTTTCCAGCTTACATTTTGTGCTACGGTAAATCACATTCTATTCCCGAGGATGCAAAACAGAAAGTTTCCTAAATTGTTGGACAGCACAGCATGTCTTTCCAAACAGCCTGCCTAGGTTTAAAAGCTACCACTGACTATTTATTAGGAACACCGTTCTCACTGAAATGAAATTCTTGGTCATACAAACATATAAAAAAATGAAGCCCAATAGTGGTTTTCTCTATCCTTGATTATCTCTTCGCTGTGCAAAGAATCATGTAGCTCTCCCCTATGTGAAAGAAGAAGAAAGGAAAAGCTCTGAAAATGCTGTGGTGCCTGAGAAGGGGGCTCTAACACTTGGACATCTTGTGTGCGAGGAACGATTCCCATCCTTATGCCGCTGTCATGGAGCTTGGATATTTACAGACCTCCTGCTCTTGACAAGTTTGTGCTAATTTACATAGTCTCACACCACTCCCAACTTATGGCAGAATACATCTCACATTTGTAACATACTCAGGGCTCCTTCGGAATTCTAACCTTGCTAGCTAGAAACACAGTTTCTAGGCAGGCAAGAAGGAGAAAGAAGCAAGGATTGGCTACATCTCTTGTTCCCTTTTCAAAGTCTGATCCCAATCAACTCTCGAAATTCTCAAGAATCCTTGAAGTTGGGGACCTGTGGCTGATGGAACTCGAGCCAACCCATGTATTGTTGCCTTTGGAAAGTGACTGCTGTGATCAGTTCTCCTTGGCCGTGTGCTGGGTCGGAGCCCTCCCAGCCTGCCCTGCCTGATGGAAGCTGTGCTTGCTCCGGGTTTCCACTAGAGACCTCTAGCTGCTCACAGGACAGCTGGGGAGCGTTCTCAGGAACGGGCGTTCCTGCAGAAGCAGCAGAGGTTAAGAGTTTGCCAGTGGCCCCTGGGAGGAGGGGAAGTTCGCCATCAAAGGAAAATCTGTATTATCTCTTTCTTTCCTTCTCATTTTTTTCTTAAACAAATTGAGGCTTATTCAAACAGCTGTGTTGTGACAAAAAAAAAAACTGAAGAAGAAAGAATTTCTGTGCCTTAAAGCAATGCCATAGAAATGCCAAAAGAGGGATTTTTTTTTTCTAGGTTGAAAAGCCCCTTCTCCAGTTGGAAGCCAGGTTCCATGCTCAAGCTTTGAGAGCCTCTCCTGTCAGTGTGAGAGAGAAAGAGCTCTGTTCACAGGTAGTGAGCTACTGGATGTTATTATGAAGCTGAACTAAATGCCTTCCATATCCCCGCATGCCCCAACCTTTTACTGCAACCCCTGGGTAGGCTTCTCCTGGGTTCTTGCCACCTTCAATGGGAGTCTGTAGCTATAATCCCATGTAACAGCAACAGATGGGACACATCTGTAAGGAGAGACTAGCAGATGAAGTTTCACCATTTTTCCAAAAAGGCAAAACACATTTATCTCCATTTGCCTTTGAATGGTATGTAATAGAAACAGAGGACCAAAGGGGGAAGTAATCTCCCTTCATTTAACCTGTGCCCCTGTGAAAAATTGCTGTAGCTTATATTTCAGAATCTGAGTGTAACTAATTTTGCTCTCTACCCATGGTCTTTACCATACAGCAGCATTAGAAAGAGAATCAAAACAGGATTAGGTCAATGGGTCTAGAAAGCCTTGCAAGAGTTGATCAAAACTTCTGCAGAGACTCTCTAACATCTGTTTTTCTCTGAGATAATTGTGGATCCTCTGCATCTATTTTTAGGAAAAAATCTTGCCATTCTCTTAGGTAGACTGTTATTTGTTCACTCATTTATTCATTCATTTATCAAGTGCCTACAATGTGCTAGTCACTGTGATTTACAAGGAGAACATAAACAAAGATGCACAAGAACTTGAATGGGGGTTCCTAACACTGGCTCCACAGATTCCTAAGAATGAATGACTCTCTTAAGATGCCTGTTAATCCTCCTAGGGGTTGTGTGTGTGTGTGTGTGTGTGTACACTTTAACTGGTGAGAAAAAGCCAAGATTTAAAACAATCCTTAAAGAGGTTGATGTAAAAAAAAAAAAAAAAGTTAATAACGATTGCAGAGGCTGACAGTTATGTAAGCAGATAATTAGAAGACTACATTAAAATTGCCATATAATAGAGCTGCTTGCAGTATCATATGAGCGCACGGGTGGAGTTATCACAAGTGTCCCTGACGCAGAGGTCAGGGAAGGCTGTAGAGAGAAGGTAGCATTTGTGTTACCTATGGAAGATGGGTAAGAATTTGCCAGGTGGCTGGAAGGGAGAAGAGATGGAAGCCATTGTGCCCTGAGGGGCAGCTCACCTCCGGAGTCTGAGGCTACCCTACAAGCTGGAGCATGATTGGCGTTTTTTTTCACTGTAGCTTGACAAATGGAGCCTGCTTTGCCATTAGTCAACTATTACAGGAATAGGAATTCCACAGGCATGCCCTGGCTGACCACAGATGGCTGAGAGCACATGTCAGTACGGAAACGCCCCAAGGCTGGTGTGGCATGATCCAAAAGATCTCCAATGCTTGGTGCTGGGCCAGGTTGCAGGGCTGCCTGACCTTAACACAAAGTTGCTGCTCTGCAGCTCTGACCTGCACTGTGGGTGGAGTACCCACTGTGGTGGACAGAGCCCCGCATGGAGGCAGGAGAGCTAGCCCCAATTCTGCACCTGGCCAGCTGCCTGCTCGCTCACTAACGCCAGCCACTCCATCCTCTTCCACATAGAAGAGTCACCATCTATTGAGAACTTCTAAATTCCAGCTTCTGTGCGGGGTGAATTACCTGCCTTGTTTCACTTAACTCTCCCAACATCCTACAAAGGAAGAGTTAGCTTCCTCATTTTCTAAAGAGGTAAACTGTGGTCAGAAAATGTTATTAACTCCTTTGAGGTCTTGCAGCTAAAAAGGTGGTGATACCAGCATGAGAACCATAGTCTTTCTGACTCCAAAGCCCATAACCATTTTGGTTCATCTCATTCGTTCTGGATAAGTCTCCATCTTGATAATTCAACTGTGTTTTAAATGTCATCATCTTGAGGCTATTGACTTATTAGTGAAATAACAGCTGCACATGTCCTTTGACACTTAGTTCTGCAGAGCCAGAGTAATGTATTAGGTATATAGTACTTATCTGGGGAGTCACAAAGCTGAATTTTTCTGCAGTTGTGCTAAATTTTGACAGTAATGACAGAATTTGATATGAAATTTACAGGATATATTTGAGGCTAAGATTAAATTGTCTTCTCTTTGATCTGGATAGTACCACTGAGATCTGATTATACCTTTAAAAGTAAATGAGTTTCACACTGTACAAGCAAATCCAGATTTTAATCTGAGAATTATTACTTTATCAGGATCTATCTATAAAGTATACCATTTGACATAATACAATAAATTGTAAGTCACAGGTCTTTTTAAGAGAAGGAGGTTGATTGGCCTAACTGATAAATATTTTAAAATTTATCTAGCACATTGTTGAATGCAATATTTAATATTTTTTCTATATTTAAAGTAGCTTATTCAATATATTTTAATTATGCCTACAGCAAGTGTTATAATCTGAGAAATGAACAGTCAACAAATGCAGTCCTTTGATAACATCTTTGGCAACTTGAGTTATTTCAAATAAAAAAGGCAGTTCTGTATCACTCTTTCCCCCAAATTTTAAACTGAGCAATTGTTTGTGGAAATTCCACAATTATTAAAGAATTCTGGTTATTGTGTTTTTCCATATTAAAAATTAGACTATAACCATATTAAAAGAGACTTCCTTCTGCTGTGTTTCCTAATCTTAAATTTGAACAGTTTGTACATCCATTATAGCACGTTATGGAAATACCTTTCTAACAAGAATGCCAGTTATAGAATCCAAGTCTAATTTGTGGATATTGTGATGTAGTAGCAATGAAGAGCCCTGTTATAGAGTAAGACTGACAGTCATTCAATTAACTTTATAATGGGAGACTCCAAAATCCCAGGTAATATTGTTAGGCACTATGCTCTAAGACAAGGCAGTTGACAAGGTATTTTCCTTTCTTGAGATTTGCAAGTCTCTCTAACTTTCAGAAACAAAACAAGTAGGTGGATATAACTCTTATCCAGCCTTTTAGTTGAAAAGTAAAAAGGCAATTAGTTACTCAGCCAAGCATCTGGCTCTTCAATAGGATATATATATATATATATATATATATACACTTATCTCCTATTGGTTCTGTTTCTCAGAGGACCTTGACTAATCTAGACCCTATTTCATTTTATAAAGGGAAGGCAAGGTGGACTTGGCCATAGATCCCAAGAACAGTATAACTGATGTACCTTTGTTTACATTTGAATTTTTGTTTTTCTCAGAAGGGTGTAAGCTGTCCTACACTTCAGGACAGTGTGCAGATGTGACAGCAAACAAACCAGATGTTGACCCGTGGAGTGAAGTCTTAGAGATTTTACTGACCCAGCAGAGTATATAGAATAGTGCTCAGGGAGCTGTTATTATTGTCATCAGCAAGGGATTAAATCCTCCCTAGGTATGCAGTGATAAAGCAAAGAAGAATTGAACCACACCTTAGAGGATGAATTTGGGCTCCTGGAAACATTCTCAAGATTTTAGCCAGTTCTCTGTTGGTAATCAGAGCCATTAGAAACACATTTGGAAAAAGTCCTTAACCCTGATGATTCCTTCTTCTTGGCGGAACATATCAGCAAGATTGGGTAAAGTTAGGAAAGAAAGCAAGGGGCTTGGTTAAGATCAGGGAGGATCAAATTATATTTATTAATATGATATCAAATACTGTTTTGGCTTTTTGTGTATGATGAGGTTAACTTTATTTAAATTATGCATGCATTTATTTATATGAAAAATGTATGTAAAGGTACTAAATCCATTAGAGAATGAAACCAAATAATGTCCCTTAATGCTTATTTATATAACCAGTGGAGAAATTTTCTCTGGTTCCTTGAATTTACACTATGCCCACACTGCTATCTTGGAAGCTGTAATGAAATCTGGCATATAGATTCTAGCTGTGTTTATGCAGAATAACTTGAATAGGATTTAATGTCTAAAAAGAGAGTGGGTGTGGAATACTTAAAACACAGAATCAAAGGCCTATTTCCAATAACTTTCAACTCTATTAGGATAATAAGATAGGTTGTTTAAATCCATCTTTTATTTCATAGAATATTCTGCCATTGATCTAAAATCAAAATACTCTTTCCATTGGTATGACATCAGAATAAAGTCAAAGATGGAGTATGTTTTAATGATTAATGGAAAAAATTTAAATAGCTGCTAATTAGAATAAATGATACAATAACTTTCTTTTAAGGATGAGAGAAAACTTTTGGAGGTGATGGATATATTTATGGCGTACATTGTGGTAATGGTTTCACAGGTGTATGCTTATTTCTAAACTCATGAAATTATATACATTTAATATGTGCAGCTTTTTGTATATCAAGCATACCTCAATAAGGTGGTTTTAAAAAAAGAACTTTCTTTTATAACTTAAAATTAACTTTTTTTTCTGATTATAAAATTAGTAAAGGTTCATTTCAAAGAATTTGGAAAATACAGCAATTTACATAAATATTTTGTCTTAGAATATTGCTTGTGCTTGTATATTGCATCAAAACTGAAAGGATATCGTATAAATAATTGTTTCCTAATTAAGTAATTTTTAATAAAATTATACTTATGATAAATAACACTCAATTCTATTAAAAGATTAAAAGTAAAATTCATCTCTCACTCCACCCTCTATTTTCTTGAGGTAGTTGCTGTTGAGTATTTCTTGTATGTTTGTTCCAAATTGACCAAGAAATATTACAACTGTATCATCCCACAGAAAACATTTTCATCATATGCTTGCAGTCATGCTGTCTCATGGAGAATCTTAAAAATCAAAGAGATAAGTGCGCTATATAACATATAATCATGTGCAATGAAGTTCCCCCTTTTTGTAAGACTATCAAATATATAATTTTACCTTAAGGTATTAAATCAGTGGTAACAATCTAACACATTTCCAAGTCCATGCACCAAGTCTGTTTCTATTAATACATCCCTGGCAACTCTCCACCTACCAAGTTGAATTAGTCACCTCAAAAGCCACCCTCTTCCATATAGCATTGCTCCCTTAGCTTCTTGACCACTCCTACCACTGAAGAGGTAAGGCACCTTCGTACAGAGGCCATGGTCACTTTGCCTTGGGCTCCCACAGGCTCCAGCCTCTTCTGTTCTCTGTATCTGTGCAGTGAGATGCAACGTCTGACTCTACTCATCTTGCCAGGCTTTAAAAATCTCTTCCATGAATATGTTGATCATCACTAATATTAAGTTCCTTAATATTCTGTGTTCCAAGTGATAGAAACTTTCTTCTCCTTAAATTCTTCTTTTCAATTCCTTGCTATAGTCTTAAATACTTAACATCAGAAGAGAGATAACTGCTCATTCTATCCTAATATCTTTGCTTTGGTTGGAATAACTGTCAGGCACTTCCAAAGAACAACATTCCCTATATATGCTGCAATTTTATGGCTGGGAATTCCTCTATGTATTCAGCTTCCTAAGAAGAACACTCAGATTCTTCTTACCATTAAATCTTAGTGCAAGTTCGTTCAAAGAAAGTTTTGGCTAATTAAAAAAATTATGTCCTTTAATTTAACTCTATATTACCTATACATCTATGATGTGGTTGATCATGAACACTTTCCATTGGTATGTATTTTCAACTAGCAACATGCCTATTTTGAGAAGCTGTGTTCCACTCTCTTGAAGTGCCCTGGATTGTGCCAGAAAGATTCTTAGTAAATGCTTGTGATAATACATTGAAATCTTAAGTGGAATGCTACTATGTATAGGAACTTCTGTATTACCAAGTTCCTTTGGTGGATGGGAATGGTACTTTATATCGCCTGCCCACTATCATGGATAATTCTTCTGGAAATGCCTAAAATTCCTGACTTTATTCCATCATCTCCATTATATCCCCACGTTCCACCTCTTACCTCTTTTTGTGGTATATATCATATGGGCTACAGATTCTTTATGTAATTTCGTAGCTTTTTGAATCTCAATTACTCCAATCAAGCCTCTCAGCTGATGAAAATGTGTAAGCAGGAGACCTAATGCTCTCTGGTCCAGGATGGTATGCAAGAATAACTTAGTTCTGCAGCTTAAATTTTCCAAAACATACAGAAAATAAAGAATAACTCCAGGAGTAGTGAGAGACATACAACTTTTATCATGATCCAAAGTGACTTTAATAATTGTGTCCCAGACTACAGGAGCCTTCTACTTATTATTATTTCTGTGAGTATATTTTTAAAAATAATAACTTCAATTAATACATTAAAAATAATAAAATTAAATCACTCAAAGTCAATCCAAGGCTGATAAACTTCATATGAATTTCAATATATCAATCATGTTTTATGGTTCTGGGAGAAGATAACATAAAAATTCACACTGGGCCACATTATTTTTTTTAAGGTTTCCAAAAGATAAAGCTTGAACTAGATCTGGATTGAGTTCGTGATAAGTAAAAATGGAAACAACCCATGGATTTCCCCTGATGTATTTAGTTAGTTAAAAATAGGTGGCCGGGCTTCCCTGGTGGCACAGTGGTTGAGAGTCCGCCTGCCAATGCAGGGGACACGGGTTCGTGCCCCGGTCTAGGAAGATCCCACGTGCCGCGGAGCGGCTGGGCCCGTGAGCCATGGCTGCTGAGCCTGCGCGTCCGGAGCCTGTGCTCTGCAATGGGAGAGGCCACGACAGTGAGAGGCCCGCGTACAGCAAAGAAACAACAACAACAACAACAAAAAATAGGTGGCCATTCATTTTGAAAATATTACCCTAATAGGAGCTCTGTGCCCTTCCAAATTCGATGGCATCTTGTCCCCTCTCGACTTCATCCAAGTCTAATTTTTCTCTGCACTCTTTCTTCTTCTCTACCTATCACAAGGATCCAGCCCCAGAGGAAAATATCCTCAAATCTAATCTATCCCACTGAGAACTTGCCTTAGAAACTGTAATAAAAAAACAAAGCCATAATGTAGAGAATGTATATGAAATTATCTCTATTCACCAACTTGTTTGTTTCAGGTTTACATGTGAGAGCAAAGCATACTCTACCAGCTCACAACCTTGAACTAGTGAAATTTGTTTTCATGATGGGACCTTTTGTCCCTGTTTCCCCCTTGTTAACCTCCTGCTTTTTAATGCTTCCTGCTCTCCTCTCAAGTTGGCAAATTCAATTGAAAACTGCTCTGATGGAAGAATCTGCCATGTACAGCATCACCTCTGCATAAGAGAATGGCAACAGTTTAAAAGTATCAGCTATTCCACAGGCATTTGTGCTTAACCCAGTGCCCCTTCAGAGTTTGCAAATTGTCTTCTATGCGTGGATTTTGAGAAATTCTCACAGCCCTTTGAAGTAGGTATTCACAACCTCATTATGCAGGTGAGTTCACCATAGCATAAACAATTCAGTGCACTGTCCCCAGTCACAGAGCCAACAGGTGGCAGAACCTGGGTTTGAGTATATTTCTTTTTTTAATTAATTTTTATTGGAGTGTAGTTGATTTACAATGTTGTGTTCGTTTTTGCTGTACAGCAAAGTGAATCAGTTATACATATAGATATATCCACTCTTTTTTAGATTCTGTTCCCATATAGGTCATTACAGAGTATTGAGTAGAGTTCCCTGTGCTATACAGTAGGTTCTTGAGTTTGAGTATATTTCTTAAGGTGCCTTTAACAGTGCTTAAAGCCTTTGTCTAAGTAGAACAGTTCTGATGTGAGAGAATTTCAGGCAGATCAGATTTGATGAAAAGGGAAAGGCAAACCTTTCTGGAATCTGTCAGACTTGGATACGTTGTATTTAATTTGATTGTTATAAATGTTATAAATTGTTATAAATGTATCTTTACAGATATCCAAATATGATTATCTGATACTAAGGTAATGAACAAAGGATTCAGATACTCCATTCGATGGATAAATCAAATTTTATCCACCCCACTCTGTGAGGTGTCTGCCTGAAAGGACTCCTTTTTATTTTTTTTGCGGTACGGGGGCCTCTCACTGTTGTGGCCTCTCCTGTTGCGGAGCATAGGCTCCAGATGCACAGGCTCAGCGGCCATGGCTCATGGGCCCAGCCACTCCGCAGCATGTGGGATCTTCCTGGATCGGGGCATGAACCCGCGTCCCCTACATCAGCAGGCGGACTCTCAACCACTGCGCCACCAGGGAAGCCCAAAAAGACTCTTTTAAGTCTGAGCTTTTACCTAGCAAGTCATATTGAAGCCTATTGTGTTTCTTAATGTACAAAAAGTCTCTCTCCTAGCTGTGTTTTTTTCCCCTCTCCCTTTTTCAGCGTTGCTTTTTGTCTCCACATCTACCTTTATTTTATTTGCGTAAACTCCTCATGCTTAGCTTAAGAAAATGATGAACAACTCTTTAGCTTGTTTATTTCACTCTGCTGCTGCCCAGCAGTTGCTACAGAAAAAATTCAGGGAAAATGTACTTTTCAGCAGATGTAGTATGGGCTGAATGTTTGTGTTCCTCCGAAGTTCCTTCATGTTGAAGCCCTAAACCCTCATGTGATGGTATTTGGAGGTGGGGCCTTTGGGAAGTAATTAGGTTTAAATGTATCATGAGGGCTCTGGCTTCAAGAAGGAATTAGTGTTCGCTTAAGAAGAATAGCGACCAGAGCTCACTCACTTTCTGCCATGTGAAGACACAGTGAGAAAGTGGCCCTCTGTAAGTCACCAAGTTCTTGACCCTCACCAAAAACCACATTTGCCAGCACCTTGATCTTGGACCTCCGTGAGAAATAAATGTCTGTTGTTTAACCCACTCAATGTACAGTGTGCTGTGATAGCAGCCCAAGGCAGCTAACACAGTGTGGTTTGTAGTTTGGTCTGTGAGGTTGTGCCACAACCCTAGTACCTTTCAGAAACTCCTGTTTTAAGTGACACTTTCTGTCCGTACATCCTTATAGTCTTAACTCACCTTGGCTAAGTTTGCAGCAGCACTTTGAACATTGTAGTACAAATTCATGTACTAAGATGCTATTTATTAAATTATTATTCCAATAATAATTAATAACATTATTAAGGCAGTATGAAGTAATTCCTATGTTTCCTGATGCATGGTAACTCTACCAAATACTCTCTCTATATATCATTTCATTTAAATGCCTTTGATAATCCTAAGGGGTCAGTACTATTAATATCTTGATTTTATAGATGATAAGTCAGATTTGGAAAGAAGTTTCTTACCTATTTCATGTATGATATTCAGCGGATGCAAGATCTGAACCCCGATAGTCAGACTCCACTGTGCAGTTTGTTATAGTTCACTTATGGATAACCATTGGCATGGAACACAGCAACTTACACATAGAAAATAACTTATCCTCAAGAATTAATTTATTACCATAAAAGATCCTAGCATCCAGCCTGAACTGTGCAATATTTCTTTAAGTCTGTGTCACTTTAAAATGCTGCATTGTAATTACATTTTCTACTAAGTTGTCCCCAGCATAATTTAGACAGCTGAAGATTTCATTTTGATCCCGTAAGTAAGCTGAGATGAAGCCTAGCAATACCCTCAGTGACAAGTGTAGGACATTTGCAGTGGAAAATCCAGAACCATCACGCGGCCCTTGAGTGGAGTTTGGCTTGCTCACCTGTGGTTGGCTCTCACGCTAGGAAGGGAAGTCCTGCTTGCTCAGGCATTTGGCAGAAAGCCCAATGAAACTGCTTTTGTTCTGGTGAGAGCAACTGATCTGGGAGGAATGTTTGAATACGGAAGAGATAAATAGGGCATTTTCCAAGGTCCAGGGAGCTGTAGGAACCCATAAGGACAGCATTTTTGGAATAAGTGTGCAGGACCTATGCGGTTGGATGCCTGGGTGGGGATGACCGAAGTTTAATTTATAGGCTCTTTCAGGTTCTAAATGGAATCATTGAATAGTATATTTTCAAGATTAGAATAAGATTACAAAAATATATTGACCTGAACACTGTTTACCTTTCGTATTATGTCTAATGCTGCAAGGTTAAAATAAAAGAGTAAGAAAAGAAATAATAGCTTCTATGTAATGAACACCTCTAATAGACCAGGCACAGATTTAGGCTTTTTGTATTCTGTCTAATGAACTCCTTACAGAAACCCACAGATTTCTATGCTCATTTTATATATCCAAGAAGAAGTGCTGGCTCAGAGAGGATAACTTCTGAGGATCACATAGCTGTAAATTGTAGAGTTGAGATTTGGACCTGTATTTGTTTACTCCAAAATCAATCCAAGGACAGAAACATTTGGTGGTAACTACTGTATTGTATTCCCTTTCCCACATAGAGTTCAACCCCTGTAGGCATAATGGTTTTCTCAATAGACCAATTAACTTTTTTTCATTGGTGTCACCTTTCTGATTTGTTTTAGTCCTGGGAGTAATCTAGGGATAATTTTTATCACCTATTGTAATCATAGTGCTTCAACTCACCACCATTTTTGCCATAAGTCTGGGGGATCATACACCTCCCTTATTCAAACTAGAACTGGTTACACTGTTCTCATTTGTAAGGCAGATTTTATGTTCGTTATCAATCAAAATGTCTGTTAGATTGCAAGTATGCACATGAACAGTTTTAGAAATGTGTTTATATTCCATTATGTTCTTTTGGGCTAGGTTCGTATATGGTGGTTGAGTGATAATTACATATTGTTCAGGACATCTCAAAGATTGAACTGAATGTCAAATTTCTCTTCATTGCATGAACTCTTTAAATCATATTTGATCAAAATGTTCCTATTTCACGTTTTGGTACCCGGTTTCACTTACATACAGTTTGACACTGTTTCAAACTCACATGAAGCTATATACATTGAAGCGAAACCGCTGGTATTTGTGAAAATTGCTTTGTTGGATTAACCTATTCAAAACCCCTCAGCCCTGAGAGATAGAATTTCAGTCTAAGTAGGTTAGCTCCACTGGATTTATGAGTCCCAAATCCTAGTCTTTGGCAAAATTCCCTTGGATAAGAACTCAGTATTGAGCCTTGCCCATAAGCCAGACAAATGAGCCTTGTGTTTGGAATATAGTATATATCTAAAGTAATGCTTCTTAAACATTTTCATCTTTTGGGTTGTGGTCCAGGTTTTGTGGTTACTACTAAAAACACTGCCATTAAACCTTCTTGAGCAGCAAACACAAGAATGTGTCCTTCCATCTTTTTATGGACAAAAAGCAATTTCACCTGGTATTTAAAGAAACAGCAATGTTCCAATCAAATAAAGGGGAACATAGAGTAATATCTACTGTTTATTTGATGAATCCTGGGATCTAATCTTATGTTTGCCTTCATATCCACCAAGTTAAGGATACTAGGGGTGATGCAAAATGCAAAAGAATATTTAAGAGAAAACTGATATGCTCTAGTTTATAGTAATCCATTTTTACTACTTTTTCTTGATAATCAGTATCTGAAGAAGGAGAAATAACCGCTTATTTGAGATGGAAGGTCTTGGCCAGACCTGCCCATAACAGAGTCCTTTGGTAAACGTTCTTGAGCCCTGAGGTATAGGTAAGGGGAGATTGGCTGGTGCTGGCACGGCAAACATTTCAAGCCTTGGAGCCTGGGTAGCATGCTAAGTAGTAGATCTAATACCTTTTAAGTTATGTCTGGATGTTGAAATGCCCAGGATATAAAGGAGAGCAGTGCTGTACTCATCTGACCTTGAGGACAGCCTCCCTCTAGGATGTCAAGACCACCAGCATCGGACATGCTCCCATGAGAACACAAAGAAAGCAATGGGGCTCATACCTACTCACATCTTTGCCCTCTGTTCATTCTTTGCATTCTTTATTAGCTACTTTTGGAGTAAACAAGAGTAAAACAACATCGAATTGAGTCCAAGTCATCATTCTTATCCATCACCAAATTATGAGCAGATTTTGAAACGTGACCACCCTTGTAATGTATAGATTGTTGTATGAGCTAACAAATGGCTTGAACCCCAACTGATTTAACTTTTAAGAAAAAGATAAATTTACAAATATGATGATACAAAAAGAAATAAACAGGTATTCCTTAGGAAAGAAACACAATGTTTGCTTCCTGACTCTGAAATCCAGATTTTCTAAGCTATACACTACTTCAATTTTTCCAACTTTAGGATGCATATAATGTGGACAAGTAGTAGGAAAAAGATTTTAAAGCATGATTTTTAAAAATATAAAACACATTACACAAATAAGAACAATAAGGTAAAAGCTATGAGTAAATGCAATTCAAATTTAGGAGCATATTTTTTCATGCCCATGGATAATTACTTCAGAAATATACAAGTAACTCTTAAAAGGTGGAAAGTGTATAGTAAAATATTATTTTTCACAATAACAAAAATCTATGTTTTTATGAGGCTTTGAGGTTGCCAAGGTGCTGAAAATAAGAATTTCCAAAAATATCTTGGCTATTCTCTTGTCCCAACTGCTTTCCAATCTACAATGCACCTATAAAACCATTATCCATTATAGCAGGCTGCTCCAACTGTCTTATTACGGGTATATTTTTTATTTACCTGGTGCTTCAGTATCATGATTTCATTATTGTATTAATCAGGATCCTCATGGTTGCAAGAGATAGCAACCCAATTCATATTGTCTTAAGCCAAAAGGTATATGTATTTGAGGCCCAATATGTATTTGAAGAGTCAGTAGCTCCATCTTCTCAAAACACTATCATGTTTTTGGAATACTTGCTGGAATGAGGAAAGTGATATGTTTGTTACTAGCTATTATTTTTGTTGTAGAATGGGGTTTAGAGTCAAGCAGACATGGGTTCAAGTCCCAGTTCTCTCACTTAGTACCTTTGGGATCTTGGTACATAACTAAACTCTGAGCTTCTGTTTTCTCATGGACAAAACTGGTTTCACAGGACAATTTCATGAGAGGAGAGAAGAAACACTACCACCTACCTTCTCTTTTGGGGTTGTCATAAACCTCTGGAAAAGGCCAGGGCAGATATAAGAGCTTGTGTGGAAACCATCTGAGCAATATACCAGGTAAGGCACAGAGGTATTCCAGAGCATCTTGCTCTGTGGGTTGGGGTGTCTTTAGACAATCTGATGCCAAAGATATAGCTGGAATGAAAAAAATGGAGAAATGGTGACCAAGGACATAAGCAAAAATACTTCTACTCCCATCTACTGAAATGAAGAGTAACATAAGTTCTACTTAGTGACAGCACAATGAGTTCTGCTGTCTCTAAATCCATAAATAGTCAATGGTAAAATAATGCTTATATCACAAGTGCTAGGAGTATATACTAATATAAATGTTTAGAGACACTTTTAGATTTCAATTGATTTTTTAAAATTTTGACATGTATTTTCAAGTTTCTGAATTACTGAAAGAGGATGCTGAATTTAAAGTTAAAAAAATATACACATGAGTTAAATTATACAGTGAACATGGGCCACAGATTTAGATCTGTGTTACTGAAATTAGATACGTAGAATTTATTTAGGAACTCTCAAAGCCTGAAGCAGAGTCATGTACAAGGCCCAGATCTACAGGAAGAAAAGGAGCAAAGAGGATTCTTGAGTCTGATCATATACCAAGGAAAGTTCCTAGCTCAACCTCTTAGTACGTGATCTAACGCAGGGTCACTCAAGAAGAAAACTGCTTATATACATGGCGCTTTTTCCCTCTAGTGAATATCTAAAAGCAATTCACATTTCACAGTATGCAAAAGCAATAGAGTATATTTTTGAAGAAAAAGTTATGTTGCTTCAGGGAGGTGCAGCTCTTGAGACATCGCCAAAATATGTTTTAATTTTATTTTCTAATTTATAGCTATTTTGTTTCCTAGTAGTCCAATGGATTAAAAGCTATTAAAAATTTTTAACCTGAGGGGGTACCTTTAAGATGGCAGAGGAGTGAGACGTGGAGATCACCTTCCTCCCCACAAATACATCAGAAATACAACTACAGGTGGAACAACTCTTACAGAACACCTACTGAATGCTGGCAGAAGACATCAGCCTTCCCAAAAGGCAAGAAACTCCCCCACAGACCTGCGTAGGGGAAAAGGAGAAAGAAAAAAACAGACACAAATGAATAGGGATGGGACCTGCACCTCTGGGAGGGAGCTGTGAAGGAGGAAAATTTTCCACACACTAGGAAGCTCCTTCACTGGTAGAGACAGGGGGTGGCTGAGGGGAAGCTTCAGAGCCACAGAGGAGAGCGCAGCAACAGGGATGCAGAGGGCAAAGCGGAGAGATTCCCGCACAGAGGATCGGTGCCGACCAGCACTCACCAGCCCGAGAGGCTTGTCTGCTCACTGCCGGGATGTGCGGGGGCTGGGAGCTGAGGCTCAGGCTTCGGTTGGAACGTAGGGAGAGGAATGGGGTTGGCGGCGTGAACACAGCCTGAAGGGATCTAGTGCGCCACAGCCCGTAGGGAGTCCGGGAAAAAGTCTGGAGCTGCCGAAGAGGCAAGAGACCATTGTTTCCTGGTGCGTGAGGAGAGGGGATACAGAGCACCACCTGAATGAGTTCCAGAGACGGGCGTGAGCCATGGCTATCAGCGCGGACACCAGAGACGGGCATGAAACGCTGAGCCTGCTACTGCAGCCACCAAGAAGCCTATCTTGGAGCACAGGTCACTATCCACACCTCCCCTCCCAGGAGCCTGTGCAGACCTCCATGGCCAGGGTCCCATGATGCAGGGACAACTTCCCCGGGAGAACACACGGCGCACCTCTGACTGCTGCAACGTCACGCTGCCTCTGCTGCCGTAGGCTCGCCCCACTTTCGTTACCCCTTCCTCTCCCTGGCCTGAGTGAGCCAGAGCCCCCAATCAGCTGCTACTTTAACCCCATCCTGTCTGAGTGAAGAACAGATGCCTTCAGATGACCTATGCGCAGAGGCGGGGACAAATCCAAAGCTGAACCCCGGGAGCTGTGAGAACAAAGAAGAGAAAGGGAAATCTCTCCCAGCAGACTCAGGAGCAGCGGATTAGAGCTCCACAATCAACTTGATGTACCCTGCATCAGTGGAATACCTGAATAGACAATGAATCATCCCAAAATTGAGGTGGTGGACTTTGGAAGCAACTGTAGACTTGGGGTTTGCTGTTTGCAACTGATTTGTTTCTGATTTTTATGTTTATCATAGTATAGTTTTAGTGCCTGTTTTCACTGGTGAATTTGTTTATTGGTTTGGTTGCTCTCCTCTTTTTTTTATTATTTTTAAAATTTTATTTAGTTTCCTTTCTTTTTTTCTCCCTTTTCTTCTGAGCCATGTGGCTGACAGGTTCTTGGTGCTCTGGCCTGGTGTCAGGCCTGAGCATCTGAGGTCGGAGAGGTGAGTTCAGGACATTGGACCACCAGAGACCTTACAGTCCCACATAATACCAATTGGTGAGACCTCTCCAAGAGATCTCAGTCTCAACGCTAAGGCCCAGCTCCACCCAACAGCCAGCAGACTCCAGTGCTGGATGCCCCATGCCAAACAGCTAGCAAGACAGGAACACAACCCCACCCATTCACAGAGAGGCTGCCTACAATGAAACTAAGTTCACAGACACCCTAAAACACACCACTGGATGTGGCCCTGCCCAACAGAAAGACAAGAGCCAGCCCCACCCACCAGAAGACAGGCACCAGTCCCCTCTACCAGGAAGCCTACACAAGCCACTTAACCAACCACACCCACTGGGGGCAGACAGCAAAAACAACTGGAACTATGAACCTGCAGCCTGGGAAAAGAAGACCCCAAACACAGTAAGTTAAACAAAACAGGAAGACAGAGTAATATGCAGCAGATGAAGGAGCAAGGTAAAATCCCACCAAACAAATGAAGATGAAAAAGAATTCAGAGTAATGATAGTAAAGATGAGCCAAAATCTGGGAAATAGAATGGAGAAAATACAAGAAACGTTTAACAAGGACCTAGAAGAACTAAAGAGTAAACAATGAATGATGACTACACAATAAATGAAATTAAAAATTCTCTGGAAGTAATCAAGAGCAGAATAACTGAGGCAGAAGAACGGATAAGTGACCAGGAAGGTAAAATGGTGGAAATAACTGCCAGAGAGCAGACTAAAGAAAAATGAATGAAAAGCATTGAGGACAGTCTCAGAGACCTCTGGGACAACATTAAATACAAGAATTTTTGAATTACAGGGGTCCCATAGAAGAAGAGGAAAAGAAAGGGTCTGAGGAAATATTTGAAGAGATTATAGTTGAAAACTTCCCTAACATGGGAAAGGAAATAGTCAATCAAGTCCAGGAAGCTCAGAGAGTCCCATACAGGATAAATCCAAGGAGAAACATGCCAAGATACATATTACTCAAACTATCAAATATTAAATACAAAGAAAAAGTATTAAAAGCAGCAAGGGAAAAGTAACACACAAGGGAATCCCCATCAGGTTAACAGCTGATCTTTCAGCAAAACTCTGCAAGCCAGAAGGGAGTGGCAGGACATATTTAAAGTGATGAGAGGGAAAAACCTACAACCAAGATTACTCTACCCAGCAAGGATCTCATTCAGATTTGACGGAGAAATTAAAACCTTTACAGACAAACAAAAGTTAAGATTATTCAGCACCACCAAACCAGCTTTACAACAAATGCTAAAGGAGCTTCTCTAGATAGGAAACATAAAGGAAGGAAAGACCTACAGAAAGAAACCCGAAACAATTAAGAAAAATGGTAATAGGAACATACATATTGATAATTATCTTAAATGTAAATGGATTAAATGCTCCAATCAAAAGACATAGACTGGCTGAATGGGTACAAAAATAAGACCCGTATATATGCTGTCTACAGGAGACCCACTTCAGACCTAGAGACACGTACAGACTGAAAGTGAGGGGATGGAAAAAGATATTGCATGCAAACGGAGATCAAAAGAAAGCTGGAGTAGCAATTCTCATATCAGACCAAATAGACTTTAAAATAAAGACTATTACAAGAGACAAAGAAGGGCACTATGTAATGATCAAGGGATCAATCCAAGAAGAAGATGTAACCATTGTAAAAACTTATACACCCAACATAGGAGCACCTCAATACATAAGGCAAATGCTAAGAGCCAAAAAAGGGGATATTGACAGTAACACAATCATAGTAGGGGACAATAACACCCCACTTTTACCAATGGACAGATCATGCAAATGAAAACAAATAAGGAAACACGAGCTTTAAATGATACATTAAACAAGATGGACTTAATTGATATTTATAGGACATTCCATCCACAAACAACAGAATACACTTTCTTCTCAAGTGCTCATGGAACATTCTCCAGGATAGATCATACCTTGAGTCACAAAACAAGCCTTGGTATTTTTAGGAAAAGTGAAATTGTATCAAGTATCTTTTCCGAGCACAATGCTATGAGACTAGATATCAATTACAGAAAAAAAAAAACTGTAAAAAATACAAACACATGGAGGCGAAACAATACACTACTAAATAGCCAAGAGATCACTGAAGAAATCAAACAGGAAATCAAAAAACACCTAGAAACAAATGACGATGAAAACACGACAACGCAAAACCTATGGGATGTAGCAAAAGCAGTTCTAAGAGGGAAGTTTATAGCAATACAATTCTACCTGAAGAAACAGGAAAAATCTCAAATAAACAACCTAACTTTACACCTAAAGCAATTAGAGAAAGAAGAACAAAGAAACCCCAAAGTTAGCAGAAGGAAAGAAATCATAAAGATCAGATCAGAAATAACTGAAAAAGAAATGAAGGAAACAATAGCAGAGACCAATAAAACTAAAAGCTGGCTCTTTGAGAAGATAAACAAAATTGATAAACCATTAGGCAGACTCATCAAGAAGAAAGGGAGAAGACTCAATAGAATTAGAAATGAAAAAGGAGAAGTAACAACTGACACTGAAGAAATACAAAGGATCATGAGAGATTACTACAAGCAACTCTATGCCAATAAAATGGACAACCTGGAAGAAATGGACAAATTCTTAGAAAAGCACAACCTGCTGTGACTGAACCAGGAAGAAATAGAAAATATAAACAGACCAATCACAGCACTGAAATTGAGACAGTGATTAAAAGTCTTCCAACAAACAAAAGCCCAGGACCAGATGGCTTCACAGGTGAATTCTATCAAACTTTTAGAGAAGAGCTAACACCTATCCTTCTCAAACTCTTCCAAAATATAGCAGAGGTAGGACACTCCCAAAGTCATTCTACGAGGCCACCATCAACCTGAAACTGAAACAAAAGATGACACAAAGAAAGAAAACTATAGGCCAATATCACTTATGAACATAGATGCAAAAATCCTCAACAAAATACTAACAAACAGAATCCAACAGCACATTAGAGGAACACACACCATGATCAAGAGGGGTTTATCCCAGGAATGCAAGGATTCTTCAGTATATGCAAATCAATCAATGTGAAACACCATATTAACAAATTGAAGGATTAAAACCATATGGTAATCTCAATAGATGCAGAAAAAGCTTTCAACAAAATTGAACACCCATTTATGATAAAGACTCTCCAGAAAGTAGGCATAGAGGGAAACTATCTCAACATGATAAAGGCCATATATCACAAACCCACAGCCAACATCGTTCTCAATGGTGAAAAGCTGAAACCATTTCCACTAAGATCAGGAACAAGACAAGGTTGCCCACTCTCACCACTATTATTCAACATAGTTTTGGAAGTTTTAACCACAGTGATCAGAGAAGAAAAAGAAATAAAAGGAATACAAATCAGAAAAGAAGAAGTAAAACTCTCACTGTTTGCAGATGACATGATACTATACATAGAGAATCCTAAAGATGCTACCAGAAAACTACTAGAGCTAATCATTGAATTTGGTAAAGTTGCAGGATACAAAATTAATGCACAGAAATCTCTTTCATTCCTACACACTAATGATGAAAAATCTGAAAGAGAAATTAAGGAAACACTTCCATTTACCACTGCAACAAAAAGAATAAAATACCTAGGAATAAACCCACCTAAGGAGAGAAAAGACCTGTATGCAGAAAACTATAAGCATTGATGAAAGAAATTAAAGATGATACAAACAGATGGAGAGATATACCATGTTCTGGGATTGGAAGAATCAACATTGTAAAAATGGCTATAGTACCCAAAGCAGTCTACAGATTCAATGCAATCCCTATCAAACTACCTAACAAACTACAAACTACTAACTACAGTCCCTATCAAACTACAAAAAATTTCACAATTTGTATGGAAACACAAAAGACCCCGAATACCAAAGCAATCTTGAGAACGAAAAATGGAGCTGGAGGAATCAGGCTCCCTGACTTCAGACTATACTACAAAGCTACAGTAATCAAAATAGTATGATACCAGCACAAAAACAGAAATATAGTGCAATGGAACAGGATAGAAAGCCCAGAGATAAACTCATGCAGATATAGTGCAATGGAACAGGATAGAAAGCCCAGAGATAAACTCAAATAAAGAAGGCAAGAGTATACAATGGAGAAAAGAGAGCCTCTTCAACAAGTGATGCTGGGGAAACTGGACAGCTACATGTAAAAGAATGAAATTACAACACTCCCTAACACCATACACAAAAATAAACTCAAAATGGATTAAAGACCTGAATGTCGGCCAGACACTATAAAACTCTTAGAGGAAAACATAGGCAGAACACTCTATGACATAAATCACAGTAAGATCCTTTTTGACCCACCTCCTAGAGAAATGAAAATAAAAACAAAAATAAACAAATGGGACCTAATGAAACCAAAACTTTTGCACAGCAAAGGAAACCATAAACAAGACAAAAGACAAACCTCAGAATGGGAGAAAATATTTGCAAATGAAGCAACTGACAAAGGATTAATCTCCAAAATTTACAAGCAGCTCATGCAGCTCAATACCAAAAAAACAAACAACCCAATCCAAAACTGGACAGAAGACCTAAATAGACATTTCTCCAAAGTAGATGTATAGATTGCCAACAAACACATGAAAGGATGCTCAACATCACTAATCATTAGAGAAATTCAAATCAAAACTACAATGAGGTATCACCTCACACCGGTCAGAATGGCCATCATCAAAAAATCTACAAACAATAAATGCTGGAGAGAGTGTGTAGAAAAGAGAACCCTCTTGCACTATTGGTGGGAATGTAAATTGATACAGTCACTATGGAGAACAGTATGGAGCTTCCTTAAAAAACTAAAAATAGAACTACCATACAACCCAGCAAACCCACTGCTGGGCATATACCCCTGAGAAAACCATAATTGAAAACGAGTCATGTACCACAATGTTCATTGCCGATCTATTTATAATAGCCAGGACATGGAAGCAACCTAAGTGACCATCAACAGATGAATGGATAAAGAAGATGTGGCACATATATACAATGGAATATTACTCAGCCATAAAAAGAAAGGAAATTGAGTTATTTGTAGTGAGGTGGATGGATCTAGAGTCTGTCATACAGATTGAAGTAAGTCAGAAAGAGAGAAACAAATACCATACACTAACACGTATATATGGAATCTGAAAAAAAATAATGGTTCTGAAGAACCTATGGGCAGGACAGAAATAACGATGCAGATGTATAGAATGGACTTGAGGACACGGTGAGGGGGAAGGGTAAGCTGGGTTGAAGTGACATAGTGGCATGGACATATATACACTACCAAATATAAAACAGCTAGTGGGAAGCAGCCGCAGAGCACAGGGAGATCAGCTTGATCCTTTGTGACCACCTAGAGGGGTGGGATAGAAACTAACTCACCATTGTAAAGCAATGATACTCCAAAAAAGATGTTAAAAAAAAATAGTCATGTACCACAATGTTCATTGCAGTACTATTTACAATAGCCAGGACATGGAAGTAACCTAAGTGTCCATCGCCAGATGAATGGATAAAGAAGATGTGGCACATATATACAATGGAATATTACTCAGCCATATAAAGAAGCAAAACTGCATTATTTGTAGTGAGGTGGATGGCCATAGAGTCTGTTATACAGAGTGAAGTAAGTCAGAAAAAGAAAAGCAAACACCGTATGCTAACACCTATATATGGAATCAAAAAAAAAAAATGGTTCTGACGAACCTAGGGGCAGGACAGGAATAAAGATGCAGATGTAGAGAATGGACTTGAGGACACGGGGAGCAGGAAGGGTAAGCTGGGATGAAGTAAGACAGTGGCATGGACATATATACACTACCAAATATAAAATAGATAGCTAGTGGGAAGCAGCCGCATAGCACAGGGAGATCAGCTTGGTGCTTTGTGACCACCTAGAGGGGTTATTTGGGAAGGGTGGGATGGAGATGCAGGAGGGAGGGGATATGGGGATATATGTATACGTATGGCTGATTCACTTTATTATACAGCAGAAACTAACACAACGTTGTAAATTATACTCCAATAAAGATGTTAAAAAAGTAAATAAAATGGTTTCTTATGACAAAAAATTATATTAAATATCATGATAATTGAACTTATAAATTATTTGAAGAGAAGTTGAAAGAAAGAGAACAAATATTATTAGTTTTCAATAATAAAAATATTTTAGCCCAAAATTGTCCTTTTGCAAACTCAGGTCAAGATTAATAAACAAAATATAATGTAAGAAGAATAATCAACAACAAAAGGGGTTACTGGTGAGACATTTAGGTTCTTCAAACTCTGAGGAAATATTGGACCCATGACTTATTTGTCTTTGGCTTTGTCATTTATTATGTTGAACAATTCATTTTAATGATTTCAGTAGTATGTCCATGCAAGGGAAGAAAGATGTTTTTCAGAGATGCTACTTCTCTATTTCAGTTATCTTTTGCTCTGTAAAAAGCCATCCCCAAACTCTGTTGCGTAAAACAATGAGAGCCTTTTTTTTCTGCTAGTCTTGTTTGGAGCTGCTCATGTTGCTGCAGTAAGATGGCAAGTAAGCCTGGAATGCCTAAATGGCTCACTCCCAAGTCTGCTGAATGGCAGGGACATCTGGGTGATGATGACATCTCTTTCTGCACATGGGCTCTCCATGTGACGAGATTGGGCTTCTGTGAATGATGGTCAGATTTGTCACAAACTACCCAGATTCAAGAAGAGGGGGAATAAATTCCATCTCTCAATGAGAGGGGTGTCAGGAATTTGTGGCCAACACACCTAGCCTTGAATGTTGTTATTCAAAACCATGTCTTTTTCCTCTTTTTCTTTCTTTTCTTCAAATCATGTCATTTGTAGTCTGTCTTCAGTGAATACAGAGATTCATAGAGAGTTGCCTCTTTCCTTGAAGTGTGCCAGAACTTTGGCATTTCTAGAGGGCCCATTGGAGGCCAGAAGCATGATTTCAACCCTGAGCAGAGATTCAGCAAATGAGGGTGAGCTCAGTGAGGATGGTCCAACCTGTGAGATTGCTTGAAAGCTGTCAGGGGAAGTTGGTCCAAAAGATTCCCCAAATTTGGGCAGGGTCCAGCCTGAGTCCTGCATTTGTCACTAGGTGCCTGGGCCCTGCCAGGTCCACAATGAAGATGTCCAGTAAACAGGCACACTACTTACTGCTGACTCTGCTTGCCAGGACAAAGCAGTAGGCAATTCTGCTCTTCCCTCCCCACACCCACAGTGCAGCAGGTCCCTGGATAATGATAGGTTTCATCTTTATTAAGTAAATCACATTGGTATTACAGCACTTCCATAAACTCCTTGACCTTACCAAATGGGCAAAAACCAAACATTATGAGCACTTATCCATGAAGTTTAAACCAATTGCTTAGGGTGTTTATTAAATGTCCATGTCTATAGATACACCCTGATCTTAACTATTGCATAATAAATAACATGAATTTTCATCAAAGAGCAGCATTGATTTTTTTTTTCTTTGAGATAGGTATGTGGTAATGCTTTCCTCTTTTGTTTTGAGAAGTCAGACAAAAAGAGATCCTGGAAATTATGGGTCCAACTATAGATATAAAACCCACATTTTTTTGTAAAACATTGGACCTCAACACTTACAAATCCAGTAATAAGGTTCTAGATCTGGGGAGGCTTTGTGACTATAAAATGCATATGGAGCATTTTAGTCTTTTTTTTAAACAGTTTTTAGCCCTATCAGCATAAATAAAACCAGTTGCAATAGAAATTATGTAGTAAAAAGTAACGCAGTGGTTAAGAGGGTCTTTCCATATTCACTTGTTTAAGTGAATGACCACAGTTTAGGGATTTTTACTGATTCTCCAAAGAAGAGAGAAATGAGGTGGGAGGAATAAACAGATTTCTTCCCTTGTAATGGAGACAGTAAGTTCCAACAGAACCAGCCTAAACAAAATCACATCCAAGTCCATATCCAATGGTGAAATTAAGGACAGAATTTTGGTTACATGATGTTGTCGACTCTTCTTTGGTACTGGAATTACAACAATGGAGAATGATAAGTACCAAAATGAGTGGTAAGTTGTGATAGGAGCCTCTTAACAAAAGGTGAGTGGAGGGTAAGGGGGATAGAGAGGCATATTAACAAAAAAAAACTCCCATTCTTTTCTTTCTTCATCTCATCAGAATGTCTTTGTGACTTCATGATGAAAAGCTTTTGTATTTAGAGATTCAGGAATAAACACCAAGGCTTCATGCAGAAGCTGAAAGAATTAAAGCAGGAATCAAGAGGAAATAAAGGCTATTTTATTTTAGTTTTAAAAAATTTTACTGAGGGCTTCCCTGGTGGCGCAGTGGTTGAGAGTCTGCCTGCCGATGCAGGGGACACATTTTCGTGAGCCATGGCCGCTGAGCCTGCGCGTCCGGAGCCTGTGCTCTGCAACAGGAGAGGCCACAGCAGTGAAAGGCCCGCGTACCACAAAAAAAAAAAAAAAAAATTATTGAAGTATAGTTGATTTACAATGTGTTACTTTCCTTTGTACAGAAAAGTGACTCATTATACATATATATATTCTTTTTCATAATCTTTTCCCTTATGGTTTGTCACAGGATTGTGTTGTTTTTCCATCCTATAAATAATAGTTTGCCTCTGCTAATCCCAAACTCCCAATCCTCACCACCCGCCCTGCTCCCGGCAACCACAAGTCTGTTCTCTAAATCTGTGAGTCTGTTTTTGTTTTGTAGATATGTTGATTTTTATTGTATTTAGATTCCACATATAAGTGATATCATATGGTATTTGTCTTTCTCTTCCTGACTTACTTCGCTTAGTATGATAATCTCTAGGTCCATCCATGTTGCTGCAAATGGCATTATTTCATTCTTTTTGATGGCTGAGTAATATTCCATTGTATATATATACCACATATTCTTTATCCATTCATCATTAAAGGCTGTTTTATAAAGAAGAGCTTTATTGGTCTTCCTTGATTTTAGTCCCCCTGATGATTCTGGTATCTTCTTTCTTTATTCTTCTTAGTGTCTTGGTATTTTTATCATCATTTTCCTGTTTCTCTCACTGGTAATTAAATGCATGTATTTTTATGCTGGTCCTTACTTCTTTTTCTGACTGTATTGTGAGAACTTAAAAAACAGCAAATCCCATCTTCTATTCCCACTGTAATTTTTTCCTGCCTAACACAGTGCTCTGGGTTCCTTGGGACTTAGTTCATACTCTTGGTTGATAAGGGGAAATTGCCATATTCTAAATTAACACCAAGGGTGTGAGCTTGTTCACTATTTCACAATGACCACCAAAGGGAAGATAATTACTGATAACTTGTGTGCCACTATTTGTATGTGTGATGGCTACGCAAGGAAATAGATCTGCTTTTGAGTTCAGGTTTCAGTGGAAACTAACTAACTAACTATGGGCAACCTACGTATTCACTTTAGGCCCGGGGTCATCACCAATACCACAGGGGTAGTAATAGTATATATCTCATTAGAAGGTTACAGAATTAATTGAGATAATGAATGTAAGGCATTTAAAGTATCTGGCATATAGTTAGATTCAGTAAGTGTTGTCTGGGACTTCCCTGGTGGTGCAGTGTTTGAGAGTCCGCCTGCCGATGCAGGGGACACGTCTTTGTGCCCCCGTCCGGGAAGATCCCACATGCCGCGGAGCGGCTGGGCCGGTGAGCCATGGCCGCTGAGCCTGCGCGTCCGGAGCCTGTGCTCCGCAACGGGAGGGGCCACAACAGTGAGAGGCCCGCGTACCGCAAAAAAAAAAAAAAAAAAGTGTTGTCTGTGTCATCATCATCATGATTGTACTGTGCTCATATTTTTTTAAGTGCTTCAGTTCTTGAAATTCACAACACTGATGTTGGCCTATTTTTTTTTATAAATGTATTTATTATTTATTTCTGGCTGCATTGGGTGTTTGTTGCTGCACATGGCTTTCTCTAGTTGCAGCGAGCGGGGGCTACTCTTTGTTGCGGTGCACGGGATTCTCACTGTGGTGGCTTCTCTTGTTGCGGAGCTTGGGCTCTAGGCGTGCGGGCTTCAGTAGTTGTGGCTCGTGGGCTCTAGAGCGCAGGCTCAGTAGTTGTGGCGCACAGGCTTAGTTGCTCCGAGGCATGTGGGATCTACCCAGACCAGGGCTCGAACCCATGCCCCCTACATTGGCAGGCGGATTCTTAACCACTGCGCCACCAGGGAAGCCCAGCCTAATTTTTTTTTTTTTTTTGTAGAAGTTCCTGCTAGCATGATCCTGGACCAAATAAATATGTATTTCAAAGTATTTACCTATTTTGAAGAATTGGGTCATTTTACTTAGAGTCATTGCTGTGAAGGCTTTTAGGAAGCTTAAATTGTGTGCCTGCTCAGTCTTTCACATTGAACATATCACCATTTGAAGACACCAACTTTCACGGATTTCAGTCTGTAAATAACTGTTTTACTCTCCCTATTGCACTTTTGTAACAGTACCTGATTGGAATTTTATCAGACTGGATGACATATTTACTGCCTATTGTCCTTTTTTAGGCTTGTTCTTAACTATGCCCAAGCTCCAGGGTCATTTGGTGGTGACATGTTATAAATAACATTATTACCATAATTAAAGGATGGATCAGAGTAGCTTGGGAGGAAAATCTACTCACCTTTGGCTTGCAATCAAGCCTGAGTCACTGGGGTCATTAACACAATTTACTGTAGCTGACCAAATACTCTTCTTTGGGTAGGTGATGTTTTTCACAGTAGACATACCTGACACTTGACTGGTGTGAAGTGACCTAATTCCAAGTAAACTGTAAAATCAAAAATATTCATTGTGTCCTTTTATTGTGCTTTTATGCAGATTCTTCAAACTTTATAAGACTCTATTAAACTATGTAGGTCTTCCAAACCTAACCTTGTCAATATGTAAAGTAAAATGTTTACTTACTGAAGAAATAACAAAATATGATCATAATGAAATTTATTGTTTAATTACTTGGGAACATATTGTCTTGTGCCATCAGTGGGTAAGATGATGACCATTAATCTGAATTTCTTTCCAGCATCTCTCTCTCTCTTGCCTCAGTAGCAGCTAATTTGCCATAGTTCAGGATGGAAGAGTCAGAGCTGGAGTGTTCTGGGGGTTGGGTATGTGTGCTGGTCTCTAATTTTCCAACGTTCTCCAGGGAAATCTGGTACTCTACTATCTTCCTTCCCTGGTGCCTCTGGGAACTACAGAGGAGCTCTCTCTTTCTCCCTGCTTCTTCTCCTTCTCTTTTTTGGTAGTCAGGTATCTTCTCCATAGGAATAGAGATAATTGCATTGAAAAAAAAAATAGGAAGATTAAAATAAAAAGGGCTCTTATACTCTTATAAAACCTAATTGTAAAATTTTCATTCACTTTACGTTTTATTTCTTCTTTCTTTTATTTTCCGATTGATTGAAAGTTAAAAAGAATAGAATCCTGTAATGAGCACTAGTTTGCATACAGAATGAATAAAGATTGTTTTCGCGTTCTCTGAGTAATATTTTAAATGGCCAAGTACAGGAATATTTGCCAGGCTCTGAAACAATGTCAGTGGCACAGTGCACGTTCAGAGTGGCAACATAATCAAGGGCCTGTCTGAGGCCCTCCTGGGAATTAACATCTTCATATCTGCTTTTGGCAACCTGACCTCACTGACTGCATTTAACCATCTTTAAATAAGGGTGTTTGAGATTTAATTTGTACAAGTAGAGAAATATTCTGAAGATATAAGTGTAGGTACACGTATATAGAACCCAGCATGTATTTATTCAGTCTGTTTTATTTGAGCTGGTATATTTGTATTTTCTCGTAACAGTTAATATTCCCTCACTGGCAGTTTATAATGCAATATAATATTATACTTTGTGGATATTATAAATACGATAAACTTTAACCGTTAATAATAAAACATCTATGGCACTCATTTATTCTTGACTTCTTCACTTAGATCATCACCATTTATTAGAACTGCACACAATACTTCTCTAATAGGTTTAAGGCAGAACTGTTGTAATGATTTCAACAGTTACTTATCAAAGGAGTTGAAGATTTCCATGTAATTTCTTCCTAGTCAGGTCTGGATACGAATGAAAGGAACAAGAAAAGATAGAATCTCAGAGCTATGAAAGTAATTTGGGAAAACTATTAAAGCAAAGTATTATAATGTGTCATTGATCAAAAAATTTTTAACTTGTACACCAATTTTAGTTTAATTGCATGGCTATTTAGCAGTCATATCAATTAAAATGCTCTAAAAGGAAATAAGGAAAATGAAGTTAAAAATAGAGCGAATTACTTTAATACCTTATTTAAATTTTAATTTGCCTGTAAGACAATTTATTTCAGGTCCGGGAGATATTCTATTTTTTGGCTCTGTCAATTAAGATCAATCCCCCAAAAGAACTTGTTTGTAAAGACCAACATTTCCAATGTGGCATCTAGACCAGCATGCAAATTATTAATAAAGTAATATAGTGCAAATGACCCAACAAAAGCATATTTTCAATTCATATTTCAATTCATGCAGGCTATTTGATGACACATTAACAAATTATAATAAATTTCTCTCATGAGAATTTGGCCCAATGTCAATCTGACTTTGAAAAAAAGATCAAAGCTGCCCTGTCAAATTAATTCTGACATACTTGTCAGAATTAAATAAATTAAATAAATAAAACTTGACATACTTGTCTTTGGCTATTGAAATTTGACCTCTTAACACTTCGTATATTTATTGCTTTTCATTGCTCCTTGGATTGTACACCAATGGATTTTACTGAGGAAAAACTCATCGTATTTATACCAGCTGAATATTTAGAAATGTGACAGAAATTTGGTATTTCTACATGGCCCTCTAGTACACTGTTCTCTTTATGTCTCATACATTCTTTTGTTCTGGCAAAGAACAGGACAGTGAAAGAAGGGAAAAAGAAGGCATTCTGGTATGTCTTTTGCTGACTCCTCAATAGTTGGGATTTGTAAGAGATCACAGATCAGAAAGGATTTTAAACTCTAGTGCATTTGAGCTTCCAACTGCTGCTTGAGCAATGTGACAACAGTTTGAGATGCCCTTCCAAATGTGCCTGGCTTAAGTTACAAAAAATGTTAATAGCTTTGACCTCTTCAACTATTACATGAAGAAAAGGCTCAACTCACTTAAGGGCCACCCTATTGTAATCTCTATCTTTGAAGTGAGTCACGTACTAATTTCCTCTCAGGAAAGTTTAAACCAAAATATGTTTAGTCAGAAGGATTACTTTTTACTTTAAGAACCCCAAACAGCTGAGATTTGGGCAATATGATTAAAAGATAGCAAATTAATGCATTAATTTGAAAAATGTGTGCAAAGTACTGAACTAAATTACAACCCACAGAGCCTTCATTTACTTTCCTATGTTTATGTAAATGGACATTCTATTAGTAAATTGAATGCAAATGAATAAAATAAAATTTAGTATCTGTCATAGCTACATGAGACAGTAACTTATACAGTCATAAAAATAAGAGATCTCTACTACAATTAAACAGGCTTATGTAGATCCCAGATAGTATGTGACCGATGAAAGCCTTGTTTATTATACTCACCACTGGTGCATTAAGACTTAGGAATATTTGAAATGAGGACGTCTCAGGATTGTTCACTGTGATACCAGGATTTACAGTATTTTAGAAGCGCCCCGGAGTTCTAACTATTCTTTGCTAAACAGAACCTAGTCTTAAATCATGCTTCTGATTGTCTTGTAGTCCCTTTTCATTAAATATTAAGTGATGATTATAATGAAAACTTTATTAAATTTTTACTCCATTAAGGAGTTTTGGTGAGCCTGTAAGATTTAGCCACAGCTGTTGTTCTCTGAGAAAGCTTAAAAACGGACAGAATCATCTCTAAGGTTATTCTAGAGCCTAGGTATTCCTTTATGATCTGTGGCAATGTGTGTTGGGTGGGTGGTAGATTAAAAATAAGGACAGATGGAAATGTATGTTTATTCTTCTTCTACTGTATTTAAATGTCTAAAATCAGAATGTAACTTACGTGGTGTTACATAGTTAAATTGCAGTGTTTTTCTTCTTTGTTTATACATATTATAATGGTACATCTTGCAATTGATGGAGTGGTGGATATAATGAAATGTGGCAGCTCCTATTTTCTGATTCACATAAAATGCTAAAAAGCTAATATTTTACAATTTTTCTATCAGTGAAGATCCATGACTTCATATCAGTCTCTGTGTATAGCTAAGAAATCCTTCCTACATTTCTCCATTTTCAGGTTCTGGGCTGGTAACATTGCCTGTAATAATTTTTATTAATTTGTGCGTGCGTGTGTGTGTGTGTGTGTGTGTGTGTGTGTGTGTGTGTATGTTTAGTGTCTGATAAAACTCTTCAGGGATTGTTCTCAGTGAGGATAGTGGAATAGCACTCAATTTTTCTTTATTACCAGAAGTTAGTGAGCCTAACCAAGAAGACATTTATTTAGACAGATTGATCCAATTGATTCTCTCAATATTGAATTAAAATCAATGGAAAGGCAGGTTTACCAGAGAAGCTGAGAAACATCTTGGGCGAAATACTAAGACCCTGAATTTCAGGGCTTGAGCTATACAGTTAATGGAATTGAGTTTAACTAATGATTGCTTTTCTCCCCATATGAATACCTGGATGCATGCTAGCATAGAGCTAGTCCTTAGCAGTTGACATATCCTGTTTTCCTCACACACAGTGTTTAATTCTATGGGCTGACATGCTCAAGCAGGTAGGACTAGGATTCCCTAGAAAAGTGGATTTAAACATTTTTGACCACAGTGCTAAATACAGTCTGTTCTACATCCTGACATAATACATATGCACACACATAACTGAAAGTCCCACACAACTGAAGTGAGAACATTACAAACAATAATTACTACTAAGACTTTTTGCTTATGATTTACTCTAATATGTTCTATTCTGTTCTATTCTCTTCTTTCCCCATGTCATTTTTACTGCTAACTTCTATTTTTTTCCTCTTACGTATGAAAAAGCTTATGTATCACTTGAAAGATTCAAAAGAATACATATAATATAAACACATTGTGAAGCATAGTAATGAAACAAACTCCATTGCTCCCATCTAGAATATTATGAACATAATGAAAGCCCTCTGTGTGCTTCTTGGTATCAACCCCTGCCTTGTACACAGAGATTACTACTTTCCTGAATTTCTTTTAATTGTACCCTTGCTTTTCTTTTTAGATTTACCACATAAATTTGTATTCTCAAACAACATATTTAGTTTTGTTTGATTATAATTATTTGACATTCTTCCTTGACTTGCTTTTTTATTCTTTTTGCTAAATGTTACATTTCAAAGATCAACCCATATTCATACATTCATTCATTCAACAAATATTTATTGAGTGCAGACTATATGCCAGCTCCTCTGCCATGTGCTTGGTGTGCATCACACAAACCAAATAAGGATTCCTACTCTCCTAGAACTTACATTCTGCTGGGAGGAGACAGGTGATAAACAATAGATGTAATAAATAAGTAAATTAAATCAAATGTTAGAAGCTTATCTGTATTGCTTTGTGTTTTCATGATTATTCTGCTTGCATCTCCCTTGTTAAAACTTTGATTTGGGGAAGAGTGCCATTACTGGAAATGAGTTTAGAGAATTATTCTCTAAAACAGAAGGAAATGGTTCTCACCTAAATATTAAGAAATAATCTCTATTTCTGATAAGGAAACATAGAGCAGGATTAGAAGAATCCAGAGTGCTAAGGTAAAGGTAGATGGCAGTTTTAGAAGGATTGTTCTTGAAGGGCCTTGTAAAGAAGGTAGCAGTTGAGCAAAACAAACAACCAACCAACCCATGGATGAGTGTAGTTGTAGTATTTGTAGTTGTGTAATTACTTTCACTGCTGTATAGTATTCAATGGTGTAGATATACCATTGAATCCTTTCTCTTCTTTATTTAATTATGATATTACAAACATTCTTGCCTTATCTCCTGGGACATGTGCAAGAGTTTCTCTAGAAGTAGAATTTCTAGAAGCTTATGAAGAATTTCTAGAAGCACATGCAATATCTAACTTAAGATACAGACAACTTAAAAAAATTATTATTACTTTGGCTGCACCACGTGGCATGCGGAATCTCAGTTTTCCCCACCAGGGATCAAACCCACGCCCCCTGTAGCGGAAACGCAGAGTCTTAACCATTGGACCGGCAGACAAGTCCCAAGATACAGCCAAATTATTTTCCAGTGGTTAACCAATTTATACTCCCACCAACAGAATATAAGATTTTCTATGGTCCACATTTGGCTAATGTTCAAAATTATGAGACTTTAAAATTGTGCTATATTTAATTTTGCCATATAATTATCTTTGCATTTATCTCATTTCTATTGAAGTGAGTACTTTTTAATATAACTATTGGCCTTTCTTGTATCTCTTCCGTTCATGAGTTTTGCCTATTTTTCTGCCAGGTTATTTCTATTTTTTCTCATTGGTTTGTATAATCCAGATGATCTCATCTCAAGATTTTTAACTTAATTACATCTTTTTCAAATAAGGTAATACAGGTTCTGAGAATTAGGACATGGACGTATCTTTTTGAAGGCCACCATTCAACCCACTAGAGGAGGTTTGGGTATAGTCCTCATACCCCAGCTTTGCTTTCAAGCCAGTGTGTTCCTTTAGTTCTGTACAAAACCTCTACTAATTTGAAACTGATACCATCTTGTTATGTGATTTTTATGCCCCTCCTCTTTGCTTTAATTTGCAGTATTCCTCCTCTTCCAAACTTGTGTCTAAGTGGATAACTCAATCAATATACAGTTTCTCAGTCTCTTCCTGACATCACTACTATCTCACCTCCTCCTCATTTTAGCCAACCCACACCTGTGACTATCCTGGGGGCTTTTTATGGCTCCAGGTTTGTTTTTTAACTTCTTTACCTTTAACCGTCGTCTTTAAATTCAACACATCAGGATGTCCTTCCAGATCTCGTGTTCACTTAGCTTTCCCCACATGTGTTCTTCAGCAACATTGAGACCTAGAGTCTCTCAATCCCTCATTTTTTGCCCTGTTTATAAGCCCTCTAAAGTGCTCAGTAATTGCTATCTGGTAGTGGTAGCAGAAGGATTCGTATTCAGATTCATAGTCCATCAGCTTAACCACTTCCTTGCCAATATTCTCAATTCTCTTTTTTTTCCCATGCCAAACTGTATCCAGCTTTTTAAATGATACTTTTCATAAACAATCGTGGTGTTTCAGGCAGGACATGGGAAGGCAATCATTAACAGTATACAACAACTTTCAAACTCCCCTTTTCAATGGACTACCAAAATCAGAAAACCACTGTAAAACCCAATGAAGTCTTCATGTGATGCTCTGAACAGGGAAAGTGTAGAGTGAGGGTTGACATTTCACAGTTAGCATGTTATTTAACAACTTTTTACAAGCCAACCTAACTTTCAGGAAATGTAAATGTAAAAGGCAGAATTATCAATTTGAAGATCCACAATCTGAAAAAGGAACCGCTACTTTTTCCTTAACTGCCCAACCCCAAACCTAAATAATTTACAACAAAATAAATGTAGCTCTTACCCTCATGGATCTCCAGGCTGATTGCAGAGAGAGACTTGAAGAGAGAATGAAAAGTGTCAGTAGTGTTCTAAAAGTGAAAGTACAAGAAGCTAGTTTAGGAGAATAATTATCCCCTGAAAAAAATGACATTTAAACTGGGTCAATGAAGAGTGAAGAGAAGAGAGTGCTGGCAGTTGGAGAAACATGCGCAAAGGCCAGATTATCAGGTGATTCTGGTCTCAATTTAGATTATTTTCTCTGTGAAGCCTTCCCTGGTTTCCCGTGTCTAAGTCAGGTCTCCCTTCTTTACACCTCCCCAGGAATCATCAGTTCTCCTTAGTTAGCACTTAGAATCAGTAGTTTCTCCTTTCTCGAATATGTTGTATTTGCCTGTTTTTGTTTTTGTTTTTTTTGCGGTATGCGGGCCTCTCACTGCTGTGGCCTCTCCCGTTGTGGAGCACAGGCTCAAGACGCGCAGGCTCAGCAGCCATGGCTCACGGGCCCAGCCGCTCCACGGCGTGTGGGAATCTTCCCGGACCCGTGTCCCCTGCATGCTTGTTTTCTTGACTTTCTTTCTCAGTGGCTCTGGAAAGAGTTTGGTATTTGACTCACTCCCCATAATATCTCCATGCCAGGCAGTATCTGACATATAATACAGGCTTAATAAAATCTGTCAATTAATTTAATAGATCAATGAGAGTAAAGTACTCCAAGGGCAATAACTCTATGGGTACAAATGGAGGCCAAGTGATTTGCTTTGCCTTTGTGGTGATCATATTGATGGGACCTATTCAAATCAATTGAATTCAAGGCAATGTATATTTATCGTAGAGTATGGATATTACTGTAGGCATGTTGAAATGTCAGGTATTCTTCACTCACATGGTATAGTGATATTGATCTTACCTTTCTGAGGAAATCCCATACAAAATAAATAATGTACAGAGTGTGTTTTGGCAGACTGAGTACTCAGTCCGGTAAAGCAAGAGTGTTGTTTTTATATATGTGTATCAAAGCACTTTTTTATTTTTTTTTTTGTAGGACTCACTGAGTCACTACATAGGTTTCAGGCTCTGTAGCCATGAGAGATTTGGAAATCCATTCCCAGGACCACAGTTCTCAACAATACCTCAGTGTGTCACAGTCAGCTCTGAGGTAATGTCACCAAAAAATGGTGCTGATGTGTTCACAGCTCTTAGAGGTTTATCATGATTTTGTAAGAAAAGGTGGGTAGAATGGGAATTTGAATTAAGACAAACCATTAGCACATTACCTCTGGGACTGATGATAGGTCAAGGGTGTTACCCCTTTCAGACAGATTAATGCAGTTGTAGGCTTAAACAAGAGCCCTTTAGAGGAAAGAGGTTGGGAGAGGTGTGCTGGCAGACAGTTTTCTTGTTTAGATTGTATCTGATGAAAATCTTTACTTTAAAGTCATGGCATTAGTAGGAATTTCACTTCCAAGAGTTAACATCCTAAGTATTATCAAAGCAAATCTCATAATTTTGCTATAAAGGCATCAAATTTCTAGTCACCTTAGGGGACAAAAAGGTAGACCAACCCACTTCCTGCACTAAAAAAAGGAAATGCCCATCTCTGAAAGGTGCTGACCTTTAGACGTTATGTCATATCAGTGGAGAAAGAAGATTGGATGTAGGCCTCTTGACATATTTCTTCTGAAAGGTAAGTTGGTACAGGCTACTCTCAGCATTGGTGTTTTCGTGTCAGCATTTGTAACTGATGCCAAAATATTGGCTGTCTGTGCACCAATGCTGAACAGAAATATGCAGACAGTTTTGGAGGAAAGAGAAAGAGTAGCTTTATTTCTTTGCCAGGCAAAGAGGGAATACAGCAGGCTAGCACCTCCAAACACTGTGCCCCTTGTAGAGGGCAGTGAGAAGTTTTTATGGTAATTGTTCAAAGAGGTCGTGATCAGCTCATGGACACTTTTCTGACTGGTTGGTGGTGAGGTAAGTGGGAGTCAGCATCACCAAGCTTCTGATTCCAACTGGTCTGGGGTCTGCGTGCTTGTGGGCAGAATACTATAGTTAATCTATAACTTTTTCTACCTGGAGAGGGTTTCAGTATCTGCAAAACAGCTCAAAGATATTGATGTGTGTGCCCGTTGATGGGGAACCAGGACCTTTCCCCAAGGCTGCACTACTGTTTCTCTTGACTGTTTGTTTCTCCTTTGTCTCACATCCCCTCCCTTCTCTAATTAACAACTGCTTGAATTTGTCTTTTGGAACTCAGGGAAGGTCATTGAGGCTGAATGAAGTCTATTTCCTATAATCAAAGAAATGGGGGACGGAGAAAGGCTTTGTGCTCAGGAGCCCCACTGGGCTCTGCTCGGTAACGTAACTTTGGCATTAGTTATCTTCATTTATAATAATATTATTTATAGTAAAACTGAGACTGTAATAGTAATAAATTTCTGTAATAATTAAGGAGCAATGGAGTAGAATGAACACTAGGCTGAGAGTTTGAAAATCTGAATTCTTAGGTAGGGAGTAGCCACTAAATAACTAGAGGTTTTAGATGAGCAACCACTACATAACTAGAGATTTTAGATGAGCTACTGTAGGTCTTAAGTATTATAACTCAAAAATGAGAAGAATGGACTAGATCAGCTGATCTAAACTGTGTCCCTCAGAAACATTAGGGATCCCTGGTAACCCTCAAAGACCACTCAGTAGGGAACAGAGAAAATATTTAGGTGGGGTCTATATTTCTACTTCTACTTTAACTGGAATCTCCACTTTGGTCTCCTTTATATATTGGACTTTCTTAGAACATTTTCATAAAATGGTTCTTCTGTTCATTTCTTTTTAAGCAGTGGACTAGGTGACTTCCAAGTGTCTTTGCTACACTAATATGCAACTACTCTGTCCTAATAGAGGTTTCATAAATTCACATATTAAATACCTTAGAAATTTAGCTTAAGATGTTTCCAGAATAAGACTTAAACATTTTGTCCAGAAAGAGCATTTTAAATTATGTCATAGATGCCCCAATCTGGAGTTTATCTTAAGAATAAAAGTGTTTTGCTTATTTTAGAGCATATCATGAATATTCATCTGAAAATACATGTTATCCTCAGAATAGAGTACCAAAAAGCACAAGAAGTACCTTCTCCTTATTCTGAGAATAATTTCCTGAAGGTTAATTAAAAACATTTATTTTTCAACCATCATTGTTTGAATATCTAGTATATACTAGCCAGGTACTGTTAGGCTTTAAAAATAAAAGAACCAAAAATGTCCCTCCTGACCTTAAGAATGTAGTCTAGTGGGGAAGACAGACACATGGACAATTAACCACAAAGTGATGAGGTATATGTAGGGATAGACATATATAGTGTAGATTTTAAAAGAGTTAAGCATGGCGATTAGAAGCATAGGGCTTGTTTGTGTTCAAATTCTAGTTCCCTTGTTTAGTAATATTATGGCTCCTAGTTTCATGACTTACTTGAGTTACGGCTTCATTTTCTTCATTTGGAAAATGAGGATAGGAGAAGTAGCTGCCTCTTAGGAATTTTTTGTGCCAATTAAATGTTATAATCAGTATCAGACACACCTAACACAATGTCTGTAGTTAGTACTAACTTAAATGGCAGCTGCTATTGCTATACTGCTTAGTAGATTTTTTAATCTTTATTTTGTATATACGAAGGATTTGGAGACAGTATGTTCCTGCGTGGCTTGCAAGCAGAGGTCTTTGCTTCGGACTAGCTCTTCAACCGTGTTGCAGAGCAAATAGCCTTAGTAGATAGGGATGGTGTCTCCTGCTGGAGCAAAGCACAGGTGTGTTCACAGCCCACTGAAACGAAGACCTTGCCTCCCTCTGGGGCAAAAGTCAGGTGGGCTTACTGCCTGCTAGAAGAGAGTCAGGTTTCCGAGCTCGGGCTTCCTCTGCTGTAGCATAGCCTGCAGCCTGGGCAGGCATCACCTGGCCCTCTTTGTGTCATCCTGTGGTCAGTGGGGCTTGGGGAGCTGGCACACCTGCTGGTACTCTGTGGGTGATAAAGTCTTTAGTCTCTGAGTCAGGAGTCATGTCTTCTTACAGCATCCAGGGAACGTGAGCACCTGCTCTGTTAGCTTGCAGGAAAGTAAAATCTCAGAACCTTCATAGTTCCTGATACTAGAGATACTTCGAGGTAAAGATCTTACCCCAGCCAGAGGATCACAGCTTTTTAAACCATATTTTCTCTCTTTCCCAACAGCTTATTATGAAAAATTTTAAGCATATGCGAAGGTGAACACCCCTATTCCCATGATCTATATTATCCCAATAACCACTTATTATATTGTAAAACTTTTTGTGAAAATAGAGATTAACATTTTTATTTTTGTTACAACTATAACTGGCATCTGTACTTCACAGACCTTTGAGCCTCATAATCAGAAGTCAGAATGCTTAGGCTCAGAAAGCTTAAGGATCTTGCCTGAAGCCCTGTTGCTAGGAATCCTCGCAGCTGCTCAGTCCTCTGACTCCATATTTCTGGCTTTCAGTAAAAGGGTACGTGTTCATTTCACAAGGTCAGGGAAGAATTACATTCTCCCCACCTTTCTTGTGCTGAGGCAAAGAGTGTTTATACCTGGGCTGGGCCTGAACATAGAATCCGGCTCATGGTCCAGTTTAATCTGGACTGTCTCGCACTGAAAATATATACACCCCATTTAGGAACATCCTGAACTTGGTAGTAGATGCTCCTTTGGGATGTCTCTACATCTGCTTTAACTGACACCTCCAGCCTGCACAAGAAACGCTGTTGTTACTCTGATAAGCATCAGTGTGGATCCCTAGAGCTTCTCCAAGATGTTCACAAGCAACTGGGAGGCGTTTGGCCATCACCACTAGGAGGAGGATATGAGGGGACTGCAGATGCTCTGGGATGGTGAGGACGGAGAAGCTGACCTGTGTCAGAGGGGTCTATTGTGGTGTGAAATGAAACTAGAGTATGAAAGATAATTTACCTACTTGTGAATTAAATGGCATTTATGACCTGGCCTGAGCCCCATCCAAAAGTTGTCATATTGTTTTATAGGAAACACATTAATTTATAAGTAAACTTTTGGCTGATAATATGTAAGTTGGAGATAAATGATAAGTACATATGAACCTTAGGCTTTAACACTGACATTTATAACCTGAAAAATATGTTATTCTTATTACATGCAAGTGTATCATGACACACCAGCCAGAAACATGCTCTATTGAGTTACTTGCATAATGTGTTCATTTTAAACCCCAGGATCTTTTTCACAGTTGTCAGGGGGTCCACTCAATGAGATTCTTCTCTCAAGCTTCATAAAAACAACCATACTATTGACCAATAATATAAAATTGGCACTTTGCACAGGTACCTGGCACGTTGGAAGTACTAAAAATATTCATTGACTAAGTGAATGAATGAATGAACTAACTTATATTATACAAGAATGGTTACAGATGAATGCAGTGATATATACCATGTTTCATCACTTCTAAGATATAATTTTCCACACTGTAATTAATATATCTGATATTAGATGTTTTAAATTGATACAGCTAGCAGTATTTTTTCATATAAAAGTAATGATACATCTTAATTTTTTTTTTTTTTTGGCGGTACGTGGGTCTCTCACTGTTGTGGCCTCTCCTGTTGCGGAGCACGGAGCACAGGCTCCGGACGCGCAGGCTCAGCGGCCATGGCTCACGGGCCCAGCCGCTCTGCGGCATGTGGGATCTTCCTGGACCGGGGCACGAACCCGTGTCCCCTGCATCGGCAGGCGGACTCTCAACCACTGCGCCACCAGGGAAGTCCTTAAAATAATTTTTTATGCTCAATGAAATGTACTTTATATCTCTACTTTACCTGTATATTGTGTACTCCTGGTAGGTAGGCCTGTCCCTTCATTACATTAAGAGGTACTATATTCATTTCTAATAGCTTTACAATTTAAAATAGAACATTTTTGTCAGCTTTTCTTTTAATAGCTTGGCATATGTGTTCTACCTACCTACTACTATTCATTTACATGACGGGTAGGGCCTAAAACTTTCTCTCTCCTCTGATAAGCACTCTGCAAAATTGTCAACTGCGACTGCTTGCTGACACAGGAACGACAATTTAGTCTTCACTAGCCTAGGGTACAATGTAGGCATTCATGAACCATCTGGATTTTAGCAGACTGAGCTCTACCTCAGGAAAATTTCCCATTACACAGTGGTCACTTCCTATGTCACTCTGCTAAGGGTTCCATCACCTCTACAGTATCTAAAGTTTAACTTCTTAGCTTTTGACACCCACTTCTGTGTGGGCTCCACTATCTGTCTTTATGTTCATTATCTAAGTGTTGCTGTCAGAGTGGGTGGTAGTACGCTCTCTCAATTGTCATGGCAACCAGAAAATCATTTTTCTAATCTTGTCGTTGGCTATTAATTGTTACTTTACAAATCTATTATATAAAACGTCTCCACATGCCAGAGTGAATCAATCTTGTATGGATTACTTTTTTTTCAAATATTTTACGATCAGATTCCAAACTAATTTCTTTGTTGATTAGTGTGTCAATAGTCTAAAGGTGAGGTTGGGTACAGTAACATGGCAATTCAAAACCCAGATTCCCTGGCTATTTGTCTGTTTTCCCCCCCACCTTTTACTTTTCTGTGATAATTAAACATAATTCCAGAGAATTAGTAAAAGTAGAGTACTTATATCCTAGATGCAATACTTTAATATGTCAGCCTGGGGAAATTCGCTGGCTTATTCTTTGTAGATTGAAATGAGTTCTTTTAATTTTGTGCAGAATTGTATAGCTTTCCCTGCTGATGGTGTTAACGATACCTTAAAAGAGGTACTAAGTGCTATCTCTTCTTTAATTCCTGGAATAGAGAGCAGCTGAGGAGATGGAAGACTATGGCTAAATACCTTACTAGAATCTAAGTGGAAAGTAGAAATGTTTGTGCTTTAATAAAGGATTTAGGCCTCCCTGGTGGCACAGTGGTTGAGAGTCCGCCTGCCGATGCAGGGGACGCAGGTTCGTGCCCCGGTCCGGGAAGATCCCACATGCCGTGGAGCGGCTGGGCCCGTGAGCCATAGCCGCTGAGCCTGCGCGTCCGGAGCCTGTGCTCTGCAACGGAAGAGGCCACAACAGTGAGAGGCCCGCGTAACGCAAAAAATAAAATAAAAAGATAAAGGATTTAACTTACAATGGTTCAAACTACTGAAATATTTGTGTTTAAATTATTGCGTTTGATTATCGATTGTTTACTTTGGTCTGATTCATGATAACCTCACTGGATGTCAGATTGATGGTGCGCATCCTTGTCTGAGATTTCCATTGCATGTCAGCAGACAGCATGGGGGGAGCAAGATTAGGATTTTTGCCCTTGTAGCTCAGTGGATGGGACAGTACAGAGATACTTTGTGCCGTGCGCTATGTACTTTGGAATGTGCATTCTATAAATATTTTATGAGCTATCAACTTACTGAGCAATATCGTGGTGATTTTTTTTAATGGAGAACATAGCATCTTCTTTAGTTGTTTATTATTTTTTATGCCATATGTTTTCATTTGAAGCTCTCTGGATAATTCAGGCAATAAAAGAAGTGAGTGTGGCTTAAAAATACCTGAATTAGCTGCTAGGCTTAAATCCTCTGAGCTTGTGATGCTCAAACAGAGGTGCACATCAAAGAAAATCCAAGGACCTTTATACATAAGAATGTTAAGACTCTCAGACCTCCTGATTCAGAAGCCTCCAGAGGTAAGACCCTGAATCTGTCTGTTTAAATAGATTTCAGGTGCCCCTGGCTCTTCATTCTGGCTAAGAACCACAGACCTGCTAAATACTCTGTTCCTGATTTATATGGTGCATACCTTATAATTTGTGTCTCTTGATTTAAAATTTCTGAGAAATCCTCATGCATGGAATCTTTCTAAATTTCTGGTTTGAAAGGCAACTTTTGATTACATTTAAGCCTATGCATTCACTTACATTTATGGTACACTTTACATTTAGCAAAGTACCTTCATTTCATCCTCACCATCATCTTGTGAGATAGGCCATGGCCAAGGTGCACGAATGTGCAAGTTGGCTCGCAGCACGTGAGCCCCTGGTTGAGGGGACATATGGGGCCTCCAACCTGGTCCATACAATGAACACTAAATTGTGAGCCTGCACCGGGCTGGATTAGCTCAGAGGGGACATCTTCTTCTAACTCTCACAGAGGCGTGCCATGGGCCAGAGGCCCCCCTGAGGTAAACAAACCAGGGCTTATTATCCCCTTGAAGAGCTTGAGAGGCTCTGACAAGGATCAATAGCTCTTCCAAGGTTTCACAGGTAATGAGTGGCCAGCTGAGACGATGTTACTTGGCTTTATCCAGTGCTTTCCTGTCATACTAGAAATTATTCTTGTATATTCTTTGAGATACCCATGTAATTCCACCAGAGTAATTTACAAATGCTCTGGTTGTTCATTAAAACTGGTTCCTGGCCATGTAACTATGTAGAATGAGTTTCTTTTTCTTTTTGATCAGGAGCAATTTAGTCAACGTTGGTTGTGACTTGTATTTGAAAACAAACAAAACAAAACAACGGCCTGATAACCTTTGAAATTCTAGGCTATGCTGAACATCTAGATTAAAATATGGAAAATCAATACAACTTCTGGGAGTTTTCACAGAGATGATAATGTATGTAAGATCATCCTTCAGGACGTGATTGTCTTGTGATATGCTGGAAACAGTAGGAGCCTGGAGGTGGGGAAACTCAACATCTAGTCCTGATATTTTCCCTGATTTCATGCATGCCTAACCCAATTCATGATGAAATGATAAACCTCTGGCTTTTTTTTTTTTTTTTTGCTGGAAATTAGTCTTGCACAAATACGTTCCTTGGCTAGTCTGCGTGGTTCAAGCGTGGGCCTTTGTATTCTTCTAGCCATGTCCCTGTGTCTTCACCAGCTGCCACTGTGCTCACCAGGTCACTCTCAGTGGGACATGGCTCTTCTCTCCTGACCCTTGCTGCTGCCAGCATCACTCTTGCCTCTTATTTCCCAACCCTGAATGTAAAACCTTCCTCTCAACTCCTCATGTAAGACAGAGATCAGGCTGTAAGTGTTGGTGTGTCTTTATTAAAGGCTTGCAGTAGTGGAAAGGAGGTTCAACACCAAGAATAACTCATAATGCTCTCTTTCTGGGCTGGTGCGCTATCTCACTACCAGCCTGTCTCTGTGTTCCAGGCACAGCTCACTCAGAAAGACTGGCAGAGCCCCAGGCCTCTCCAGACGTGGGAGTCCAAGCATAATGATTCTCATCTACAAAAAGAGGAGGAGGGTTTTTCTCCCCACCTCATCTCAAGACCTGCCTCCCTAGTTTTTAATTTCTGCCCTACGTTTCAAATTTTCCTAGGATTATTAAGAGTGGCAGCATCTGCTTACTTCAGGAGAAACCTCATTTCTGCCCAGAAGGATGTGGTATCTCCCTAGAGTCCCTGTAGGACAGTTCAAAGTCACTAGTCAAGTCAGACTCCACTAAATTAATCAAAGTCTAAATTATTCCACCTTTAATGCTCGTCCCTGTGGGACACTGATGCTCTATCAGTGTGTATCTGTGCTTCGACTGGTTGAGTTCTATCTTATTCTCTCCTCTGAGGATTTCAAGTAATCTGGATTCCAGGATCGAGGGTCTCTTTTTATACCTCTCCTTTCTTCTCATTTTCCAATATGTCAAATGGAGATGAAAAATCCTTTATAGGGTTTTTAAAGGATCATATGTAAAGCATGAAATCATGCTATTTGTGTGGTAGATTTTGTACAAATACTAAGTTTTACATTTTGTATATATATATTAATTTTAATTTAACAAATACTAAATAATAATTGCCAGGTACCATGCACTTCTATAAATGCATTTAAGAATAACACATTTTATAACATCCCTTGGAAGTACTATGATTATCTTCATTTTATCTTTACTCTGAGACTCAGAGAAGTTAAGCAGTTGGCCCAAGGTCACGCAGGTAGCAGTGGACGAGTCAGTCTGGTTCTGGAATCTATGTTCTTAGCCATTTTGCATAGGCTTAGAATTTTGGTATCTGAAGACATGACCAGAGTGAGCAAAAAAATAAATGTTTACTTGCAATATGAAGGAAGCCTTAAATTAGGATTTTAGTGGAAACAGTTATCCAAGTATATAAATCACCAAGAAAATAAGGATCTGTGTTCTTTCAGATGCCAGTTTTTGTGTGGCTTGTTATTGAATTTTTATGTGTAACAGGTGTTGATAGAAGGCAACAACTAAGGGCCCTATCCTTAATCTGGGGCCTTGCTATTTAAAGTGTGGTCCCAGGACTAGCAATATCAGCATCACTTGAGAGTTTGTTGGAGATGAGGATTCTCAGGTCCACCCAGACCTGTTGAATCAGAATCCGGATTTTACCAAGAACCTCAAATGATTTCTGGGCACATTAAAGTTTGGGAAGGTCTGGTCCAGAGCAGCATATGTTCCAGCATTGACACAAAATAACATGACACAGGTGTAAGCAGCTGTTTACCAGATGTGCCCAGGAGAGACATCAATATGTTGGTATTCCTAGAATGAACTTGTAACACGTCACTCTTCAGCAGCGGGAGAACTCTGTGTTAGTATATCGTGATTACCACTAGAAAACATCCCTCTTTAAAGTTTCTTCTATTTGATACAGACCTCCCAGACCACCATTGCCAAGCTCCATTTGAAGGCTCTAAGGTGATGAGGGTCCATGTCATCCATTCCAGATCATAACTCGTGGATCTGTTTGAACAGGCACACAAGTTGATCAGTGTTATCCGGGTGACAGAGGCTATTCTGTGACATCATTCATGTCTTTGAGATTCTCAGTGGTGATTTCTGCTCTCCTGGTTTATGCTTTGACCCTTCTCCTCCAGCACAGGGGCTTTCTGACTCCTGCCTCTTCACATGGCTCCTCCTGTCTGGCCCAGAGCTCAGTGTGCTGGGATCTGGTCTGAATACTCTTATCCTGTTTCTCTCATGCCTTCCTGTCCTGCTTGGACATCTTGATATCCATCTGAGCGCCCCTCTCCAGATTCTGAAAATTGTTGGTATCCCCTAGCTGTACCCAGCGGTGGATTCTCCTCCATGCTGGAGTGACTGCATGTGTGTTGTCTGTGGGACTAATCAGACACGGGGTTGAACCCAGCTTCTGGTCTTTCTCTTCCAGGCTTGCTCTGCCTTGTGTCCCTTCACAACTCTACAGCATCCCTTGCCCTGCAGAGAGGTCTAAGGCCCGTAGGCACTATTTCTTGTGCGTGAGCATGAGAGTACAAATGCACTATAAAAAAGGTAAGGCTGTAAATGCATTCAGTCATGGGGGAACTGGATTCTGTTTCAGTTTCTGCTGTCAGAGCAGCTATTCTTCTAAATAAAAACATGAGCCAAACACAGTCTAATTTAGTCAATAGAATATCATGATCAAATCAGATTGGATATTTTATAACCTAAATCAGTTGTGGAAGTGAAATAACATGCCTTGAGCTCCTTCTTCTATGGCAGGTGTGTTAATAACTGCTAGTTCTCTTTTTCCTGGCAATCAGTTCAAATAAAATAGAAAAGGTCTGTTTTGATGTGGTGGGTAAACCTGGCTTTGATGTCTGTATACTAAGTCTGTCTTCCTAAAGGCATGTAGTAAGCATCACAAGAAGTGTCTGAGGCCATTAAATTCTACTGGACAGTCCAACCATTACGGTCAGAAGCACATCATCAAGAAAAGCTGTTATTTTTTGACAGTGTTTTTTCCATAATTGATAAAAGCTACAGAATAGTCTTTGCACAACCCAGGGTCTCTGTAGGAGTGTGAGGCTGGCTTGGGAATGAACAGTGTGTGTTTTGTTCAACTTGGTTCAAATCATGGAGCATCTGGTTTATGCAGATAATAGAGAGCATTTGTCCAGACACCTGGCATGTGCAAATTGCTTCTCATTTTTATACTTGCAAATTAGGAATCCAAGACCCCTGCAAGGTTATGAATAAATAACAGGGCTAAGGGCTTACAGACCAAAGTCATTGTTAAAATAAACAAGCTTTAGCTCAAGATTTAACAAGCCAGTCACCCTGCAAGTAGTGCATTCCCAGCTCTGCATTGTCATCTTTGTGGCTTATATTCAACAGTCATTTCTTTTTCTTTTCCTCTTTTTTTTTTAAAGAGATTGTCTCCATTTCCTCATTTTGATGGCCTTTGACAGATGGTACACAAAGGAAATATGGTTTTATATAGTGAGCTTGGTTGGTATGAGGATGAGGTTAGAGGTCTTTGCTTTTCTACCCTTGGTAAAGTCTCAGAAAAGAGTTGGCTCTGGACAGAATTGTTAGGAAGTGCGTCCTTCCATTCCATGACATTCCTCTTTCTCTACCCTGACTTTGCCCTATGATGGATTGCCTCCCCTGAGTGTTCTTTTCCTTCTTACCGCATCTGAAAACTTGTTTTCAGGAGATATATGCAGAAAAACTCATACTCATGAGCAGACAGCTGTTAAAGTTGTAATATATTCCTTTTACAAAGAATATTGGTATTTTAAACTGGAGACAAGAAACCACATGTCAGAGGAAAAAAATAGGAACCTGTTAATTGCAAAATGTTAGGCATTAGTGAACAGATGGAGAAAATATTTCAGTGGGGGAAGGAGATCCTGAGTTTCATTAATCCACACAGGCTACTTGCCCTGCCTACGCATACAATAGGCTGTTCTTCAGAGTTGGAAAGTCAGGACTGAAGTGGAAGGGTGGGGGAGAGGAGGGGATATATATGAGATTCAGTGGAGGAGAAGAGCAAGAAGAAATATGTATGTGATGCTAAGGGGTTGGAGTTATCTTTTTATTAAGAAACTGAGGCTTTGGACTAAGAGATGGAAAACAAGGGTGCTTACAATTCCTACTTAATACTGTGGAGTGGAGGCTATCCTGACAATCTGGTGTGCTTTCAATGTAAAAACATACTTTTGAAGAGTGATAAGTCCTTATGTAAAAGCTTGAAGTCATTATTCATTTTGTTAATATTTTCACTTGTTTCGTGTTTGATTTGCTTAAAGTAATGCACTTTTGCACAGAAAATAAACCCTAGGCAATAAAATTTAATCAGATATGGTGTGGTGGCCCCCAGGACGGCCCCCAGTAACTCTTGCTTCTGGTATCCATGCCCTTGTGTAGTCTTTTCCCATACTGGGTATTATTGATCTATGAGACAAGTCGGATATTATGGAAGTGACACTGTGACTTCTGTAAGGTTAGATCACAAATGTGTGGTAGCTTCTGTCTCTTACTATCTGCATCACTTGCTCTGGAGGAATCCAGATGCCATGTGATAAGAACATACAAGTAGCCCCACGGAAATCTCCTGAGGGAGGAAGTAAGGTCTTCCGCCATTAACCAGCTCCAACTTGCCAGCCAAATGAATGCCTCCTGTTGGAAGCAGATTCTCCAACCTCAGTCAAGCCTTCAGATGAAAATCCAGCCAACATTTTGATTGTATCCTCATGAAAGACCCTGAGCCAGAACCATGTAGCTAAGCTGCTCCCAACTTCCTGACTCACAGAAGCTATGAGAGATAACCAGTGTTTATTGTTATTTTAAGCCAGTATACTTGAGGTAATTTTTTATGCAGTAGTAGATAACTAATGCATATGGATAAGGCAGGGATCTAGGCTGGAAGTATGCACAGAGAAAGAGTGCCTGTGTTTTGCAGATATTATACGTTGTAGAAAGGAGAAGGGCAGTGTAGGGTAGAACAAATAGTTAATGACTTGTGGAGGAAGTGGCACAGTAGATGTCCCACAAAAGACCTAGGACCACCTGAATGAATGATCCCAAGAGAAATTTTTCTGGTGGGAAGAATGTGATTAGAAGGCAGAGTGATATGGGGAGGGGGAAGGGTAAGCTGGGATGAAGTGAGAGAGTGGCATGGACATATATACACTACCAAACGTCAAATAGATAGCTAGTGGGAAGCAGCTGCATAGCACAGGGAGATCAGCTCGGTGCTTTGTGACCACCTAGAGGGGTGGGATAGGGAGGGTGGGAGGGAGACGCAAGAGGGAGGGGATATGGGGATATATGTATATGTATAGCTGATTCACTTTGTTATACAGCAGAAACTAACACACCATTGTAAACAATTATACTCCAATAAAGATGTAAAAAAAAAAAGAAGGCAGAATGATAGAAATGAGTAAGCTCTTTGGGGGAGGTCTAGTGTGTGTGTGTGTACATTCATGTAGAAGGGTCTTAAATGCTAGTTTCTGATTTTTTGATCTTGGAATATTATCTAAGAAGTAGAAAAAATATTTAAAATTCTTAAGCATTAGAAATCATCTTGGAATCAGATTTTAAGAAACCTAATCTGGTTTTAGACTACAGGATGAGTTAGGAGGGAGTAAAGATCACTGAGAGGATCCCACGGTGATATAGGTTTGTGAGAGATTTAGTTGAGGGCAATGAGAGTAGAGAGGAAGGGCAAATCTATGAGAAGACAAAAAGGCCAAGTGACAGCCTCTCTTCCCTTGGACTGCAAACACCATGGTGTCAGGAACTATTCTTGTTGCCAAGCATATAACCGGCATTGGTAAATGCTCAATATGTATTTATTGAATGAATGAATGAAAAAGGGCCAGTCCTTGGCAGAGACGTCAATAAATAAATAATCAACAGTTGGCAAAAGTAAGACCTCAGGAAGTGTGAACAACTCCCTTCCAAGTCCATCCTCCTGTTTACTCTTCTTTTGTTCACTGGCCTTCTTTCAGGTGTAGAATAGGACCATATTACTTGCCACCCCCGGGTCTTTCATCATGATGCTGTCTGTTCTTCCTGGGCAGACTACTCCTGGGTCAGTAAGGTAATGAGAGATGTGAGGATCATTTGATTAGTATCTGGCTATCCTATTAAAATGCAAATAAGCTCCACAAGGAGAGGGAGCTGTGTGCTGGACTCACTCTTATATCTCCAGGTCATTTTACTGTACCTATTTAAGTTAAGGATGAGATACCAAGTAAATCTCTTCTTCTCCATCACATCTCTCACTGCCTAGGATACCCCCATGTTCTCCATTTCTCTTCCTGAGCAGCTCTTTATCTCACATCTCATATTCTACCTGTGCATAGAAGAATTAACATAGCCTTCCTGTGACTGCTATCCTTCAAAGGGTGGCTTTCATGGTTAGCCGTTGGCTGGTGTCGGTAACATGAATTTCTGGAGGTTTTCCACCATTCCCTAACTGATAAGGGTGGTTCGTTGTACCTAAATTATTTGTACAAATAGTATTCATATTGGACACTTGCTTTTCTCTGGGAGTTTGGAATTTTTGTACAATTAGGCAGATGGTACCTATGTGGCCAGACCCCAGTAACGACTCTGAGTACTGAGTCTCTAATGGACTTCCTGATAGACAATATTTCACACACATGGTCACAGTTCAATGCTGGAAGAATTAAACACCTTCTACGTGAGTGCACGGGGAAAGGACTCTGGAAGCTTGCGCCAGGTTTCCTCCATTCTTCTCGTGTGCCTTTTCCCTTTGCTGATTTTGTTTTGTATCCTTTTGCTGTAATAACTCACAGCTGCAAGTACAGCTCTCTGCTGAGTTCTAGGAGTCCTAGCAAATCAGGAACCGGGGGTGGTCTTGAGGAACCCTGACCGCACCATCCATTGGCAAATTCTGTCAGCACTGCTTTCAAAATCTATCCTGAATATGACCATTGCTCATTTCCTCTACTGCTTCCACCCTTGTCAGAACCATTACTATATCTCTCCTAGTTGGTACTCTTAACCACTCTCCCTATTTCCACTCCTCTTTGTTTTTGAGCAGAGAAGACTGATTAAAACAAAAACATGACCTGTCACTCCTCTGCTCAAACCCTCCAGTGACCAGACCTCCCACTCAAAGAAAAAGCAAAGTACTTACATGACCACTGTAGCCTGGCTGCCCATTGCCGCCTAGCTTGCGAACCCTCCTGCTTCCACCTCATTCCCATTCCTCCACAAGCCCGTTCTCCCCTCAGAGCCTTTACACACACAGTCCTTTTGACCTGGAATGTTCTGCCCGGATGGATTTGTGTGGCTCAGTCCTTCACTTCCTTTAGACTTTTTATCAAATGTGGCCTTAATATGAGGCCTTCCCTGGACACCCTGCCTGAAATGTCAACCTCTCCGTATTCCTCACAGTCCCCATCCTTCTTTACTTTTCCCCCTTAACAATTATTATCAACCTATTATACATGTGTTGCTTATTTACATATTTATTGTAGGGATTTTTGTCTGTGTTCACTGATGTAACTCCGGTGCCTACAATAGCTCCTGACTTACGGAAGGAACTCAAGAAATGCTTGCTTAGTGAATGCACAAATGAATGAATAAATAACACACAACCCAGCCCCAAATCTCACCTTTTCTGTATAGCTTTCCCCAATTCCCTAGAACCTTTTGTATGTAACTTTGTTTTTTTTAGTAATTTTTTTTCTCATTCTTGTTGTTTGCTACTTCTGATTGACAATTATTTCCTAATTCTCTTTGTAGTCCATACACCTGGAACAGTTTCTGGCATGTTGTAATTCAACAACAACAACAAAGTTTTGAAAGAATGCATGAATAAATGAACTTTTCTTGTCACGCAAAATATCTTTCCAAATGATTATTCCAAATTACACTGACTGACGGTAGCAGTATATGAGTGCACTCCTTTCACGAAAGATAAGGTAGGGAGTTTGTTTTTGCTCCTTCAGTCATGCTAAGTGGCTATATTGTATTTTTGTTTGTTTCTTTGATTGCTACTCTTTACAATTCTTTTTGTTAAATCTATAAATCTGTTCTGCTTGTACTAATTTGTAATTTATTTTAGAAACAATGAAAACACAAAGTTTCCAAAGACTATGGAAATTGGTTGTTTCTTTGCATCAGCAAGATTGGAGAGCTTGTGAGTCGGGTCCCAGATGCCTCCAGGGCCAGAACTGGAAGTGAGTGTTCTGTTGGTGGAGATGGGATGTACATTCTCTGCTGCTCCTTGCTGCTAGTATTCGGTACCACTAATGAGTGCCGCGAGGGGAAGTGGGCTCTGTGTTGCCAAAGTTTCTTTTCCAAAATTAAGTTTTTCATCTCTTAGGTCTAAAGGTGAAATCCTGGAGGTGAAAATACAGAGTAACTTTAGCAGTAAAAATATTCACCTTAAGAGATAATGAAATGGTAAAAGTACTAAAAAGTAATCAACAACATGAGAAGCTGTGATATAGATTCACTACCCTTGAGAGTGTTGAACATAGTATGTGCTTCATATTCACGTCTCTGGGAAGTATTAGTACGGCTTATGATGATTAAGAAATCATTTGTTTTTATTCTTTTTCTCCCTCTATCAGATTTCCAAATTGTAACAATTGAACCAGAGTTGGCAGAAGGCTACTCCTACATTTGGTTTCGAATTTGGTAATTCATTTACAGCAGCTATTAAATTCCTGACTGATAGGTCAGGGAAGCTTCTGGCCAGCAGAAAGCATGTGTTGTACATATTTTATCAACCACACAACACAGCAGAATTCCTCATTTTCATTGCCAGCTGCCCTATGCCAACACTCTCCTGGAGTTATGTGCCGTAGAACTAGGGTTATACTATTAAAATCTGTAGTCTTGAAGAAATTGCTTTGTTTTCAAAGAGTTGCTTGCTAGAGAAGGGGAATGACATTAATAATACAGGCTGGCCCATCGTTTGGACAGTTCCCTTGGTGGTCAATTATAGCTGGCATCCTAGGGTGAGCAGCATCTGTTCTACAGACTTCAAGTTTTCTTCTCACAATGAAGAAGACGGAGAAGCTGTTGAATGCACATTGGGAATCTTCCCTAGTTTTGTAGGTGGCATTGCCAGATCTAAACTGTTAGCGATCACCTTGTGTTAATCTTTTAAATTTTCTTCTTTTTTAAAATAGGAGGTTTTCTGTGGCTGCCTACAGGATTTCAGCATAGAGCCATATGTGTCTTTTTGTGAAAATAACTGAAGTGCTTATTGCTACTTAAAATTTCAGAGGAGACAATTTGTCAAGTTCAGAGCTCTCAACCAGGTGCTCTGGAAGGATATAAAAGAGAGAAGCTTGGTTTAGCATGCCTAATAGGAGATAGCACTAGAAATATCTGGTAGTGGTTCATTTAGTTTGTCTAGGACATGATTGTAATGTTGGTGTATAAAGAAAGTTACCCCAAACCCATTTTCATAATACCAAGTAATGACTGTACTTTATCATAGCACCGTTGTCCTGTAGTCTAAACATTATAGCCTTATTCATCATGCCAATAGCATTATTTTCATATCATATCTCTCTTTTTTATTCCACTGTCAAGGCAATAAGTAAGTTATGCTGCCTTTAATTTTCTTTGGGCAAAAACTATATAATAATTGACTTTATTTCTCTTTAACTTAAATATTTTCTAAATTTAGAATTAGTTCCTTGATGTTTCGATTAGGTTTCATCTTGTATATGTCCTGTAAACATGTTCTGTAGACCTCCTGGTAAAAGAGATCCAGCTATTTAGGAAGTGGTTATGGCTTTTTCTTGAATAAAAACCAAAAACAATCAGAAAAGCAGAGTAATAAATAATAGGCTTACATGGCTGATTATTAGTCTGAAAGAATATATGATATTCAGAGCCTCCTATGTATCAATGACATGCTTGGTAGTTTAAAGACATTTATCATTTCTACAGATTGGCCTTTTTCAGTGAGTATTAGAATTCTCTTTACACAATAAAAATGCAAAAGCACCTGGTAAGGAACAGTACTATTTCTAACAGCCTCACTATGTGAAACTGAATCTTCTCTTTTTGCAAATAGTGGAAGAGATTCAGGATAAATGTAAAAGATAAATTAGCTACATGGTGGCACTGAGGCTTTTTGACATTGCAGAAGGAATGAGTTCAGCAAACCAGTTTGATAGTCGTACCGGTTATGTTGTGTTCGGCTCTAGCGGCCCTTTATGGTGACACTGATTTTTCTTTAATCTCGCAGGATCATGTGCCTCCACATGAGTCTGTGTCCTTTAAAACAGACACCTTGGGGATGCTGAGCGTCCAGAAAATGCGCCAAATATTTCAACAGCTCATCCCTTTGAATTGCCTTGAGAGTAACTGGCACTTTCTTTGCAACACTTTCAGTGGTGACAGCTCCTCGGGCTTTGAGGACTGGTTTTGAAAATGTGAAGGAAACAGGAAAAGAAGGAAAAGTTGTCCAGAGCTAAGTCTAGAGAATGTGGTAATAATTGCTTTACGTGAGCTCCAATTGAGATGTGATTATCCAATAACAAGCATGATTTTCCCTCCCTTCCTCCCTCCCTTCCTGCATTCCTTCTTCCCTCTTAGCCTCCCCTCAACTCCTTCTCCCCCTCGTCTCCTCTTTTTTTTTTTTTTTTGTGGTACGCCGGCCTCTCACTGTTGTGGTCTCTGCCATTGCGGAGCACAGGCTCCGGACGCGCAGGCTCAGCGGCTATGGCTCACGGGCCCAGCCGCTCCACGGCATGTGGGATCTTCCCGGACCGGGGCACGAACCCGTGTCCCCGGCATCGGCAGGCGGACTCTCAACCGCTGCGCCACCAGGGAAGCCCCTATCCTCTTTTTTCTTGGCTCATAAAATGCTTTTGTGAAGAAAATTTCAAAAGTGTTTTCAGCATGGAAAATTCATAAAATAAGTAAATATTCTTCCAAAGTGATGGCTTTGAATACTAATATTGTGAAAAGTAAGTTCTAGTGTGTTTGTAAAAAAACAAATCTATCTTACAGCTAACCCCAGTGAAAATACCCATCTCTGGTTATCTGTTGCTGTGTACAAACTACCCCCAGAACTTAGTGGTGGAAATGGAAATCGTTTGCTGATGCAGTTTCGTGGCTCAGGAAATCAGGCAGGGACGGCAGGGGAGGCTCCTCTCCACCCTCACCCCCATGAGAGCTGGGGCCTCCGCCGGTGACTCAGTGGGCTGGAGTTGACTTGGACAGGGCAGTTTGCGGCCTCAGTTCTGGCTGTGGTCCTTGGGCCTTGTCCACATCCAAGATGGCTTTTTTTTTCACTCACATGTCTAGAACCTGGCTTGAGATGGCTAGAATGCCTGGCTCTGGCTGCCCTTCTCTCCCCATGTGGACTCTCAAAATACCCAGGTCCAACTTCTTGACAATGTGACGGTTTCAGCAGCTGGATTTCCCACACAGTGGCTGGCTTTTCCCAAAGCAAGCCTTCCAGGAAGCAAGAAGTGGAAGTTGCCAGTGTCACAAAGCCTGGCCTGGAAACTGATGTAACATCTCTTCTGCCATATTCTTTGAGTAAAAGCAGTCACAGAGCCAACCTCGATTCAAGGGCCAGGGACATGAACCTCAGAATTCAATGAGAAGAGTCTCAAAGAACTATGTGGTCATCTTTAATCCACCGCAAAACCTAAAGCTATCCAGATAGATAGGACATATAATCTCTGGATTCTTCTCTCATTTGAAAACATAAGAAATGTTCCAGGTGCTCTATGAATTAAAGGTGAAATGTCAAGCACAGATTTGTCTAAGGATATCGTATATATATGCTCAGAATGTACATACATTTATTTCAATAAATTTATTTTAATAAGGAGATAATTCTGGTTAATGTTTATATCTACATGACAGACTCATTCTAACAAATAATCTATCAGCAAATTTTGGATACTTTGGAAAACAGTCACCCGATAGATTAATGCAGTTTACCTGTGCTGTTATAAATCATATATTCCTCTGTACCTTATTCATATTCATCTCTTTTCTTGAAATATATTACTTACATTGATACTTGATTTGCTCCCTAAAATGTCTATCTAGCCACCAAAATCCACGTCTTCCATTAAGTCTTTCCCATCCCCAAGTCATGTATTTCCTTTCTTCTAAGCTTCCGTAATTTCTGGAGGCTTAGAAGAAAGAAATTTTCAGGTAAATTTTGGACCTGTCTTACGATTCTTCACATACATTACCTTGGATTAAAGCTATTTATTTACTCATTGTCTTTTCCCTCCTGATAAGCTCCTAGGAGGTGGGACTGTTTCTCATTTATTTTTCCCCCTGATGCCCTTCTTAGCATGGTATCCTGCCCAGAGTAAGTGGTGGAGAAGTATTGGTCAAGATAAATAATTGAAAGACTAATACATAAGGATTTCTGTCGATTGTGCTAGTTTTATAGAAAGATCCATTATTCTAAAAGATGTGATAAATTGAGCACTTAGCCTGGACAGAACAATGGTAAGTGCTTACGTACAACATCCATTCAGCATTATTAAATGAGGGCCCTGGTACTTGCCTAAACATTATGCTGGGCAAACAACTGAATGTGGCTTCCCCACTCAAGGCACACTCATTCTAGTGGAGAAATTGGACACCACACAAGAAAGGGGATAACCATTTAGTAGAATTGTGGTAAGGGCTATTAAAGAGAAGCACAGTATGCTAGGAGAAGATAGAACATGGAGGTGACTTCTGAGGTGAATTTTAAAGGATGATCAGTAATTAACAAAAAGATAAGGGAGTGGCGTTCCGGGACCTGACGGGGAAGGATGCATGGTCTGTTGGAGAATGGAGAGTAGTAATGTTTCTGCTGAGATCTGAAGGATATATAGGAGTTGACCAGGTGTATAGTGGAGGAAAATAATATCAGGCAGAAGAAGCAGCTTGTGTAATGTATCTGAGGTGGGAAAGAGCAGAATTAAAAGAAATTGAGTGACAAAGTGACAAAGGCAGGACTTAAATTCAGGCTCTCAGATCCAAAAGTCAGAGCTTTTATGTGAAAGAATATTTGCAAGTACCATTCCTGCTTAAGCTTAGGTGTGGACTAGTTCATATGTTGGACACGTGAATTACATTTCAGGTCCATTAAGAGCAAACTATGTCTTCTCTATGCTCGACGTGGCTTCTCCACACCTCTCCAGTCACATTAGAAATAGGGACATCGTTAGAGAAGACATACAAATCATGGCTATTTCCAGACAGCGCTGGGCTCTATAGAGTAGACTGCAACTATGAGCTGAAGGAAGCATTTCATGGTAGGCGTGAGTGATGACGTCTTCTGAGAAGCCCTTTATCCACACAGTAAAGAAGCAGGCTGTGGTCCTCTCTGCAATGTGATTGTAGAGTAACAAACTGCATACAAACACACCGGAAACTGCAGAGAGAAGCCTGGCTTAGGAGCCGAAAAGACTCAGACTAAAGTGCTGGTGTGGTTTAATTTAAAATCCTAGCCTAAAATTACTAGGTCTGTGACGCTCTTAACTTCATTGAGCTTAAGGTTTTTACCTGTAAGAAGAGTGTCATAATCCTTACTCTAAGAGGCTACTGTGATGATTAATAAGACATTGTAAAATGACTGCACTCTATTAGACACTCTATAAATGATAATTAATATTGCTGTTATTACTATTTCTATTTTACATTTTGCATCCTTTGGTTGCCAGAGCAGGAATAATGGCTGTATAAACATTGACTTACTTCGTTTCCTCTATGTAGCATCTGTGTGTGGTAGACAGAATAATGGCACCCCCAAAGATGGCCACATCCTAATACTTGGAACCTATGAACATGTTAAATTACAAAGCAAAAGGGACTTTGTGGATTAATTAGATTAAGAATCTTGAGATGAGAAGATTATACTGGATTATCAGGGTGTAGTCACAAGGGTCATTGCAAGACTGGAAGCAAGTAGATCAGAGTTAGAAATATTGAAAGATGCTACTCTCTGGCTTTGAAGATGGAGGAACAAATTCTCCCCTAAAACTTCCAGGAGGAACCCAGACATGCCAACACCTTGATTTTAGTCCAGTGAGATCTATTTTGAACTTCTGACCACCCGTACTGTAAAATCATTGTTCTAAGCCATTAAGTTTGTGGTAATTTGTTACAGTAGCAATAGGAATGAATACACGACGGGACAAATAATTTTAGCTAGTAAAATTTTTATGTGCAAGCTTTGTGCACAGGAAAGCATCTTTGTTTATATATATGGGCCTTATAAAATCATCTGCTCATAATTGATGATGCTTTTATTGATGAAGAAAAAGCCTGTACCGAACCTAAATTTATCCCAAGAATCACTTTATTTCTCCTTTTCTTTACCATAATATTATTTTTTTCTTGTTCATTTTAAGAGTAGCCAAAAAATAAAAATAATACAATAGAAAGTCTTTTGAGAAGAAGATTTCCCGAGATGTTTCTATGCCTGGCATGATGGAACTCCCCCAATGACATTTATAACCGGGAAGGACTGAGTTCTTCAAAGTTCACACGGAATGAGAGCCTGGCCTCTACAGCAGGAGTATGTCATCTGCCATCACCATGACTTTCTGCCAAAATGATGGCTTGCCTGTCTCGGGAAGGATATTTTTAGGCAAGAATTTCCAGTATAATCTACTCCAGTAAACGTGAGATTTTAGAAGTTTTTGGTGATTCTGCCTTAGTCTTGGTACTGAATGGATTAGTAATAAAATCATTTAAAAATGGATTTTTTTCTGTCCCTCCATCCTGTCTTATTGTTTTCTGTCCCTCCATCCTGTCTTATTCTTTCCCTCCATCCTGTCTTATAGCCATCTGATCTCCCACTTAAAGCCATTTACTCTGCAGCAAATAGCAGAGCATTTTCACTTGGCTGTATATGTCTTTGATGTTCCTGTTTGTTTATGCATTATGTCAGGAAGTAAAATTTAAAACGTTTAACGAGCACCCTTACTTCTGTTGAATAGACATAGAGCCAAAAGAGTATATTATGAAGTTCAATACAGAAAGAGGAGTAAAATTTTAACTTAATACTAGGGCTTTTTGTGTTTTTCTAAAAGTTTATCAACTTTCTGTACCTTATGCTTAGCCTTTAGCGTTTTTAAGACCATGACAACACTATGAAAATAAAATGCCATGCTAAGTTGCTAATGTCCTTGAATTATTGAATGTTGCTGTCGGAACTGTAGTTATTTCTCTGGAAATAAATCATGGCTTTATATGTAGGCTATCAATACTGCTCCATTTATAAATACTAAAGTATTTCTATTGATGAAGAAAAAATTTGCTTAGAATGGTAGCTTATGCCACATCTATGAACAAAATAACTACTTTAGTTGAAATTTGTAATGACGTCAAGTTTACTACAATAGAATTGAAACTGCTCTAAAATCACATATTCCCTGATCAGCACTAAGGCTAGAACTGTGACAGACTGTTTACATTTGAGCCCTTTAATAATTTTTATCTTCTTCCTGACTAAACCTGCCTGTAGTATGCAAATAGACTTAACATAGAACATTGCTTCCCTATATAGGGAGGGTGCAAATTACTTTCAAAACAGCTGTTGTAAGTGGTTTGGAAAACCTCATTTGTGATTCTGATCTGGGGCTTCCCATATCTCCACTCAAAAAGTGCCATTTTAGAATATCTGTGAGTTTATGGCAAACTTTAAAGCGACTAAACTAGCCTTTCAGTGAGGCATTAGATAATACCAAATGTCATAATCTCAAGAAACTGGAGTGACTCTCTCTAGAAGGAAATAGCCAGAGAATTATCTCAAAGGTGTGATTTAAAAAAAAAAAGATGTTAGATTATTTCACTTAGCACAATGCCTTCCAATGATATCACTAATATGTGGAATCTAAAAAATACAACAAACTGGTGACAAAAACAAAATAACAATAACTGGTGACAATAACAAAAAAGAAGCAGACTCACCGATATAGAGAACAAACTAATGGTTACCAGTGGGGAGAGGGAAGGGCGGAGGCTCTAATACAGAGGGTTAAGAGGTCCAAACTACTAGGTATGAAATAAGCTGCAAGGACATATTGTACAACATGGGGAACATAGCCAATATTTTATAATAAATACAAATAGAGTATAACCTTTAAGATTATGAAACACTGTTGCACACCTGTAACTTATATAATAATGTAGATAACTATACTTCCATAAAAAAAAAACTTAAAAAGGTGAAAAAAAGAGGCACTCGAATAGACACTGTCAGTACTCTGCCCATATCCCCTCACCTTTATCTGTTCAGTGCACTCTGACCAAATTCAAATGCATTTCTCTACCTAGGGGCTTTTTCCACTTTGTAGAGCTCACTTTGCTGCCCACAGGCTAGGCTGGGAGAGGCAGGGAATTAATGTCCTGCCTGGAAACAGCCTTTGGTTTGTGACTGACAGAGATTGGTATACAAATAACCCAGCTCCATCACCCTCAGGTGAGATAAATCTGAGGCATGTTTCTACACTGGCTCACAGCCTTCTCTAGAAGGGTTAACCTCTAGTTACCAACAGTGGAATCTTGCTTTGTAAAAATCCTTTTTCACCTGTTTTTTTTTTTTTCCTATCATCTCACTCCTCTACTTCCCTGTTGGAATTACCTTCAGTATAAACCACCACCTAGGCTCCTGGAATCCATTTCTAGCAAAGAAGTACATACATTTGGATAAACAACTTCTTTTTTTTTCACCCAGTTTTATTGAGATATAATAATTAACATATAACTTTGTGTAAGTTTAAGTACAACATAGTAATTTCAAACACATGTGTATTGTGAAATGATTACTATAATAAGGTTATGTAACTACTATTTTTTCCTTGCAGTGAGAACATTTAAGATCTATAGATTTACTCTCTTAGCAACTTTCAAGTACATAATACAGTATTGTTAACTATGGTTACCATGCTGTACATTAGATGCCCAGTACATACTGTCTCTTCTTACTGTCCTGAAAATATGATTGCCCATTTGACTCTAAGTAAGATTACATTTATTATTTGGTTTGGGGCTCTTCTCTAAAGTTATCTTCCGATACTTAAATATCTGTCTTTTAGCTTCCTGATGATTTCCATTTTTATTATTTCCTTTCTTTCAGCCCTATCAGAAGAGAAAAATGTTCAAGGCAAACATGTTGGCTGGAGTTGGTTGGATTGGGCTATAACGTACTATCTAGAAGTTGATTATCCCAGGAACACAGTTGATTCAACACGGCAGGTTTTACTGGCAGCACATTAAATTTAGGTATCTATCTGCACCAAGTTCTATAGAATTGCCCAGTGTGGTGGTGTTTGAGTTGACGTTCCAGTGACTGGAGTATTATACTGATGAGATGAATAGTTTAGTCAAATTGCAAACTCAGGTGTAAAGTGTATGGCATTTCTGACATTCCTGGGAACTGTAAACATACTTAAATTAAGTGTAAACTCTAATTATTTCTTAAAAGTGATATTTTTAACTTGCTTTAATTTTCCATCATGAACATTTAAAAGATGTTTGAAGAGCTATGTAAATTAATACCAGCCTGTCAACTCATGAAATCTTGCTGAGGTCAAGTGAAAAACTTACAATAAGCATTAAGGATACAGTTACCACTGCTATACTGCAGTATCTTTTTAGGAAGCCAAAGGATACATTATTATGTCAGAGTAGTTGCAGCATTGAATGGTTAAGGACAGGTATACATTTTAGGTCCTGATAAAAGTCTTTGCTTCACTTAACTTGGATTAGATTTTTGACCTAAGGCAATTGGTTACATTTTTAAAAAAAATATAGAATAATAAACCCTAGTAACAAATCATTAAAGGGGAAAAAATTCCATTTTGCAATGGGAATAAAAGCAACATAACATTTAAAACGTTTGGAAAATAGACATAGTAGAAAGTAGATATCCATGAGTAAACTGGTTTAAAATTGATTTGTTTCTGTTATGGTTACAAATAGGAGAGCACTCTAAAAATATATAGAATTGTGTTAAGTGTATAAATTGTGTTAATGTTTTGGCTGGAACACAGGACTCTTGTAGTCTTTCAGTCAGCTGTTTCCAGGGCAGCACCATCCTGCTGTTGGAAAGGGAAGGGGGAGCCAGTTAGAACCCTTACAAAAAGTGGTGAAGCAGGACAAATGAGGATGGTAGCCATGGGGGAGATAAGCGGCCACAATGCTGGTGGTGCCCACTAGGATTTGTTAAGTGTTGCTGAGTGGCGATTAAACAGACCAGAGGGAAAAGACCATTTTCTCTAAGATTACCCCACTGCCTAAATCATGGTAATGCTTATAGCAGGCCCACCTGGCTGATCTTCTGAAGCCCTTCCAGGGGTTCATACTTTGGGGAATACTGGGAGACAGGACTGTTTTAAATGGAGCTTTAGATACAGCTAACAGATTCTTCAAGCCTTAGTTTTTCTTATCCATAAAATGATTATAATTTTCCTACCCACTTCCAGGGGAGTTGTGAAAACCAAATCACTTAATCTATGTTAAAAGGCTTTGAAAATTGTCAAGTACTATTAATTATAAGATGGTATGATGATGACATCTTAATGCATACCATATCCATTATCTGTCAGGCACACTTTTAGATGCTATATTTATATTATCTTGCTTAATCCTTAAAACAACCCTATGAAGTAGGTAATATTATTATAATCATCCCTATTTTATAGATAGAAATGAAAAAACAGAGAGACTAAGTAATTTTTCCAAGGTCACAGTAAGCGGTAGAGCCCAGAATCAATCCTGCGCAATAGGCTCTCAGAACCCATGAACCTCTACAATCCACTGCCCCCTGTTCATGGTACACTGTTCAGTGATGAGACGACAGTGACAACAAGGATGACAGAGATGAAGCTATTGATGACGATTATCTAATTTAGAAAATTGTTTTGGGCCAAAATATAGCTGAACACCTGATAAACTGACACAAGAACTGACTCTCTTGTAAGTTCTAAAATCGATTTTTACAGTGAAAGGAGATAATTGGGAAAATACCCTCAGATAAATTTCCCCTCCTTATTTCCCTTATTCTGATGTATAGAAACGTATACATTATAAAACCATAACATTCAGAAGGATCTTAGAGGTCAAGAAGTTCTGACATTTCAGCAAATAGATGTATTACCAACTAGGCTACTAGAACCCTACTTCACTAGAACTGCCATTGGGTCTTTGGAAGAGGGATGGCTCAGGTTTCACTGCCACATACCCATTCCTTTTTTTCCCTGGAGAAAATGTTAATATTCTTGGGGGAGGTATAGTATTAAAAGTTTTAAACTTTTATAAATTAGCACAAATGGAATTTCTCGGTCAAGTTTTCCATGTCACAGCTAAGAAGGGAACAGTCCCCTGTTAGAAAATATATGTGAACTTTAAGGTGTAGGAAAAGCCCCATTTTAAATCTTTGTCCGAAGATGGAAGCCTTGGGTAGACAGGGGGCAGCCCACAGGCATGGGTGATGGGGTCAGGGAGAGAATACTAACTAAATGCCTGGAGGATTGTGAAGGGGTTGGAGAAGGTGCCACCAAAGCAAACTTCACGTTTGGGGAGCTTTGTGTGAATTGGCATCCTTTAATATTCACGGATGAAGACAGAGCAGACTTTGGATGCTTGTGCTGGCAAAATGGAAAACACATGACAGACATGATTAAAAGAGCCAAGAGTCATTTGGCTTTTCAATATTCCATTAGGGAAGGAGAATATTTTATGATGTGTTTCTTTCTCTGTTAGACACTTCTGATTGTAAGAAGAGAGATCTGCTCAAGTTACTTCTAGAAAAAAAAAAAAAAAAAAGAGTGTTATTTAAGAACATACCAGATCTGGAACTTGAACAGGAAAGGTGTAAAAAGCTAGAGCTATTCTGGGGTTTCTCACCCTCCTCAACAGCACCTGTGCTCTGTCTTCCATCTGCCTTCTCACAGCTTCCTAAGGCCACATGACTCATGCCTCTGCTCTGTAGGCCCTGCTAGCTTAGCTTCTCTGCTAACTGCCTCATTCTTACAATGTTTCCTATTACACATTATAAAGACAGGGAAGCTCAGGGACCATGCTGCCATACTAATTTTCTTTGTAAATTGCTGGCCAACTTATGGACTGACTATCCTTGGGCTGGGTAGGTGGGGAAAGAAAAGTGGAAGCACTTGGTAAGAAACATGTATACCAAAGGGCTGCCCCTACAGGGAACGAGAACAATTTATGACCGGTAGAAAAAGTGTGGCCAAATGAGGTACTATGATTACATAATGTTTCTTGACATCAGTCAACATCTGTGTTTAAATTATGGAGATAAAATGTATTCATGCATAACTAAATCCGTAAGTATAACCTCAAAACGTTAAAGGAAAACATTTAAATATATAATTAGAGGTTGAAACTGCAAGAGGAAAAATAAAGCATTAGATCTCATGTTTTAAGTGAATGATTGATCATCATTTTACAGGGATAATAAACAGATTATTTCCTATAGAGCTTTAGGATTAGCTGGTGTTATGGACTGAATTGTGTCCCTCCAAAGTTCATATGTTGAAGCCCTGACCCCCAAAGTGACTGTATTTGTAGATGGGGTTTTAAGGAGGTAATTAAATTTAAATGAGGTCATGGGGGGGGTGGGCCTTAGGACCGATGTCCCTAATTAGAAGAGGAAGAGACCAAGAATGCACATCCAAAGAGAAAGGGCCTTGTGAGGGCAAGAAGATGGCCACCTGCAAGCCAAGGAGAGTGGTCTCACCAGAAACCAACCTTGACAACACCTTGATCTTGGACTTCCAGCCTCCAGAACTGTGAGAAAATTAATGTTTGTGTTTAAGTTACCCAATCTGTGACATTTTGTAATGGCGGCCCAAACCAGCTAATACAGTTGGGTTGACTTTTCATAGGTCTGATGTTTATTACATTCTGCCTAATAGAACAGCAAACTTACCAGATATGACAGGTCCTGTAACATGAACATAGCTAAGTGATCTTATGGGGACACATTTTTTTTAGTATATCATACTCAGCTTATTTCAGAGGGTTGTGTTAATATGCAGAAACATAAATACTGATTATACCTATCATTATTTTATAGGTAATGGCAATACAGTCTTTGCTTATCTATCAGTCTTGCTTATCTATCAGTTTCTATTTCTTACTGGGCCAATAGAAAAAGTTCTATACTAAAGCAAAAACAGAAATTGGTTTCCTTTTACACGTGGAAAACCAAGGGATGCTATTTCTTCTTGATTAAAGATAAATTCATTCCGTTACTTCTAACGCATTTTCAGAACAGGATTCATTCCATTACTTCTAATGCATTTTCAGAACAGGATACATAAATCAAACACCTGAGTCCTCTTACTAAATCTTCCTATACTCTCACTCCCAGACTCCATCAACCTGGGGTAAAAGAAGGTCATACTAATGGTCGTATTTAATAGTCCGGCTCAGTCCTTTCCAGGAATTTTGGGGAAGCTTACTTTCACTTACCTCAAAATCCCCCTTCTTCAGTTGTTGTTAATGTTTTTAAATGTGACATTAAATGTTAATATTTTTAAATATTAAAAAAGAACCTCTATTTTTCAGAGGTATATACGGAAATATTTATAGATAAAAGGATAAAGGATAATATGCTTGGAATTTGCTTCAAAACCCAGGGTGGGTTGAGGGATGGGAGCTATAGATATAACAAGTTTGGCCATGAGTAGAGAATTTTTAGGCTTTGTGATTGGTGCAGGAAATGTATTATACAATTTTCTAAAATCTTGTATAAATTTGAAAAATTTCATAACAAGTTAAATAGTTTTTCTTTGCAGAGCAAGAAAGCTCAGGGGTATGATAGGTGTGCTCTGAAAGGGCATTGCTAACTCATCAAGGCCATCATTGTATATTGCATTTCCAAGTTGTGACCTGAAAAATCTGCAGCCCTGTATTACTTGCTCCTGTCATACTAAGGCAAGGCTCTTCAGCTCCTCTCCAGCAATCACCTGACTGAGGTTATGATCTATTACCAGTGACAGGTCTTTCATAACATTTCACCTATCCTTAGACTTTACCTCACTCTTAGAAATACAGCTCTTTTTCTGTGTGTTAGGCTTTTTTAGTTCATAAATTTCACCATTCTAGGATAGAAGTATCAGTTCACTGACAGCACATCTTACTGTTCTCAAAATGATTTCTCTTTGCTGAATCTCGTAACCATCCCTACTTCCTGTCCTCCCTCCTCCACCTTCAATAAGTATTGGGCAAAGCTTGTGGTCCTTGATTCTCTATAACTAGAACATACATCCATTCCCTCTAGTATTCTCTCTGGAGAGAAGGGCTGACCTTTATTGCCCAACTTCTTAAAGATAAATCTTTATCTCTCACTCAATATAAGAGCCCTCATTCAAAGCTCCTGTTGGCCCCATGCCACACAGCCCCACAATTCATTTATAGTTATCTGAATTCTTAGTGTCTACATGCACACACACACACACACACACACACACAGCAATACAATGCTTCTAAAATCTTTCTGACTGTGACTCTTGGTCAATCCAATTATATATGATCCATGGACTGAGTGACACATTTGGAGAGACTGATATTCTGGGTAGCTACTGGTGATACCTCTACAAAAATAGACTCCTACCAACTAAAAGTTAGTTCTGGATTGGTTTTGGAATGGTTCTGGTGTCAGGCTTGTAAGCACAGCCTAATCATTTTGGGGTACTAGAATTTAAGAATGACTTTCTTCTTTTCTCTAAGAACATGATGTTCTTTGGAGACAGAGGAAGCATTGGGGACGGAGCAGACAGCTTCCCCTGAAAGACCATATGTTCAACATTGACATGGAGGCTGGTATGGTTAAGAGTGGGCGGAGTGCACTGTCATATCAAGCTGGCATTCGTAATCCCAAAGAACAGGCTGTGGCCTTGATGACAGAATTATGCTGCCAGCCTTCCTTCTCTCAAGCTTCCCCTGTGGCCTTTGAAAATGTCTACCTTGCTGAGGACAATTTCCTAGTAACAGCTGAATTCTAGAAATGGAAATTAAAGCCTCATTATATGCATTAGAAATGATTAAATTTACTGAACATCCTTCCAAGGAGAAGTTTGTTTCTGACTCATTACTAGTACTTTTTTTCTTTGATTATTCATCCCTAAGAGAGGGGACCATTTAAGACTCATGAAACTTTAGTCATACTCTGATACACATTATTTGGCTATAAAGTAGCTTCTTAGTGGGTGGTGTAAAAGAGTGGGAGAAGCGTGGTTAAGAACATTTTCCTATGAAAGAACAATATTTCTTTCAAGGATGCATGCAGTTGGAAAAAGATTTCAGGAAAAATATGGCCTGGCTTTACATGATAAACTCCCTGATAGATGGTTTCCTTCCTGAAAGTAAAGATCCTTGATGAACCTAGCCCACGCCTTCCCGTGGTGGTAATCTTAGTTGGTGTCTAAGAACATTTATAGTCAGATAGTTCTTCCTCATAGCTAACCTCCCTTTCTTCCTTATTTCCTTTTTTTTAGGCCTGGAGGAAATGGAACCCTCTAGTCACTCTTCTTCATTCAAATAACTGAAGGCAGTTCTTTTGTATCCAAGGTAAATAACTAAAATTTCTCAAATGTTTACTTAAAGGGCTTGTCTTCTAATTCTTTTATTGTTTTTACCTTTTTTTTTTTCTTGGACCCTTAATTGGTTTTTATGTGTACTTGTAAATTATAAGTTGTAAGACCCCAAATAGACAAAACACATAGTACTCTAAGTCCTGAATAATGCCTAAAGGAGTGAATAATTTCTCCTTCCTGTTATATTATCTTTAAGTAATGCATTGAAATTTATAGTCAGCATCGTGATGCTTGATTTTCTGCTACAATCCTGGGAAGCCAATAACATGAGTCCCATAAACTTTCTGAGTACTTGTGTATTCAGATTTTAAAATTCTGATTTGCCTGCTGATTTTAATCTGTTAATTCAGAGGATGATTATTTTCTTTTTAAGAATATAATCTGTTATTTTTTTGGTAAAAATCAAGTTTATTCTCCTGAACATTAGCATTAAAGCTGGGAATTAGAATTTAGGCATTTTATTACTGTCTCTTTCAACTCATTTCAGACTGTGAATCTTGTTGACCACACCAATATAAGGGGATAGATGGAAAACCTAAAAATCTCTTCATGACAAGATGAGCCATCAGGTTTTAATTGTGATATTATTTTGTTTCAGGCAATGTGATTTGCTAGGGGAATATTTAAGTGATGCTGTAATCAAAGAAATACAACCCAACCCAAATATAATTTTGTAAAGTGGCAGAATCTGTATTTAGTTTCTTATGATGTATCCTACTGTCAAGCTGGATATCCAAATTCATTTCTTCCACTCAACATAGCTGCTTTGGTGCCCCTTTCAAATTTGCGTTGAAAATTCTCCACCATTAGCCTTTGTTACTCTTATTCATTCCTATCTTTTAGTACTTAAATGTTCTTTAGTCCAAGATAGTCTTTTTTAAAAATTGCTGCCAGAAACAAAAGGTTCCTATTGGCTTTACATTAAATTTTAGTTAGCATTTCTCATTTTCCTTTTGATCTTTTCTCTGAAACCTTGACTTGAATCAGAGATCAGGGTAGAAACTAAGCATACATGAGCTGTTTTTTTGTTTTCTTTTTTTTGAAGACAAGATATTAGCTCAGACACTTGTGCACAACATTCCCTTACAAGCTATAAAGTTGCCTCAGTCTTACTCCAGGGAAGACAAATATGAACTATAGATGTGATTTTGTATGTACCGGAATTCTCTATCTTTGACCTTTTGGAAACATCAGTAAAATAAGAAGTGCAGGCTAGTAATACGTGTGAATATGGTATTTATCTTTCTGATACCACAATCTAGAGGCCCGACTACACATTTCCAGACCCATTTGGAGCACTGGGACCAATGCTATGGGAAGTCATCTATAGAGGCAGAATGCACAAGTTCACTATCGTTAGTAACATAGAGCACCCGTTAGTATGGCACTCCACTCATCACAAGCCCATTCACATCCATTCTATCTTCTGATCCTCATAACATTCCTATGAAGCAGGTCGGGTGACCCCCAGGTCAAGAGGTCAGAAAAATTAAGGGACTCTTCCAAGTTCAGTCACTAATAAGTGGCTGAACAGTGATTCAAACACTGTCCAGTGTCCTTCCAATTAGACTTGAGCCTCTCACAAGAGGCTTTTTAAAAAAATTTTTTTTTAAATTGAAGTATAGTTGATTGTATAGTATATATACAATCTATACTATCTATAGATTGTATAGATAGTATAGTTCATGTTGGTTTCAGGTAGACAGCACAGCAATCCAGTTATATATATATATACACACACATATATGTCTCTTCTTTTTTCGGGTTATTTTCCCTTATAGGTTATTATAAAATAACCTTCTGCTATATAGTAAGTCCTTGTTGGTTATCTGTTTTTTATATAGTAGTGTATACATGTCAACCTCCTAATTTATCCCTCTCCCCACCCCGCTTTTCCCTTTGGTAACCATAAGTTTGTTTTCTCTGTTGGTGAATCTCTTTTCATTTTGGAAATAAGTTCATTTGTATCTTTTTTTGTTTTTTTTTAGATTCCACATATAAGTGGTGTCATATGGTATTTGTCTTTGTCTGACTTACTTCACTTAGTCTGATAATCTCTAGCATCACCTATGTTGCTGCAAATGCCATTATTTCATTCTTTTTCATGGCTGAGCAGTATTCCATTGTACATATATACCACACCTTCTTTATCCAGTCATCTGTCCACGGATATTTAGGTTGCTTCCATGTCTTGGCTATTGTAAATAATGCTGTTATGAACATTGGGGTGCATGTATGTTTTCCAATTGTGGTGTTCTCTGGATATATGCCCAAGGGTGCGATTGCTAGATCATATGGCAACTCTAGTTTTAGTTTTTTAAGGAACCTCCGTACTGTTCTTCATAGTGGCTGTACCAATTTACATTCCCACCGACAGTGTAGAGTAGGGTTCCCTTTTCTCCACACCCTCTCTAGCATTTATTATTTGTAGACTTTTTAATGATGGCCATTCTGACCAGTGTGAGCTTTGATTTTCATTTCTCTGATAATTAGTGATGTTGAGCATCTTTTCACATAAGAGGCTTGTTAACATAGCTCACAGTATGTTATTATTGCATTGAATCCTCTTGATAGGAATTATCTGGGACATTATTTATTAATTCGAACAATACTATGAGATTGGTGATGAGTAGTGATGCCTCCTTCACAGAGATAGAAATTATGTCACTAAGTGGTAAAAATGGCTTGTCCAAAGGTCAAAGAGAAGGCCAGAAATATATTAGAATAGGTTTGTGTTAGCAGAGAATACTGTCCATGTAGGACTAAACTACACTAAGGAAACTAATTTATGAGAATTCAGAATCCCATCAAACTCAAGGGTCTTCATTGTCAGGCATTTACATGTCATTTGAGCCAAAAAAATATACCTAGTAAACTGGAGATTGACATTTGGTTGATATCAGAATTAATAGATGTTTACAACCTGAATATATGGTGGTGGGCTGTGTAGCAGCCCTATTTACATGCTTTTCAAGTATGGAGTCAGTGCATAGTAACTGTCAAAGAGTTCAGGGCTGGTGACGAGATTCCAGGCACTGTTCCAGCTAAGCTTTCTGGTTGTTGATACCCTCAAGTACTGCTAAGGAGACGATTCCTGATTTTACATAGTTTCCTCAGTGATCAGGGAGACGAGCTGTACTGTATGTCCCCAGATGTTGGCTAAAACCGTTGGTGCAAAGTAATCCTTGTTAACTTGGATGTTAATTGACTTCGTGGAGTTGTCTCTCAACCACGTGAAGATTTAAGACTGAGTATGAAAGTGTTCAGGAGAATCTAGACTACATTATAAATATTTTTGTGTAAAAACAATGAGTAAATAATTTTAATTACTTTTTTTAAAACTTATTTATTATTTTATTTTTGACTGCATTGGGTCCTCACTGCTGTGTGCGGGCTCCCTCCAGTTGCGGCGAGCGGGGGCCACTCCTCATTGCGGTGCACGGGCCTCTCACTGCGGTGGCTTCTCTTGCTACTGAGCACGGGCTCCGGGCGCATGGGCTTCAGTAGTTGCGACACGCGGGCTCAGTAGTTGTGGCTTGTGGGATCTTCCCAGACCAGGACCCGAACCCACGTCCCCTGCACTGGCAGGTGGACTCCCAACCACTGCACCACCAGGCAAGCCCAACTTTTTAATAGAATTTTGGCCCATTACAGCAACAGCCTTGTAAATTAAAATTAAAATCCATAATTGAGTTACTAATTAAGATTTGTGATCTTAAGAGGAAATCTTATTTTATGTACTGTTTTGAGACATAAAAAAATTAAGTTCCACAATGTTTTAAAGTAGATTTATAAGAAAAATTTAATATTCAAGGGAATTTTATTTATTTCAGAGAAGAAAGCACCTGAAAAGGAAGTGAAATATAAAATGCAGTTAAAATTTTTTGAACTAAGTTTTTAAAATGGGAACGCTTTCAAAGTGTTTTTTTATTAAATTTGCTAGACATAGAGTAATAACATTTGGCTAAACTTAAAAGCTTAAGAAATGACTAGATTTTTTAATCTAAAACTTTAATAAGTATTTATTTTTTAAACAAAACTAAACCTCTGAACGTTTTTTTGCTTAGCATAAAAATCACTCTCATGGGTAGCATAAAAAGTTCATTAACACTGCATTGTATAATACTATATGAAATCTATTTATTTTAGTATTTTTTTCTTAACTTTTTCTTCAAGTATTTCCAGTTTGTTTGTCCTAGCTCCCTAAGAAAAATCTGGAGAAGACTTTGGTGCATAATAAGCATGCAAAATTTCACCATACTGAAAAGAACTACTAAAGCCTGTCACTAAAAGGATAGCTCCCTTGAAAACGTCATTGTGAGTCAAGGAAGTCTGATTCAACTCAAATAGCACCAAGGGACACATAAGGAATGAGTGACTTGCCCTGTCCATCAAATCAATCTCTATAGGCCCACCCAGCCCCTTTCACACATTCCACACAGATGTACACGTATCTCTCACAGGGGTGGCCACCCAAATTGAGATCTCAGAATCTCATCTAATTTCAGTTTAGCTTATAAATCCAGGGTTTTGTTGGTGAAAACAAAACATATGAGAATGCCCAATAATTGTGAAAGAGTTATGTTTCAGGAATTTTTTTAATTTTCAAATTCCTTGTTCCATTTTAATCATGCAAAACAAGTTCTTTTGTGGGAGGGGAACATGTGGTTTACAGTTCTAGCCTTTTGGCCACAATTTTGGCTTCTATTTGGGAAAGTTTTCAAGCAATGAACTTGTACTGAGTGTCAGTTATATGAGTAAAGAATTTGTAAAGAGCTTCTCCTTTCTGGGACAAACAAGGGGATTCCCTGTCTCTCGACCCTGAGTGTGGCGTGTGTGTCTGTGTGTGTGTGTGTAGATGTGCATGTACCATGTGCATGCAAATGTGTTGTTTTGAGGTAAGGGAAACCACCCTTATGAGCCTTCAAACCGAAGGTAGCCTTCACTAGACATTGTGATCTCCCCTTAATTATCCTCTAGTCTTCAAGGAGCTTTCCTGAGACAAAAATAGATGCTCATACTCTACTCTCCTCTTGACACTCATGGGGCTACATACTAGTTACTGAGACCTTCGCTAATATTGTTGTAAAAAATCCCAACTCCTCCATGATTGTGTCAAAGCAAGAAGTACAGGAACCTCAGGAATGTGGTCTCTTCCTCACTTTCCTCTTCAACATGTCCTGCACGTGCATCTGATTGGCCAAACCGAAAATGAAGATCCTGACTCCAGTGTACTACGCCTTTTTTCCTGATGGGTATGGTCACATCTGGTCTTCATGCCTACAGATGGTGACTCTCCCTCTAAATGGTGTGAATCTCTACAGGTGCTATGTACACAGCCCACGTGGGACTTTTCTGCTTATCTTTTTCTTCCAAGTTCAGGAGCAACAGGAAAGGGGTAAATAACAATGGAACAGATGGAAATTGAGGACAATTCTTTTTAGGTTCTTTGAGCTAAGTGTGAATTACACTATTTTTGCCATCTTTAATCCCTGGGAAGTCTGCAGAATGAAGACCTATAACATGCTGACAGTGGAGGTCAAGATTTTCCCCACGGAAAGGGTCCCAGGCATTAGAGCTTACCCCGTTTACTGTGAAGGACCATTTTCTTGTCCTCTGTTTTCCTCCCTAGTTTTGTCTTCCACACTTTCTATCTACATGATGATCAGAAAGCTACTAGTTACTATGTAGGTGAAAAAGCTATTGAAGTTACCACGAGAAAGATGTGGTTATACTTCTAATTGAAGGAATGGAATGAGTTTATGCACTTTATTTTTACACCAATGAGGTAAGCGTACATACCTATATTTTACATCGTATTAATACTATGTGACGAATATAAGTTTGAATGTATGTATTTTCTTACTGGTCCTACTTTCATTACTAGGAAACATTTGTCTCACTCTTTGGCATTGATGGATCTTTAGGACAAAGAGTTCTTTCCTCCTAGTCTCCAGTTTAATCCAGTCTCTATTCAGAGGATCTATGAGAGGCACCATGGTTGAAAGTGCTTGGACTATTTCAAGGCTCTCAGTCTGGAAGCTGGAGGCCACCCTCCGCATTTCAGAATTATCCCTCCCATGTGTGGACATGTAATGGTAAAACACTGTGCTCAGGCATTAAATGGACTTTAGGAGAAGGGTTCTGCAAAGTGTGTCCTTCTGTTTGTCTAACTTATTAATGAATCCTCTACTTGAAACTGCAAATTATGGAAATACAGGTGGAATTATATAATAATAGAGTGGTCTTCATATGAAGTATGCCAGTTTTAATACTTTTATTCTCTCTATGGTTAAAGCCTTGACAGTATCAAATAAGGTAACTGGATTGACCAATAATCAGGCTACCAGGCATGAAAAATATTGAAGGCATTAAAAGAATAAAATTTATTATAATGGACCATGTAGTTATTGTTTTGGGTTGTTCAGAAAGTCTTCCCATTACCATTTTAAAATATAATGGTACTTTGCCCACTCTTGCCTACCCATTCCTAGCAACCAGCTTCTTAGTCCCTGCCTCAGAGGTAGGGCAGTGACTCAGGCCTGACCCATTTCATTCCTCTGGATTCTGGGATTTGTCCGGCGAAGGGCATGCTATTCAAACCAGGCAGTTAAAAATCTGATCTCTTCTGGCTCATTACTGTTGCTTGACATTTATGGTTATAGATCTATTGTTTTGTCTTGAGCGCTGCCTTTGACTTGTTTTAATATACAGATCCTTTTGTTGGGAAGGTAACTCCTTAATTCTGAAACTTAAAGCGAACTCAGTAAATCAAAACTTACATTGTCAACAAGAGGAGCACGTTGAGGTTGAGGCAGAGAATATGTTGTAGTGGACAAATGATGGGCTTTGAAAGGGGGCTGTCCTCCCTGTGCTCTTGAAAACATTCCTTAATGTTTCTAAACCTCACCTGTAGAACGCAATAGTAAAATCTGCCTCACAAATTTACTATGAGGGTAAATGACACAGTCAGGATGTGAAGTCTAACCCACCTGTATGTTAATCCTGATTTACTAGGTTAATCCACACTTACTAGATGGTATAGTCCTAGGGAAGTTTCTTTCCTCTATGAGTCTTAGGTACCTTATTAGTAAGGTGCATATTAACACCCCCTTCATAGATGTTTTAAGTATGGAATGAGGTAATATGTAAAAAATGCCTAGTGCTGGACATGGCCTATGGTAAATGCACAATGATAGCGCTCTATTTTTGTTAAGATCTCTGAATAACTAAGCACAGTGCCTCAAACATTAGGTGCCCAATAAATATTTATTTGCTAATCCTTCTCCCATCCTCAGTCACTGAGTATTGGGAAAGAACAGACATTGAGAGAGAGGAAGAGAGTCAGTGGTGAGCTGAAGCTGGCTGGCACCAACTTGCAAGAACCAGTTGTTAACTTTGCAAGAATTTGTGAGTCAGTTTTTAAAGACTTTCATAATTAAAAATTGAGCTATATTAACCTACAATTAAGTAAGTTAAAGATAAGGGCAATAAGTACTAAAAACTCATCCCTTTCTAATTGTTTTACTACATTTTACTATTATCTATGTTTTTGAGGTTATTTATACTTACTGTCTCTGTGTGGGGCAAATATAATGATGTGTTACTACACACTGATCCCAGTTCCATGTTCAGTGACATCATGTTGGTAGCTTGAAATCAGCCTCGTCAATAGTCTTTACCCTGTGGAAACTGGCAAATGCAGCAAATTAGGTTGTTTTTCCCTCCAGAGAGCCAGTGGTTAAATATGCCCTGGCATACTGTGGGAAGGACAGTCACTGACTAGCAGAAAAAGAGACTCCTGTGCTCACAGAACTTCAGAATCTACATCAGGCTGCTTTGGGCTCTGAAATGACAGCTTTACTTAGTAGAAATTTTCCAATCTTTGAAAAAATGGTATTTAAAAACTAAGGCACAGAGGTTACCCCCAGATTCTGATCCAGTGGGTTGGTGAGGGGTACACAATTTGAGTACCATATCCTATGTGTCATCGAGAAATGAGATCACAGTTGCAAGGAAACACCCATCAGAGGCTGTCTCAGTCACCCTCTGCTTCATTATGATACATAAGAAAGGTAGATGAAAAAAATGTTCCCACTTAAAATAAGTCATAGACTTTCTAAATAAAGACTTAGATAATTAGAGCTGAAAATACTTGTAGTTTTAAAATGAGAACAATAGCACTCTGTTTCTGTATTGCAGTGGCTGCATTATAAAAATCCAATAGTTATCAGCTTTCACCTGTCATCCCTCGTGAAAGAGGAGATAAAGATGAAAAGAGAGGGAAAAAGAGGAGGGGCAAAGCGAATCACTTTCAGAAAGTCAGTAATAGTTTAGAGCAAAGACATCGAATTCCCTGTTAAGTCATAATTATGACGTTTCGATGATGGAGAAAAAGAATTATGGGCGGTTCTCAGCTAAATATATTCTTAGAGCTATTTACATAATTCAAGGTGTCCACCAGAACAGTAATAAAACACATACAATGTAATGAGAGCAGCTATATTGTAGATAATGAACTATTATTCCTCTAGCGTAAAACATTAGACCCATTAACCACACTCTAATAAGAATTTTTTAAAAAGATAAATGAAAAAAGTTAGACCCAAATATTACCAAAAAATCTGAGTGCACATACAATATTTAAGTTCCACACTGTTCAAATCAAGTCACTTCTTTTAACCTTCATATTGCAGAAAAGTCCATAATAAAGCAAGGTAGGTCCTTCTTCATGTTAGATGTGTTAGGTAATGGAGCCAGCAAGTGGTGCTTGATGAAAAGTGGCCTACTTTATAGATTACCGAGCACAGTGATTTCTGAAGGTCGGGGAACATGGTAAAAGTGGCCCCATGCCTTGTGCCCGATTGTATTACTGGAGTTACGGCTATCCAAACAGCACAACTGTGCTGTCCACATAATCCTGCTTATATCTTTAATAGAACTGCCATTCTATACAGTGAGGGAAGTGTTTTTGGGGTGTTGCCAGCTTTCATGGAATTTTCCAACCTGTGTTTATTCTAGTGAGTGACTGGTATAAGCAGGCCAGGTTGTGATTCTAGAATAAGGTCAAATGTCAGTGAAACCAGAACCACAAATGGCTTCATCACTGCCCCTACTCTGCCATTCTCTTCAAAAATGTTAATCAGCTACAGATCAAAGACATTTTTTTTTTTTCGGTACGCGGGCCTCTCACTGTTGTGGCCTCTCCCGTTGTGGAGCACAGGCTCCGGACGCACAGGCTCAGCGGCCATGGCTCACGGGCCTAGCCACTCCATGGCATATGGGATCTTCCCGGACCGGGGCACGAACCCGTGTCCTCTGCATCGGCAGGCGGACTCTCAACCGCTGCGCCACCAGGGAAGCCCTATAGATCAAAGACATTTACATGCTCATGTAGAACATAAAATGTATAGATTTATTTTGCTGTGCTGTTGATTGCCTGACGAATTTCATCAGTATCCCCATGCAGGCGCAGAAGTCTGCTCCCCTTCATAATTAATATACTTTTTGGTTAAGTATTGAAGGATACTGATGAGGTTGCAAGATAAATTTTATTCTCATGAAAATCTGTTGTATTTCTTCCAGCTGTCTCTTTTCATTCATGCGAAGTCTTAACACTCAACACTGTTGCCTTCTGTTTCGGCCTACCAGCTCTGTCATGAATCTCTTTGTGACTCTATCAGCAGGGGTCACCCTGACCCTAAAGACGAGGTTGACCGATTTTCATTCCATTATTGGGCTTCTCAGGGACTCCACTATCAGGACCATTGGTGGTGCTGAGTTCTTGCTTCCTCTGGGTTAATACAGTTTATAGAGTATCTCATAGAACTTCAGTCTTTTGCTAGTACACAAACACACACATGCACACGCACATGCACACACATGCCCAAGAACAACAAAGGGGACTCGACTGAAAATTGGGAGAAAAGTGCAGGGATTGATGTTGAGACCCACAAACCAAAGTAACTTAAAACTGAATCTTAGCTGTTCCTGTTATGAGAAATCCTTCAGCATTCTACCATGTTATTTGCATATTTTCTTTCTCTTAACTCTCATGTACTTCTCTTTGTTTCCTTTCACTCCCAAATCTTGTTTATTTCTAACACAGCAGTGTTTAGGTCTCCCTCTTGGTACCTAGTCTTCTAATGATCCAACTTTTGTCCCAAGAACCTTATTAAGGTGTCCCCTTCTAAAAAACATCCTGTTACCTCTGTAAGAGAACTCCTGGCTCTAGCTGTTATCATAATTTTTAACCCTACCATATAAGCATGGGTCAATCATACAAAGTCAATAAATAGCTTAATGCACAAGTTGTATGAAGAGTTACATAAATGAGCTTCACTTCTGTGTATAAGTGAATATCTGTTCTTGTGTGTAGAAATAGCCATAGGCAGCACTTTCATTCATAAAAATGTTCATGAAAGTCCCCAGATATTTAGTGTTATAGAATATTGTTGGACCACATGGTACCTTCATCAATCTCTCCTACAACCTTCCTTTCCTTCTTGGGAATATCTGAAACAGAGGAAAAATAATATCTAGCATTACTTGGAGAAGTTCATTTAACAAAACCATAGTAAATGTCATGCACAAAGCATGGACTTCAAAGTTAAACGTACGTGCAATTGGATTCTCACTCTGGCTTTGACTCAGCTCCGTGGCCATGAACAAACTGAGCCTTAATAACTCTAAAATTGACGAGCAAGTGTCCATTTCAAAAGATTATGTTAAAAATTAAAATCAAAAAAATGTCAGTAAAATTCTTACCACCATGCCTGGCCTATAGTGTTTAATAAATATCGGTTATTATTGCTAGTTTTATTAAAATACTCAGCATGATGTGGATCAACTATGTAGTGGCAGAGAGAATTCCTCTGAGCCCTCGCTCTGCAAAAGCAGTTATCCTACCTGTGGCATGGCCGCTTTAGTCCTTCCAAGTGGACGTGGAAAACTGGGAGGTCACCTTGCTTCTTTGTGTTACATGGCAGCTCTTCACACTGAATCTCAGAAGCAGCCAGGAATGCCTTTTCTCTGCCACCTCCACCAGACCATCATTCTCCTTTGGAGGGTGCCTCTAGCAAGGACCAGCACTGTCTTCCTTCCCCAGTTACTTCAGAGGCAGGGATGAGGGGATGCTGTTCCTTTCAGTTTCTAGCACAGATGACCTAGTTGCTGAGTAATAGGTGCTAAATATTATTTTCTATTTCCCCCACCATTGCTATTACTGACCCCATTTTTAACCAGAGTCCACTGTCAGTTTCACACAGAGTACAGCTGAAAGGTCTCTAGACCCCAGAATTTCAGCTGCTTTATCATCATTAAAGCAGCTGGCACAGTGGGCTCTCCATATATACCTGCTGAGCAAAAGAGGGTAACGTCTGCTGTGATTGTTCTGATATCTCCCCTTCCAGGGACTCTCTCTCCCTCCTTGGGCTGACGCCACTCGCTCTCCGCTGATGCCTTCCTCCTGTCCTGCTGTTCCCAGGCAGTGCAGGGGAGCTCATTTTGGTTCTTTCCTCCTCACTAACTCTTTTTCTTCCCTGCGTAGCACTGCTGGAGTCGAGTGATTAAAAGTCTTACTCATAGACAACCATAAACCACTGTTCATCTTCGAAATATGATTACATTTATTAGTCCTTTATTTACAATCTCAACGCTTGCTGTATGAAAGAAAAAGTTTTTGGAAACTCATAATTGTTTAAAAGGGAAAATCAATCTTTTAAGAATGATTATTCTCTCCTCTGAGCCCTGGTTAGTCTTTTATCTGCTTCTCCAATTATTATATATTATAAGAATCAGTGATACATATTTAATGGCTTTATTTCCCGCTTCTGAATGGTATTCTCCTTAAGGATAATAGCCACATCCTCTGCACAATAGCAATCATAATGGTAATGATGTTGATGAAACATCATTGTGGAATATGGAATAGCGATTTCCACTTATTGAGCACCTACCATGCCAATTATTAAAATATCAAAATGTATGTATCAAAATGACCTTTTGTCAAGGATGTGTCAAGGATGTGTCAAGGATTCACTCCTGTAAATTCAAAACGTGTTGAAATTCATGTTCTTTTCGTTGTCCCTACATTGCCTCTTCCCTACCCATGGGACAGTGATCTGGATCCTGTATATGGTTATTAACTATTGGCAGAGTCAAAAGGATGCTAGGAAATTTGGACACAGGGTAGGTGAAGAGGATTCTTTACAGATAACCCTTATTAACAAAAATTTTCTCAAATTTGGAAGTAAGACAGAGAGGTAGGATGGGGCAGCATATCTTTTAATATAATACTGGGGCATTGATAGCACTGCTCAAGGATACATAAGTCTAACAGATATTTTTCCCTAAAATTTTCTTTTCTATTTTTAAAAATTATTTTGTATTTCGGTCTTTTAAATTTTTGTCTAACATTCTTATATCAATAGTAGTTATATCAATATTATATAATGGATCAGCTTGATATGACATCTAGTCCAATTTAATTTAAAATATTGAAATATATATATATACACACATGCCTTTCCTTCAAATTTTTATATATATTATATATAATATATGTTTTATATATTAAATATGATTATATATATTAATATATTAAGATTTTACATATATGTACTAAGTATCCTTAGTGGATAAGGTTATTCAAGGAATAATAATGGTAAAGACCTTCAGCTGTATATGTAAGGTAATGTTTGTTTTTGTTTATCAAGGGAAAAAGATGGCAAATTTATGTTAGAATAAAATATCAAGTTGATCCAGAATATGCAAGAGCAAAGAGAAGGACAAAATTGAACATGTAAAATGTTAGAAAAGTAAAAATACTGCCAACAAAGAGAGACCTCTTCACACCACTATGGAAAGAAAGAACCTGATTTATTATTAAGTATAACAGAGTACATAGCCCTTAAGAGATGACAAAATCACTATAAAATTTCACACAATTTATACAACAAAGCACATTCAAAGTTCATGGGGAATTGAGGTAGGCATTTACTTTGTTAACTGTTCCCTTCTGAAAGAATAATATAACCTGTAACCTCAAGAGACAGGGGTTATATCATGAGATAAACTCCTAGGCTAATTCTGGAGCTGTATGTTTACATTTGCAGGGGTTATAAGGCCCTAGACCTTGGAGAAATCTATTGTAAAACTGGAGACTGGGCATATCTGGCCCATGGAGAGATTTAGTTACCTTCCAAAGGCCAACTATGTCTTCAAGGAGACCTTTCAAGAAAGGAGGAACAGGTAAGAAGGGAAGAGGAGGTAGTTGCCAATACTGCCTGTGTTTATGCAGAGTTAGTTCAAGAATCATCACTTTAACACACAATGACACGGAAAGGTGTGTTTAGCCTCCGCACTTCTGTTCAAGCAGGCTCTATTTTGATGGGCTCTTCCATTAAATAATGTTTTAAGAAGCTTGTGAATCTTTTACTGTCAAACAATATATTGATTAAAAATAGGTTAGATTTTCTCCTTGTTAAAATGGGAAGTATTTGGTCTTTTCTTAACAAGGGATGGTAAAGCCATACTTGACCTACTGTGTAATCTGCCTATATAGCAGAGATGAGGATTCTCAAGACAAATGTTCTTACGTTGTGTTGGCCTTATCTTCCTAATTATTAAAAAAGATAAATAGCTAAAGTTTCTCAATTCTAAAATAAGCTAGAATTATTTACAATTGTGTTACTTTTTCTGTGTGTATTTTAAAATGTCATCCTGTCATTTTTACAGGTAGTTAAGCTACAACCACTTGTTGTTATCAGGTACCCATCCTTCTATTGTAACCAACTGACCAAATATCCTCTCAAAATCATTTTGATTTTGCCTTCCTAAGATCAGATCCTAAATTTGGAAAAGTAAAATTCTCAAATATCCTTTGACATTAAAACTGTCTCTGATATTTCCCTGCAGGCCCCTGGAAAATTGCAGGGAATTGTCATTTCACCTGTAAAAAGAGGGATGAGAAAAATCACTAGTTTGGTAGGCTCAATAGTTTTTAATTAGCTCAACACTATTGTAAGAGCTGCATGGGGAGAGCTGTAAATCAAAAGAGAAACTTGGCCTTCCCTGCCATGGATTTTGTAGATAACATATTATTAACATAAATGTTCCAAAGATTGTAGACCTTACAGAATGGATTTGGAGGGCCATGGAACATTATCCTCACTGTCTGTGATGTTCTCCTCACTGGAAATATGGCTCAGGCCCAGATCAGAGAGCTGTGCTTTGCAGCCCAGCAGAGAATCTTACTTTCTTCCATGTTATTACCATTAGTTACTGTAGCAAACAAACTACAGCCGTTCAGGCTCATCCACAAGTGGTTTCTACTTTTTCACTGATGCTTGTCTGAAGACTCTGCTATATGCTTCAGATTACAATTTGTTTTTCAACCACATAGGGTACTCTCAGAGCCCTGTAAAAAGGACTGTACCTGATATTCCTAACTATTGATATCTCAATGAAAGAGAAATGTGGGTATAGGCTTAAAGCTGATGGCTGAATTTTTTAAGATAGCTTTCTGAGCATACCAGCAAATTGAGTTTTTTTAGTCGAAAGAAATGATTCCAGTAAAACAGCCTGCTGACCCAAGATCTAGCAGAACAAGAATTACTTACATCAAACTGAATAAACTGGTGAAGAAAAATTAACTGAGATTATTTCTTTAAACATTATTGATGTTGTTTAAATGTTCTATTTTCCAATTGGTATATAAGGAAGCACCTCGCCTTTCTTCTTTATTTATTGCTAACCCTCAATTTAGTAGATCATGCTTTTGTGACTGAAGTGAAACATTCAAAAAAAATCCTATCTGATTCTCACTGATTCCTCAGAATTCTGGAACAAATTCTGGGCCTCATTACTTTTCACAGTAATATATTTATTTTCCTTGGTTCAGTAAGAATCTGCTTTCCTATTTACCAGGATATAAATAGACAAATTGACTGTGCAAGTGCTGTAGTTGGTGTGTCACATTACAGAGGAATACTCATTTAATCAGCTGGGAGAAGCTCATCATTAAGTGATAAGCGTTGCTTTGATATATGAAGTTCATGCCTACAAAGTCCTCTGAGGAGAACAGGCCTGGTAACTGGCTCACAGGGGCCCAGTTTCACGGGTGATGAGGAAGGTCACTTCCTGGTAGGCGAGGGACCTTGGCTTGTTTTAGGAACTTTGAGGCAAGGGAAGCAGGTGAAAAATGTTTCATGGGCTTGGCTTCCTCTCCTTGGGTAGAAGAGCAAATAACTGGAAGTATTTGAAAGTCAAATATGAGATTCTTTATAGAAATGTCCAGGAAGAAGTTAATCCTCTGGCCTCAGTAGTTGCGCAACACCAAATAGCTCCAGCTTCGCTGAGCAAATTCAAGGAGGCTCACGGGAGTAATTAAGTCTTCTTGCTCTGCATATGGAAATAGCCAAAATATGAGACTGGCCTTCTTTGTGTATGTAATCAAGAATACTCTTTGTCCGTTACTTATGACCAAAATGGGAGACTATTAGATAAATATTATCCAAAACCTAAAACTAAGGCAAAAATGAGGGAGGCATATCCATTGTTACTAGGGTCCTGTTTAACAAGCTTACCAGGTGATTATTTAATTCTCTGGGAGCATGCTCTTGTGTTTAACTCGTTATTTACTATTCAATTTGGCCCCAAAACATGTTAATTGTATATTTATGTCCAGTAGGAAAGATAACCTCAAAGTTTATTTTGTCTTTGCCCTATAGGCCATTAGTAGTTTTTATTTAACCCAACAATCTCCCTTCCTTCCTTTCTCCCTTCATTCCTTCCTTCCCTTCCCTTCCCTTCCCTTCCCTTCATCTTTCTGTCTCTCCTTCCCCCTTTCCTCCCTCTTTTCTTTCCCTTTTTTCTTTCTTTTCTTTTTTTTTAATGTTTATAAATATCCAGTTCCTCAAATGCCTTTGGGGTAGTTTTGCCATATTACTATTTTCCTCATTATTAAATTTTTTTGCATGTGTAGATGTTATATTTATAGGAGAGTCATTTATTTAACTTTCTGTAAATTACACATTGATGCTCTCAAATAGCACGCATCAGAATCTGTTTATTTTGACTCTGAGCAAGCCTCTTCAGCATTTCTCCTGCAAATGAAAAACAAAACAGACAAAACTATGGACATTTACCTATATTTGAATTTATAATATTGTTCTCCTGCTTCTAAAAAAAGGAGATGAGGTAGGTTACATTTAAAATGACAGTGTAGCACGTTTGAGCCCACATGGAATTTACTGCTGACTTTGAAACATGTCTGGCAAATGAGTGGGAGATATCCATCAGGATACCATTTTCATGATGATCTAAGAAACTTTTTGGCATCTAGTAGATTCCAAAGCACAGAGTGCCATTTGGTGTTATACTTTCGTGATATCCGCATTTCCAATGGTGGCATCTGCAGTAGTACCCAGTGGAGTGGGTGGTACCCAGTAGGAGCTGGTGATACCCAGAAGGGGGTAGTAGTCACTGCTAGAAGCGACAGTGGTGTCTAATGCGGTGGCGGCACAGTAGGAGAAACCTTTGAAGGAGACAGCTGGTCTGTTGGCACTGGAGGCAGTTGGGAAGGGAATTAAGCTAATGTAGTCCAAGTGCATTCCTTATTAGAACTTGGCATAAATACTGCTCAAGTGATGTCTCTTGAATATCATTAATCTGAAATCCACGTTTGACAGGAGTTCTCTGGAGAATGACTGAGGGCAGCTATTTTGAGGTTTATTGTTAACTGTAAAGAAACATGCATGCTTTCAACAGTGAAGCAGCAGTGTTGTTTTTCTGTTTGGAAATCAAGGACCCTGAATGTTTTTACCTAAACAGAGGCAAGTCACAGCACACCTACAGGTGGAGCCAGCAAAGTCTTCAGAAAAGAGATTCAAACCTGCTCAAAAGTGCAAGCATTGAAGCTGGGGAGCAATCTCCTGTCAGTGGTTTAGGAATCACTTGATAATTAGGAAGTCTACAGATAGATATTTTCTCTTTTTTCTTTTCACATTTTAAAAGATGGGAGAAAATAAAGTTGTTCATGGGCCTATTCAGTTAAACTGACAAACAGGCTGCATTACCTGAATGAGAAGTAGATAGGTATAGCAATTACTAGAGAGTGTGTCATTAACAATCTTTAGGGAACTCAGTGGATGTAAGGTATCGTTAATGACAATGAGAGTACATACTGCTACTGTGGAAAGTGCAAGGGGTTTGCTAAGTGAAAGTTATGAAATTACCTCCACGGTTGAGTGAATGGTTTCAGTCCTAAGTATTCCTGTTGTTTTCCTTTTATACCAATTATCAGACTATTGAGAGCAAAATGGAAACAGAGTAGGTAACAATAGCTTGATGGGAACCCAGTGTTTTAAGCTTCCTTGGACTAAAGGCATTATCAAATCCATTGGTTTTAAGGCACACAAATTCTGTTTCTGAGAAAAATCTGCCTTTTGAATTACCTCCCACTTGCAATAACATGTAGCGAATATTGTACCTAAGCAAGGCTGGATTTTAGAAACTACAAGCTAACACCATTTTCCTTGTCAGATACACTGGTGTTTAAGAGGGTTGTACCCTTCGTGACTAAGGGTGGGAGAAGGAATCTGATTAGAGTGAGAAAGGGGGAGGGATGGCCTGGGAAGAAACTGTCAATCTGCTGTTCACTTCCATAATAACTCAGGCATTTGATGATTGCCTAAACTCAGTGTCATGAAAGAGAGATCAAGGGGAAATTCCTGTCAGATATTTTAACACGAACGTCTGTAAACATTCTTTGTGTCTTGCATGGTATTCAACGTGTTTGCATAAAAGGGAGATGCAGTTTTTATAGAACCCATAAATCATAATACAATTGATCAGGGTGGTAAGGACTCAGAGAGCTGGTCCATCTGTTTCATAAAATGATGCAGAGAGAAGATGTGCTGGAGGTCCCATATTAACTCAGTTACAAAGCCAGGACAAGAGCCTCAGTTTCCGGATTCACTGATAGTGTTTTTTCTCAGACCACAGTGCAGTACCAAAGAAAACTGAGTAAGAATCCTCAAACAGTCGAGGTCAACATTTCTTCTTCTCCTCTCTGATCCACCAGGGAATAATTAATCTTTGTTGTTCTACATTTTATGTGATAGATTTGATTATGCCTGTGTCCACATAGATTCTTGCTGTGGTATGGGAACCAGATTCAGTTCTCTGTAAGTTGGGAAAATGTCTTTGACTTTATCTTAATTTCTATTTTTCTTTCCTCCCAAACACAATGAAATCTAGTCCATGTCCACCACCTATTTTAATTCAAACCTCCATTAAAGTATTAACTGATAAAAGGCAAATAATTTTATCATGAGTGCCAGATCAAGTCACAATAGTTTATTCTGGACCTAAGCTCCGAATGATTCTAAGCAGCAGGTGATCTAAGCGAGAAGGAAGGATGCTTATATTGGTTAGTGCTACCTATTAGGATGGTGACATAAGGAGTAAGAATGGTTTTTAAGAATTTCAGTTGCTGCTTCAAAGAGACCAAAAGCAACAGAATTGAGATTCAGAGATGGGACAGTACAGTATGTGTTCCTTGGATGGAAGTGACTCTGATGTACCTGAAGAGCTGGGTGTATTAAAGACATGTAAAAGGAGCTGTCAAAGGCAGTGATAATATTGGAGAAGGCCTAGTTTACTGGGCTCTGGAGTTGGACACTGCCAAGACCGTCTGTTACTTAGGTCATGTGCATGGCAAGATTGAAGTTGTTTCTTTTTTAGGAATATTAACTCAGCAGCAATGAGAAGCAGAGACTACAGGGACAAAAGGGAAATCAGACAGCAATTGACAGGCTGCTTCAAAAGGCTAGGTGAGAGGCAGTGAACCCTTGGCCTAGGGCCTTGATTATAAACCTGGAAAAGACGGAGTAGATATGAATGACACTGTAGATGTAGAGTCAGTAGTACTTAGTGTCCAATAAGATGACTGGGTATTGAAAACGTGGGTCAAATAACACCAGCGTTTAAGCCTGAAGTGTTATGTTGTTATTGATATTAACTGTAATGGGAAGGGTTACAGGTAGAGGTCAAGGATAAAATCGGGTGAATTTTGTTTGTTAAATTTACTCCTTCCCAATCAAGAGTTAATTACCTCAGAATTGTAGAATATTCATGTGAAAAGTGGCCTTAGGAGACATATGTTGGAAAAAAATCATACTTGAGGGCTCCTCTATTTTTTTCCATATCTGTTATCTTTAGTAAATACATCTCTATATCTTTATTTTCATCTCTAGATAGCTTGCAAAATATTCTAAGCTAATAACTTTTTTTTCTGAGAAATGGTTACACAAGTAGGGAATGAACCACTTTCTAATCTTTAATCTGAAATGTCTAGCTGTTTATCTACATTACTACAGTTGAATGACTATAATCTCACAATTAGTACCCAGTTATAATATGGATTATTTTACACTCTAACCAAGAACCTAACATTTTTACACTATTGGGAACCGTACATGTTGCTCATGACTTACAGGATGACTCCATTTGTAATGGGAACACAAACCGGATACTTCTAATAGCTGCCAATACCCAGTTTTGTCAACTGCAAAGGGTAACAAGAATCGAAATGAATTTGGACAAATGAGAAAGACATTTTTCCAGAATAGTGCTGAGCTTAAACATAACATAAATGTAAAAGCTTCTCAGTTTTATATTTTCCAGGCATCCTAGCATTGAAATATCATATTATGAATAATATTTTCTTGAATTAAGTCCTAAAATGTACAGCCACAAAATATCTGGTACCTCAGTGCTTTGCTTGCAAATTTCTCATTTGCTATACGTAGTACTGCAAGCAAATTTACTTGGGGCGTGCCTTAGCTCTAATAGAAAATATAGTTATATGAATCTAATAACCGTTCAGCTTCAGTGTGGGTTTTATAGAAGGATACTTGGCCAAGCCTTTGTTTCACACAGTTGGACATGGGATAAGCTCTCAGTGCCACAGTAACCAATTCCAAGATTTTAAAATTTTAACCACAAGGAACGTAAATTGTTGAAGGTATGTGTAAAATACAAAACACTTATTTTAAATTTAAAACCGAATGGGTTGTTCCTGACACCGACAACCTACTTTTGCTTTCTAGTACATTCCATTGGCCTTCTTGGCTCTGGTCCAGAGATTCTCCTGGTGAGGGTCTTGGCAGTAACTTAGCATCCCAGACTCACTAGAAGAAGAAACTGTTCTTTTTTTCTTTTTTCATGTTGACCATTCTTTTATTTTTAGTGCAACTTTTAAAAGAAACTGTTCTTAGTATTAACACTCTTAGAAAGAACAATAAATGTTAAGGGCTCATAGGAAGGCAGCCATAATGATTGAAGCTTTTTCTTTTCTTTCAAGAGCCCTATTCTGAAGCTCAAGGGGGAAACCTAGGATAGGACAACCAACCTGAATGGAGAAGCCTATGGAAGGCAGAGAATAGCCAACAGGAATTTATCCTTTATACACAGGTCAAGGCAAAACAAATATATCCATTCTACTAAAGTTTATAAACACCTAGACCCTGACATGAATAAATGTGCATAAACGTACATACACATACATATATCTAAAACAAAATAAAAGTGTAATTTGAAGATGAGAAAGCAGACTCAGTAATAACCAAAGTGTTGGCCTTGAAGAAAAGAGGTGAGAGGGTTTACAGAAGTGTGAGGGTGGAGCCTCTGTATTTCTGGCCTCGTGTCTACCATGGAAGGGCTTTCACTAGAGTGACACCCACACCCAGTTTCCTTCTCCACATCCTTACTCATCCCTTCCTAGAGGAGAAGGGGTGATATATCTGATTCATCATCGTACTTTAGCATCATTGAACTTTACCACTGGTGTGAAAATTAATCTGGTGAGTAAAGGATCAAAGTAAAGAGATATAACATCTAATTAGATCAAACCTACAAGGCGTCTGGTATTGTCTGGGAAAGAAACTGGTGTCAAAGGTGACGTATTTCGACTTTGCTGTACCAATTCAGCAAGAGAACACCCACAATCCACACACTACTGTGATTGCCACGTCTACACCATGCCGGGAATCAGGAGATCTGGAGTGCTTGGGGCTGAGAAAGTAACTAGAAAACCGGGAATTGCTAGAGTTACTATTGTTTTCCTGTGGAATTCCCATATATATAGGTAAGTGTCCCAAAGGGAAGGTGAGGGTGCTTTATTTGATGACTATGATTGACACTGCTGCCCATAGGGCAGGTGGTGATTGCTCAAAAGGCAACGCTAATTCAATGTCAATAAGTTGAATGACAGGGCAACTGCGTCAATCAAAAACCTATACATTTTTATTGTTCTTACTAGGTATATTTACCTATGTGTATATATGAATGTATAAATACTTAGAATCAACTTATGCATATTCATATTTATGACATATATACTTATATTTTACATATATAATAAATACAGTACATATAGGAAAATATATTTTGGAAAATTTCAAATACGTACAAAAGTAGAGACAGTGGTATAATGAATTCCCCACATACCCATAACCCAGCTCAACAATTATCCTACTAATAGTCAATTTGTTTCTTTTACACCACATTTTTAATTTTGACTCTCTATTTCCCTTTCCACCTTCCTGATTGATTTGAAATAAATCCCAGATATGATATTATTTCATCTGTATATATTTCAGTGTTTGTCTCTAAAAGGCAAAAAAAAAACCCCAAAACCCTCTTTTAAATGTAACCGCAATACTGTCGTCACACTACATTTTTACTTAACCTTAATCTTATTTTGTAGTACCTTTCTCCCAGACCTAAATTCTGGTGTTCAATAACACCCACGTGATCACTCAATTTATTCACTTATTATGTATATGACATACCTAACAGGCTTAATACTACCATCAACAGTATGGTCACTGAAAAACAGTTTAAGATTTTTTTTTCACACTTTTCTTTGTGCTAAGAGATGTACTTTCAAAACACTGTGTTTTATTTGGAATAGTTCCTATGTCACTTCCACCAACTGGAAAGGCAGATTCATTTAGTACATTTTGCTTTTGATGTTTAGCGTTTGTTTTTTAAATTTAAATTTTGTTTTTTAATTATGCAAAATATCTACGTGGTGCTGAAATCAAATCCACAAAACAACTGATATCCATGGAAGTTTAACTTCTATTTCTCTCTCTTTCATATTATTCCCTCATAGCTCCATTATTATTATGATTATTGTTTTGTGTCTTAATTAAATAAGCATATCCTGACATAGTTAAATAGTAACATAGACTTCACACTTTTTTTTCACTTTGCTATTTTTACTTAACAATATATTCTAGAGAATATTCCATAGTAGTATGTAGCTATATTAATCATTCTTATGATAGGTATATAGATTTCCATTGTGTTCATGTACCAGAGTTTATTCAATCTATCCATTATTATTATAAGTTGAATTGTGTCCTCACAAAAAGAAGGATATGTTCAAGTCCTAACCCCTGGTACTCGTGAATGTGACCTTATTTAGAAATAGTCTTTGCAGAGGTAATCAAGTTAAGGTGAGGTCATACTCATACACTACTTGGACTCTAATCCATTATGACTGGTGTTCTTGCAAGAGGGAGAGAGAGACACACAGGGAGAAGATGGCCATGTGATAATGGAGGTAAAGATTGGATTGATGTATCTCTAAGCCAAGGAGCACCAAGGGTTGCTGTCAAAGACCAGCAGCTAAAAGAAGCAAGGAAGGATTCCTCCCTACAGGTTTGAGAGGGAGCATGGCCCTGGTAACACCTTGATTTCAGATTTCTAGCCTCCAGAACTGTGACACAGTAAGTTTCTATTGTTTTAAGCCACCCACTTTGTGGGAATTTGTTGTGACAACACTAGGAAACTAGTATACCCACTGACGGCCATTTGGGTAGTTTCTAGTCTTTCACTATTGCAAGCAAGGCTGCCATGAAAAGCTTAATAAACATCCCTTTTTTTTTGCCATAGTATCAATACTTAGGAAGGAATCTTAGAAATGAGATTGCTGGTCAAAGAGTAAATGCCTATGTAGTTTTGGAAGACACTGTCAAATTTCCTGCCATAGGGGTATTATCATTTTGCATTGCCATAAACGATTTTCAAAAGTGACTATTTCCCCACACGTAAAATTTTGCCAGTCTGGTAGGTGAAAATGGTTTCTCAGTGTATTGTAGTTTTAATTTTGATTCTCTCCTATTGGTAAGAATGATCATATTTTCATATGGTTAACAGCCATTTGTATTTCTTTTTTTTATTCATCTATCTGGCCCACTTTTCTATGGGTATATCTCCTTTCCCATATCTAGAAGTTATTTTTATATTAGGGCTATTAATCATCTGGGGTCTATTGCAATTGTTTTTCTCAGTTTATTTGTCTTTTTATTTGCTTATAAGGGGTTAATTATTTATTTATTGCCACGCTTAAAGCATTTTAAGCTCTTTAGTTCTTAAATTGAACAGTATTGATCTATAATCAGTCCATGGAGAATGTAAATACTTTTATTAAGGATAAAAACCAATATAGATGACTTTTTAGATGTTTAATTTTTTAACCTTATTGTACGTTATTGGCTCCATGCTTAAAGTTAATTTTGAGGAAGCCTGATACAATTTTAAGTTGCATGGCCTATGGCAGTTAGGTTAGGTAAGTAAAGGGATCTTTGCTTGAATTAAAACTTTCTCATCAGATAGATGTGTGTGTGTGGATAGAAAGTGTCAGATTGCTTATTAGTAAGGAATGAATCAGCAGTTAAACATTTAAAAAATGCATTCAGTTTTAAAAATACATTCATTTGACATTTAAACATACCATATATATATATATGTATATATGTATATGTATATATATGGTATAACAATTCAACTTTTATCAAACACTAAAAATTTATTAAGTCTGGCACACATAAATATATATCTTCTTTCCAGTGAATTTGTCATCTAAAACTGATCTATTTTATCCAGACTCTGCACGTAATTATCTCTATAACTTTGAGCAAATGTGCTTCAGTTCCTATCTCTGTAAGATGAGGTGACTGGAATAAAATATTTCTAAAGCCCATTCCAACTCTAATTGGTATTAATCTGCTTCTGTGATAAAGATCTGAGATGTTTCTTAGAAAACCCTTGAACCAATTTTACCTGATTATTAGTACTTTTAATTTGTGCAAAAATCCATTTCAGCACCTCTTACTTGATAGATAGAAAACTGAATTTCACATTGTTCTATGCCCCTCCTGTGAATGGCCCGAGTGAACATTTACAGTAGAATGGTGTTTACGAGTGCAAGTGAGGGGTGAGGACACGAGGTGAACTCATTTCAGGGGTCTTGATGTCTGTGTATATAAGTATCCCTGGCAGAAGTTCTCCTTCAGAATGAGCTATGAGGTGCTTCTTTTCTCCCTAGGTGATAAAGAAGAGAGGGAAGAGTGGGAGAGCAGAATCTCCAGATGTTTCCTGCATTGACATTCTTATTGGTAACTTCCTTTGCCCAGTTTGGAGGCAAAAGTTCAGTTAATGCTGACCACCCAGGGTAAAAGGGCCCCCTGAGTTATACCCCCTCATGCCTTTTCCTACATACAAATTATATATTTTTGGTTTGTTTATAAATTTTCTCTTTACCTTTGGGACTAGATTGCAAGCTCCCTAAGGACAGGGATCAGATTTAATAATTTAAACAAATGGATATTTGATAAAAATTTTTTTTTGCTTATCATAGGTTTATTTATTAATTATTATTTTCCACATACTTTGTGAGAATCTGCACTCTGTCTCCAATTCTTTTAAATTTATTTTTATGGTATTTTTATTTGAATTTATTAATTATTTACTTTAATAATTATAGTAAGTGTAATACGTAGTTTAATTGCATTTGTTCCTCATTATTTGTGGATTCCATATTTGCAAACTCACCCACGTGCTATGGTTTATTTATAACCCTTAAATCAATACTTAGTGCTTCAGTGGGTCATTCATGGAGGTGCACATGTGCAGAATGGTAAAAAAGTTGTCACTTGATACACACGTTCCCAGCTGAGGTCAAACAGGTTGATGCCTTCTTGTTTCAGCACACATGCTATAAACCAGTATCCTTTTTAGGATCTATTTAGGGTCACAGTTTTTGAATTTTTGTTTTTGTGGGTTTTTTTGTTGTTGTTGATAGTTTTGCTGTTTAAAATGGTCCCTGGGTGTGGGGCTGAGGTGCTGTCTAGGGCCCCTAAGAAAACAAGGCTGGGTTGTGCCTTACATGACAGATACATGCGCTAGAAAAGCTTCATTCAGGTAAGAGTATGGTGCTTTTGGCTGATTTCAATGGTAATGAATCAATTTATATTAAATAAGGTGTCTTTAAGTGGAAACAAACAAAATAATGTTATGTATTGATCTATTGATGAAAATGTGAACAGCGGACTTGCAGGAAACCTAACCCTGTATTTCCCCTGTGGCGCAATGATTCAGCATTTGCTAATTCAGTGTTTGTAGAGATTTTATAGAACGTAACTCCAGTGAATAATGAGACTCAACTGTGTTTAAGGTTTATAGGTTAAAACATGAAAGCTAAACTAATGAATATCTATACTTAGCATAACAGTTGATCCTTGAAGAACATGGGTTTGAACTGCATGGATATACTTATACGTGGATATTTTTCAGCAGTAAATACTATAATACTACACAATCCACAGTTGGTTGAATCTATGGATGCAGAGGGTTCGGAGGGCCAACTATAAATTATATGCAAATTTTTGACTGCAGAGAGGGTCAGTGCCCCTTACCCCTGTGTTGTTCAAGGGTGAACTCTAGTTGGTCAATAATAAGTGCCAAACAAACGATTGAATGATGATGATTGTAATCATAATCATGATCTTGAAAAAAGGACTTTTTCAGATAGATTAGTGTTTATGGTCAATAGTCACTAAATGGGATGGATTGTGCCACATGGAAAGAACACGTCATAGCTTATCTCTACCATTTACTGACTGAGTTGCCTCCAGTAGATTCTTTAATATCCATGCCTCTGTTTCCTCATCCATAAAATAATGATTATGAGACTCATTTTGCAAGTTCACTATGGGGTTCCAGCCCAAAGCTTTCTGTAAATTAATATGAGAGCACTGACAAGGCTAGTTATGATTACTGAAGACAAAATCACAGTTCTGGAAGCTGGACCTGCAAACCAGCCTGGGGTCAAGGAGAACTCACTGTGAGATGCTGACTTAATGTCTCTTACCCATCAATGTCTATCTTAGAGTTCTACTTTTATAAAATGGTGTTAGACTGGATGACTTCCAAGGTCTTTCTGGCAATAGCCTTCTAAGTTCTTGTGGTATAATAGGCTTGAGCTCTGAAGGGGTTTCAAAGAAGTTGTGAATGGGTCATAGCTTAATCATATCCAGGACAAGGGCAATGCCATGATCATGGTCCTGGTCCTTGGAATGATCTTGAGTTTGCTCAAGCCCTTGTGAACTGATTGTCTCCTTGGGAAGCGCTCTGTTAAACCCCTGTTACCATGACATTCTCTCCTCCAGGAGTTAAGGGTTAATAGCACTGAAACTTGAGGTCTTCCCTGGAAGTATAAAATGATGCTCCTAAAAATTAAGGGGTATTTGAGAGCTCTTGATACTGGTTCCCAAGAGGATGACCAAATTAGGAAGTTAAAAATAAAGATAGATTGCAGCTCTTGATTTGTTTGTATAAATAGAGCTCTAGAGATATAGGTCAAAATATTCACATATATCAATGAGCTGTCTAAATTTTATAAGGCTTAATTCTAAAGAGACATGAACTAGTTATGGCATATAGATCAGATCACATCACTCCTGAACTTTCCTTTCTTTAGCAGTGAAATGGAGGTGACAAGAGCCTGCCTTAGCTAACTCATAGTGTTGATTAACAAATAAGATATCTTATAAGTATCCTTTACTGTAACCTAGTGGAAACTTTGTCTTACATAATGACAATGGCAAATGACTCTATCACGTAGAAATCAAGTGCCAACAAAAGACTTTTAAAGTTTCATTTTGGTTCATTGTTTAAGAAATTGACCAAGAAGAATGTGAGAAGCAGCAGTTTTAAAAATTTTAATAGATTGTTTGACAAAAATAAAACCATTCTTCTTTGTTCTATTAAAGCATCCAGTTCTTTTCAATGACCCAGAAATGATGACTGCAACAGTGAAAATCTGATGTGTATGGATTCTAGTATTGAATATTCCCAAACTAAATAACAAAAATAAATTATCCAGAGACATATCTAGTAACAAAATAAACTATTACCCATGTATACCTATTGTCTGAAATGGACTTTTAGTCCTGAATAATAAACTCACTTCTAAAGCCAAGTTCTACAGGGATTTGAGTCTAAATTTGACATCTGCCTCATTAGAGATGGTACTGGCCAAACAGCCAAGATTCTGGGTAGCTATGGGCATATTTATATTAATTAAGATTATTTTGGCAAATCTCTTTACCAGGAAGTAAATAAATAATATCATTACAAAACTATATAGTTAATAGAAATATTTTGTTTGGTTGCTGAAATGTTCTGGTGCATGCTATTCCTTTCTTTGGATTCAAGGCTATTCTTCCCACTTGCATAACTGTCATAGTGAGACACAAGGCTCTTTCATATCTCTGTATGGCTTATTCCTAAAGTCATTTTCTAGCAGCAGTGTGATGACTCATCCATATACAATGACCTCGTAAAAGTTATCTAAAGGGAGCTGTAGGACTTTTATTTAAATTGATAAAAACATCAAGAAGTCCACGTATAACTCAAAGCAACCTTGGTCTTCTGAATGCCGCCAAAACTAACTTTGCTTTCAGGGGGTTTTAAAAAAACAGTGACACTGGCTAAAATGAAAAACAATAAGATGAACAGAAAAATATCTTCAAATACAATTAAAGGAAAATGATCACATTCTGTGACCAATCAGAACTCCCAAATAGTCTGAAATATATTTCTGTATTTAATTTTTAGTGAAAGCGTTGTTTATACAAGGGTATTAATATCAGAGATTTAGTGAAGAAAAATAATGACCTAGAGGATATTTGGGGGCTCTTCTTATACCAAACCTTGTATTTCAAAATCTGGTTCTGCCACGAACTGCATGATTTTGATAAGTCACTTAGTCCAGTGTCATAATTTCTAAGGTTCTTTCTAGACCTAAATCTATGATTTTTCAATGAAAATAGCATCCATAATTAAGATCAATTTCAGTTAATAGTGAGGTTGGGGGAGAGAAGGAAAGAATTTCTGATAAACTGTAAATAAAAGCTTAAAGCATCCTATTTCCTAACTAGCTAAGTTAATTATGAGATTTTATTAAAGAAGCTAGTTAAAAAAAATAAACCTACAATATTTCGATATTTTAGTGACCCTATATAATGGTTCATCGGGTTCAATTTTATGCTGTGTAGCAAAAATGGGCATCTGTTGTAGATAAATAAATACTTTTTCCAGAAAATGCAGGTAATCTCGGCAATGTGGCCAGTGATCCAGAACAGCTGGGTAGACGTGTTTCTTGTGGTTGTCTTAGCAGAGGATGTAGATTCTTGCCTAAAGTTTCAATTTGAATATCAGTCCTGAAGATAGACACAGTGAAGCAAATGCATGCGAACACAGCCTTGGAATACAACTACGTGGCATTATAAATTACAGAAGGATTAAATTCTTGCATAAAGTTGGGAATGGTAGTGTTAAGAAGCAGTTCTCTATGGGATCCATTCTATGACCGTCCCTAGATTTTCTTCATTCCATTTGCTCTTAAAACTTAGCGGCTGGCTTAACGGAGTATCTGTCTGCTGGCACCCTTGTGTTGTGTCTTGACAACTGTGATCATCTCAGACTCACCTGGGGCTCTGGAATCCAAACCCAACTCTACCAGACTCCAAACTGGGGCCATTTTTGCCACTGTGAGATGCACATGAACTCCGACACTCCACTGCAGGTATGGGTTTTGGCTTCCCCATCAGAGGAGTTGGATCAGTTAGAGATTGGGCATGAGAAACTTCTGCCAGAAAAATGCTACTCCTTTTCTCTCCCTGTTGGACTCTTGGAAGATACAAGCGCTTCCAGTTGCTATGATACCATTTTACTAACCAAATTCTAGAAAGTTCTTGGGACAGGAATAGTATCTAGTCAATTTTCACATTCCTCATCATTTAGTCAGTGCTTTACACAGAGAAGGTACCCAAGAAATGCTTGCTAAATGAACACAATGCAACCTTTTTCTTCTTTCACATTTGGACTCTGACGATGTGACCAGATTAAAACTATTGCATGTAAAGTGATCAGATGTGACCAGATTAAAACTATTGCATGTAAAGTGATCGCATGGTCACTTTACATGCCGATGGTATCTCAACCTGGTGATATATGATTCAACAGAATACAATACAGAGAAAAGCAAGTTAGGCTGACAAAGCAAGCTAACGTGAGGTATCCATAGTTTCCTGACTCTAACTAGTACTGTGACAGACCTAACCTTTGAGGGAATTAATGAAACATTTAAAATGACTTTTTAAAGACTTTAGTTTTCTTCCCTTTCCACTTACTTCTCATTCCTTGATAAAGAACATTTACTCTTCTCCCCCCACCTCTGACTCCAGGATTCCCTGAAATTCCTTTCACTTTTCAGTCTGAAGGGGACTTCTGCCAGCTGTGTACATGTGCCAGTGTTCGGGTGATGGTTCCCCTCTGCTCAAGCCAGCCAGGTTGTACATTCCTTTGAAATGTACAACCACTGTTCCTCCTGGTTATTATGACCCATGTTAGATTTTAATTCTCCTCTCTTCATTCCTCCGATACTGCTGTCACTGCTTTAGGGGAACTTCATGGAAGTGCATTCCTCAGCTCCCTGGGCTCTGTGTCGGGACCTCTTCACCTGTGATTCATTTCTCTCTTCCAGCCCAGCAATGTATCCACGTCCCAGATCTTGTGATGACCAATAGCTGTGCCTCCTCTGAAGTCTTGATTTCAATTTTCTACCCTCCCCCTCGCCCTTAACCAGCATTTCTTGTCTTTCCACCTAACTTATTCTAGCTTTTGCCGCCTGAAGCCTTTCCTCAAGCCCATCAGGCCCTCAGTCCTCGTGCTCACCTCCTCCCATGAGGTCATCACTTTCTTTCTCGTCCAAGTTAGGTTTCATAGTCTCTCACATGCTCCTAGCTGCTCTCTGTTATATTTGCCTATAAACCTTCAATCCTGTTCAAATTTAAGGTTTCAACTGCTTCCCTCTTGTCACTGTGTGGATGAATATGGCTAGAGAAAAATCACCCAAACATAATGACCAATTTATGATCACGAATCCCAAAGGAGCCCTGACCTGGCCAGGCAGCCCTACTCTACTGCCCTAATCCATTCCCGGTGCCCTTCACTCCCACCCCCCGCCCCAAATCTTTGAGATGATTACATCTCTTCTCAAAATTCCCAAACCACTTCCTCTTACTTTTTTTCTTTTTAAGGTAAACCCACCCACAATAGCAGCAGACAAAACGCAAGTTCAAAGTCAAAATTATTAATAATTTCAGGACTGCAACAGCAAAGCATTGTGCCACAGGTGGGCCCCTTCTAGAAGCTGGACCTGTGTGACTACCGTGGTTGCTGGCCCATTGGCCACCTGATTGGGAGAGAGGTGCGGGAAGCCTAGCTCCACTGCAGGGGTTGGCAGTGCAGATCCCGTCTGTTCATTTGTCTTCCACATGTTGGAACATAGTACAATTTCCTTGGGCCCAGCTAAACATGTTTCTAGGTAGTATTATCCAGTTGTAACAAAATGAATCACTGCAAACAGACAACTGGGCACTTAAGATAATACTGATAATGCAGGCATGTGAAGGGGGAAGGGCAGAAAATGGCAGAGCTGATACCCAAAACATTTATCAATTAATGAGATTTCATAAGCAGATAATCAAAATTTCAAAAATAATAAAAAGACTTTAAAATAGAGATTTATAACTACAATTAAATTATGTTAGCCATGGACTTTAATCTAAATGTATTTTGTGCCTTTGCAAATTAGATAATGACACGACACTATGTATATACCTATATTTGAATTGAATGCTCATTTTCTTATTAATAAGGATATGTGAGCTCTTAATTTCATTAATATCTGTAACTAGGTACAATTATAAATGAGACAGAGACAGGGTCAGGGCATACCTTAGAGAACTGGAATTCTTACATGTCAACTAATTTAGTCAGCATCCTCCATAATATAACCTTGTACTTAATACATATTAAGGACTAAAAAGTACTGTGGACACATGTATGAATGAACTATTCACTTGCTAATAAATTTCCCTTTGAAGCATCTTTACTGAGTAACCAACTCGTTTACACTTGAACCTTAATTCACGGGAAAACTTACTACCTCTGAAGACAGCCTCATTATTAAAATGTTACCACGCCGCAACCTCCCTCTCCCCCCATGTATGTACACACGCACACAGAGAAAGGGAGGAGAATACTCTGAGTGTGCATACAGTGTAAAATATGCACACCCAATTTTTCCCCCAAAGATACTGAAAGATTAGTTCAAATAAATCAATGTCCTTCCTCTACGGTCTCATTTAATGGACGCATGCTTAAAGCCATGAAAACAGGCAAAAACCATAAGCAGAGGGAAAAGACAGAGTTGCACTCTACAAAGATAGATAGATGAATAGGTAGGTAGACAGACCCTGAACAATATAAGTATGCGTGGCTTTATTAATTTGTGAATGTTAATGTACGGAGATCTATGTCTTTGTGCACTAAGCTATCCTGGTCACCACAGCCGTGCTCACTAATGGTCGTGGGATGTCTTGCATAGAGCAGATGCTCCTGATGCATCATTTCCAAAGTTCCTGGCATAGGACTATGAAAGGTCTTCTGGAAGCTGCCTAGCAGGAAGCCCTGGTGCAGCCCACAAGCATGTTTCTAAGGGGTAGTCAACACACAAAGAGCCCCCCGTGAGAGCCATCTCAGGGCCTAGCGAACATGGTGAGGCCAACTCCAGCCAGGTGGGCTGGAGAGAGAACTCCTTCTGAGAGTGTTGCTCTAGAGCTCAGAATGTCGAGCTTAACAAAAGCAGGTCTTTTCGAAAACCAACCACAGTTCTTTTCAGTCATTAAAGCATTAGTTGAAAGCCCATCTTTTTCATGCTGGGATTTATCCTAATTATAAAATAATCCCTGTTCTTGAGATGCCTTCCTCTCAGAATGTCAGCGTCCGTGGTGGAGACAATCTAATTATGCTTCTCCGCAGCCCTGGGCTGGGGCATCGTTGCATCACATAGAAGAGGAAACTAACTGAATGGGGCTCCTGACTCCAAGCAAGGAAGTGGATTTTTGTGTTAGCAGATTTGCTGTTCACCCCATGCAGTCCTCCTAAGTACTGGAGCTTAGGTACCATGCCTTCGTCTCAGGGCACGCTTGTCTATTTAATTTTCACCCACACATAGGTGCCCTTGATTTATATTTCTAAAACTATAGTTTCTCTTCAGGCTAAAATATATATCCTGTTAAATAACCGAGGCCATTTTTTCTTTTGGGAAAATGCAGTTATTTTTTAATATCAGGAAGGTGTCACTTTAATAATCATGTTTATTTTTTTTCTTGCTTTTCCCTTATGACAGCAGGCAGAGGATTAAATTCAGTTATCACAGGGATGCAAATTGAAGCAGCGATTATCCCAGAATTTTTCCATGTCTTTCTATCTTTTCCAGAAGGTGAAATTATTTTCCCACATTGTACACATTTCCTCCACATTCTTTTTAAAAGAGTTAACATACATGTCTTTGTTGCAACTTCTTTTTTTTGGCAGGGGGAGGGGATAATCCAGAAAAGCAAACCAATGGGTGACACAGCTGCTTAGATTTCCTCACTGGAGGTGGCGCACAGCTCCTGCTGTGGCCCCGCCTAAAGGAAGTGACGGTCTTCCTTGTAATAAACACGCTTTGTTCATCTTCATCTCCCTCCCCCACCACTGAGAACTGAAAGAGTTGGAATTCACTGAAAGACAGCCAGGAAGTTTGCACAAGGCACCTGGCAACCCTGTCCTTACTCTGTGAGATGTGTTTTTCAAATCTAGAGGTGGCCGAATAGAAGAAAAGTAGAGGGCTTCCCTGGCGGCGCAGTGGTTGAGAGTCCGCCTGCCGATACAGGGGACACGGGTTCATGCCCCGGTCTGGGAAGATCCCACATGCCACGGAGCGGCTGGGCCCGTGAGCCATGGCCGCTGAGCCTGCGCGTCCGGAGCCTGTGCTCCGCAACGGGAGAGGCCACAACAGTGAGAGGCCCGCGGACCACAAAAAACAAACAAAAAAAAAAGTAGAGTTTGATTCCAGGTGGCAGTTAATTTCAGTCATAAGATTCTACCTGGCTACTGTGCAAACTGACTTACATCGAGTAAACAAATAGCCAATAAGAGATCAAAAATTGCATTTCTAAGCAAAATATATATTCATGCCTGAAGACAATGGTTGACTTATTTGAATGGTATTTCAGGTCTCACACAGGGAATATGTGAGACTCAGCCCTGCCCCAAATCTCTATAGGTTGATAGACAATTTGCCTATCACGTAACCAAGAACCCTGAGCCCTGTTAGAGGCAGGAGTCGGGAGTGTAGCTCAGCCGACAGGGAATCACGATATTCTAAAACCGCCTTACAGCCCATTTCCTAAGGACACTCATCTGGGGCAGCTGGTCTCTGAAAGAGGACATAGACTTTAAAGCAATTCCTGAGTTTCTACCTCAGCTTTCCCACTGTGACTTTAGGCCAGTTAACTTTGGTCTCATTCTTCATCTATAAAATGGGAGTCATAAAGCTTACCTTAGAGAATTTCAAGAATTACGTTTTTCTTATGCTGCGTATAACATGTCTCCTCTACATTCCTATTTAGTGGGAACAAGTTTAAAGCCACGAGAACAGAGGCAAGAAGGCAAAAAGTACAAGAAGTGGGAAACGATAAGAGTTGTGTTCTACCAAAATAAAGCCCTATTCAAGGTATCACCCATTTGGGATGTTTAAAAGAGCTGATTTCTGTACAGATAATTGGGCAAGTGAATCTACCCAACCACAAAAAACTGCAGTGTAATTATTTGTTGTGGTTGGATCTCTTGAAGTTACTAAAACTTAGAGCCAGAATATTTCTTAAAGAACATCTAATTCAAACTCTTTATTTGACAAGTGGAAAAACAGACAAACAAAACAAATCAGGCAGGAAGGTGGCTTTCACCGGACTTAACAACTCCTAAGTGGTAGCTCCAACCTCAGATTCCAGGATTCCTGACTTTACATTCACTCGTTCTCCCACCACACCCTGCCTATGACAACACAGAAAGAAAACTGAGTCTACACTCATTAAATATTGCTTTTAGAATTATGGCCTTTTATGTTGCTGGCAGACAATTTAAGAAAAACATTAAATTTTTTCTAGTCTTTGGCTACATGTATTCATGTAAAAATCCCCATGGGTTAGACTGTCTTTCTGCTACTAGATTTTCAAATTCCTGCTAGAGTGTATTTATTGGCTTATCTATTTGAGGGACTAATCCTTTTTCAGAAGTTTATTTCCCTAAGCCTAAATCATAAACCCTCTCCCCCGAAAATATAAAGAAGAAGGTATAGGGTTTCCTTTTAAAATGTGGTATCTTTGGCAACAGGACTCACGATGTCAGAGAATTCCCTGAGAGCTGTTGTGAGCTTCTTAGAGACTGATGGATCAACTTGGGTCTGGGGTAATTCATTCTGAGTAACTATCTTTTATTCCCACTTCAACCTTTTCCTCTTCCATTTGTCTAGCCCTCCAGCCTCAAAACCAATGGACTTGCCTTTACAACTTGAGTCACATAGTTGTCCTTTACTTTTTTATGTGTCTAACGTTTTGACTCAAATGACGAAGTAAAAGCCTTTTAAACAATCATCAGAAAGCTCCAGCCCAGCTTCCTGTGAGCTTCTTTTAATCACACATCTGGACTCGTTACATCTTATCTGCGACAAAAGACGCTGCTCAACATTTCCTCTCCAGCTGAGACTTTGGCCAGAGACCCTCCAAAGAACTAACACTTTGAGTCTGGGCCAAGCTGCAGACTCGGCAGCAGTCAGAGCCCCGGCGAGGAGAGAGAGCTGATGAATGCTGGGGTCACCAGGGCTTTCTCCAGCAGGAAGCCAGAGCTCCTGTGATGACATGCACACAGGATTTATAAAGTGGGAAGGCTGAACCAGAGCTGAGTGAAGGACACAGATTGTGTCACAAGTACTTAAGGGGCTGGGCTCTGCCTCTGGTAGCCTTGGCTGAGGTACAAGTGTGCTTGGAAGTTGTACGCACTTGACACATGGTAAACTCAAGCCGATGGATGTTTACCAGTTTTACTCCTATGCATCTCTCTTCGTTCATGTTGCCATGCTTTCTTCTCAGAGGGATTTTGACACCTGTTGGAAACAAGTTGATAGAGAAAAGGACTCTCAGATTTATTGAATATCCATTGTCTGGACTGCAGAGGTTTGGTATTTGCTTCACCTTGTGCCCACCCTGTACATTTATCCCTCTGGGACTGGTACCATAGCATGCAGTGTATGACTGTCATCTAGCGCTGGAGGCCGCTTTCTGCATTAAAGGGTCTCGTTCTCTGTGTGCACTGCGTGAACCTAAGGTGGCGATCAGCAATATTTTGCTCTAGTGATAGAATTATGGCTTGTGTGGTCACTAAACCTCGTCTGATTTAGTCTGAAATGACTCTAGCAAGATATACGTGTTTGGTTTGAGAATATAAGACCTATATAGGCGTGAGTCAAAATCTCTCTCTTGCCAGTGTCTCTTTCTCTCTCTCTCTCTCTCTGTAAACTATTTTACATAAAGATAGTACAACTACAGAGTGAATGCTCCTGGATATTATTTTTAGAGTAGTCTATGCTCCAGAAAATTATAAACCTCCAATTAGGAAGTACAAGCTATTACCTGATTTGAAGTATCATTTTTTTCCAGTATTTATTAGTAAGCATACCCAAGGTTATAACAATAAAGCTATTTTCTCTAAATCAAAGAAATATTCTAAACAGCACAAAGATGCCATCTTACAGTCCTTAAATCACAGACAGTAACTTTAATGCACATATATTTACACATAAAGACTCTTTGACCAAAAGAATGCCTCCCAGACACTGATAAAACGTATACATTTAAAGGCATCTCATGCCATTTCTGATGTGACTCCTTTTTTTCTGGAGAGGTAGGTAGAGAGAGCAGCCAGAGAGGAGAAGCATTGACTGAAAAGACTATAGTCATGCTGGTAACTTTTTCAGAGAAATCACAAAGAGGTCTGCCTGGTTGAGGTTAAAAATCAGAAATAAAAAGGAGGTGAGGGCTTCCCTGGTGGCACAGTGGTTGAGAGTCCGCCTGCCACTGCAGGGGACACGGGTTCGTGCCCCGGTCCGGGAAGATCCCACGTGCCCCAGAGTGGCTGGGCCTGCGCGCCATGGCTGCTGAGCCTGCGCGTCCGGAGCCTGTGCTCTGCAACGGGAGAGGCCACAACAGTGAGAGGCCTGTGTAACGCAAAAAAAAAAAAAAAAAAAAAGGAGGCGAATTGTGAGATCTCAGAGTTGCTAAGAGATTGACAAGTATATCTGGGCAGAGTGGCCATTTTGCTGCTTCTGCCAACACCAGATTTTTTCCTGCCCAGCATCTCTTGATTCTTGCAATTTAGATCTATGTTGTTCCAGGGAAGTTGACTGTACAGGAGAGCATCACCTGATGGACTAAACCGATCAGACCATTCTGTCCGCTAGCTTGGAGTGATTGAACCAGTACTGGGCAGGCGACCTTAACGGCCCCAGAACTTCTCCTTGGAGTTGCTGAGTCAAGGATGATCTTTCTCCACTGCAGATACAAATGGTAAAGATTTAGCTCAGGGAGCTGTTGGCAGCCATCTCAGGACCATAACGTGAGGTCCTGCCCAAATAAAATAATACAGAAGAACTGCAGCTAAACAGAGGGGGAAAAAAAAAACCTGAGTATTTGCTATGTATCTTAAGCCAGGAGATTAAGTATCACTTGAAAGTAGCTCTTCCAGGGACTTTTTTGAGACCACAAATCAATGGCTACCCTTCTTGCTTATGCCACTTTTAGCTAGGTTTTCTGATTCCTGCAATCGAAGGCATCCTAATAAACTCTTGAGTAAGTCCGTATGAGAACCCTGAATTCTGTCCCCCATCCCCAACTCTGACTTCTTCCCTGGTTACTATCTCGACCTCACAGAGACAGCCAGCTTCCAGAACCCAGCTGGTTAGGATCCTTCCCAGAGGTCGGTGCTCCATGGAGACAGAGTGCCTGGCGGAGACCATCATGGACCTGCTGCCGCAGAAACAGCAGAGATATCAACGTGATCACATCCCTGAGGCTGGACAGACTGCTGGGCCCATCTGCAGGGCAGGGACAGCCAGGAGGGAAAATTGAGTGAAACGCTAATGAAGAGCTACAGGAGAACCAGAACACAGAGGACTTGGAAATAACGTGAATTTCAAAAGAGAACAGTGAGTCCAGTTACTTGACAGGGGGGTGAGGAACCTGCTGGAGACTTTGTGGAGGATAATCAAACTTCCGAGCAAAGAGTGTGTTCGCGCCTTAAGAAAATTGCACTTTGCTGCCATGTCTGTTCCCACCGGGGCCTCCATCCTGCCCACCTCTCACAGGGGTCTAAGGAATGTACAGGAAGTCGATGGAGAGTTACTCGTGCTTCTTCAGCGTCCCTTCCTGTGCACGAGGCGGGGAGGAAGATCCAACCTAAGGCACGTGGAGAGCAACCTTAGTCTTCAGGGAGCCCCCCAAGTAGACTTGCGGAAACTTAAGCCCCTAGTGCTTTCCTTCCTGCACTTGGAAGGTCCCCAAGGTATCTATCTCCCTGTCTCCTTTTCCACCACCATCAAATGAAGGCACACAATTGACTCGATTCTAAAGTACTATTGTCTATATCAGTATATTGTGACTTTCACTTATCAGAATATTCAACAACTTGCTCCAGGGAGACACTTGGCTTTCTTTCTAAAAAGTCTTTGTCAGTCTTAGGACATAAGAAAGATAGTGGGCTTCCCTGGTGGCGCAGTGGTTGAGAGTCCGCCTGCCGATGCGGGGGACACGGGTTCGTGCCCTGGTCCGGGAAGATCCCACATGCCGCGGAGCGACTGGGCCCGTGAGCCATGGCCGCTGAGCCTGCGCATCTGGAGCCTGTGCTCCGCAACGGGAGAGACCACAACAGTGAGAGGCCCACGTACCACAAAAAAAAAAAAAAAAAAAAAAGCAAATTTTAAACTTTCTGAAATGAAGTATTTAGTAACCAGCAAAAAGTAGGAATGGGATGTATAATTAAAAGCTAGTAGAGAGGAAAAAAAGAATGACATAGAAAACTTGATCAATTTAGTAAAAGATAGGAAAGGAGAAAAAGGCAAAGAAAATCCACAAAGAAAAAGGCACAAAATAAGATGAAAATAATTAAATCCATTCATATCATAAGCATGAATGAACTAAACTCATCAGTTAAGAGACAATAGTTATAAAAATTAGGTTTTAATAAATTCAGCCATATACCACTTATAAAACACACACTTAAAATATAATGACCAAGAAAGACCAAAAGTAGAGAAATAAAAAAAAACCCAAACATCAGACAATTCTAAGAAATCCTAATAATGCTTAGATAGACCTTAAGGAAAAAACATTATCAGGGATAGAAAGGTTTGTTACATGATCATGAAACAAGTTGCCAAGAAAGCAGAATATTCTTGAATGTATGTACTTTGAACAACCTATCCTCAAGATATACAAAACAAACTTTGAGATTATTGCAAAGAAAAATGGACAAATCTCTGTAATAATAGGATGTTTCAAACATATGTCTTTGAAATGAGAGATTTAACAGACAAAGGATTATTAAGGTTACCAAAACTTTAAGAAATTCAGCTAACAAACATCATCTTATGGACATAATGCACCTAACAATCAGAGAATATACGGTATTTTCAACATACATTGAATAGCTATGTTCTGAGTGAAGCCTTCCCTATCTTTCTAATAGTTTCCCAATTGTTGATATTCCTCTAAGTTGGTTTACTCTGAAGTAAAAGCGTAGCATGGATGATCATGGAAGCTTCAGAATTTCAATACATTAACTGCTGAGACATGGGTCTCCTTAAAGGGCTGGGTTGGAGGAGCCAGTGGTTAGGAAACTAGTCCTGTGAGGTTCTTTTGCACAAGAAGAACATGTTTTCACTTAGACTGTGTGTTTCTTTGGATTAGTGGAGATTATCAGGGGCTAAGTCAATTCCCCCTGCCCCGTGACAAAACCATTACTTGGTGTTTCTACTGTTCATTGAGACTCTTGGGACCAACCTATTTATGTTTCTTGCTAAATTCTGAAGATTCCTGATCTGTAGCTGACATCTACAATGCAGTGTCTTCTATCGCAAGGTTACATGAATGGAACTAACAAGTTTCTGCCTACTGGTTCCAAATCTAGCTGCACATCAGAATCATCTGGAAAACTCTAAAATGTAGACTTCCTGGCCCCACAAATGATGTTCTGAAGCAAAATCTCTTGGTTGTTGGCTATAGCAATCTGATTCTTAAAAGCTCCCATGTTATTCTGATGCAGGTGGTCAGCTGGACAGCATTTGAGAACTGCTTTAGCCAAAAGACCCAGCCTTGAGAATAAAGAAACATTCGTTTTCATCCTAATTCTGTAGCTACTTGATGCCATACAATTTCCTTAACCTTCCAGTGTGTTTCTCAACCTGTGGTGCATTTTCTAAATTTGGAAGTTGTTGTGCAGTTATACTGTGGCTCACCTACCAACCCCATTAAATTTTTTGAAGGATGAATTAAAGTTAGAACAGCCAACCTAAAATCACAAAAATATCAAATATTTTATAAGAAAAATTTCTTCCTCCTAAATCAATTTATTTGTTTTTCATTGATAGAATGATAAAAAGAAGTAAATAAGTGGTCCGTGACTGTTTAGGTCAAGGCTTAACCCCAACTTGCCCATGCTAAAGCAGAAATGATATGACTTGTAGGGTAAGATATTTGCCAAGGAACGGTAAAGAACCTACCTAATGACTACATATTTGTATAGTCTGATATCTGAGGTGTATCTATCTATCTATCTATCTAGATAGATAGAGAGAGAGAGAGAGAGAGAGTCTGAGATCTGATTTATATATGTGTATATACTATATGAAATACACATACTGTATGAAATGTACATAATTTGAAGAAACTTGGATGGAAAAGGCTGGTTATAATGTGTCTGTTCTTCAGTGGAAAAATTCACAGATTTAATCATCTGCATAAAAATTGGCAACATGATAAAATTAGATGTGTCTTTTATATAAGATGTCACTTGGAATGATTGGTTTTCCTAATCTTAACCTTTCAGGTTGCAAAATGGTATAATTCCTGTGAGAGATGGTGGCATGATTTCTCACCTGTCAGTATTACCTTACATCCACTTTGCTCCAAGTTATGCTCAGGGAAGGACAAGGGAATGCAAGAATGCAATACAGTAAGATGAAGAAGAGCATGGCTACCTGGTGCTAAGGAAGGGAACAAATCAGGAGCTATCAAGGAAGAGGTGGATCCTTCTGAGCTATGACCTTATGCAGGAGAGAGACTAACATTACAAAGATTGCAATTACTAGAGGGTGAGTTGTCCCAGACAGCAAAGGATTACAGGGTTCTGGCTGAGGGTTTATTCACATGCTAGCATGCAGTGACACATTTCAGAGTGCCACCTTTCAAACAGCAGATCTCGGTAGAAAGCTCCTCAACCCTTTTAGGGTGCAGCGTGAGCGCAGATGTCAGGCCCAGGCAGAGTTCTGTGCACAAGCTTACAGCTTTGCCGTTTATAAAACTGAGCCATCAGATGCAAATAAGATCTGAATGTTGTTTTTCTTCCAAGTCAAACTCAAGACTTGAGAAATTAGTCTGTCGTTTTTGCTTTGAAGCTGAAATCTGTAGATTGCAAAAGTTGAGACGTAGCCTCTCTTCATTTCTTTCTTTATATCCTTATATAACATAGCAAGCTTTCCCGGAAATAGATGGTGAAATTTTCACATCAAAGGTACAGAGTAAAACTCTTGCAGATTAAAGAAGTTTCTTCCTTTGCAGAGGAATAACGTTGTCAGTGATCTGTTCTCCAAACAACGATATTTCTGCTGGAGTCCTTGGTGATAAGAAGGGATACAATGAGTAAAGGAAAGTATTCAAAGGCAGTACAATGTTCAAGGGAAACATAAGTTCATACTCTACTTTTTCCTTCAATAGTATTCTACAGTTCTTTAGAAAAATTAAGGAAGAAAATGAATATTCAGTCATTGATTTGTTTGACAAACATTCTTACATAACAACTGTGCGTTTGGCACAATGTTAAAACCTGAGGATGCAAAAATATGATCAAGTCTCTCCTTTCAAAGAATTCCATTCTAGAGAGAGCTTGACATAATAATAACACTGGTTATTATTAATGTTATTATTATTCTCAAATATAATAAATGCTCTAATCTATGTGTTCAGGGTGTTAGGGAAAGCAGAAAGGAGAAAGCACTTGCTTGCACTCAATAGATGGGGGTAGGATAAATAGGGACAATTGGAGAAGACATCAGAACAGGAGAAATTACACTGGGTGGAACAGAGGGGCACAAGTTTCTCATGTCAGTTAATACACCTGTTATTTTCATTTGGGGAAATTTTTGCTGTCTTCTCTATGGACCTTAAGACAGTAGAGCTAAAAATGATGAGCTAAATTTTATCTTCATGGTTGTTATAGGTTAATGATCTGTAGTAGTATATATCTCATCACAAATCTGAAGGGTGGAATCTTTCATTGGAAAAACACCCTAAAATAGATGACCATGTTTGAAACTTACCCTGTTGGGGGTACTCTAAAGATCGAAGCCTTGGTGGTGTGGAACAAAGATATTCTGATAAAATCAATTAACGTTTAAGTCAACTAATCTGGTCATTTAAATTAAACAGTCAATTCCAAGTCAATGAAGAGGATCCTTTGACAGGACCAGCCTGGTTTCTTGTCTCTGGATTTGACAGTTTGCTGGCTTTCCCTGTCTCTGACCTATAGCTAGAGGTATTTACAGAGTTCCAGCTTGGAGCTCAGAGACCTAGCTTTGACCTTGAAGCCTGTTCTGCAAGCTGGGATTCTGACATACTCCTATGACTTTGATACCACCTTGCTTCAATTCTTACAACAATAGTCTCTTCTTGTTCTTATGTTTAAGTATTAGTTTTGAAACTGTATCCAGTGCAGAAATCCCCTCAGTGCCCGAAGTGTGTTCCTGAAAATTCACTCTTGTCTGGGGTCTTACTCTCTGAAGAAAGGCATCCTCAATAGCGATAGCCTACAACCCTGATTACCACTGGATCCTGGAGTCCTTGTCAACAATCCCTAACTGCATTATGGAAAATTCCTCTGCTCTTGTTTACAAATCCCTGATACAGATGGTGGTTCTGGACCACGACCTGTCAAGAGTAATGTTTTAGATATTGTGGCTCTAGATGTCATGCTTTGCCTACCAGACTGCTATTCCTTGTAGCAGTAGAATCAAGATTTTTTTTTTGGTAAACTTCTACCCTTCATTGGTTTGATTTGCTATTTTTAAGAACATGAGCCTAGCCTAGCAAAGGAGAGCAAACATGCATTATTAACATCTTCCATACCAAGATTCTGAAACAGCTATACTTTACCTCCTTGCATTGGCCATTCCTCAACTTCTGCCCTTCCATCTGGATGAACTACTGGATTGATTCTCTCAGCTCTCCACCCAGGTAATAATTGGACTTCAGCTATTATTCCATATGTTTTTAAGATGGGATCTCTATGGGATATGTTGGCTCTCCAGCAACTGGAAATTGCCCTTTTTCCTAGTCCTGTCCGGATACAACCAGACCACCTGGCTCTGAAGGCTTTCTGGCTCAGTGGCAATGCAGGTGATGGGATGACTAGTTTTAGGCCCTGAACGTCCTGTCTCATCACAACTGACCTTGTATACCTTGTTACTGTTTTATCACCAATCCACAATCCCGTTTCTGGCAAACAGTAAGGACTTAATAAAGATTTGTAAATAAATTAATAAATCAACAAAGTCCATTGCAAGTAAAAATAACAGGTCTGATTAGGTCTTAAGATACAGCTTCCCCCCCACCACCACCTTTTTAATTTTCCTTTTAATTCATGTCCTGGCTGGATTTTATAGAATTTATTTAAATATTAGTTTGGTACCCCTTCAAAGAGAGCCTGGAAAGACTCACAGTAAAACAATTTGAGGAGATTGAATAATTATTTATCAGTTTTGCCATGCTTAGACCAGTCATCTCCATGATTTTCTAAATTCTCCTTTATATGAATGCTTGCTAAAATGTGAACTCACGCAACCTGTCTGAATGTTGTCCACTGATGAAATATGACACGCATCTGCTCCCATGAACAAGCATTATGTTCTAAGACATTTGGGTGTTCTAAAAGCAGAAGGACACAGTGTTTGCTTGATGTATGACATTTTATAAAATTGAGTATAGCACTTAGCACAGTTGAAGCTCCTGACTCCTATCTTACTCTATAAACTTTTTTTTAAAGACTACTCTTTCAGAGCAGTTGTATGTTCACAGCAAAATTGAGAGGACGGTACAGATGTTTCTCATATACGTCCTCGCCCCACACATGCATAACCTCCCCCGTTATCAGCATCCCCCAGCAGAGTGGTACATTTGTTGCAAGTGATGAAACTACATTGACACATCATAATCACTCAAAGTCCATAATTTACCTTAGGGTTCACTTTTGGTGTTGTGCATTCTGTGGGTGTAGACAAATATATAATGACATGTATCCATCATTATAGTATTATACAGGGTATTTTCACTACCCTAAAAATCCTCTGTGCTATGCCCTAAAAATCCTCCCCTTACCCCCAAACCCTGTTAGCCAGTGACCTTTTTACTGCCTCCACAGTTTGCCTCTTCAGAATGTCATATAGTTGGAATCACAGAGTACGTAGCTTTTTAGATTGGCTTCTTTCACTTAATAACATACATTTCAGGTTTCTCTATGTCTTTTCACGGCTTGACAGTTCATTTATTTTTAGTACTGAATAACATTCCATTATCTGGATGTACCACAGTTTATCCATTTATTTACTGACGGTCATCTTGGTTGCTTCTGAGTTTTGGGAATTATAAATAAAACTTCTATAAACATCTGTGTACTAGTTTTTGTGTGGGCATAAGTTTTCAGCTCCTTTGGGTAAATGCCAAAGAGCACAACTGCTGGATCATATGATATGTTTAGTTTTATAAAAGTTGTTAAACTTCCAAAGTGGCCAGACCGTTTTTTCCAAGGTGGCTATACTATTTTTTTATTCCCACAAGCAATAAATGAGAGTCCCTGTTGCTCCACACCCGCACCAGCATTTAGTGTAGTCAGTGTTTCAGATTTTGGCCATTCTGGTAGGTGTATAATGGTATTTCATTGCAGCTGGTTTCAGTTTGCATTTTTCTAGTGACAACATGGATGTGGTGCATCTTTCCAAATGCATTTTTGCCATCTATATATCTTCTTTGGTGAGGTGTCTGTTAAAATCTTTGGCCCATTTTTTAAATTGGGTTGTTTTCTTAGTGTGGAGTTTTAAGAGTTCTTTGTATAGTTTGACTAACAGGCCTTTATCACTTGTGTCTTTTCTCTCTGTGTGTGGCTTGTCTTATTCTCTTGACATTGCCTTTGGTAGAGCAGTTTTAATTTTAATGAGGTCCAGCTTATCAATTATTTATATCATGTATTATGCCTTTGGTGTTCTACGTAAAAAGTCAGTGTCATACCCAAGGTCATCTAGGTTTTCTCCTATGTTATCTTCTAAAATTTTATAGTTCTGTGTTTACATTTAGTTCTGTGGTTCCTTTCGAGTTAATTTTTGTAAAAAAATAAGGTCTGTGTCTAGATTCATTCTTTTGCTTGTGGCTGTCCAGTTGTTTGAACACCATTTGTTGAAATGCTGTAAACTTTTAGAGACATGACATTACCCAGAGCTGCTAACACAATCTTTTATGCAGCATAAATAGTTGTTATTCATTATTTTCCTAATTCATTCTTTTGATGACCATTTCTAAGAAGACCTATAATATTGAATAATCTCCAAACTTTCAGCAATTTGATTGCATTTGTGCTATGTTGGGATAGTTGTAGTAGACATTCCTATCTTCAAACCAATTAAGACTTCTCAGTAAATTGAGAATGTCAGGGGCTTCCCTGGTGGCGCAGTGGTTGGGAGTCCACCTGCCGATGCAGGGTACACGGGTTCGTGCCCCGGTCCGGGGGGGTCCCGCATGCCACGGAGCGGCTGGGCCCGTGAGCCATGGCCGCTGAGCCTGCGCGTCCAGAGCCTGTGCTCCACAACGGGAGAGGCCACAACAGTGAGAGGCCCGCATACCGCAAAAAAAAAAACCAATTACATAACTGAGTTCAATATATGAGCTGTTTTTAGGCATTGGACAATATATGGGACATGTCTGTGATCCCTGAGAAAGGGAAACAAACATGGTGATTCCTACGTTTATTCCAGTTGTCTGCCTTTCCAACCATAGGACTGGGAGATGAGGACCGAGCAGACACAGAGGCCACACTGACCAGAAGCAGGTACTGAAGAGAGCAGCGGCCGAAGTGGCAGGAAAATGAGGGACAGGGTGCCTGAGATGGGGAGGCTGTGCAGAGGGGAACCGGACATGTGGAGGCTGTATGGAATGAGCACCCTGAAGTCTGCTCGGGTGGTCCCAACAGGTCTATGACGGTTAAATTTTCTGTGTCGACTTGTCTAGGCCATTCTGCCCAGTGGTTTGGTCAAACAGTAGTCTAGATTTTGCCATGAAGACATTTTGTAGTTGTGATTAACATCTACAACCAATTGACTTAAGACTGTACTCCATAGTCTCCGCATTTCATATGTGCAACATAAAAATAGAACACCAGGTGTTGATGGATGTTGAATTTGCCATCAGGTGACTGAGGTGAGATTACAGATTGTCAACTTCACTACCATTGTAACAATGATTCTGTGGGTAGGAAGTACCTCAGAGACATTGTGGTTCAGGATTGTTGTTAAGTGTGTAAGATGTTGCCCACTTGACATCAGAGAAAAGTGAGATCCACGGAAGATTTGAGTTATGGGTGCCAGGCCTAAAGCTTTTAGTGATACTTAATGGAACTCTGCTTTCCTTTCAGTTTGCTATGCTCTGTACTGTATATGGATTTAAAGTTGCAGCTCAGGGTAGGCAGGGATGCGTCTTTACTGATCACTACTTGCCATGCTAATCAGTGTCATTTGAGATCCACCAGATGGCAGAGAGCACGGGGAAACGTGATGTGACGCTGTCAGTCTATTTCCCATTTTAATTAGCTTCTTATATGACTACGGTCTCATTTCTGACTGTCACATCGTGTTAAAAAGATTTTAAAAGAAAAACTTCTCACTCGTGGACCTCAGACTTGAGGAGGTGAAGGAATATGGAGCTAGAAACTGTCCCAACTCATTAAGTTTAACCCCTGGCTAATAATTAAAATACTGCATTTCATTTTGAAGTTGGAAACGCATAAAAAATGTTCTCATCACAACTGTTTATATAGGAAGAAGGAAAAGAAGGCAAATGTCTGGGTTACTGAATGATTAGGAGAATAAACAACCTTGGTAAAATGCCAGTGAGGTTATTAGACATGCCTGCTTAAAATACACTGGCAACTCCGCTTCAGTCATTCTCTTCTCTGTCCATACACCTCAAACTATCATTGAGCTGTGGCACCAGGCATCGCTGAAAGGTGATGTCATATCAACCCAGAGGTACCTGAGTTATGGTTTCCCTGAAATAGGTTGGAAATAAACAGTACCCTGCAAGTGCCTGTCATTTATTATTATTTAATAAAATCTGTCAGGACAAATGCATTTACCAGGGAGCTATTTCACAGGCTAAGTCAGAAAGGTATGACTGGTTTTGTCAGTGCAAGCTTCACTATTTGTGTGTGTGTGTTCTTTCCACTCTGCGCTTGCACATACCTTCTATTATAAATTGTTGGGATTCACAATTGAGGGAAATTTTTCTCAAGAGCACAATGTTATTTCAGCGTTATTCTCCCTTTGCAAGCAAAGCCCGCCACAAAGAATTCTTCCTTCTACTCCTGAGGCTCAGCTGCTTCTATTTGGAAAAATGCTGGCCATTTCTGTTCTTGCAGCTGCAGGAAACGAGCATCGCTGCTTTTACCTTACTTTGCCTTCTCTTTCCAAGTTGGTGGCTCACGTGGCACAAACAGCAAATCTCCTCTGCAGCCTTCCTCAGGAAAACAAACAAACAACAAACAGGGAGCAAAAAAAACTTTGGAAAAATTTCCAGAGAAACCATGTGCTATGGCTGAGCAAGACACTCACCTTGTCCACTGACTCAAAACTTACTGCAAAACTTCTTAAGCTCTTAAATTCACCAGAAGCAATGGGGCAGAGCAAGTCATTCCTGAGTGTTCCATCGCTGGGAAAGGAAACTGTGGAGAAAGCAGAAGGCAAAGAGAGAGCAGAATTGTGTTGTAAAATTTGACTTGATGGTCCATTCTTTCCATTCCACCATTCATCTGGAGCCAGTTCCAACTTCAGCTCCTGCAGGAAATCCTTTTTTTACTGCTTCTGCCCCTCTGAGCTCACCCTCTCTTCCTCCTGGGATTCAGTGCTCACTGCCTGCTCCAGCCCCTTGGTTTTAGGCATGTCTGCCTGCTGCCTATTTGGTAGTAGTTCTACATGTATAAGAACCCCAAGCCCAGAGCCCCTGACACAGCAGGGGGGCTCAGTACACTGAGGGTTGTGCCCTTCCCCTTCCCCTCTGCCCTGTCTCCTCTCCTAGAAATAAGCTCCATGACAGGAAGGAGCTTATCATACTCCAGTGGCTCCAGTGGCCTGGCCCAGTTCCTTCAGTATCTTGGTCACAGCCAATACTCAGTGAAGACTTATAATTTGGGGGAAAGAATCATAAGCAGCATTTATTAAAGATGTAGATTCTCGGGTCCCACCCCAGACTTATGAGTAGGAATTTCTGGGAGTGAGACCAGAATAGACTTGTGAACAAACATCTGGTGATGCTTAGTTATATATATTTTGAGAGGCACGATTTTGGAGAATCACATTCCCTTTTAGGGGTGGCATTCAGGGCTGGACTTCAGATTTAGAACTAAGCCAGAATCAGAGAGGGAGATGATTTTTTTCCCCTCTTATTCTTAACTCATGCCTTCCAAAGATATACAGTCAGTCTCTACAAATTCTTAACAAGTCCTTCATTTCCACAAAGAGAGATTCTTCTGGTGTGTGATCTGACCCAAGCAGTTATTAGAGGAATCTGGGTAACAGAGCAGTAATACGTAGCATACTTGGATTATCAGTTTGCAAGGAAAATAAATTCAAATATGCTTGACACTGAATTAACAAGAACCCTCCTCTGATGTCCAGTTTCTTAGCAGCAAGTCAACCAAGCAAAGTGCCTGACTCTTAGGAGATATTTAGTGTGTATGAATATAAACATGAAAGGATCCTTTATTCTCTCAAGATCAATATTATTTTGAGTTATCATCGTTCTCTAAATAAATAGGATTATTAGTGAATTAAAGTGTTATTTGACAGCATAGAGAATAAACTAGGTTTTACTGTAATGGCTTACTATTCAATAGGAACTATTTTCAGTTCTTTCATTTATTTTCTGTGACAGCAATTTATGTAAGCTACTCTCTTATGCTTCATATATTCACCTCTAAGAACTTAAGAGTCTATGGTAATGAAATGTCTATGGTAATAAAATGAATTAGGCTTATCGGTGATACATACACATAATACATGCATATTTATTATACATATATTCATACATATATAAATATATATAGGAGGGAATGTTTGTGTTAATATTTATTTAGAATATTATCTTTATGACGTTTCTGAAAATGAAGAAAAAATGTAAGTCTCTTGAAAGACTGTTTTGAAAGTCCTATGTAATCTGGTATACATCAACTTTCCTTTGAGTGTTTTCTCCATCCTCATTCTCTCTTGTTTTGGCAATGATCATCTCCATGTGTTCTCTTCTGGCATTATAGGTCAAAAGAGTATAGCTGATTAAGATCACTCATAAAAAAGTCTTTGATTCCTGTAACTACATGCCTTTTTGACCAGTGGACAACTAGTGCAGGTTGCCCCTTTCTTTCTAAAGTAGCTCCATACTTAGTCCTTAGACATTTGGAGTTATATGAAATTAATTTGCACTGCTAATTAATTGTAATAATAAATTGCTGATTATCAAAATTCAAAGAATAATGTTTCCTGCTAGTGAAAATCTGAGAAGGCTTTATGTAAAAACTGATAAGTTGATTCTAAACTATATGTGAAAATGCAAAAGACATAGGCCAGCTAAGGCAAACTTGAAGAAGAATGAAATTGGAGGAGTTAACACTACCCAATTTTAAGACTTACTGTAATCTGAAGTAGTTAAGAATGATCTTATATTGCCATAAGGAGAGAGAAATCGATCAAAAGCACAAGATAGAGGATACAGCATGTACAATGACTTGATTTTCAGGAAAGGAGCCAATGTAATTCAATGAGGATAGGAAAGTCTTTTCAATAAATGGCGTTGGAGCAACTATCTATATTGAAAAGTGAATTTTGGCACCTCTTTCACAGCATGTACAAAACTTATTTTAAGGTGGATCATAGGCCTTAATTTAAAAGCTAAAACAAGCAAGCTTCTAATTATGCTATCTAATACTGCAGCCACTGATCACATGTAGTTACTGAACACTGCAAATGTGGCTAGTGAAATCTAGAAATAGATTTCAAAGACTTACTACAAACCAAGAATATAAACTAGCTCATTAAGAATGTTTATATTGATTAGATTTTTAAGTAATATTTTGATATGTTGGTTTAAACAAAATAAGTTATTCAAATTAATTCATCTGTTCCTTTTTACTTTGGTTTAATGTGACTACTAGGAAATTTAAAATCACAGAGTGACTCATGTTTGTGATTCACTTTATAGTTCTATTGAACAGTACTGCTCTAGAGGAAAACATAGGAAAATATCTTCAAGTCCTTAAGGAAGGCAAAGGTTCCTTAAACAGGACATACACACACACCTACACAAAATACTAACCACATAGGAAAAAAAAAAATATCTTGGGGGGAATTCCCTGGCGGTCCAGTGGTTAGGACTCCATGCTTTCACTGCCGAGGGCTCGGGTTCAGTCCCTGGTCGGGGAAGTAAGATCCCTAAGGCCACACGGCGTGGCCAAAAAAACTCCCAAACAAACAAAAAAACTTCGACTTCATCAAAATTAAAACTTCTGCTCATCAGAAGACATCATTAAAAAAGTAAAAGGGCAAGCCACAGACTGGAAGAAAGTATTTCAATATGAATACCTAATGAAAAACTTGTATACAGAATCAGTTGAAAACTCCTATAAATCAGTAAGGAAAAGACAAGCAACCATAAGGGAAAAAAGAATGAGAAAAAGACTTGAACAGGTATTTTACAAAAGAAGATATCTGAATGGTCAATAAGCATATGAAAAAGTGCTTTTATATTACTGTAAATTAAAATCCTAGTACGTTCGTGAAAATATAGTCAACTGTTTTTGACTCAGAGGCACAAAAGCAATTCAATAAAGGAAAGATAGTATTCAGCAAATGGTGCTGAAACCATTAGATGTTGTGGTAGGTGGAGTTTGTTGATCTTCAGAAAGGTCCATATTTTAATTCCCAGAACCTGTGAATATGTTAGGCTGCATTGCAAAGGGCAATTAAGGTTACAGATGGAATTAAGTTTCTTATTCAGCTGGCATGATTAGCAAAGGGGATGATCCTGAATTCTCCAGGTGGGCCCCATGTAATCACAAAGGTCCTTAAAAGTAGAAGAGGGAGGCAAGAGTAGGAGAACCAGAGAGAAGCAGCCTGAGGAGCACTCAGTTTGACTAGTATTTTGTTTTTTTAAATTTTCTTTCCTTATTTATTTTTTGTATCTTTATTGGAGTATAATTGCTTTACAATGTTGTGTTAGTTTCTCTTGTACAACAAAGCAAGTCAGCTATAAGTATACATATGTCCCCATATCCCCTCCCTCTTGAGCCTCCCTCACATCCTCCCTATCCCACACCTCTAGGTGGTCACAAAGCATCAAGCTGATCTCCATGTGTTATGCAGCAGTTTCCCAGTGGCCATCTGTTTTACATTTGGTAGTGTATATATGTCCATGCCACTCTCTCACTTATTCCCAGCTTACCCTTCTCCCTCCCTGTGTCCTCAAGTCCATTCTCTATGTCTGCATCTTTATTCCTGTCCTGCCCTTAGGCTCTTCAGAACCCTTTTTTTTTTTTTTTTTACATTCCATATATATGTGTTAGCATACGGTATTTGTTTTTTGCTTTCTGACTTACTTCACTCTATATGACAGTCTCTAGGTCCATCCACTTCACTACAAATAACTCAATTTCATTTCCTTTTATGGCTGAGTAATATTCCATTGTATATATGTGCCACATCTTCTTTATCCATTCATCTGTTGGTGGACATTTAGGTTGCTTCCATATCCTAGCAATTGTAAATACTGCTGCAAAGAACATTTTGGTATATGTATCTTTTTGAATTACGGTTTTCTCAGGGTATATGCCCAGTAGTGGGATTGCTGGGTCATATGGTAGTTCTATTTTTAGTTTGTTAAGGCACATCCAACTGCTCTCCATATTGGCTGTATCAATTTACATCCCCATCAACAGTGTAACAGGGTTTCCTTTTCTCCACACCCTGTCCAGAATTTATTGTTTGTAGATTTTTTGGTGATGGCCATTCTGACTGGTGTGAGGTGATATCTCATTGTAGTTTTGATTTGCATTTCTCTAATGATTAGTGATGTTGAGCATCTTTTCATGTGTTTGTTGGCAATCGGTATGTCTTCTTTGGAGAAATGTCTATTTAGGTCTTCCATCCATTTTTGGATTGGGTTGTTTGTTTTTTCGATACTGAGCTGCATGAGCTGCTTGTATATTTTGGAGATTAATCCTTTGTCAGTTGCTTTGTTTGAAAATGTTTTCTCCCATTCTGAGGGTTTTCTTTTCATCTTGTTTATGGTTTCCTTTGCTGTGCAAAAGCTTTTAAGTTTCATCAGGTCCCATTTGTTTATTTTTGATTTTATTTCCATTACTCTAGGAGGTGGGTCAAAAAGGATTTTGCTGTGATTTATGTCAAAGAGTCTTCTGTCTATGTTTTCCTCTAAGAGCTTTATACTGTCTGCCCTTATATTCAGGTCTTTAATCCATTTTGAGTTTATTTTTGTGTATGGTGTTAGGAAGTGTTCTGATTTCATACTTTTACATGTAGCTGTCCAGTTTTCCCCACTCCAGTTATTGAAGCGGGTGTCTCTTCTCCATTGTATATTCCTGCCTCCTTTGTAAAAGATAAGGTGACCATATGTGTGTGGGTTTACCTCTGGGCTTTCTATCCTGTTCCATTGATCTATATTTCTGTTTATATGACAGTACCATACTGTCTTGATTACTGTAGCTTTGTAGTATAGTCTGAAGTCAGGGAGTCTGATTCTTTCAGCTCCATTTTTCTTTCTCAAGATTGCTTTGGCTATTCAGGGTCTTTTTTGTTTCCATACAAATTGTTAAATTTTGGGTTCTAGTTCTGTGAAAAATGCCATTGGTAATTTGATGGGGATTGCATTTTATCTGTAGATTGCTTTGGGTAGTATAGTCATTTTCACAATGTTGATTCTTCTAATCCAAGAACATGGTATATCTTTCCAACTGTTTGTACCGTCTTTGCTTTCTTTCATCAGTATCTTATAGTTTTCTGCATTCAGGTCTTTTGTCTCCTTAGGTAGGTTTATTCCTAGGTATTTTATTCTTTTTGTTGCAGCGGTAAATGGGATTGTTTCCTTGATTTCTCTTTCTGATTTTTCATCATTCATGTATAGGAATGCAAGAGATTTCTGTGCATTAATTTTGTATTCTGCTACTTTACCAAATTCATTGATGAGCTCTAGTAGTTGGCATCTTTAGGATTTCCTATGTATAGTGTCATGTCATCTGCAAACAGTGACAGTTCTACTTCTTTTCTGATTTGTATTCCTTTTATTTCTTTTTCTTCTCATTGCTGTGACTAAAACTTCCAAAACTGTGTTGAATAATAGTGGTGAGAGTGAGCAACCTTATCTTGTTCCTGATTTTAGAGGAAGTGCTTTCAGTTTTTCACCATCGAGAATGACATTGGCTGTGGTTTGTCATATATGACTTTTATTATGTTGAGGTAGGTTCCCTCTATGCCCACTCTCTGGAGAGTTTTTATAATAAATTGGTGTTGAATTTTGTCAAAAGCTTTTTCTGCATCTATTGAGATTACCATATGGTTTTTATCCTTCAGTTTTTTAATATGGTGTATCACATTGGTTGATTTGCATATATTGAAGAATCTTTGCATTGCTGGGATAAAACCCACTTGATCATGGTGTATGATGCTTTTAATTTGCTGTTGGATTCTGTTTGCTAGTATTTTGTTGAGGATTTTTGCATCTATGTTTATCAGTGATATTGACCTGTAATTTTCCTTTTTTGTGACATCTTTGTCTGGTTTTAGTATCAGGGTGATGGTGGCCTCATAGAGTGAGTTTGGGAGTGCTTCTCCCTGTGCTATATTTTTGAAGAGTTTGAGAAGGATAGGTGTTAGTTCCTCTCTAAATGTTTGATAGAATTCGCTTGTGAAGCCATCTGGCCCTGGGCTTTTGTTTGTTGGAAAATTTTTAATCACAGTTCCAGTTTCAGTGCTTGTGATTGGTCTGTTCATATTTTCTATTTCTTCCTGGTTCAGTCTTGCAAGGTTATGCTTTTCTAAGATTTTGTCCTTTTTTTTCCAGATTGTCCATTTTATTGGCATATAGTTGCTTGTAGTATTCTCTCATGATCCTTTGCATTTCTGCAGTGTCAGTTGTTACTTCTCCTTTTTCATTTCTAATTCTGTTGAGCTGAGTCTTCTCCCTTTTTTTCCTGATGAGTCTGGCTAATGGTTTATCAATTATGTTTATCTTCTCAAAGAACCAGCTTTTAGTTTTATTGATCTTTGCTATTGTTTCCTTCATTTCTTTTTCATTTATTTCTCATCTGATCTTTATGGTTTCTTTCCTTCTGCTGACTTTGGGGTTTTTTTGTTCTTCTTTATTTAATTGCTTTAGGTGTAAGGTTAGGTTGTTTATTTGAGATTTTTCTTGTTTCTTGAGGTAGGATTGTATTGCTATAAACTTTACTCTTAGAACTGCTTTTGCTGCATCCCATAGGTTTTGGGGTATCATGTTTTCATTGTCATTTGTTTCTAGGTATTTTTTGATTTCCTCTGATTTCTTCAGTGATCTCTTGGTTGTTTAGTAGCATATTGTTGAGCCTCCATGTGTTTGTATTTGTTACAGTGTTTTTCTTGTAATTGATATCTAGTCTCATAGCATTGTGGTCAGAAATGATGCCTGATATGATTTTAATTTTCTTAAATTTACCGAGGCTTGATTTGTGACCCAGGATGCGATCTATCCTGGAAAACGTTCCATGTACACTTGAGAAGAAAGGGTATTCTGCCACTTTCGGGTGGAATGTTCTATAAATATCAATTAAATCTATCCAGTCTATTGTGTCATTGAAAGCTTGTGTTTCCTTATTTATTTTCTCTTTGGATGATCTGTCCATTGGTGTATGTGGAGTGTTAAAGTCCCCTACTACTATTGTGTTTCTGTTGATTTCCCCTTTTATGGCTGTTAAAATTTGCCTTATGTATTGAGGTGCTCCTATGTTCCGTGCTTAGCTATTTACAATTGTTATATCTTATTCTTGGATTAATCCCTTGATCAGTATATAGTGGCCTTCTTTGTCTCTTGTAATAGTCTTTATTTTAAAGTCTGACTAGCTTTGAAGATGAAAGAATGAGATCACAACCATAGGAATGTGGGCAGCCTCTAGTAGCCAGAAAAGGTAAGAAAATAGATTCTACCCAGGGCCTCCAGAAGAAACACAGCCCTGATGACACTTGATTTTTCATCCAGTAAAACCCAACTCAGATTTCTGACCTCCAGGACTATAAGTTTGTGTTGTTTTAAGCCACTAAGTTCATGGTATTGTTACAAGAGCAATAAGAAACTAATGTAGATGTCCACGTGCAAAATATTTAACCTAGGCTGAAATCCTAGTCCTCAAGAAAATAAGGACATACATTCTCACAAAGACACAATTTTCATAGCAGTTTTATTCACAAAACTGAAATAACACAAATGTCTATCACAGGAAAATGGAGAAACAAATTGTGGTAGAATTCTACAATGAATTATAAGACAGCAATAAAAGAATGAAATTGAGATGCATGAAGCAACATGGATTAATCTTAAAAATGAGATTGAGCAAAAGAAGCAGACCTAAAAAAGCTTGCATACTATAGGGTTTTATTTATGCACATTTTGGGAACAGGTGAAACCAATCTATGCTAATAGAAGTTAGTATAGTAGTTAATGCAGAAATAGGGAGATATTAATGGGAATAGCAAAAGGACAACTTTGGTGATGGTAGAAATACTTTATATCTTGATCTGGATACTGGCCATAGGTGTGTACACATATATAAAAGAGACTTACACTTTAGATGTGTACATTTTACTATGTGTAAATTTCACCTTATCATAAAAAACTCATTGAATTTCAAAAATGCAGTATTTTTTATTTTTATTTTTTTAATTTTTTAATTGAAGTATAGTTGATTTACAATGTGTTAGTTTCAGGTATACAGTAAAGTGATTCAGTTATACATATACATACACACACACATATATGTATATAAAAGAATCTGAAAAAGAATATATATACTTCTTCAGATTCTTTTCCCTTATAGGTTATTAAAAAATATTGATTAGAGTTCCCTGTGCTCTACAGTAGGTCCTTGTTGGTTATCTATTTAATATACAGTAGTGTGTATATGTTAGACCCAAACTCCTGATTTATCCCTCCTCCACCCCTTATTTTTTAGATGGAACTTTTTTCATCTTGTCTGGTGGAGGCAGGGAGGAAGATCACAGATTCCCTAGGGAAAGTTCAGTCAGTTAGGTGTTGATGTGGCCAAAGGAAGGAAAAACTAAAGTGGTGAAAGTGGTTTTGGGGAAGGTCTAAAGGAGGGCCCAGCAAGATCTGCCAGCCCAACCCTGCTTTTCCTCACCTGCTCCGCAAGTCAGGATGAGAACTTGGACTATAGTCCAAAGACTCTCATTTCCATTACCAGCTGGGTCTTTTGGACCCATGCCCTTCAAACTGTTGCTCATAAACTTTCTCAGTTGCAAGATTACATTTTTACTGTCTACTGATATCAAAGCATACTCAAGGCTGCAGACCCATCAAAAAAGTTTCTAAAGGATGACTTTGGATTTTAATAAACATTTATTTTTCAGTTCTTGCTCAAGCATATCCGTGACTCATGATAGAAAAGTGGCTCCTTTAGGTACTAACTAATCTCCACCCCCACATCAATAGTAAAGCAAAGAATAGATAATTACATCTTTAGAATCTTCCTTCAATTGCCAGAAATCAGTAAATGTATAGCAGCAGCTGTATCTAATGGAAACACCTGAGGCACAATGTCCTTGCCTTTGTTATTATTGTCTTTTTTTTTTTAATTCAACATAGCTTAATTTTGTTCAGCAAAATTGAAAACCATTTTTTGAAATTAAAAAAATCCTCTTTATATATTCTAACAAATGAAGGCAGCTTGAGCTCTTAATGTTGAAAATTGCTTAACTATTTGAAAATAGATCACTATTTTCCCAGTATTTACACTTCTGTGTGGTTAGTAATATTCCTTAGACTGGTGGGGGCTCTTAGCTCCTACTCAGCCTAGTTAAACCCAAGCAGGTAGACTGAGCATGACCACCATCCCAGGTGACTACATAAAAAACCCAAGAATCACTTTGGTTCTTTCTTTCCTTTATCCCTCACATCCAACTAATCATCAAGTCTAATCATGCCAATTTGTTAACACTGCACTCTGAGGGCAATCCTGTGGTCTTGATTTCTAATTTTTACCCCCTCTACCTACCTGAACTGTTGATTTTTAATAATGCACTTTCTTATCAAGATGAGGCAAGAACATGTCTGACATATTTGAGGAGCAATAAGCCAGCCCATGTCACTGAATCTCGGTGGGTGAGCAGGACATGTGCAGCTCATGAGCTCAGGGAGGAAGCCAGGGTTTTGATAAGGTGGAGAGCATTGCAGGCTGTGGTAAAAAAGTCTTTTGTTTTCCCTAGGAGTGATGGGAAAGTATAAGAGTTTAGTTTTAAGCAGATAAGTGAAATGATTTGAGTTGAATTTTAAAGAATCACTTTGCTATGTGAAAAATAAACCATGGTGAGAAAGAGGAAGCCCTGGCAGATAAGATTGTTCTGTTCCAGGGAGACATGATGGTGGCCCAGCCTCTGTTGACCGTAGTGAGGGTGTAAGACATTGTTAGTTTCAGGATGTTTGGGGTGGTGGTGTGGATAGGTAGAGTCGATTAGAGGTGCTCAAGGCCACCAGACATTTTTTTATCTGAGCTGTTGACTAAATATACCATTTCTGAGATAGAGATCACTGAGAGAGATACAGGTCAAGGTTTCAGTTTTGGATATTTAACTCTTATGTGCCCAATAAGTATCCTAGTGGAGATGTCAAATAAACAGTTATATACAGGTCTTGAGTTTAAGGGAGAGATTGGTGCTGAAGGCATACATTTGAAAGTTATCAATATATAGTTGTTGATGGGACTGGATGATACCATCAGCAAGTGAGTATAGGCAGAGGAGAGAGGAAGTCGAAGACTAAGCTTGGGGAACTCCAACTTTTAGAGCTCAGGAAGCAGAAGGGGAGTCAGGAAAAGAGACTGAGGGGTTGCAGGTAAGTCAGGAGAGTGTGGTGTGCTGGAACCAAGATGCAGAAAATGCTTACCGAAGGAGGAAGTGATCAACTAGTTAGTTCCACTGTGGCTGAAAGTTCTATTAAGATGGAGATGGAGATTGATCATTGGATTGAGCAACATGAAGACCATTGGTGGCCTTGAAAAGAGCAGTGTGTAATTGGAGTGTGTGCTATCATTTGTGGAATGCTCGCCACCACTTTCAACATGCCTGGCTCTATGTTCAGAAGCCACAGAATCAAATTATGCCAGTAATTTGGTCAGGTTGGCATACATAGAGGAAGCTGCGGCAAAGTACTGGATTGGCAATCAGGATACCTGAGTTCTAGTTCAACCTCTTCCCACTAATAAGCCGTGGGGCAGAGGCAAGGCATTCTGCCTCTCAAGGCCTCTGTTTCCTCACAAGTAAAATGAGGGGGCTGGAGAAGAGAGCATTTAAATGTGTTGTGCTAAGTCAAAAAGCAGGTGTGCTTTACGTTTTAAAAAAGCAGCTTAGTAACAAAAAACAAGTGTCCACTTGATTTATATTCAGTGGGGAGATGCATTTGAGAAGGGACCTCCAGGGTCCTCTCACCTGCGGTGATGCCCCCTCCACTCATCTGCCCGAGTTTATGATGCTCAGAGAATCCACTCTCCAGCTTCCCTCCCTCTCTCCTTCCTCACACATACACACACATCATCCTGGTCACCACTATACACAGGTCTCACCCAAAGAACTGAAAACTGAAAACATGGTTGAAGTAGAAATGTCACAGTGAATGTTAGAAACCAGAAAGATCTCCAGTGTTGTTGGGTTTTTAAAAAATTTTTATTGGAGTATAGCTGATTTACAATGTTGTGTTAGCTTCAGGTGTACAGCAAAGTGAAACAGTTATACATGTACATACATCCACTCTTTTTTAGATTCTTCTCCCATATAGGTTATTATAGACTACTGAGTTAGAGTTCCCTGTGCTCTACAGGTGCTTATTAGTTATCTATTATATATATATAGTAGTCTGTATATATTTAACAGCACACACGAAAGCTGTGCACGTAACTCCTTTCCCTGCATGCAAGTACCATCAGAAGATATGAATATGAAATGATTGCTCAATTATTTTTGGTCTGCCATGAGGGAGGAATTAAAAGAATCCAGAAATCTCATTTATAAGTTACATCAAATAAGCATAATGTTCTTTTCTGGAACTTCAGGGAGACCCACTTTGATGACTTAGCTATTAATTTCCATTAAACTAAATGGAAAGTGGATAAATGAGTTGGTGTGGTTAAACCACAGGAGTCTGCATTTTTGGTGAACTGACCATTCCTGACTCCAACTGTGGATGAGCTGCTGGAGAGCATCTTCCCCTCCTTGCTGGGGAAGGAAAAGTGTGGTGTGAAGGTCATTCATTTGACTGGCTACCTTCTGTGTGCCAATTCTGTGTTAGGTGGCTTAAGCCGGTGTACTCATTTGATCCTGACTACTTTCTGAGGTCTTATTCCCATTTTTATAGATGAAGACCAGAGTGAGAGAGATACCTTAGCTGTAGATTTTTGGAGGTTTTGTTGCTAAGGGTAGTTTTACTTGATTGTACCTCAAACCATCTACTTCACAACTAACTCAAGGATTTCTCTTTGAGGAAAGTTGTACCTGTCCTCTCTCAGGCTCTTACAACGGTGTGCTGAAAAACCCTTCATTTATTCATCTTCGCATCTATTCATTTATCCATTTCCTCATTCAGTAAGTACTTGCTATGGGCTACAATGTTCTATTTTCTCTCCCATTAAAATTTCTATTTTTTTAATTCCACTACAATCTCAAGGAAAAGAATATTACCCTTTCCAACTATTCTTGTCAAAAGGTAGTTTAATTCTGCAAATGGGAGTGAGGCATGAATGCCTTTGTAAAAAGGGAAGCAAGCATTAACATCTAGAAGGATAAGGTGTGGCTTCTGTCCTTGGGGGAAAAAAAAAGCATCCTTCTATACATACTACTGTCTTCGCTGTCCTTAAGTCTTGTTTGGGGTGATTATTATTTTTTTTAGAATAATGTACCTTTTCATAGAATTGTATAAAACATCATACTAAATATTCTAATATATACCAGATGCTTCCTTGGATGAGTGACCTTAAAAACAATACATATTGCATCCATGCTATTAGAATGTGTTTGATGAATTTGGGTTTATACCTTTCAAGCTGGGAGCAATGGCACAATTGGTCCGTGCTGTGTCACCAGGAGTTTGCTAGTTTCTTGAGCATTGGATTATAAGAACCAAGCCCACTTCAATGGATGTTGTCTTAATTACATTCAGCAGTTTAGGGCATGATCCAGGTAGGTGTGTAGTAATTGTTTCAAAAGCATCAGTGAACTGATGCTTTCTCACCCTTGAAATTAATAGCATACTTTTACTTCAGGAAAGTGTGAGCCAGAGGAAAGTTAAGTGATTACCTCTGAAAGTTTTCACTTGGGGAAGTGGGTGGGTGCAGTGTATGGGCTGCTGACTGCAGACAGGAAATACTGGTGGGGATTGTTTAGATTCCAAGGTGCCAAATCATTTGCCACAGAATTACCAAATGTCCCCACTGGGTCCTGCATCTTTACCTAGAGGCCTATGCTGGGACATTCCTTTAAAGCAAACATATTCTGTGTTTTCAATGAACCAAAAAATAAAACCAAGCATGACCAGAATATTTCTAGAAATGCTCTAAGATAAGCTTAATTTAGATGAGGCAAGAAATGGTGATTCAAAGTATGGCTTAGTTGCCTCTGAGTTCATCATTTCACAAGAATAGAGGGCGGGAGACAGAGCATAGACAGATGCCATTCTGTCCCTGGAAGAGCAGTTACCTTCCATCCTCAAGATGGAAGCTACATCCGGACCATCTTGGGAGTTCCTATGACATTTCCCCAGAATTCAGATTGCTCTTTACTACATTAAGATAACAGCCCCATCAAAAACAAAAGTCAGCTCCCCTATTTCCTACAATACACAGACATCGTTTCAATGACTTCATTTCTCATGCAGTTGTGTTGATTGGGAGCTGTAGTCACTGTTCTCACAAGCATCTGTTTGTGAGTTTTTCTTTTATGGCACTTTCATCATAAAGCTTTCTTTATCATCCTGTTGCTGCTACTTGGGAATAAGGAATTCTTTTGGTTTAAAACTGATTTTGTGTTTCTTAAGCTTTTTGGAATACTTAAATTACATAAAAGTTGGAAAATCAACTTTTATGTAATTTTTGACAGGCTGAATAAACTCTATCCCTCTGTTTGTCCATTTATAAAAGAGAATTTTTGGTGAAAGAGCCCATGAAAGAAAGGGATCACAGGAAACTGCCTTTGCCTTTTTTTCCCTAGGCATTTGGAAAACTGAATTCTCTGTACTTGACAAATCTAATTTCTCCTTCCTTAAATATCTCTCCTGTAGCAAATGAGAGGTAGCATGGTGCAGAGGATAAGTGCAGAGCCTTGACCCAGATTGCTGGGATTTAATTCCAGTCCCACTTTTTGCTGGCTGCATGACCTTGGACATGTCAATTAACCTTTCCACGCTTCAGTTTATTCATCAGAAATAGAGGATAATAATAGTAACTTCATAGGATTGCTGTAAAGATTATATAAAATTAATACATGTAAAGCACTTAGAACACTGCTTGGCACAGAACAGGCACTCTTAAGCATATTAGCCGTTATGTCCGTCATAACTTCCCAACCTCCATTCCGTCCAGGTCATCTCTCCAAGCCTTCCACCTGCTGAGTCATTAGCACCATTGCTCAAATCATCTCTCCATCATTTGACTTCATTACAACTTTGTTATTATCACTCTGTCTTCAACTTCAAAGCTCTTCAGCATCTAGGTGGACTCTACGTAAGAGATGTATCCCTTTGAAAAGAGGCAAAGCATGTTCATGAATCACTACATTATTTTAATGAAATAATCATAGAAGACTGAACCAAGAAGAGATTTGAGTAGAGATATAAGTGCAGTGAAACATATTCTACCTTTGAATTCACATCCACTTACTTTCAAAAGATTAATATTCACTTACCTATTCATTCTTCAAACTTCTTATGGGTATCTGATATGTAAGTAGTGGGCTAATTTTAAATATTATTAAGAAATATGAGACAGTGTCCTATAAGTCATCTATCAGTTGGTGGCTGAGGGGTAAAGAGACTAGAAGATGATGAATCGGTTTAAGAAATGAGTAAAATGTTAGATAACGTTTGCCTTTGGCTCTCCAATCCTAGGACTTATCTGCTTTGCCTAAATTAAAAACAAAAAATACACTCTGTTTTTTTGTTTTTTGTTTTTGTGGTACGTGGGCCCCTCACTGCTGTGGCCTCTCCCGTTGCGGAGCACAGGCTCCAGACAGGCAGGCTCAGCGGCCATGGGTCATGGGCCCAGCCGCTCCGCGGCATGTGGGATCTTCCCAGACCGGGTCACGAACCCGTGTCCCCTGCATCGGCAGGCGGACTCTCAGGGAAGCCCAACACTGTTTTTTTTGTTGTTTTGTTTTGTTGGTTACATTAGAGTTGCTAAATCCATTTTACATTGATTAATGCACTGAGAATAAGTAGCACTTAGACTTTTTGCAAAGTTAAAGTTAATTTATCTCCAGACTGGTTCAAGAAGTCACTTTCTAAAACTTAGCTCTGAGGTCTGAGTTTTCAGACTTAATTTTAGAAAGATTGCCACTGTTCAATAAAATCACAGGGTTCATTAAAGCATAATCTTCATATTAAAAACAAACAAATACCACAATGTATCGATGGGCTGGAGAATAGGGCCTCTTGAGGTCCTCAAATGGAATGCTGGAAGGATGCACTGTGGCAACTCGCAAAATCCACTTGAAGTTTTTGACTTTGAACTTCAAATTAAACTAGAATCTTTGGAGATTTGAATTTTTTTTATTCTTGGTAAAATTCTCCACCCTTATTCAAAGGAAAAAAGAAACCTTAATGTCCTCCATAAAAGCTTAAAAGAATCTGGAACTTCTAATAGCTCATATGAAACATCACAACAAATAGAATGTAAGTGAATAAGAAACAGATGTGTTACCCTCCTCTTGAAATATTAATATTTATGAATTTTAAAATTAGGAAAGTTGGGAGAGAAAAGAGCTGGTGAGAGATAACTTGATCATGACTGTGCTATATTATCTTGATATCAAAATATTCTTCTCCAGTTGAACATAAAAGAACAATTTCTAATGAATTCTGAAGTTTGAATTTGCTCCAGGATCCCTAGTGTTACAACACTTAACTTATTTATAAAAGCTTTTGTAATGCTTTCTAAGGATGTATTCCTAGAACAATAATTTTCTGTTTTCTTTCTAATTAACTACACATTCAGCATTGTTTGCCGTTAATCAACCTAACTGTTGATACAGAATTACCTGACTGTACATGGGGACACAGCTACACAGGACTATGCATGCATAATTTTCAGCCACTGGATCCATAATATGAAGGAAAGATATTGTAATATTTTTATTTTTCCCTTGCTTTGCCAACTTTTTTTTTTTTTTAATGCTGTGAGTATTTTGTGCAAGTTGAGCTCAGAATCTAGTTTTGTATTTCCAAGGCCACAGATGAAAAAAAGGAGCACTCGGTGTCTATCCCGTTGCTCACTGAGAGGTTACTTAGAGAACAGGGAGAGTTGATCTACTTTTCAGGTCTATTGTGCTTGCTCAAATTCAGATGAGTATAGAAAACAAATTACACTATTATGTTTGTGGTTTCTATGCTCTTATGCTGGATGAGATTAACTGCTACTATGTCATGAAGTTGTAGATCAACCGTAAATATACAAGAACTCAGAAGTATAGACACCCTGGTGGTGTAGACACTAAGCAAGGTCAACAGGCCCAAGAGGAACTTAGTTCTCATCAGGGTCTTCAACCCAGTTTCCCTGGCCTTTACCCTCATGCAGTCTCCCCTTCTCAGAAATTCAGGTTTGAATTAGAGCCTTTGTGTGATAACACACACGGTCTGAATCAGTCTGGACTAAAGGAGGATGTGAAGGGTAGCCAAATATGCACCCCCAAAATATGATTGTAGCAGTTCAAGATATGCCCCCCTAAAATACGCCACTTTGGCATGTTGATCATTTTGAGCTGTGGGAAAAACAACAAATGCAGGAACAGGCTTTTTCTGAACTCCCTTAACTGCCTAAAGACCGATCCTCCGAAAAAACCTGAACTGTCATAAATCTCCCTGGGAGTTTCGTCAACCAGGGAAGATTGACTCTTGTCCCAGGAGAGGAGGCTAGAAGTGGACATTCACCCTGACAAACTTTGTCACAAACTGTCACATCTCCCATCTACCCTTCTAAGTGCCCATTCATCTTTTCTAAAAATCATTTACTCCCCTCTAAGAGGCCTACATCCTCCCTCCCTTTGCCCTATTAAGATGGTATTTATGTCTGGATTCTAAGCCACCTTGGGGAGTTACTCATTTTCCCCTGGGCATCTCCCATGTATACATGAGGTATATGTGTTAATGTACTTCTGTTTCTCTCATGTTAATCTGTCTTTTATTACAGGGCTCTTAGCTAAGAATTCAGAATGGTAGAGGGACAATTATTTTTCCTCCCCTATTAATCATGCCTGGAGGAATGTGGACCACACAGCGTAACATTCCATTACTGAGGCTCCACCCTAGAGAACAGCTCTCCATGTTCTCACTGCAGGCCTGTCCTCTCACTTTTAAATTCATTTTAAGGCCCATTATGTCTATGGACATGTGGTCTCTGAGCCTCCTCTCACTGCAAACAATTACCTCTGTGAGGAATCCTCTACTGTCTGGTTCTTCCAGTCTTTCCAAACCTTATATCCTTATGCCCCAAGTATCTGGATTTTGAAGTCTTCCCCTGAATTCATTGTCCCATGATACCACCCAAACTTCATTATCTCATTGTCCAATCATAAAGTTATCCACTGGAATAAAACTATTTACAGTATCAACTCAAGCATTCCCGTCTTTTTTGCCCATCTTTCACTTAGCTGTGTTTTGATATATACTTTGCCTGCTACTGAAAGAGTAAAATATAGGTATCTTGCCTTCTAGATTGTTTTGTAAATTCAATCTATTATACTTAATCAAATTCTTCTGACTTAATATGTCTGTCACTTATAATCCCTCTCTTCATCTCTGCCATATTTCACCTGGCCTTAACTTTTTAATCTTATCAGTAGATAGGGACTCTGTGGGGTTCTGAGTAACATTATTCAATGATACTTGGGCTACAAAATTTTATATTGGTCAAAGTGCAGGGGTAAAAGGGAGGAATCTTTTTGTCCTTTTGAGATGTTGGCCCCTTCCTTTTACATGGTGCACGGTTAGGCATATGTTTGTATTCACTAAGCATGTACTATGGACTGTCACACAGCCCTCCAAGCACTTCCAATCCAATTAGATTCTCAACCATTTCTTCCCCTGCCCTTTCCTTTTGGAAGATGGCACATTCTTCTTAGGCTTCTCAATTCCTGCTTGTTAATGCATGTTTGTATGTGTAGCAAAATTCTTTGAGATTTGTTTTTATTATACTATTCATCTGGTAGCAAGATTATGACAAGAAGACCTATAAACAGCTCAGCATCCAACCACTGGAGCCTTCTCATACCTGCCAAGAGGAACCAGATTGACTTAGATCCATTGGCAACATTGCCATCCCTTTCTACCATCTTTATCTCTACATCAACTCATTGTGCAACACATTTATATAGATTTTTAGCTCCTTTAAAAATGTGATAAAACTCCCAAGACCTTATCCTTAGAAAATTTACAGGTGCACAAATAGATATCACTTTGCCTATAATTTCTAGGGGATTGCTAGAGGATGGGGGCAATGGATACCTGGTGAATAATTTCTCCTTTATAAAGTAAGCACATTTTGAGAGGCATGGATTCTACCGTCATCACCTCTAGCAGCACAGGGACCCAGCAGAAGGAGTGATGATGTGTGGTAAGGGTGGGGAGGTGTAAGAAGGGAACTTCAGATAGAAATTCTCAATCTGTTCTTCCCCCTTCCCCCCACCACCAGCAGGGTCAGTTGTTAAATTCACAGCCAAAGCTCCGGCTGGCATTTGGTTTCCCGGTAAAGCTCAAAGGATGCACTTGGCATTTGCTGAGCCTGGACAGCTTACCAGCCTCTGCTGGCCCGATCAATAGATCCATAACCGTGTGAGAAATGTGAATGCATTTCTGTAGAGGGTGCAGCTGTGGGCCTGGAAAATGTCCAGGGTCAACAATAAGAAAGGAAAAGAAAAAGTGGTTAAAGAAGGAGGAGTCTGGCTTGATCTTCATACATGTTTATCAAATAACATTCCTTTCACTTTCAGGGAAAATTCTGGCCTGCAATTCTTTATTGATGAATCATTCTGACTGTAGGAGTTGATGTAATAGATAATGACTCTTTCCTAGGAAGTGCCCCAGAGATGTATTCTGAGTATATTCTTTAATTCTCTTAAAGAAATGCCAGTCTCTGCAATGGAAGTGGCCTTCCTTTTCGTTTAATTTCTTGAGAGATCAGTTATTGTAGGGCAAAAACATTTGTTTTTTATTGATTTATTCAACAAACATATTGACTATTTACTAGAGGTCAGGCCCTGAAGAATGCAACACAGCCCCTGCTCTATGGGAACTTGCAGTCTTGTGGGAGAGACACATATCACCTCTTGTCCTAGTAACTCTGAAATAAACTACCCATTCCACCAAGATAGTGTGTATGAAACCCAAGAGCCTAATCATCTCTCTCATCACAACTACTAATAAATTCTTACTAAAGCCAACATAACATATGCTTCTGCTTCCAGTACTTTTATATATTTGAAACAACTTTTCCTTAAACTCAGAAAATTCCAAGGGTTTTGACAGTATAAAGAGTGTTTGCAATCTAAACTTTAAGATCTAGGTTACCCTGAGTGTATTGTATAACTAATGATCCCAGAGATCTATGAATTTGAGTAACATCTCAAAGAATTGCCTACCTTCTATGCAAGCAATCTCCCATGCTGAACAGCCTGGGCCTTCTTTACTAACTACTGTCTGGACAGGAGGCTGCCATGGAAGGTCTTTTGTGGACCTGGATCTTAAATGTCATTAGTCATTAGAGAAATGCAAATTAAAACCACCATGAGATATCACCACATACCTTTTAGAAGGCTAAAACATAACATAGTGACAACATTAATGCTGACAATGGTGTGGAGAAAGTGGATCACTCATACATTTTCAGTGGGAATGTTAAGCCACTCTGGAAAAAAGAATGGTAGTTTCTTAAAAATCCAGACATGCACTTACTATAGGACCTAGCATTCCTGAGCATTTATCTCAGAGAAATGATGATATACGCTCACACAACAACCTATACACAAATGCTCTTAGCAGCAAATGTCTATGTGTAATAGCCGAAACCTGGTAACAGCCCACAGGCCCTTCAGTGGGTGAATGGTCAATCTGAGGTCTGTCCATACCCTGGAATACTACTCAGCGATAAAAAGAAACAAACTATTGATCAATACAACAACCTTGATCAAATTCCATGGTCAATCTCTTTATACTAAGTTAAACAAAACCAAAAACCAATCCCGAAATACCTATATTGTATAATTCCATTTATATAATAATCTTGAAAGATGAAATTATAGAAATGGAGAACAATTAGTGGTTGCTAGAGTTTAAGGAGGGGTGAGGGTGTAGGTATTAAGTGGCGAGGTGAGTGGTCCTTGTGGTGATGGAAGTGCTCTGTATCTTGACTCTAATAGTGTCAGCATCCAGATGGTGATATTGTAGTACAGTTTTATAAGGTTTACCACTGGGGGAAACTGGGTAAAGGATACACACAGTCTCTCTGAATGATTTCTTACAAGTGTACGTGAATCTATAGTTATCTCAAAATTAAAAGATTAATTAAAAAACTTGTGGCTTCCAGTTCTACGTATGGAAATGGTATAGAGTGTTTCTTCTGTGAATTTGGATCTAACTTATGAAAAGTCAAGAGTTTAAAATATAACTATTGACAACAAAAATACCTCCTATATGTGGTAATTTACACTAATTAGTCCCTATTTACAAATACCTATCATAGAATTATTCATTCCACACCAAAGATGAATGAGCACTGACCTCATCCTTCCTCCTCCTATAAAGTGAAAATTCCCTTTTCCTTGTGGGATGGGGACAGTCCCAAGCACCAGTGACAATCAGCCTTTCTCCCACAAGTCTTCTTTAAACACTTGGCTGTGCTGTCTTTTTGTCCTTGAAAAGAATGTCCTCTCCAGGCAGAGAAGTTGCCAAAAGGTATCTTTCTGGGCAAACCATTTTGACAAAAGGCTTCCCTTCCTTCAGACTGACCGCAGTCCTGAGCTAAGATATTGGTTCTGGCAAGCAGATTTCAGCACCCATTTGTCCCCCTTGGCAGTCATCCTAGTATGGGTCAATCTGCGCAATCCCACGTGGCAGCGCTGAATCCTACCCACAGGCCCAGGACCTTTCTCCTGCTGCCGGCAGAGGGAGGAAGAGCACCTGGGCCCTCCTGGGGAAACAGGCCTCTTAGGCTCTCTTTCCTGTGGCAATGTTTCCCACCCGCGTGTCAGCTTCCTCCGTTTCCTGGGTTTCCATGGTGGAGGTTAGGAAAGAGGTGAGAGAGGAAAACTAGCATTTATTCAACCCCTTCTATCTATGTACCTGTAGTTTTTCACGACTTGACAAACATTATGTTGCATTTTATAATGCTTTCTTAACAGATGAGACTTGAGGCTCAGAGAAGTGAGATTCATTTGTTAAGGCCACGAACTAAAGAGAGCTTAGCCTTGACCTTGATGGGGTGAGGGCCAAAGAGTGTAAGACTACAGTAATCGACTGGAAGGCCCTGCTGGAGGGAGGAAATTTGGGACCAGCAGGAAATAGGGTGATTCAATCCCTGACTCCTTGGTTACAGTCTGGCCTCAAGCCTGAGCCAACAGATTCTGAGAACTTGAAAAAGGAATCTTGAGAGTCAAAGTAAGAAACGATAGGGTAGACCTGAAGAAAACACCTAATATAGCTGATGGACAAGAGATTAATGTTTGTGGTTGAGACATTTTTATCAGAGAAAGAATACTTCTGAGTTGGAGGCAAAATCAGGTACAATAAGGACATAAAACCTCAGCCTCTAGAGTCCTTGGAAGTGGCCAGTGTCCCAAACAGAATCTCTCCCATCCTCTAAAACATTAACTCAACCGTTTTGTCACTGATTTTATTTTTTAAAAATTTAGATTACCAGTGTTTCAGAGATTTTAGATTCTGGAGATGTTTAAGTCTTTATTATATTTAAAAGAAATATATATTCTCCAGCATTGCTTTCCCTCATTCACAATTACTTACATCATGAGTTAAATGAGCTTTGGTGGATGCCTGGGAATCTAGCCAGCATTTGTGAGGTTGCTTCTAAGATAACATGCATTCCCAGTTCCCAATACCCTAGTTACAATAAAGCTCTGTGAACACAATAAGTATTGTCAACTTGACTATTCAATGAACAATAGGGGAAAATACTAATAATTCAGTTTATTCTTCAAGTCTTGATTCTCCTTTCCTGAATTATAATTTTTCTCTTTTCAGTTTGATGTACACTCCTTAGGTTTCGTGTTGTGTTCTAGCACCTAGTAAAACTAGAAAGTATGAATATGAAACCTTTGGTTCAAATGGTGGGTGAAAAACTTTAGTTGCAAATGCGCCTATTGTTTGAACGGCCTTGGGAAAGTTTTCTGCCTTCTCTGGAGTAGTCTGCCTTGCACAGGCTCTTGCAGAAGCAAACCTTTAGCTTGTAGACAGTCATTCATGTTGTGGAGTGATCCATCCATCTGTGACTAACCAGCAAAGGTGTTTTCAAAGTTTGCATTTGAATGAGCTGAAAGGTAAGGGCAGGCCTAATGTCTTAGCTGTCAATTCCTGGTTGGCCGAGCTCAGGGCACTCTGAAGTTTAAGTCCCTTTCTCTCCAACACCTTGACTGGGGCAAGCATGTCACCTGGCATAGGGACAGTTGCCGCCTCACAGTCCGTCTAGGAGCAGACATCAAAGTGTACATTCTAATGTGGAACTGAACCTACAAGTGAGTTAAGTTGCATTTGTTGACAATGTTCAGGAGTCAGGGCAGTTAGAATAATAGAGAACAAACATTCAAGAAGCACACTTTGGGGCTTCCCTGGTGGCGCGGTGGTTGGGAGTCTGCCTGCCGATGCAGGGGACGGGGGTTCGTGCCCCGGTCTGGGAAGATCCCACATGCCACAGAGCGGCTGGGCCCGTGAGCCATGGCCGCTGAGCCTGCGCATCCGGAGCCTGTGCTCTGCAACGGGAAACACCACAACAGTGAGAGAGGCCCACATACCACAAAAAAAAAAAAAAAAAAAAAAAAAAAGGAGAGTACCTGGGCCGTAGTAAACAGTCAGGACTCAAGGTTATAAGGATTCATGAGAACCCATCATGTCCAATGATCAGATCATCAATTTGCAAACCCAAGACTTGATTTTCCTGGTCCAAAACCCATCCAATTAAACTGGATAGTCTTGCACAAGTCACTTGAACTTGTTGGAGCTTCAGTTTTTCATCTCTAAAATGATAATAATGAAAACCAGTAATTCCATGTAACTGTATAAGTTATTGCTTATTCATATTTTGTACAACAGATATCTTTGGAAAATCTATTATGTTCCAGATACTGTTTTCAGCACTGAAGATTCAGTAGTGAACAACGTGCGAAACACCCTGTGCTGGAGCTTATTATATTCTTGGGAAAGAAAATCAATTAATTAATATTTATAAAGTGGTATAAACAAATATGAAGAAAAAGAAAGTAGGGAAAAGGGATAGAGAAGGCAGTGTGGAATAGGGTATATAAATAATAGGGTGGCCAGGAAGCCCTCACTGACAAGGTAATATTTTTTGCTGAATCCTGACAAAAATATAGATGCAAGCCAAGTGTATATCTTGGGGAATAACATGACACACAGAGGAAGTCGCAAGTGCAAAGGCACTGAGGAGGCTAGCATGGCAAGAGAAAGTTAGCGAGGAAGACAGTAGTTGGGGATGGTAACAGCCCAGACCATTAGGGCCTTACAGAGTGTAATGAGGATTTTGGACTTTATTCTGAGTGAGACGAAAAGCCATCGGAGGGTTTTGAGTTGAAGAGTGAAGCGTACTATGCTTTAAGGATTATTCTAGCTCACTGCTATATTACTGTACTATAGAAATATGATGAGTTACTTATGTAACTTTAGAGGTTTTACTAGTCACACTAAGAAGTAACAATTGCAGGTAAAATTATTTGAATAATTAACCTAGTATATCACAATATTATACTTTCAACGTGTAATAAGTATGAACTATCATCAGTGAGCTATTTTGCATTCTTTTTTCATACCAAGTCTTAGAAATCAGGCATGTATTTTCATGCATATCACAATTTGGACTACACACATTTCAAATGCTCAATAGCCATATATGGCTAGTGACTACCTTATTGGATACCACAGCTCTAGTTGCTGTGTTAAGAATTTACAGTAGTAGCCTCCTACATTGAAGATGGGAATGTAAAATGGTGCAGTCACTTTAGAAAGTTGCTCAACAGTTCATTAAAAGGTTAAACATAGAGTTACCATATGACCCAGAAATGCCGCTCCTAGGTACATACCTAAGAGAAGTGAAAACATATTTCCACACAAAAACTTGCACGTGAATGTTTCTAGCAGCGTTATTCACAATAGCTGAAAAGTGGAAACAGCCAAACGCCCATCAATCAAAGAATGGATAAGTAAAATATGGTATATCCATACGATGGACTATTAGCCAGTAAAAGGAATGAAGGATTGATTCCTGCTACAACCTGGATGAATGCTGAAAATTTTAAGTGAAAGAAGCCAGACATACAAGGCACATGTGGTATGAATCCATTTATATGAAATGAACAGAGCAGGCAGACTCATAGGGACAGAAAGTAGATTAGTGGTTGCTGTGGGCTGGTGGTTGGGTGGAGTATGGGAAGTGACAGGTAGGAGGTTTCTTTTTGGAGTGATGAAAATGTTCTGGAATCAGATAGTGGTTATTCTTGCAAAACTTTGAGAATATGCTCAAAGCCACTGAATTTCACACTTTAAAAGGATGAATTGTATGATATGTGAATTATATCACAATTGAAAAATAGATGTTAAGGTAAGGGGGCAGGAGTGAAGCATGGAGGTCAGTTAGGGACTATTGCAATAGTGCTGGGAAGAGATAAAGATGGCTTGGACCAGAGTGGCAGCAGCACAGGTTGTGAGACACGGCAGGATTCTGAGCATATTTTGAAAAGTAGAGCCAGGTAATTTTCTAATGGACTTTGGTCTGAGTGTCTGGAAAGATGGAATTTCCATTACCAATATGGGGTATGATGTTGGAGAAAAAAAATATGGTGGTTAGAAACAGAAGTTTGCTTTTGGACATAAGTTTGAGATGCTCATTAGACATTTAAACCGGGAGATCCAGTAAGCAGCTGGCTGTACATATGAGGAATCAGGGGAGATGAGTACTGGAAAAAGACATGTGGGCATCAATCCTATATGAATGGTAAGTAAGGTCATGAGATTGGATGAAATCACCTAGCAGAAAAGAAGTGTGAAGCCTGAGTCTTGATTTACTCCCATATTTGGTGGTCAGGAAAATGAGGAAGAAGCAGCAAAAGTGACAGAGAAACAGTGACCAATGAGGTACAAGAAAAATCAAGAATGAATGATATCCTGAAAGCCACATAAGGAAAGTGTTTCAAGGACTGAATGGTCCACAGTGTCACATGCTGTTGATAGGTCAAGTAAGATGAGGACTGAGAAATGACCACTGGATCCATCAACATGGAGGTCATTGGTAGCCTTGGTGTGGTCAGGGTGAAAGGAGACTGTATTGGGTCAAGAGAGAATGGATTATCGCAAATGGAAATAGATTAAAGGGCAATAGGGTCACATTATTGTTTTAAGGTGGAAGTAATGAGTCTATCTTTATGCTGATGTAGACAATCCAGAGGGAATATTGCTGGAGTGTAATTGAAGCAATAGGTATGAAAATACTTCAAATACTTAGAAAAAGTATTTTAAAATAAAAACAGGGCTTCCCTGGTGGCGCAGTGGTTGAGAGTCTGCCTGCCGATGCAGGGGACACGGGTTCATGCCCCGGTCCGGAAGGATCCCACATGCCGCGGAGCGGCTGGGCCCGTGAGCCATGGCCGCTGAGCCTGCGCGTCCGGAGCCTGTGCTCTGCAGCGGGAGAGGCCACAACAGTGAGAGACCCGCGTACCGCAAAAAAAACAAAAAAACACAAAAAACTGCAAATGTATATTATGTCCTTTGGAAGGATCTCCTCTTGATTCTGTTTTAGAGGAGATAGTCGTAGAATGGGCAGACTCACTTGGGTCTCATGTACTATTTTATATCCTCTAAACTTTATAAACTCACTGGGAGTGTGCTCAAAGCAAAGTAATAAGAAACAATTTAGCCCTCTAAGAAAGCAAGTGGATAGCGCCATATTGCATGAGGCCGAGGGGGCATGAGGCCCCCTCCACCTGCCTAAGAGAAAGGAAACCAAGAGGCAGTAGACGCCCCAGACAGAAAATGGAAGCAGTGCAGTGTGCATTTGGTATACCGGTTCTCAAGATACAGATCAAAGGGCTTTCTGCCAGTGAACTCAGCTGCAACCTGAGGGCAGCTCCAAGGTTGTACAGGAGATATTTTTCTCAAGGCCTAAGCATCAGACTATTCCTGAAGATGCTGGAAACTGTTTATGCATCAAACATTTCCCGAATGATTACAAAATTGCACGCCCTTTCCAAGACTCACAATAAATCAATGGCTTAGGTCAGGAAACGGCTGTAAAGTCTCTTGGGTCACTTCTTTCCATTTTTCTCTCTCACTCTGTTTGTGCAGTTGGATTGAGTCAGTCTTTGATTTCAGATGAAGGAACTGCACTCTTGAGCTCAAATAACAGTCAGCTACTTCCACGCAAAGCCCTGAGAATCTTCAAGGTCCCTCTGAGACTTTCCAGCGATCCCCACACCTCTGTCACTATTTCCCAAGGGACTTCAATTCTGTAGGCTCAATCACCACCTTCTGTGATGAAATCGAGTTCATGCTCTGGAAGGAATGGCTTCCTGTATGAGGGGGCACTGACCCTTGCTGTCCTCCTTTTGTCTTTAAATATCCATTTTCCCCTTAGAGATGTGGTTTTAGGGGGAGTGGTAATTGATTCTTCTTTAGCAACCTGTTCTAGCTATGGATATCATTTTCCTTAACATTCCTTAGTAGAGCCATGACTAGGTTGAATGTCCAAACACATTCTACTAAATACCAGGGCATAACCGAAAGGAAGTGAACTGAAATAAACCAAAGGATAGAAACCCAAAGAATCTGTGTTAGGAAACAGCGTTTTTAAAACTTTCAACCTGAGGTTCATTAAGTGATTGATGCCTCCCGATTTAACCCCCAGGCTGATCACAAGTAAACAAGGATGTCTTCAACATTTTGCTACATATAAGGATTTTGAAATCCAGACCTATGAGATCAAGATCTGGAAAGCTGCAGGAGTTCCCCCCCTCCACCTGCCTAAGAGCTACTCTTTGGAAACCACATATGTACCACTGCCAGGACCGGGTTATTTTCATATTTTCAAAAATGTCTACACCTGGGAAAAAAAGAATTTATAAATAAGATAAACTTCCAGGTGCCTATTCGAAATTCTCATGCCAGCTCTGTGAAAATCGAAACTTTCTTCTCCAATTACCACCTTGCCACCACTGCCCACACCTCCCGCAAAAAAATTAGAACAAGTCAGGCAGTGAAAGGTCTCAAAGAGTCATCACTGACCAGGTGGCTTGTGGATTCCTATTGGCCCACCATCCATGCCCTGGTAGTTACCTCATATTCAGAAAGAGGTGCCTGTCTTCTTTCCCTGGGGAATGGAATGGGAGTTTTGGGTGGCAACCGTAATGGATAAGAGGGAAACTAGCTTGGAATTGGACTTGTGACTTTTGTCTGCAAACACTGCAAAAGAATAATGACCCTATTCTGCATTACTAAATTAATTTTTTCTCTGACCCTAGCACAAGTTGTAACCCCTCCCTGAGTGTAGACAACCATGCCTTGAGGCTTCAGGGTATCTGCAGATATTTGGGGAAAGAGATAGAAACAGTGAACTGGGGGTACTCTTCGGGTTCCAGCAGATGTAGCAGTACCCACAGGGGACGTGTAATATCCAGAAGACATGGTGATTTGCAAGGAGATAGCTACAGCAGAAGAAAGACATGTTTCTTTCTACACATAGCAGAACCAAAAGTCAACTAGACTTATTCATGAGCCCATATGGACCATCCCTGATCCCAGAACTACTCTGAGAAAAATGTTTATAGGAAAATAGAGATAAACAGCATGCAAAGACAGAAACCAGAAAAACACTGGTCATGCTCAGAAATCTCTCTTAGCCTACAATGGATTTGAGGAAGCAGAGAGACCAATTAGGAGGTTGAGGTAGTAATCAATGCGAGCGATTAGGTCAGCCTCAATTAGGGAAATTATAGAGGGATTCAGTTAATGGGATATTTTTAAACAATACTATTGAGTTAGAATTGCCAGAAGTTGGTGATTGATTTGATATGGGGTGTGACTGATCAGACACGCTGGGGGAAAACACCACTTCCAGGGTGATTTCTAAGGTCCCAGCTGGGAGGTCACAGGTGAGCAATGCCTTCCTCCCACGTTCAGCATCTTTGCAAGCTGCATGCACTCTCCATAGATTCTGAAATGGCCTTCTCTGTATCCTTACAATTCCCAGAGGGGGCCTGCTTTGCTTCCATAAGAAGAGGAACTTTGCCCTAGGGATGGCATAGCTTGTTCTTTCAGGCAGAACTTAAGAAGCCTGTGGAGCTTCTAGTCCAGTCTGAACATATAAAGCCATTCCATTTCCATGGCTTTTGTCTTTTCTAGTTCAGCAACTAGAAACCTGAATAAAAAAAAAAAAAAAAAGGGCTTCCCTGGTGGCGCAGTGGTTGAGAGTCCGCCTGCCGTTGCAGGGGACATGGGTTCGTGCCCCGGTCTGGGAAGATCCCACATGCCGCGGAGCGACTGGGCCCGTGAGCCATGGCCGCTGAGCCTGCGCATCTGGAGCCTGTGCTCCGCAACGGGAGAGGCCACAACAGTGAGAGGCCCGCGTATCACACACACAAAAAAAAACTAAATTCTAAAATACCTTGAGACCTAGGACCAGAGAATCCTCCTTGCCAATATTGGAGTCCTGCTCTGGTTACCCAATTCCAATCTCCCTAAGTCAACCATCTGCATTCCTGGATGTTTACTATTTTCTGCCAATAGAGTCCCCACCTTGCTCTTCTACCCTTCCTCTGAGAGGTCTTCTGTGACCATTGCTGGCTCTTGCTGTTGCTAATCAACTGTATAACATTGTTTAATTTTGTCAGTCTCCTGATGCCATGACATCTGTCTCTCAGTTTTTCAGCCAATGATCTGCTATTGGTGTCTCTTCAAGTATCTTCTCACCATAAGGCTTTCTGACGTCTTAGTGGGTCCTTCCCTCTCCAAGCTGATATGATCAACCATCCAGTCTGATACCTTAGTAGGTCCTCAGGAGCTCTCCCAAAGAATTGGCCATCTGAGCTTCTTCAATTTCTATGTGGGACATAGCATCCTATATCCATATTTTCAGAGATTCAGATTCCTTTTTAAAAAATATTAGCTAAGCAGAATAAGTGAAACTTGAGATTTGGAAATTATATTAAATATTGATCATGGAGAATTCAGCCATTTTCATTTGTAGCAAGATTTAATAAATGACTTTTAAGACATTTGGGAAAAATATTTAAATCTCAAGATATGACAAACTTTCATAAGGTGTCATCCCCTGACTCTTTAAGGAACTGAATAAGGAATAAGTACATTAGAAATAGATCGGAGGTTCTTAACTTTGGCTGCAAAATGCAGTCACCTTAAAAACATACTGATGCCTGGCTCCTGCCATCAGAGTTTCTGATTAATTTCTCTGGGGATATCTAGGCATTGGAATTTTTAAAAGCTCCCCAGATGATCCTGGTGTGCAATTTCAAGAATCATTTAATTAGATTAATGACACTTAATGGTAATTTTAAAAACATTAAATATTGTATACGTGAGTTTGAGAAATACAGAAGAACAAAAGAAAATTTCATACACCACTCAAGATAACCACTTTTAATTTTTTGTTTTATCCCACACACAGGCACTCAGGTACCTATATGGTATCTGAGGTTTTAAATAATAACTAATAATGTTAAATTACATAAAAGTAATAAAGTGCAAGCTCAGCTCATTGCTAAGCAGGGGGAATATTAGGAAAAATTTTAATGGAAATTAAAACATACTATGTAAAATAACTTCTGATTTATTAGCTTGTTTGATAATTTCTACAACCTTTTGCACTGAATATTATTATCTCCACTTACAAAAGGGGTACATGCATTCAAAGAGGTTGGTTTACTGATACAGAGTGAGCGGTGGAGCCGTCTTTCAGACAGTGGACATTCCCCCGCACTCTGTCAGGTCTGTGTAGGAGGGGAGCACATGGATGGAGTTACCCTGGTGCAGAGTTAACCGTCTACTTTTTTGAAGGCGCAGAAACTTGATTGTTACTCTGCTTGACGCTGTTTAAACTCAGATGAGCTGACTTGTGCTAATCATATTCACAAGATATCAATGTGTAAAAATGTCGATGCATTATTTAAAAACTGTTAAATAGACCAAGGCATTTGTGTTGGCTTTTTCTCCCTTGTAAAGCGTCAAAACAGGTCGCCAAATTATTATCAAACGTTCGCTTAGAAAACTAGATTATTTAGCCGAGACTGCCATTAAGCCACAGAAAACTGGATGCATATGTCTCCACAATAGGGAGACAACCACCATGAAATCATGGGTGTCAAGATATTCTCTCTCTGAACAGTGTGGGATCACGAATTCCTGTGCTTTGATTTTCTCTCCTATTGTCTCCCTACAGAGGGCCTGCCTCACAGTTTGCTTCTCAATCATGTGAACAAGTATGTTAATTTCTCATCCTTGTTTAGGCGATGGCTCCTTTCACGTCTCAAGTCTTGGTTAGGTTTCTGGGACCTACTACTCTTCCTGCTTTGTCTAATGGGACACCCTATTCCTTGAATTAGTTGCTCAAATTGTGTCACATGTAATATCATCATCACAGTCATTTTGAGGTGCTTGTTAAAAAATGTAGAGTCACAAGATGCACACCAGAAATTCTAAATTAGAATCTCTGACTTGGGGCCTCAAAACCTAGGTTTTAAGGAAATGTCTAGGTGATAGGCATGCAAACTATAAGATGACTTCTGCAGAAGGCTCGTCTTATTTATCATATTTGGTTGTACGGGTTTGACCCTGAGGAAATTACCTTATTTTCATGATCTAGGGTCACTTTTAAAGTGGCATCTATATACTGAATGTAGTAATAAGTTAGCTCAAGTTAAAACGTAAGAGGTGTTATAAAATCTAGCAACTCAATTCAAGCAATGGACAGAATTAATCCAAGTTCAAGTAATTCTTAAAAAATCATTTTATAATAAAATGAAACAGAATATTATAATGCTTTACTGAATTTTGAAAATAAAGCCCAAAGAAAAGAGAAATAAAAATAAAGATTGGACTATATCTATAGCATCAACAATAGGAGATAAGAAGTCATCTAGGGGTTTTGGTGGGTTTAACATCTGGTTTGTGTCATAGCATGCTTGATTTGATTATCTCTGATATTTAATACTGCTGCAAAAACATGAAGGATCGAAAAATGATCATCTCTGAGGCCCCGCAAAGACAAAGGGAGAAAAAGCTTTATTCAAGGAAAGGGGATCAAGAGAAAAGAGACAGTCTTCTTCATGGTATGTCTAGGGCTATTTAAATGTCCTGAGATAAATGACAAAATGATAAAAGTGACTTTTCTGAGTCATAGGCTTTAATTTACTTAGTCCCTAAAATCCTACCTTGGAAGATGATTATGGGAACGGAGGGTGACCATCTTGAGAAACCAGCAAATATCAAGAGGTATTTATTAACTTGGCTAAGAAAGACTTGAGTATTTGATTAAACTTAGCCTGGAATGACTTGAAAGGTGGGCAGCTCTATGCCACTTCCCTGGAGAACAGTGCAGGGAGAGAAGCCTTTATGTTACAGCAGAGCCTTGCGCTAGCTCAGCAGAAAGGCTTCCAGTCTGAAAGGGTAGTGAGAGGTTGCTAGGAAGGAAACATTTCTCTGTATCTCTCTAGAGATCTTTAGAAATGGATCTGAAGCCCTGTAAGAATGAACAAGTCATTGTTTACTTTTGTGTTTTTCTCTCCTGCCTCATTCCCAGATGGTAGAGGTAGGAATGCCTTACGTCTCCCTCAGAGTCCAGTTGCTTCTTTATTCTCTTCAGTCTTCCAGACTGGTATGAGATTTCTCCTTGAGCAAGCCAGAGCACCGTCACCACCTAGTGTGTTTCCACCAATTGTGGTAGATTCGTTATTTTAAAATAAATTAGCATAGAAACATAGACTCAAGTTTATTGGAAAGTAGGAGAATTTTATTTTTTTAACTCCTGTCTTAAGGAAAAACCCAAACGAACTTTTTGCCCAACCCAATATAACATGTCAGGTACTCATGGGAGCTCTGAGTTGTTAAGATAGACTAAAGTCTGATAAACTCTGGTGAGAAATATATCTAGAACATTTTTTTAAAGCATAGCAGAATAAAGGCTGAGTGGCTGCCTGTATTCTCTCTTATATATCAGTAGCTCAACTTTGCATTACAACCTAAATTACTTGGGTCTTGGAGTATCTTAGCAGGTTCTCAAGGGATTCTTAGAAAATATTTATGCTGCAGTCCACTGCACAGCTTCATACAGGGGTGGGGGAAGTTTCTGTGATGAGGTGGGATGGTTAAGATCTAGAATAATTCCTTAACTCCAAAATAGGTAATAGCATCTTCACTCATGGTGAAATCTCCTGTTCCCAGGTGGACAAATCAACCACCAGGTCTGCAAGTTGGATGCTGCCCAGCAGCCCGCCTACCCTCCACTCTCTCTCTAGATGACCAGGAGTCTCAAGTGGATTGGGGACCCAGTATTGGGGAATGCAAAGGGAAACAGTGTAAAGTTTACCGAGTAACTTCTACACTGTCACTTTCACTGCTGCACAAGAGCCTCTCTAGAATTTTAAAATCAATTCCACATATTTTAGGTCATTTTAGAGCTGAAGATTGCTAATTCTTCGAGTTATAGGACTATATCAGGAGTCACTGCACCAGACCTAAGACCAGGTGCCTGGGGACACAAACAGAGGAGCTAATTGCTCTCTTCAGGATACCAGGGAGCACCAAGGCCCCACCTCATTCAAATGTCTCTCCAACTTCTCTGGCCTACGTTAACATCTTCAGATGAACCCCAAGACTGCTCCCAAATTTCGGGATGTGTATATGACTGTGGAACGTTACAGAAAGCCAAATGGTAGCGTGGTTCTTATAGGTTATGTAAAGTAAGGAGATCCTTAGTTTAGCTTTGGAAATAAACGCCAAGCCCAGAAGAAGTCAGAGTTGGCTTAGTAACAACAATGACCTTAGCAATTTCATCATTTTCATTTTTATCAATTTCTGTTTTGTTGGAGCAAGAAACTCTAGTTGGTCCATTTTGATCATTGATCTATCAGTTTAATCCAATCCTAGGTCTGTTTAGTCAGATAATCAGTTGATATTGATTTAAATGAAATGACAGGTGGTTTTGAGGATTCAGGATATTGCCTGTGAGGTGATTTCCTCTGCATGTGAGTAATGTATGTGTGTCTGTTCTATACCCACCAGTGTGGCCCAGGGCAGAGACAGAGACTGTAATAGAAAGAATATGGCTCTGTGTAAATATAGGCAGGGCCAGTGCAAACACAGCAACTCAATTACAATCCTATGTGACCTAAACTCTTTTTTGTAAAAGTTCAAACATCAGTAGAATTATTTTCAAATGAAAATATTGACTCTTATTTAAACAACCATATAGATACTTTTAATTTCCTGCCCATATTCCTAAGACTATCTATTCAAAACAATATTAAAAGCATTGCTTTGAATTATATCATGCTTTCAAACATTTCTTGTGTTTGGCAGGTAAGCGTAGATTCAGCTATATCTGTAACGAGGACATATTAGCATCCCTGCTGTCATCAGAAACTGTGTAAAAAATAAGTTGTCAGCATTTTGTACTGTTTAGGACATTATAGTGCTTAGTTAGTGGTTTAACTTCAAATAAATTTAAAAGCAATACATAGTGGATATCTTTGCAAAGAGGGATGGAAATGCAGCCAGAGAGAGGCAGAGGGAAGCAAGTAGCATAGTAATGTCTTATTCCTTGTCTGAATGTTGGATACACAGTAATTCATTATATTACCTTAAATCACACTGTATATCTGAAATAGTTAATGGCAATTCTTTAAGTACTTCACAGCCTGTAAAGGCTTCATGCCCTTCTGCATAGATAAGAAAGAGTCTGAAATATATTTGTACCCATTTTTAAAGTGATTGTTTATCAGATCCTTAGTTTCCTCTACCTGTCCGCTCTTTCCCACAAGGAGACCTACCTACATTTTGAGAGTTTCTGTACCTTACTGAGCCCTAGAGAGCAGGACTGAAATCGTTTATTTTGGGTTTTTTTTTTCTTTTTTTCCACTTAAAAGGTTTTTTATTTTTTAACGTATAGCTTCCATGGAAATACTCTCAGAGTATTTATTTCAGAAAATTTTCATGGATTTTTTAAAATTGCAGTAGGCCATTCAGAATAAAAGGGAAGCCAATTTTAAAAAGCCTCACTTTTTTTTTTTTAAATTTTTCGATATGCGGGCCTCTCACTGTTGTGGCCTCTCCTGTTGCGGAGCACAGGCTCCGGACATGCAGGCCCAGCGGCCATGTCTCATGGGCCCAGCCGCTCCGCAGCACGTGGGATCCTCCCGGACCGGGGCACGAACCCGGTCCCCTGAATCGGCAGGCGGACCCTCAACCACTACGCCACCAGGGAAGCCCAAAAAACCTCACATTTTTAATGTGACACTGAAGATGCTCTGTGATCTCTTAGTTGCCACAGCAAACTCTCTTTACCTATATCCACATGGCAACATATTGTATTCACATCTACAAATCAGCAAATTCCTAATGCTCTCCTCATCATCTTCCTTCCTGTTACCGCCTCAGACCTTCTCATCCAACTGCCGAACATTAGATTTTTGTTCTCACCTTCCCCACACATCTTACAAAACATTGGTCGCCAACCGGTCATCACTACACTTGACCCACCTTCTCTCACTGACATCCGTGAGGATTAATTAAGCCTGAGGAGTGTCAAGGAAGTGGGAGGGAAAGGTATTCGGATAATACTTTAATTTGCATTCCTTTTTAATAGAGGAAAGTTTATCAAGCATTTAGCCCATCACACATATCAATTTGCTCTTTATATAAGCGTCCCGGGAGCAAGATGGTATCCGCTCAGAGGTCGGTCCTTTCATTTCAGGAGTAACCTCCACTTCTGAAGTCATAGGCCCCAAGAACAATGACCAAGGTCACCGTCCACAGCCTGGCTGTGCTTTTGTTTGAGAAGAGATAGCCCTTCAATGCTGAGAAACCCAGCTTCCAGGAACTCCAGGCCTCAGCCCAGGCACTGTCTTTCACGTAGCCCTGCAGAGAACAATTGTGTGAAGCACAGTGACCTCAGAAACCCAAAGCCTTGCAGTCTATTTATGAATGCAGTGGGCTCTGAAAACGGGATCAGGATGAGGAAGCCCTATCAGAGCCCTATTTAGCTCCCACTCTGCCTGTGTGAGCATCCTATGAGAAAACAAGTATAAGTATAGCAACAACCTATGCACAGGTAGAAGACCAGTTGCATTTGTACTTCTGAGAGCAAAAACGAGAGCTCCCCAGAGAAGTTTTAGCCAGACGAGTAGAATTCTGTGGGCATTCGTCACTGAGTTAGATTATCAGGTTGTCTTTTATGACCTCTTACATGAGGAAGGTGAAAATCTAGCCAATGAATTCTCAGTGGATGTAAGTAAACACATCACAATGAATATGAGGATAAATAATATCATTCGTCTTTGAAATACGTTGGTCTCTTATTTCCAGGGTAATCTAAATAGATTAAAATGACCTCTTTCCTAGCAGTTCATCCATTTTGGTTTAAGGCACCTTATCATCTTCTCTGTGGGAATTAGGCCTGGTCTGAAAATGCCCTCAGCAGGCTTTGTATAACTGACCTGCTGTGACATATCCATGTTAATAATAATAACAGAGGAGGGTCATCCCTGCATCTTGCCCATGTCAGTCACCAGGCGGAAGGAGAATAAGGGCCCCTTGCATAATGCAGCAGCTAACGCAGAAGGGTGCAGGACCCCAGGTTCCCTGGCTTGAAGCCTGCTGCAGTTTTTGCCCTTCTTCATGGACTATGTATTTCCCTCTACAAAGGGCTCCATGCTGCTTAAGATTTAGCGTTCCTTTCATGAAGTGTCACATGCTTAGATTGAGGCAGATGAAATTTAATTAAAATGTCATAAAACACACGTATCATCTACTTTAACTGGCCTTTCAGTGGGGAGACCATGGCATTTAGTAGCAGTTGCAGGTCGTGGTAACAGGCAAGGTGAAGATGGGGAGAAGGCTGGGAGTGTAAAACACTGCAACTCTACTGAGAAGTGACACAGCAGCATGAAGCGGGAGCCCCAAAGGAAGTCACCATGTTGAACCGATAATTCTTTCGGTTCAAATCAAATAAATAAATAATCAATAAAAGACCCAAAACTTTAAGCACAAAAATTGTTCATTGTAGGACTTCCCTGGCGGCGCAGTGGTTGAGAGTCTGCCTGCTGATTCAGGGGACACGGGTTCGCGCCCCGGTCCGGGAAGATCCCACATGCCGCGGAGTGGCTGGGCCCGTGAGCCATGGCCGCTGAGCCTGCGCGTCCGGAGCCTGTGCTCCGCAACGGGAGAGGCCACAACAGTGAGAGGCCCGCGTACTGCAAAAAGAAAAAAAAAAAAAAAAAAAGTTCATTGTAATCTGTAATGACCAATCTGGCAGTCCCTAAAGACCAGAAAACAAAATCATGAATATGCATATCAGGGGTATCTCAGTCTAGCCATTGGTATAATCACTCAAGCATATGTTAATTTTAAGAATTACATATGGATGTATTTTTAAATATCTGTATAGGTATATCATATATATGTTTAAATATATATATTTCAGTTTGAAAATGTGAGTCACATGCTAGCTATTGAAAGACATTTGCAAAGATAGTACAAATAATCTTGATGCAATTCTCTGGAAAGATTTTAAGACTTGCTTTGAACTCTTCTGTATTCAAATAAAACAAAGCTCTATTCCATCTTCATGTCGTCTGGAAAGGATATAGGATAAGCTTTACAAGACATCATATATATATACATATATATATATACATAATTTTATTTTTTTTAATGTATTTTCCACCCAGTACTAGTAGGAGGATCAGCTACTTACCCTTTGTAACTATAGGCCGGTGACAGTTTCTCTCCAGAGTCATAAGTTTATACACAATGAGAATAAATAGGCCTTGCCCTTTTCCTTCTCAGTCTTTACCTACAGATATGGAGTCCATATCCCAGACAATGGAACCATGTGTGAAACAATATAGTTCATAGTACAACAATAGCTCTTTAAAAACAAAGCTTTGCAAGTGGCATGGAGGAAATGACATCACTTTTAGACTGAACAAGGGTCTTAATATTTCATAGGTCATAGGAATATAAGTTGCTTACCTTGATAGAATACATATTATCATAAAGTAATCTTTAGAGTAGGGCTAGGGTAAGGCTAACTTAAGAAGGGATGACGAAAAAACCACCTTTTAATCTTATTTTTTATTCTGCATAATTACTCTGGTGATTTTAAAAGTGATTGATGACAATGGCTCACTGATTATCTGAGAATTGTACCTGTCTATAACTTTAAGGAATTAGAAATGCATGAGTGTTTTAAAAGTCAAGGAGAGAATTCAGAACTGTTAAACTGGAAATAATAAAAAGCACTTTCACCAAATTATATTTTACCTAGGGGAATATATTTCAAGTCATATACAAGATTCTGACTGATAAGGTGATGGATATGTCTGAACTCCACAAAGGAACACAAATTCAAGGGGAAAAATGTGTTCTGAGAAGGAAAGGGCATATTTAAAAGGCAATGCAATAGATGTTGAAAAACTGTGTGTTCCTGGGGACTAGGAAAGAACAAATTCTCTAACTAGGGCCAAGGATTCGTGTGAAACATGCAGGTAGAGTGAGGTGCAAGCACAGAGAGAGGTTTACAGACTTGTGTGTAAGGAGAGTCTCCATCTGTAGCCTGAAGGAGGGGAAGCAGTCACTTTGTGGTCTGACATGTAAGAATAGTGTTCTATTCTGCAGCTGTCTCTGTATTACTTAGTATTTTGATACCACAGCTCATGTCTGTAAACAAAAAATGAAATGTCAAACTCACCGAAGTTCCATCAAGAGATTCATTATAAAGTTCCCAATTCCAGCAGCTTAATTATGAGCTCCATCTTGACAGCAAATGTCTGGATGTGACAATATTGGCTGAATCTGGTGCGTGATAACTGAACACAGTTTAGAAAGTCTAATACAGCAGCCTTGACCACCAAACCTAGCGAGTCTAAAGGCAGTTGTGACATAAAGCTTATTTCAAACCAATGAATAGGGTCGTACACTTAAGTATAATCAGGATCCTATATCAATCTTTTATCACTGCATATGTTCGGCTAAGCCTATTATCTGCTGCCTGAAGCATCTCAAGAATGGGAGCTGTGTGTATTTCATGATTTTTGTTCCAGAATACACTTCAGACCATATTTAGAGAAGATGGGTTTTCATGTACACGTGGGTACATACACATGGTCTTCCTGGGTAAAGGAGGGGTATAGCATTGTTCATCTTTGGGTTTCTGTTATTGCTCCTAGCACAATGACCTGCCTTCAATAAATATTTATTAAATGAATAAAATATAACACTTCCCTTATACATTACCCCCTTAACATCATTAGAAGTGATTTTTATTTTAATGTCAAGGAGCTAGACATGTATTTCCAGTTATAATTTTTCACACCGCATAGTGGAGAGCACTGAACTCAGATTCAGGTAGAGCTGTGTTCAGTTTCTGGTCCTCTTTATTAGCTAGACAATCTCCAGGAAGGTTATGATAATTTTAGAGACTCTACTTCCTCAACTGGAAGGCAGGGAAGAAAAACTGACCCGGCTTATTTCATAAGACTCTCATGAGGATTGACTGAGATACTTGCACGTGCAGTGTAAAATATACAACCCGTATCAGGGTGCCTCTTAATAACATTTACCAGTCACCTCACCCTTCTAGCCTGCTATGTATCCTTACCATTTTTCTCACATTTTATTTACAAGACCTTTTCCTTTTTCAGCCAGGAACAGAGACTATTCAACAGGGCTTTCACAGAAGGAATATTACAGCTTTTGAAAGTCATTTCTTATTACGTTGAAAGCTTTAATTTTGAAGAGAAATTCACGTTTGCCAACCAAGGAGACACGTAGTCTGTTATGTGCAAACAATATGATAATGATTGTTTGCAAGTCTTTTTGGGCCTAATTCTAAGGATTGCCAAAAAAATGGAAAGAAGAAAATGAACTCTATGAGTGGCTCCAAGCTTGTGCTTTACCTCAACCCACCTGCTCTGCAAGCACCAAAGTTTGAAGTTGGTTTCTAAATTAAGAACACAGTTTCCTAGAGGTTCTAAATTTGGGAGAAGGAGATTTCCCTTGTCTTGAAATACACCCTTTCCGGTGCACTCTGCAGAAACCCAGATGGGAGTTTTCCTAAAACCAAATAAACAACCTCAATTCCTTTGCTGTTATCTTAAATTTGAACTGAGATCAGTGGCTTTGGAAAAAGCATTGGTAATTTGACATGAGCAGGGAATTCTTCCAATGCTGTATTTGGAGAATAACGCCCCACTTCTCCTCTGCTTTCCTCACCTTGTACTTTCCTTAATGACCTCACATACTGTGTTATAAAGGTGTTTTTTGTTTTTCTATCTCCCTGCTATAAACTCAGTGTGAAGAGAGTCCTCATGTTTTTGTCTTTAGGTCTCCTGGCCTTAGCATGGGTTTGACACAAGGTATGTGATGAATAAGTATCTGGTTGAAGGGATGAATAAGTAAATTGGGTGTGTGTGTATGTGAATTTGTATTCAAACACAGAGTGAAATGAATTTATCAGAAGATCAGATCATACCTATTTACCCCAGCTGGTGAATAACAGAATGTTGGAAATATGGTATAGTGATTAAGAGCACAGGTTTGGAGTAAGATAGAATTAGGTGCCAAGCCGGTTCTGCCCCTTTACCTGGCTATGTGGCTGAGCACGTTATTCACCCCTCTGTAATAATTACAAGTATTACATCTCTTAGAGCCTCGTTCTCCTTATCTGTAAAGTATGGGGTGAGTATAAAGATTGAAAGAGGTAAAGCATACAAAGTATTTAGCAGGGGTCTGGCAATGCAACAAGTCCTCGATAAATTGTAACTCTTTTCATTAGAATGGTAGTTGTGGTAGAGACATAAAGAACGTTTTAATAATTTCTTTTAAAAAAGACTTTTAACCACTAGAAGCCCTATACTTTTTTGTTTTAGGTAGTGTCTTCCTTCATACAACTTTTCATTCAATCCTATCAAAGCTAAGTTTTCCTTCTGGCAAATTGTTCCATTTCCAGTTTACCCTAAGGGATGAATCCTTTTTTTCTCTTTTTGATAAATTAAGTAGGGGCAGCTGATAGCCATAGACCACTCTAACTTCCTTTGGAAGTTACTTCATTGATTTCTGAAACGACAAAGGACCTGTAATGCACTTATAAATAGGCTCACTAAGTCACCAATTGCTCGTGGCAGCACAGGAAATCTCAGTAAACTGTCCAGGCATCTTCCTCCCCTAAATACACATTTTCCTGAGAGCATTCAGCCTGGACCCGTTATCGTAAGTACAGCTGGAGCTGGAGTCATGAATCAGAGAACAACTTTCCAGTTCCTCTTCCTCTGCAAGTTCCTTTAGTGGGCAGGCTTTCAGGCTGACATGATAGGTTAGAAATAAGAACATTTGCATAAAATGAAATAATTTGTCACTAATCCACTTTTCTGTTACATGATCAGAGAGAGTCTGGACTCTAAAAGGAGTGTCTCTTGAACCACAGAGGGCTCTGGTGAGAAGGTGGTACCTAAAGAGTCAGAGACTTAAAGAATAATTTCTTAGCTTCCGGTACTTCATCTGAAGGCATTTCACTATGGTTCATGTACTCTCCCACTTGGGGGTCTGCTCATAAGGTCCGCACAGTGAAGAAAACAAGCAGGAGATGGGGATGACAGTGGTGGTTCCATTGCATGTCAGTTAGCTCCCAGATGCCTGCACAATAGCCAAGAGAGTTTTAACATCCCTCCCTGGAGCAGGGCCATCTTCAGATCATTGTGTCAAAAGTCTGGTGGATATACCCTGTGTGAAATCATACTTAGAGAAAATTTGAACTCAGTCAAGCCCTGATCTGGTTGGGGGCAGTTTAATGGTAAAATTCATTCATTTCCCGCTCTTCCTATTGTCTTTGTTTCCTTCTCACCCCACACTGGCTATACTTCCCTTCTGGGTTTTATTAATGTTTCTGAGACTGTTTCAATTTGTTTCTCCTCAAATCCTCCAAGACCTCCAGTTTCACAGGTTAGGTGTTTAAATAACATATTTAATGTTATGTGGAAGAACACTCAAACACAGCAGCATGGGAGCAGACACTAGCCTCCATGGCCTAAAAAACAAATCCATTCATGCCTTCTGCTCCTTTGCAACCATCCAGCACACCTAGGTGGCAGCACACATGCTTTCACCAGAATGAATGTCACAAGAAAACACAGTTCATGTGCCAATGGCAGGTAATTCGATCCAAGTACAGAATAATCTCTTTCGGATTCCTTATATTTACTTTTTATGTGCTCTGTTTGAACTTCTAATCATCCAACAGAAGCAGTAATTACTACCCACCATCATTCTTTGCTTTGCAGTTTGGAAAGGCACCAGTACTCAAGGATTACCTGAGGGGTGCATATTAAACTCCCGTTTTCACTTTCTTAAATGGGGACCCATTATCTCTCCATTGTTCTTGGCTTTTGTGAAAGGAAAAGAGGCAAAAGCAAGGGCACAGAGTGAAGAAAAAGAAAATCTCCTGAGTAGGGCTTGTTCAAGTCTCTTCAATGGCACACTAATTGTATATGACCCCGAAGGCAGCTTTGGTGTCACTTTCTTTAGAAAAATTATCAAGCGTATATCCCTGGGGTTTACGTTGTTTCTTGTGGAGAGAATCCATCAAGTGTCTGCAGTGACTCTAAAGCTGCTCCCCTTGAACCTGCCCTAAGCTGAGCCAGAGTTTGTCATTAACTGCAGGCAGTTACTGAGCCATTAGAACGAATCAGAACCTTAAGTGGAGGGGTTTTCTTCCTCCTCATTGCTGCTTTTCTCCCTGAAGTTCTGTGTTCTTCTATTTGATGCTTCTGTCAATTCTCCTGCATTGGGATTAGGTCTAAAGCTTCTTTAATGATCAGTTACTATAAAATTTCCTTCATGGCAGGCTATGTATATGTATTTTTATGACAGGAAAATTTGGTGAAGACAACCTACTTTTTCAAATAGGATGAAAATGAATCTCTCCTAGTTTTGCCTTCTGCCATCAAAAACATCCACCTCTCTGGGTAGCTTCCTACATCTTTCCTGCTGCAATTTAAAAGCAGGGCCAGAGTTTGTAGTGAGACTGCTTAATTGTTATAGTATCCTTAGTTAGGTCTTGATGGTAAGGAATAACATATGCTTTCATATTTAAAAAACAAATAATTTCAGGGCTTCCCTGGTGGCGCGGTGCTTGGGGTTCCGCCTGCTAATGCAGGGGACGCGGGTTCGTGCCCCGGTCCGGGAGGATCCCGCATGCCGCGGAGCAGCTGGGCCCGTGGGCCGTGGCCTCTGAGCCTGCGCGTCCGGAGCCTGTGCTCCGCAGCGGGAGAGGCCACAACAGTGAGAGGCCCGAGTACCGCAAAAAAATAATTAATTTAAAAAAACAAAAAAAACCAAATAATTTCAGAAAGTAGCATTTTTCTTGAGAGCTGAACAATAAAATGTTGTTTGTTTGTTTTGCGGTACGCGGGCCTCTCACTGCTGTGGTCTCTCCCGTTGCGGAGCACAGGCTCCGGACGCGCAGGCTCAGCGGCCATGGCTCACGAGCCCAGCCGCTCCGCGGCATGTGGGATCTTCCCGGACCGTGGCACGAACCCGTGTCCCCTGCATCGGCAGGTGGACTCCGAACCACTGTGCCACCAGGGAAGCCCCAATAAAATGTTTTATATTGACAAATTTTGGATAGAAAATTTTCTAAAGTACATTGTGCACCTGACTTCCTTCTTGAACAAACTAGTCTGTGCATATTTTCAACTTTTTAATGACTTAAGTAATCAACATAGACTTTGATTATGCTCCTCTGACATAGACATACTGAGGCCTTGGGAACTCTGGAGCTGTTTGTGGTTATTTGCCCTTATATCAGTGGTCCCATACTGCTAGACTTTTACAATCTTTGTGTGGCTTTTGTAAACTGTCTTCTTTATTGCTTTTATTCTTTGCTCCCACCTCTTGATGTGCTCTGCGGATCTCTAAGAGCCCCCAGCTAACAAAATATGTGAACTCTGGTGCGTGAACATTAAGGCACATATTTTGACTACCTTGTACCTGGAGAACATTAGATTCAGTTGTTCCACATACCGTTATGATATATGTTACTCTGGCATTGAAAGGTATCTTTCAAACGAACTAGTCAAAATGGTGGGACATCAAGTTTTGGTTTATGTTGTGACTTCAAATGAGTAGATAATGCAGAAAAGCAAACAAATGGGTATTGCCTGTAATGATAAACCCAGATGGGTTAGAATTAAAATTTTATCTTTTCTTAAACTTTATATAAGAACTAAGGTCAGGATTATTATGTTAAAAATGCAGATTCCTGGATACTCTCCAAGCCTTCTGGGTCAGAATTTCCAAAGGTAGAGTTCTAGATTTTTAAATAAGCGACCACAGTAACTCTGACGCACAAAAAATTAATTTGGGACCGTGCTCTGCATAATATTGATGACAGTTTACCATCATAATAACTATGAATGTGCATTGAAGCATAGAGACACTAGTTACAAGAAAATTCCAACTGATAAATAATCAAATTTCTTATCATCAAGCTTCCATTTAGAAAAGTTCTGGGAAATAGAAAATCTATCTCAGGGTCAAAATACTTTTAGTAGGTGTTTTTACTCTCAAGGCTCCAAATGGGCTGCAGAAGGAACCTCTTAGAAGCACATGCAAAAAATATTATATACTGTATGCACTTTTCAAGGAAGAAAGTTGATAACCAAGTTTTTGTTTAGATTTGAGGAAACGAAAGCAAAGAGAGATTAAGGAACTTGCCTTTGGTTGTTAAGGAATGAATCATTATTTCCCCGAGTAGTTAAGAAACTTCTTAGCTGGATAGAACTAGGATCCCAAAGATAGGTGTGTCTGAGTCCAAAACAGTGCTGTTTTCCACTCAAGCACAGGGCCTCATAAGTTGCTTTAAGTGCTTCCTTTCATTATTCTTGGAGAACCTGCCTGATTTTGCCATGTGGCTGTGCTTCACATGGCCCTGATCATTCTTTACCAGCTTTGTTCACTGTCTGACAGGTCAACCCTGTCTTAGTCGTTTAATCACAATGTAATCAAGCTCTTTCTTACCGTTGCTCTGGTTCTCTATCCTGTTTGATCTCATTTTGTTTCCTGTTATTGCTAACTCAGTTTCTCCAAGAGAGTTTCTCCAAGATTATCAGATAACAACCACAGCAGACATATTAAGTGTGTTGGGGGCAGCCCACTTCTCCATCAGTGCATTCTCTTTTCTTTCAGCTTATCTGGAATAGCATCTGAAGCAGCTAAGAAACTTAAACTGCCATCTGAGTAAAGCCAACTTGATTTCTGCCTAGCAACAGGAAGCAGGCTCTCTTGCCAATGGCAATGTTTGTTTATCTCACTCAAGTACCTACTCATTTAAGAGACAAACCTCTTGGTTGAGTCACTATTATTTTTTATCATAACTGTTTCTCTTGTATTATTCATCAAAGATGGGCCCTTTTTAACAAGTGGGCTTTTTTTTCTCTCCACATAACTCGGTATTATTCTCAATCTTTAGCAAGTGTTAGAGCTCTCCAACTACCTAAAGCCTAAGAACAGCCAAGGGGAGAGAGAAGAAATGAGAGATGTTACTAGAGGATCCAGCAGTGGCAGGGAAGAGACAGACATCTGGAAACCTTGTGAGACCACCAGCTCCCACTTTTGTTCAGTGCAATATATATATATATATATATATATATATATATATATATATATATATATATATATATATATATTTAGGCATCAGCTGTGTGCCATGTGCATGGCTAGGAGCTAGGGGTACAGAGGTGATTAGGAAATAATGTATGTCTTCACAAAGCTCAGTGTTGAATTAAGGAGACAGAGGCACATAGATATCACGGTGGCTGCAGTTATACATGCATTAGGGACACTCCTGGTAATGAAGAGTAGAGACAGCTGGTATCTTGGAAGATGAAAGAAGCAACTGCTCCTTTTGGCCAACCTTGGGTTTTCTTCTCACTCATCACCATCCAGAGTTAGGTACATTTGACAGTCTGCTTTAGGAAAAAAAAAAAAAGTAATTCACATGGGACGGTTAAATTTCCAAAGGGCTTGAGGCCTTTAACCATCTAGAGTTGCTCCTCTAAAGAGGCTGAGAGTGCATCAATCTATCATTGAAATCTGCTAGCAACGTGCTATCCAGACTAGAGGAATTAGAAATTAATCTCTTCCAGAAATCTCATGATTTGAAACTCTGTCCATGGTTGAAATCAGAACTGACTCCAGAGATTAATATTCCTGGGAATATACATGATACAATAAAAAGAAAGAGCACAGATCTCTGGCCAGACTGAAATTTTTCCCTGAAATACATTGTTGCATTAGCTGGCTCCTTGCTGTTCAGATTTTCTTCCCAAAATATATTGGAATCGTTGCTTCAAATGTTTTATATTCAGATTTGGCCAGAATTATATTATTAAACTAGTTCGATTAACTTTAACCAATTTAAATGCAATCGAGCAAGTAAATAAAATGAATCCTATACAAGTTACTTAACATTGCATTTGAAATGATATGAAATAAAATACATTTTCTGAATAATGCTTTTGCAAAGCCTACTACAAAAGAGTTTAATAAACTCTATACCTTCGTTTTTGAGAGGATCTCAAAATAAAACATGTTTAAAACCCCCAAATTTATATTTCCTATTATAAGTATCAGTCTTCCTTTCTTTATTGATTCATTTTGAATTCATATAAAAACTACCAGGTAATGGGTTCAATTCTGGGTGCTAGAATATAGATGTGAATAGCGTGGGCCACCTACCTTCTATGAACTCAGTGGTAATAGGGAAGGTAGACTTGCAAACAAACACGTACAAGGTACTGCAATCATTGCTGTAAAAGTGTAATGTATGGAGTATTTCAGGAGTTCAGAATGGGAAGCGACTACTTGTCAGAAGGAGATATGGGCAGAGATGACAATGGACTAGGGCTTTGAGTGTTAAGTAGAAAGGAATTTGATATGATGGGTCCACGTTATCTATCAAGGAAAAGAGAATAAAAAATGTTATAACTTTAAACATTTGAAAGTAATTTTTGTATAGTATGATTAGCTAGCATGTTCCGCTTCATCAGATTAGAATACAAAATAAAGAGACATTTATTTTGAAGTTTAAACAGTTATGATTCTGGTTCCTCTACTTTGTCAAAATGGCAGGAGTCTTGCAGGATTTCTCTTCTGGAGCAACGTCTGGCAATCCCTGAGGAATTCTCACAGTAAATATCAACTGATATTTACTGAGCTCTTATTCACTACGTGCCAGGCATGGTTCCAGGAACTGGGGGTAGAGATGATGACCTGCTTTCACAGAGCTTGCTTTCCAGTTAGGAGAAATAGCCAATAACCGAACAAACCAACAGACTGATCAATAAACAAACATCACATAAATAAATGACAAGGAAAATGTAAGCACTAAGCCAGAATTTTGTTTGGGTGATGTGATGAGCAGTGACAAGGTAGTCAGGGCAGGGCTTTCTGAGGGCAGAGGGTATTTGAGCAGAAGTCTGAGTGATCAGAAAGAAAGCCCTGTTGGCTGGAGTGCATGAGTGAGGCTGAAAGAGAGGGAGAGAGCAGGGACGGGTCCTGTGGCGCCTGCTCGCAATTTGAGTTTTAGTGCTCTCTTGATGGGAAATCACTGGAGCTCTGTAAGTAGGGAAGTGGCATGATTTGGTTAATAGCTTTAAGGATTCATCTATATGTAGAATGGATTGCAGCTGCAAGATTGGAAGTAGGGTGAGCAGTTAAGAGCTCTGATACTGATCCAGGTGAGACTCAAAGGGGACTCGCAAAGGGTGGACCCATGAAGTTGTGTTTGGGTAATGGTATTGATTAGACCTGGATAAAGTATGGGAGGGGGACTGAAAATGACTTGTAGATTATCCCATCAACCCCACACCACTATTATGGCTCTAGAACTCTGTGGCCCCAGAGATTTCCAGATCACCTTATGCAGTAAGGCAAATGGCTTTTCCTGGATACGTCCTCTATCAGTACCAACTTGCTCCTAGAACGGAAGCTATCTCTACCTTTAACGATCCAAATGCCCAGCTATGCTGTTGAACATATTTTTACTGAAAGTTTGGAATTTCAACACTGTTAGTGTCAGGCTCAGAGTTTCTGTCCGAAGACCAGGTGGTAGGTGTAGCTTTCTCTCCTCGACCAAAAGGAAATCTTTGTTCTCATAATATAGAGTCTAGAAACCCCACACTCCCACACAATCTCCCTCTTCTGCCCATCATAGGTGACATTTCCTCTGCCCTTAGCCCTGGGTGATTAATAGGGATAAATCATTTCCTTGCATGAGAATCTTACGTGTCCATCTACAATATACAGTTAGACCTTCCCTACCCAGAAGAAGCAGTTATAATAGTGGACCCAAAACCTTGATGATTTATCTTAACTTTGTGTAGGGTACTGACATTCTAATTTTACATACGTATTTGGGGAAAACTTGTATCTAATAATAAACTCCAATTTTCATTACAAAATGAAACATTTAATATATCATTCTGCAACATCTGTATATAGGTTTATGGTTACTTTGTTAGATTCTCAAAGAACAATGGGTAGGAATTTGCTTTATTTTACACTTTTGACTAAATCAAGTTTTTATTTAATGGTTTTCTCAATGAATGTTTGGCTTGTTTTAGAACAGAGATTCTTCTCTAAAAATAATTGGTTTTCAATCCAGAAACCAATTGTAACAGCACTTTTATTTGGCAATTTTCCATAAATAAAACAACAAAGAAATTAAAAATTACTCTTCGATTGCTTCTCCGTTTATGATCATTACCTGTGTGTACTGGCTGTTTCACCATTTTAGAAAGTTTTCAAAGGAATCTTATAACAACATTCAGCCAGACAATATTCTTCACACGTACATTCCGTGTATCACTTTTACCTCAGGTATGTCTCCATCAATGGCTCCATGAGCTACCTCATGACTTAATCTAAGTCTTTATCCAATTTCAAAGTCTGAGATCATGTGGAAGCACAGATCATGTATCCCCGGAGGCTTTTCTGGATTTCTGTGTCATCCATTTATACTTCTTTCTGATTCTCAGGCACATTTATTTCCTCTGACCTATGCTTCCTCTTGCTCTACTGGCAGTTAAAGCAAGATGCTGTTTCCTACCTGAGAAGCCATCAAGGAAACTCACCTATTTATTCTTTCTTTTTTTTTTCTTTCTTTCTTTTTAAATTTTTATTTTATATTGGAGCATAGTTGATTAACAATGTTTTGTTAGTTTCAAATGTACAGCAAAGTGACTCAGTTATACGTATACCTGTATCTATTATTTTTCATATTCTTTTCTCATTTAGGTTATTACAGAATATTGAACAGCGTTCCCTGGGCTATACAGTAGGTCCTTGTTGTTACCTAGTTTAAAGATGTCAGTGTGTACATGTCAATCCCAGACTCCCAATCTACAGTACCAGTTCTTCTAGGTTCTGTCTTTGAATCCTGACTCAAACTATCTGACCTTTTACCTTTTACTTTTCAGTATGAGTGTTCCATGATCCCTCCCATCCTTCCCAGCACTAGGGACTCATTTAAACATCTGATTTCTAGCAGAAAATAACTTACTTTCCTCAAAGCCCAGAGCTTCGTTTGTACAACGAAGATTGATAGAATTGTTTCTCTAGCTTGGTTGAAAAGTTTTTTCTCTAGCGAGTTGATTTGATGTTTACTACAGCTCTCTGCTACCCCAGTAGTCCTATTTTATATATGAATCACATATAAAGAAACCCAAGATAGGGACTCTACCCACATTTTCCAAGATGATTTTTAAAAATCTTTCAGCACAGAATACCACATGCAAGAGGACCTCTATTTTGCCCCCTACTTAAAACAGAGAAAAATCTAATTTATTCTATTGAAACTAATTTCCTCTGTTAATTTTTGATGATACATGTTTATTTAAATTTAAAAATGGGAAGAGAGAATATAATATTTTGGGGAATTTTTATTTTTTGGGTTATATTTGATTTTTTTAATTAAAAAAATATTTTATTGGAGTATAGTTTGATTTACAACGTTGTGTTAGTTTCAGGTGTACAGCAAAGTGAATCAGTTATACATATACATATATCCACTCTTTTTTAAGATTCTTTTCCCATATAGGCCATTACAGAGTACTAAGTAGAGTTCCCTGTGCTATACAGTAGTTTCTTATTAGTTATCTGTTTTATATACAGTAATGTATATATATCAGTCCCAATCTCCCAATTTATACCTCCCCACCTTATCCCCTGGTAACCATAAGTTTGTTTTCTACATCTGTGACTGTACTTCTGTTTTGTAAATAAGTTCATTTGTACCCTTTTTTAAGATTCCACATATAAGTGGTATCATATGATATTTGTCTTTCTCTGTTTGACTTACTTCACTCAGTATGACAACCTCTAGGTCCATCCATGTTGCGGTAAACGGCATTATTTTGTCTTTTTTACGGCTAAGTAATATTTCATTGTATATATGTACCACATCTTCTTTATCCATTCTTCTGTTGATGGACATTTAGGTTGTTTCCATGTCCTGGCTATTGTAAATAGTGCTGCCTAGCCACCATATTCGGGGAAAATTTTAAATCCCACCATTTTCTCCCAAGTGCTTTCCCATCTTTCTCTGGTATTATTTGTCCTTTTACCTTCAGTGTCTCAATTGATGTTATACAGATGCCATATTTCTGTCAGAGCAAACTTTCCTCGGGGAGAATCCTTACCATCCAACTTCATGGGTGTCTGTAATCAAGTGAGTAGCCAGGTGAGGAGCCGAAAGAATCATAGCACACCTGTAGCACTGAGTCAACAAAATGAGAAGGTGTGTCCATTGTGGCCCAGCCAGCTCTGGCTTACACACTTTTCCTCTGTCCAAATGGATGAGATGCGGCAGTTGTGACCGCAAAGCCAGGAAGTTGTAGGGTAAAAAGCACTCATGCGTATGTTTTACTCTCACAGGCTGACAACTCCACATATTCACTCCAACATCTGGATAAGAACAGAAATCTTGGAATAGTTTCCATTTCCAAGAGAAGATTCTAGGGTCATTCAGCTAATCAAAGCCATACTTTGATGTCAGATACGAAGGGATGATGCCTCTAACTTTTTTCTAGTCTGCCAGAGTTCTGAATATGGAAAGTCCAGTGATACCAATCTATGGGCTCTATAATCTGAGGGGGCTTTTGGGGGACTTAGAATTAGCAAATTATTTTTAAATGTTTCATTGCCTTCCTTTTCCCAGGCAAAATAGAATTACAAATGCAGATGCATATCTTTCCACATCATCAAATCTAACTCACAGGTAGAAATTCTCTGGTATTCTAACCCTAAAGATTTTAGATTCTAAAGACACTTGGATAGCTCTAAAGTTTCGTTAACATAGTCCACGGCAATCTATAATCAAGTCAGTTGAAGTTATATTTAACTGCACTAATACTGTCACCCTCAAAATTCATAATGAGTTTTCCATAGACTTCTGTGCAGACGTAATCCTTTAAACTATTCTGCATATTATACAGGATAATACCATGATTAAATGATGTAAGAAGGAATTTGAATTTTGGTGCATGATATAGTCACCTCTTCTTTATGACAGCTAATTTTTAATTTGCGTGTCGAAAAATCAGGCTACCTGGAACTTCCCAGGTTCCGTAGAAATAGCTAAGTGCCAAGTGTATTCATCAGCTCTAAATTGGCTTTCCCTTGGACTTTCCCTCCCCAACTCAAAAATAAATATCCTAAAGAACAAATTCTGATGTCAGTGTTTTTCTAGATTTATAACACGTTTAGTAGCATACCAAAATGGATCGAAGACTTCATTGAGAGTCATTATCAAAGATGACTAGAAGGATAAATCAGATTTCAAAGGAGTGATGCTTGCTATATTTTGTAAAGCTCAGGTCCGTAATCCATGGTATTCCAATTAAGTTACACTATCAATGCAGTCCAGAAAAATTTTCCCCAGACTTGATATGAAAACTGAAATCTAGCTGAGGTCCTCTCCCCTAGAGAAGGTGTTCCATGACAAAGGGTTGAGCAGAAGAGGAGTTGGATATGGAGGGAGTGGGCACGGTTAGCATCATTTGGAATCTAGGGGATTTGGTCCTCTCTGGGTCTATCACGTGTGATGGTAGGATACGGGCTGGGCCAAGGCTGTGGGGCCTTGCTTGGAAGAAGTGAGAATATTCATAGATGGGTTGCTATGGATTACTACTGTGGTCCACTCAGACTCTCAAAAATGCATCTGTGACAAAGAAGTCCACTTTTCTCCCAATTCAGAGGAGCAATGTCGGAGAAAGAGATGATTAATATACATGCCTTCCACTAAAATTCTTCCAAGTCCAGGAGGCTCTCTGTGTGTGGTCTTGCAGGAAAAAGGCAGTGTGGTTGAATTTAAAAGTCAAAAAGGTTAATGGTGGTCAGATCAACAATCTGGGGGACAGAAAACAACACATACAATTGGATGGGATTCAAGCAGATTTCAATATTCTCATCACAGACGGTGAAAAATAAAGGGAACATGAAAAAACAGGAATTTGGATTCAGTTCAGATGATCTCAAAGGTTAAACGCCTGGATAGTGTTAACTCTCTAACTTAAAGATACTTTCTCATAAAACTTCGGGAACTTTTTTCCCTTTAACATTAGCAGAAATACCATATTTCCTGAGTTGTCTCTCTTAACTCCTTTAGGCCTGCGTCCAGAAGATAAGACAGGTCATCTCCTCAGCTCTGTACGCCTTTGATCAAGGTCCACAGTTCAAAAACGGCCTTTGTTCTGCTTGTCTCTTAGGGCCTGTTAGTGCCTTGGCTAGTGGCTGGGTGGCTTGAATATGGCTTCTCCTGCCCTTTCTGTCTTTAATGCCATCCCAGGCTGGGCTAGGCATGTACTAATAGAGTTGCTGGGTTTCACTGCAGGAAGTGGGTACCTTTTCAGGGAGAGTGAGGTGAGGCCCATGTCTAATTTGTTTAATAGGTTGTAAACAGCTTTGGGATATTTCAGGATGAAAAGCTGCATTTAAAGGTAAGATGTTATTATAAAGAGTGGTAATAATAGTAATAATAGTCATTAGTGTTCTAATAAAATACGAACAAAGGAAATAAGAACATGTATCTTTAATAATCTGATGCTAACACAACAAACCAAACAAAATAAATAAGTGAGGGCTTCCCTGGTGGCGCAGTGGTTGGGAGTCCGCCTGCCGATGCAGGGGATGCGGGTTCTTGCCCCGGTCCGGGAGGATCCCACATGCCGCGGAGCGGCTGGGCCCGTGAGTCATGGCCGCTGAGCCTGCGCGTCCGGAGCCTGTGCTCCGCAACGGGAGAGGCCACAACAGAGAGAGGCCCACGTACGGCAAAAAAAAAAAATAAAATAAATAAATAAATAAATAAATAAGTGAAACCAGCTTTTTGCGTCTTCGGAATTGACGATGACTTGCCCAGTGAATATATGTACATCTTTGCAGGACGATATGTGAAAGCTATCATGTGTGCTAAGGAATTAAAAAAATAACCAAATGGTTCCTATATTCCTTCAGTACATTTGAATCTACCTTCAGCGTTTACTAAAAGAAAATAGCAACTTGGCTGGGTACACGGTGTAAACCTACGTGCTGTCAATTGCCAAGAAAAAATAAAGTACTTCCTCCCTTCTAGCCAGTTCTTCCTCTCCTTATGGGGAAAAAAAACGGGTCGGGAGGGGTTCTATGGGCACATGGATTGTAGCTGATCACCTTCTCTTGCAGGTACTTCTAATTAATGTGGTTTTAGGAAATTCAGGGAACTAGCAAAGAGTTTCTAAATCTAGAGATGTGTGCATAAGGCGATGTAGGATATCCAGGTAGATAGAAACTGCCCCATGGAAATATTCTCAAATGATGATAAAGATAAGCTAATAATAACAATTTGTGCTTACCATAAATTAAGGGGCGTTTCCAACCCTCAAGTTTCCTTCCGCTGACAAATAGGTATTTGAGCGTGTGAGCAAGTGTGTGTGTGAGTGTGTGTGTGTGTGTTTTCTCTCATCTATGTTGACCAGATACTCCGACGAACATTACCAACAGGAAATGCAGGGCATGGGTGTCTGGAGGTGGTTTGCTGGCATTAGACGGAACAAACCTTTGAAAAGCAGGAACCTCTTCCTGGAAGTAGGGGGATGGGAAATGCCCTGCTTCTTAGTTAGTCTGTTTGTGAAGGGCTGTCTTTGAAACATCTAAGGGTTGAGATTTTCTCCTGGGAGAAAGAAGTAGGATTTAAACAAAGCAAGGCTTGATTCATGGTATAATCTTGCTCCAGAAAGGAATTAGAAATTAATTTCTTCTTATAGATAAATGGTTTGGCTCACAACTAGATGTATATATAAGGTGATGATGTGGATTTGCTGTGTCTATTGTAATGGGATTTTCCCTCTGCTTTAGGTAGATGCCTTTATATGTTAAGGAACTACTTACCAAGAGAATAGAGATCAGTATGTCAATTATGCTTATAAGTTCATATATTCATTATTCACACAATAAACATTTCTTGAACGCTTAATATAAGGCAGTTGTGTTATTTCAAAATGATATAGGTGTGCATAATTCTAAGCCATTTCCTATATGAAATACGCTAAGATTATCATACCGGTAACTGTGACACATGAAGGAGCTGGATTCTAGGAAGAAAGTAGACAATTTGTGGCTAATATTTCTGAGTGATGTCTATGTTACTGTCACTGTGTTGTGTCCCTTTCTATACATTATCTTGTTAATCCTCATTTAATAGTAGACCATTATTATTTTATTTTAGAAATGTGGAAACAAGTCTTAGGTTGTTATCAGTTTGCTGGGGCTGCCATTACGAAGTCCGCAGACTGTGTGGCTTACACAATAGAAATGTGTTTTCTCCCAGTTCTGGAGTTCCCCATTATAGAAAAGTGCCCAGTTTGTCAAGGGGTGAGAACTGTTTCCCTGTACCTTGGGGGTCTTAGCTCTGAAAAGTGGACACCCACAGAAAGTTCTCCACTCACACTTCTCTCATCTGGCTCTGGGGACCTTCCTGTAAGTAAAACCGGCCAGACCGGCGTGCTGGCCGATCAGGGTGTGCCTGGTCATGCTTGAATTCTCAAAGGGAATACAGCGCAATCTGTGAGCCTTTCGATCACCAGACAATAACTAACTTCACTCGAAGTGTTTAATGAATGGAGGGAGGTGCCTACTTACTTTCGCGTGTGTTCTACTGTGGCAGATGAGTTTAATCACTTCATGCAGTAGGAGGACTTGAGCGGGGATTGCACTCAGGTAGAAGTTGGAGGGGAAAATATACAGATAGGTGTGCATGTTAGAACTGTGGCTGCAGGTCTCCCGGGGGCCCCGCGTGTGTTCACGTGGTACTCTTCAGTCTGAGGAGCACCGTTGTGGGAGTGATCTCGCCCGTGCACAGCAGTAAGCTCTGGGCCTAGGCAGGGTGGGTGCCCTGTGCCGTCATTGCTTCGCATAGGAGGAAGCTGAGGCTCACCTGGAGAGAGTGACCTTCCAAATCCTACGGCAGTAGGTGCCGAAGCAGATTGAAACCCAGGCCTTCTGATTCCTACTCTTCTAGTCCAGCCATTCCCAGCTTCTTCTACTCCAATGCGTCACCCTCTGCTCTGCAAAGACAAGTTTCCTGTCGTAACCGTGCTAAGCAGTGTGGGAACGTGACCTACCTAGAAGGAGGTCTTCTCTCCGCCTCAGGACCACTCATCTCTGACCTGCCAGGGGGCTGATACCTTCCCTTGTCAGGTCTCAGCGTCAAGAATACTTTCTTAGAGAGTATGTCAGTGACCCTCCTCTCAAAAAGAGATTCCCACTCCCACCCAGTCATGTTTTATCACATCGTCCTGTTTGTTTCCTTTATGGTACTTGATATATTTTTGTAATTACCTTGTTGTGTGTTTGTTTACCTGTTTGTGATCTCTCTCCTCCATGACACAGCAGCTTCATCCAGAGAGGGAGCTGGGGAACCCTGCTGGCCCCTTGCACTCAGTGCCCACAGCAGAGTGCGTGCACAGCAGGTGTTCAAGACCGACACCAGCCAGGGAAGCAGGACGAGTGCTACTACATAGAGTCATCCTAAGGCTCGCAAAGTGGAAAGGAGGCATCCTTCACATCCTGGATGAATCTCTTACTCTCTATTTGATCTTGAGTGACTCATTTTAACCTCTGCCACGGGCTGAATTATGTCCTCCCAACCCCCAGATTCATATGTTGAAGTCCTTACACCCAGGACCTCAGAATGTGACTATATTTGGACACAGGGTCCTTACAGAGGTAACTAAGTTAAAATGAGGTCATTAGGGTAGCCCTAATCCAATATAAGCAGTGTCCTAATGAGAAGAGCAAATTTGGACACAGACACGTATGGAGGAAGACAATGTGAAGATATAGCCAGAAGAAGGCCCATCTAAAAGCCCAAGAGAGTTCTCAGAAGAAACTAACTCTGCCAAGACTTTGATCTCAGACTTCTAGCCTCCAGAACCGTGAGAAAATACATTTCTGTTGCTTAAGCTACAGTCTGTGGACTTTGTTATGGAAGCCCTACCAAATTGATACCACCTCTTTAAGACTTATTTCTTCATCTCTAAAATAAAAAAAAAACGTCACTACTATTAGATGAGGCTTAACGAGATAATGTATAGAAAGGGACATAACAGGGACAGTAATGTAGACATCACTCAGAAATGCAAGCCACAAATTGTCTACTTTCTTCCTAGAATCCAACTCCTTCATATGTCATAGTTATTAGTATGATAAACTTAGCAGATTTCACATAGGAAATGGTTTAGAATTATGCAAGCCTATATCATTGTGCAGTAACACAATGACTGCTTTATATTAAGTATTCAAGAAATGTCTGTCTCTCTGAGGGGAGAGTGTGAGGTCATAGGCTCTTTCCAGCCTCCCCGCCTTTGTGCAAGCTGTTCCTTGTGCTTGGAATGCTCTTTCCCCAAATCTTGGCATGACTCGTTCCTTCTCATCATTCTCTTCCCACCTCAAATATCACTCATTAGAGAAGCCTTCTCTGACCACCCGGTTTACCTCCCCCGACCTAAATCACTTTCTACCATTCCCACTTCCTCTATTGTATTCACAGCACTTATCGCTCTGCATGTATTGCAAATATTTATTCCTTTATTGTCTTTTTTACCCTATGAGACACCACACTCCATGAGAGCTGGGACCCTAATGTATTCATCACTCTCTCCCAGTGCTTGGGTCTAAAGAGTTGGTCATTAAATAGCCAACAAATCAAAAAAAGAGATGACTGAACGTGGGAGACTTCGTCCCACAAAGCTGGGTCCTGGGGAAGGGGTTGATTCTGTGAACTTTACAGTATGACTTAAATCGTATTCTGGCCTTGGCCTCCAGGGACTTGGTTTCCTGGAGAGAAGAATTACTGAGGTGCTATAGGAGAATAATAGATAAAAGAGGAAAGCCAGGTAGACATGGATTCCCAACCCAGCTTTGCAACTAAATGGGACGCTCCACTGGGGAAGGCACTCAAGCTCTCCAAGCCTCACTCTCAGCAAAAAAGACTGGAAGTAATGCTGCCACTCTGCAGAACTGTTGGAAAGATTCACTGAAGTAATGTTTTCAAAGCACGCGGCAAATAGAAGCTCAATAAATGGCGTCAGTTATTTTTAAGAGAGAAACTAAAAGGGCTAGCCACTCCTCCCTGTGTTTTGACCTAATAGAAGGAGTTTAAGGTAAGTCTAAAAACTTAAGAGCCGTGCTGACAGTTTAATGTGAAGAGCTAGTGAGCCTTACCCCATCTGGAAAACGGAGACTAGATTTCTGATGCCCTGAACCCTGAAGGTCCTTCTTTTTTTTCCCCATTATATAAGACTATTTTATTTTTATTTTGAAGAACATGCTAAATTATGTGCAGTTGTATTAGTACACACAGACAGTTAAGCCTATGAGGACAGAGACAATTTGTTGAAATATTTTTTTAAAATTATTATTTCAATTGCATATAGTTGATTTACAATATTAGTTTCAGGTGTAAAACCTAGTGAGTTGACGTTTTTATAGATTGTACTCTATTTAAAGTTATATCCTGAGGGTCCTTCTTGATTTTCTATTGACCTCCCTTAGGCCACAGTGAATCCTACATCGAAAGCCACAATGATTCTTTTATCTGCAGAACCATCTTCACACTGATGAAAATTTCCCAATTTTAAGAAGCAAGTTATTGAAATAGTTTGATATTTAATTACTCAATATTGATATCATAGGAAGAGGGCTTTAAAAGAGCCCCAAGACACATTTCAGTGGCATCAGTCACTGTCAGAACCAAGCTGCTGTGACATTTCTCATCTGTAACTTGAGGGAGGGAGAGAACTCACAATGCATCTCGTGCTGATTTATGCTGATTTCAGCAGGCTTACCAGGAAGGGAGCACCTGCATGAAGGATGTGTTCAGGATGTGTGCCGGTGTTCCTCGGCTCTATTCTTACAACATGTTTGCTGAGTGATGATAAGTCATCATTTTCCTATGAGCAGCTGCCTAGTCCTTTCTCAGAATTCTGAATCATGCCAGGCTTGGGGCCATTTTCCCAGCAGGTACAGTCATCTGAGAAAGATAAAGGACCATGAGCATCCTCTCCCCATAGCCTCTTCCTTTCCTAGATAATCCCAAGGAGAAACACCAGGAACCAAGTTTATAAAAGAGTAAATGCCAAAGTGGAGCGGGATATTCATTAGGGCTCAGCATGTACCAGGGGAACGATTAATACAGTTCCTGAATTTAGTTCCTGCAACTAAATTGCAGCCTTCGCCCTGCCTTGTCTGAAGAGTGAAGTCCGATTGTCCATTTCTCCACAGAGGTCACTGGACTGTTCTGAAGAACTGTGGGCTCCCCATCTTCAGGAACTTTCCAGACAGCCTCTTTCTTACCCTCTCTCTTCCTTCCCCAAGTAGCAATTCTGTAGATTCTGATGAATGAGGCTTTTCTTTTCTGTAAAGCATTTGGGTAAGAACAGAAAAGAAAAGTTGCTTTTCCATCTTCCTCTGGAAGTAAAGAGATTTGAGACAAAAGTATCTGGGTCTTGTATCCCACATCCCATGCCTCCACCATTCTGCCCGTGGATTACTTCCAACCAAATGCGCTCCTTACCTTCCATCTTGCATCTAGTCTTTTGAAAGCAAATTTTATAATGTCACTTTCTTAAACCTCTCACTCACTACCTATCATCCCCCAAAGGTCAAATGTCATCATTTGGCTAACAAGTGTCTTCCTAATCTAGGCCCTCCCCATCCTGTAGAGCCTACTTTGCCTCCTTATGGCCCAGCCACAGAACCAGCCGTGTGTTCTGTTTCTGGCCCTTGTATGTGCTGCTACTAATACCTACTGCAGTGATTCTCAACCCTGGAGAGTCTTTTGAGATACCGTGTCCCAGACAAACTGCTTGGAAATCTCTGCGGATGGACTCGGAAATCTTCTCAGGTGACTTTAAAGAAGTACAGCCAGTGTTGAAAGCCACCAGGCCAGATGCTCAGCTCTGGCTGCAAGTTAAAGTCACGTGGGGGTACTTTTTTGTGTGTGTGTGTGCTCAGCCCACACTCAGGCCCATTACATCAGAATCGCCAAGCATGGGCCTCAGGCGTCACTATTTTTTTTCTGAAATCTCCCTAGGGGCTTTCAATTTTGAGAAGCGCTGTCCTCAAGGGCGCTTTCCTATAATCCCTGGGTAACTTTAGCTCAATCCTTAGGTCTCAGTGTGGATGGAACTTTCTGAGAAGCCTTCCCTGAGCCAGGTGCTCACGTAGTGCCCTCGTGCAGTGAGGACTCAGCACGACTCCCCATCAGGCAGGGAGCCTCTCAAGGGCAAGGACGGTGTTGGAGCTCTCAGCGTCTAGGACAGGGCCTGTCATCCTAAGTGTGCAGCCACCAACAGTGCTTCCTCTGTGTTGGGAGCACCAAAGGGTTTCTGTCCTCATGGAGTTCCCAGTGCTCTCCCAAAATTCTCCATTCGCCCATCCTTTCACGAGACAAAATGTGGCAGCAAACTACCCCTCTGCCCCAGAAGCATGGTACAGACACCCAGGAGCTAGAGCATAGCCCTGATCAGCTCCTAGTTTTACAGGGACATCCTCCAACAGAAGGAACTCCTATGAGGAATATTTCCAATCCTAAGAACTGTGTCCTTATGCTGTTAGGTCTCCAAATTTAAAAAATTAAAACTGAGGACACTAGTAAGGAGAATGCCCAAAGGCTAATTTTCAGAGAAGATTCTGGACATACTTGTTTCCATTTAAATCATTACTATGAACAGAGGCAGGCTTCATCTGGAAGGTTCTAAATGCAACCTGTGAACAGCTGACTGAAGGAGACATGGTTGGAGTCATGGATGATGTTGTCTATCAACATGGAAGGATGACCATGGCAAGGGGATACTGAGTAAAAGAGTCTCAGAAGAATTGTTTATATGTCATTACTTTTCATCTCTGCAACAAAATACTTCTTTCCAGGCATTACAGGATCGTGCAGGGGGCTGGATTCAAGTCCTAGGTTTCCCACCAGCTGTGTGAACTTGGGCAACTTACTTACCCTCTCTGAACTTCAGTCTTCTGGACTGTTAAATGTGGACAATTAGGTTATTCATTTCAGAGTGTTGTTGATGATTAAATGAGACCATACAAGTAAAGTTCTTTAGCATAGTGTCTGGCCTACAGTGATTTAACTGTAAATATTTGCTATTGTTATTACATTCTCTAGCCAAAAGTGCGAAGCCCAGGGAAGAATTGCTCCGGAAGGTAAGTGAGCTAAGACAGAGGCTGGGGACATCATCGGAGACAGCATCCTCTTAGTCTTAGAGCTGCATGTTCAGACAGAGGGATTGTAGGGAACCACAGGTTACACAAGATCCATTTCTGTTCCCCATTGGAATTCAGCTCTAGGTTTTTATCAACACCCCTTTCAAGAACTTTGCATGACTACCCAACCATATTTTCCCTTCTTGCATGCTTTATTGCCTTTCCTTTCCTTTTCTCCTTATATCTGAACAGGTACGAAGACCAAAACTCTGAAGGTGTCTTATTAGATCCAAGGACTTTCAGGTTTCTTCAAGTTCTTACTAATGGCTCATCGCTCTGGTACAGCCACCATCATTGGTGGTTGCTGGGGATTTTCTTATTTCTGTTCTGTGAAACTATTGTGACTTAATTATCATGAAAGCTTTTTTTATAAAGTTTCCCTTTAAGGAGTTTCCATTTGTTTAGGCATTCTTTCTTACTTGGGCCTTTTTAGTTAATGCTTTCTTCTCCACACATGTCAGGGATCTAAGGAAGTGAGTAAGAGAATGGGCTCCACATCAGACCAACCTTACTCATTCTCCGTCCTTGACCTCTACGATCCCCAGGACCATTCACAGCCTTTTCCTGGCTCCACATAAGTCCCTGCATAAGGGGCTTAGGATGAAATCTTTCATATGTTCTCAACCCTCTCCCTATTTTTCCAGCTACAAAACTTTGTCAAAACTCAGTCAGCATTTCAGGAGTGCTATCAAAATATTGTTTATAAGCATGTATGTGAAAATTATCAAAGTAGAAAGTTATTTTATGAGTCAGAACATGTGGTTTCATCTGTATATGTTCAATTCTGTAAACCGTGGAAGGTAGTAGTTTGACAAAATGTTAAGTATAGGTTGGGGACTGAGATTGTGCTTTTTGAGAAAATAATCCTCTGCACTACTCAGTAAAAACCATCTGTCAAGACATCATTCATAAAGGAATAAAATCATCAAATAAGTCACTGCAGAAAGGAACAGCCTCCGGGACCACCTCTACTTCAGGATCCCATCTGGCGCATTCCTACTTTCAGCTTATCTGACTGGAAGACCCTTGGAACTGATTTGAACTCTCAGATCAGCTCCAAGGGGCTCCGCCCAAACATCGAAAATAAGGGCCCATGTTCTCTTCATTTTCATCTTTCATTTATATATGTTTAGTTGTAGTTTTTTGCATAAAAGGTAAAGCAGAGAGGATAGAAGGAATACACAGTATTTTAAAAATTGCTTCCTGGGCTTCCCTGGTGGTGCAGTGGTTGAGAGTCCGCCTACCCTGGTCCGGGAAGATCCCACATGCCGCGGAGCGGCTGGGCCCGCGAGCCATGGCCGCTGAGCTGCGCGTCCGGAGCCTGTGCTCCGCAACGGGAGAGGCCACAACGGTGAGAGGCCCGCGTACCGCAAAAAAAAAAATTGCTTTCCCTTCCCTTCCTCCTTTTACTCTTGGTCCATTATTGATCTTTGTCTTACCTGGACATCTGCCCATTACAAAGAGAATACTAAGAACCTTAATTTGGCCATTTATATTTAAATTTAACAGAGGGCTAGACTTTTCTAAGACTCAGTTTTCTAATCTATAAAATGGGGATAATAACACCTGGATTGTGGGGACTGAATATGACAGGGTACTTTCAAGGTCCTAGCCCAGTGCCTGGTATGTGGTCAGCGCGCACAAATGTTAGCTGTGACTCTGGTTGCTGTCAGCCTCAGACCACAAGTGCTAACCCCACAAACACACAGCACATTTAATTTCTCTTTCAGGTGTGGCAATGCTACTGCGGTTCCATCTTCAGGTTTCTGGGATTTGTTTTTCCATTCATCCATCTACTCATAGATTTATTCACAGCATGTTAGGTACTAGGGAAACTCATTATAGCGAATTCTTATTGTTCTCTCAGGACTTTGATTTACACACTTAAGATTCGTAGAAAAACCTCACTCTTGACAGTGTTCTTTTGGTTTCTATCCTTCCTTGAATTGTACGATCCGTTTAAGAAGATCTATTTGCCATGATTACATGTTTTACTCTTATGTAGTTCTCGGTGACACCACGTTAGTCACTCTAGGTAAACAGGTCTCCACATAGGTCACCATGGAATAGGTTATTTGTTTGGTATCAGAGAACAAAGTACCATTCCTAGGATGGATTTCAAAGGTAGCTGAGATCCTTTCATCCTAGGCCTTGGGCATCACAGCTTAAGGTTTACCCACCTTATTGATCTTAATTTCCCTGCTTCCCTGCCTTTAACCCAGACAGGTTTTAAAAAGAGTGAGGCTTCTCTCAGCAGAAGCTTTATCTTCCTATTCCAGCTTCTCTCCCTCCTTCTCTCCATGACTTTGACTTCTCCTATGGTTATACCTTTTTGCCCACATCATCCACTGTATCAAGTGTGTGCAAACAATAGAACTTTCTGTGATGATGGAAACACACACACACGTATATCTACATATATTTTAATATATAGCCACATGTCGCTATTGATCACTTGAAATGTAGCTAGTAAAACCAAAGAAATATGTTTTTACTTTTAGTTAATCCCAGTTTAAATAACCACATGTGGCTAGTGGCTACAGTCTTGAACAACACAGCTCTATTTATGAGGTTTTGGCAGGCTACGTCTAGAAACCAGTAAGGAACTCTCATAGGTCCACGTGACCTAGGTGCCTGCGATCAGACTGAGACCCCCTCCCCTATCATTTTGCCCCTTGGAGGAGAGGGTTGAAAGTAAAAAATAGCAAACTTTCCCTCTTAGTTGTCCCCCTTTTTATTTCCTTATTAGATGGATTAACAGCTCTTACTTAATGCATTCTTCTTGGCACCTAGATGCACATATTACCTAAGATAGTCACAGCAGCCCTAAAAGACAGTTACTATCCACATTTTATAGACAAGGCTCAGAAGAGTAAATATTGCAGAGTTAATAAGCCACAGACCTGGGATTTAAACCAAGGTCTACCATAAAGAAATCCTGTCTTCTCACTGTCTCCCCTCTCCAGCCTATGACACATCCATCTTTGGGATTATTTGTCGCCATGGCACATTCAGAACACTGCCTGCTACCAAGTAATCCTGACTTCTTGGTCTGATTATCTATGATTCCTTTCACAGCTTTCCTCTGCTCCACATTTTTAATGCCTAGACTTACCCTTTCTCTTATATTTTCCCCATAAAAGGCCACCTTCTATTCAGTTCTCCCGGTTTCACTGTCCTGTACCCCTATCCAGCTGGCATCATATGTGTTAAGCTAGTCTAGGTCATAGAGCATTTCCTTACTATGTTTCCTATATGATTAAGCAGTGCAGAGCTGAGCTTTCAGTGCAGCTCCACAGATTCCTGTCTTAGTTTCCTAAGTCCATATTTATACTTGAACACCGACAACTCCAGCTATTTTATATAGTCTCTTCCTAAAACTCACCAGTACCCCCTTAAGGAGATGAGATGCCTTTTAAAGGGCTGAGTCTTTTTTTTTTTTTTGGCTATCAACTTGCAAGATGCTTATAAAAAAAAAAATCCAATGGATATTCATGTTCAACTCACCCTCACGATTCATCCATGTGTTATTCTTTCCCGTTTTGCTAGTGAAGAAACAGAGGCTCAGAATGATCTATTCAATTTGTAGCAAACATATCAGGAAATCAGAAGGGGGTCCAAAAATAGAAGCTAGTTCAATGTGCAACCTAAAATTAAGGCATGATACCCCAAAACATTGGAGAGTCACCCCTTCCTAACAAAATCAGGGGTATTTATTTCCAAGCGTTTCTTGGAAATGAAAATAGGCAGAACTGGAAATACTATTTCAGACCACACACTCAGCCGGCTTCTCACAATAACCTGGCACTGGAGATTTCTCAAGAGTAAAGTAGCTCTTCTCTTTAAGTACACAGTCTGCTGAGGGCAATGAGTTAGGGGTAGAAACAGCAGTGAACTCTTTTTTTCCTAAGTGTGGCTGGATTTCTGAAAATACTCTGACAGCAGCATAAAGACAGTATCTCCAAGCGTGGATCCATCTAGGGTTCTAGCAACATGAGCAGTCTATAATGGCAGCTAAATGTATTTAATAAATGGGATTGGGATAGGTTTGATTTAAGCCAGTTCACTTATTTTAGAGGTCTTTTTGGGCAGTTATTTCCAGACAGCTTATCCTTGGTAAAGTCTGAGTTATCTTCCTAAGTCAAAGAGTACTTTAGAGTATGGGAAGTCAACAACATTATCTTCTAAGGTTTCTTCATTGTTTGCGTGAAGCAAACTTCCATTATACTACATACTTTAAATGGAACTTCCTTTTAAATCCTCATTGGATTTTTTATTACCCTATTGCAAGGTCAACAGCAGCTATCCCAGCATGGGAAAACATGGTCCACTTTTGAAAAGCAACAAGAGCAACGTTATATAAATGTAGATCCAAGAATTTTTCTCAGCATAACTCATCATGGCTCGTGAAGAAAACTTAGAAGGATATGGAAGGGCGTTGGTATGTCCAACGTCAGAATCCAGGTCAGCTAGTCTGAAAAGAGAATGGATAGAGGCTCAGTGGGTCAGTAACAGGAACAAAATATGAAGGCTTTTTAAAATAATGTTAATAAAGGTATAAACAAATAGCAGTAAGCTACTGTATTGGTTTCCTAGGGCTGCCCTAACAAATTATCACAAACTGGTTTCTTAAAATAACAGAAATGTATTCTCTTATAGTTCTGGTGACTGTAAGTCTGAAATCAAGATGTCAGCAGCATCAGTTCCTTCTGGAAGTTCTAGGGGAGAATCTATTCTACGGCTCTGTCCTAGCATCTGGTGGTTGCCAACAAGACTAGGCATTCCTTGGTGTATCTCTGCCTCACTACAGTCCTTAAATGGCATGCCAGGTCCCAGTGACAGTCATCACATGTCCTTCTTTCCTGTGTGTCTCTGTTTTCACATGGCTTTCTCTTAAGGACCTGCCGTTCAGATTTAGACCCCTCATTAAGCCATCATGACTTCATCTTAATTTAACTAATTACAGCTGAAGAGATGCTTATTCCAAATAAGATCACGTTCTGAAATTCCAAGTAGACATGAATTTTGGAGCACGCTATTCTATCAGTACAACCACTATAGGAATTATCAGTATCCCCTGACCTCAGATCTCTATAGAGAGACTCACGGCACAGTGGAGGTACTTGAATCGGGAATCTGGAGCCTGCTTATGCTACAAGCTTGCTCTGGTGTTGGACTTGACTGCACCTTTGTCGTTCACACATGAGTGAAGGGGTTAGAAGAGTTCAGAAGCCCTTATCCTGGGAACCTTGAATGGGCTTCAAGGCCTCCATTAATCTGCTAAAATTGTATGCACATCATTGCATCTGTCATGCTTACACTTTCTTTAAAATAGAATTTCCCTGTCTTTCCTGAGGTTCCCCAAGGGATCTTAGACCTGAAAGGCTGAGAACAATTGTATCAAATCATCTATAAAGTCCACCAGAACATTCTGATTTCTGGACATATTTTTGATCTGTTGTTGTGATTCTTCAGTTGTATGATACATTCAGAGTTTCTGGATGTGTGTTAAAAGTACAGCCTTTACTATTATTTTATTTTGAAATGTTTCTGGTTCATTCATTTCTAATCTGCCTCATTCCACGTAACCCACAGGGGGATCATTTTCTCATCTTTTATGCAATAGAAAGTGTAAATGAAACTCAGAACTGGGAGAAAACAGGCTAATGTCAGCATGGGGGGTGGTGGTGGGAGAGAAACACAGCTGAACGGGTCTACAACTAGACATGCAGTGTTTGGTATCAAAGAATTTAGAACGGAGCTGGTGAAAGGAAGCAAGTAGGGGAGGGGCTAAGGCTGGAGGCTACGTTGTGGGAATTGGAGCTTTATAGTACAATAGAACCCACTTTCCCCTCAGAGTCTGGAGTGTCACTCGTCCCACATTTTAGTGTCTCCCTAGTAAATAACAACTTCCTAGTTATTAACGATAATTCCTTTTAATGGCAACTCTCATCACACAATCTGTACTGTGTTTTAAAAGAACACACTCCCTCTGTTTTCCCTCCGCACACTTTATGTACATCCACGATCAACAGAGCTATTGAGGAACCATAGATAATATGTTCATAGATCAACTGGTCTCCTTTTAGTTTCCCTTCCTTTTTTTTTTTATCTGCCTGATTTTTATTTCTTCATCTTTTTGGAGCTTTCCCACAAATGGATGAGTGAGAGGAGGGAAACGGATTCTAGTCTACTGACTGTCTTGCTGCTTTTCTGTTATTTGAAAACAGTGCGGCACTGAGGCGTGATTTTAGTTATATATGCTTTTTCCTGTCCTGTTACCACAGAAAATCAAATGAATCTTTTAAATTGCTACAATATAGAATTGAAAATTCACCTTTACTCTGGAAGACTGGGTTTAAAATCACAAAAAGTTAAAAAAAAATAGACATTTTTTTTCTTCATGGTAGTTTGTGATTGATTTTCTTAAGCTTCATTTCCATTTCTATGAATATAGTAGAAAATATGAAAAATACACCAAGTAAAAAAACTATCCTTTACTAGTCGTTTTACTCTAATCTAGTCTAGGGATGTTCCAGAGGCTCATATGTGCTTGAGCAAAGAGTCAATTTCTCTCATGTATTCTCGAATTGACACTACTGAGTGTTCTTTTGAGAGAAACACTCGCAAAGGAGGCCCCAGAAAAAGGCATTCAGAAGTGAGTGTGAAGTCTCTTGTCAAGTGTACACTTTCTGCACATCCTTGTGAAAAAAGAGTAAACCACAGTATAGCCTGAGACCCTCAGGGAATGTTGAATTCATAATTATTCTTTAAAGGTCAGCGAAGAGAAGGAAAAGCACTGAGGAAGTTTTGAAATGGGATTCTCGAGTACAACAGCCAAGAAATGAATCCCAGGCAGGCAAAATTTGAAATCTAAGAAGACAGGCTTGATCTTTTAAGCTCGAAATAGAAGGTAATGGGGTAGGATGGGGAAAAAGGAAAATGCAATCCCTGAAGAGTTGCTGGAAACCCAGAGGGCACAGAGGGAGCCTGCCAAGGCCCACATGTTCATCACCAGTCTTGTCCTGCCTTTTAAAGACTTAGAGCCAGTCGATGTCTATTGAAAGCTCAAAAAAAAATTGATTTAGCCATTTTGGATTTGTCTTTTTTTTCTGATTGTCAGTCTGTCACTTTCTACATAGCTGAAAAGGTCAACCAACCAATTTGCTTTGTATTAGGATAGCATCTAGATGTAAAAAGAATGTTTAAAAATTTAAATATATATGTATGTGTATACATATCTGTGTATATATGTATTAATACATATATACATTATAATGTATATACATTAATATGCATATGAATATATATGTATGTATATGTATATACATTTTATTTTCCCCAAGTAGGGGGATGGAGAGCATTACCTAGATGAGAGCTTGAAACTATAATTAGTCAAATCCATTTTACCTGCCTTCACTAATCAAGGTCATTTTAAGACTTGCATGTCCTCCAAGAGGTACGGAGCCTAAACAAGATGTTTGCCCAAGTTATTTTCTAGGAACTTGGAGTCAGCTGTGTCTAGTTTGAGCTGAGCTGGTTAAGACTGAATAGGACCACCGACCCTCCAACTGGGCATTCTTGTGTGTCCTCTCCGTGACCTTTTGAACGTGTAGGGGCTTGTAGGTTACTTACACCTGGGCAGAAGGATGATTATCACACCTTTCCCCAGTCACCTTTCCCCACGCCCTCTACGCCTCAGAGTGCCCTGCTGCTTTATTCCATAGTCCATAAATACCCCCAGCCCTCTGGCCTCCAGGGAAGCGGACTTGAGATTTGTTCTCCTGTCTCCTTGCTTGGCTGCCTTGAGAATAAACCCTCTCTTTTCTCTTTGCTGCAAACCTTGGCATCTCAGCGTTTTGGCTGCTGCCTTTCGGCAAAATGAACCTGACTGGGGAAAAGGCTTTCTAAAAGGGCATCTTAACCGAGTAAATTAAAATTTTTGGTTCACAGTTTTCAATAGAATATTGATACTTTTTGTAATACTATATTCAAGTAAGGGCAGCTCAATCGAAGTCATTTATAATTAAGTCCTACCCTCTACTATCTTTCTTCTGTTTGTTAGTTTAGCTTTGTTTTCTATTTCTAAAGTGTTGGAATTCAGGGGCAGTCACAACACAGAGCTTGAGGTTAAGGAAGTCATATTATGTAGCTAATTTCAAGGATCTTTACTAAGTTCAGTGCTCTCTCTAATAAGTTCTAATTTTCCTCCTCTGCTTTCCCTTCCTTTCTCCAAATACTTCAATAAGAGATGGAGCCCATTTTGCAAGATTCACAATATCATCAAAAGGCTGGGAGTGTTTTTCCTACCAACTTGACTCTGCAAGGGGCAGTGCAGTTCAAGTGTAAAAATGTGAACGTGGTGTCAATAGCTCAAGGAATGCATAGTGGCCAAAGTAAGTAAACTTCAACTAAGTTCATATAAGAAAGTATTTCCTAAAGTGGAAAGTTTCCCGCAAGAAGAAAAAAAAGGCAATTTACAGAACATTATGAAAGAAAACTAAAATATTGATTATAAAAGAATCCTTTCTTACCCTCATGGAGAATTGGCAATACAGATTACTTTAATAACCCTAGCTTGTTATAAAAACAAGCTAATTAAACATTAATTTAGTTATTCTAAATGACCTCATGTAGTGCTTAAAATAGAATTAATTTTAAAAGTAAGCATTTTCTCAATTGTAATATGAACATACATATTGATAATTACCTTAAATGTAAATGGATTAAATGCTCCAACCGAAAGATATAGACTGGATGAATGGATACAAAAACAAGACCCATATATATGCTGCCTACAAGAGACCTACTTCAGACCTAGTGACATACAGACTGAAAGTGAGGGGACGGAAAAAGATATTCCCTGCAAATAGAATTCACAAGAAAGTTGGGAGTAACAATTCTCATATCAGACAAAATAGACTTTAAATAAAGACTATTACAAGAGACAAAGAGGGACACTACATAATGATCAATGGCTCAATCCAAGAAGAAGATATAACAATTGTAAATATTTATGCACCCAACATAGGAGCACCTCAATAATAAGGCAAGTGCTGACAGCCATAAAAGGGAGAGTCAACAGTAACACAATAATAGTAGGGGACTTAAACACCCCACTTTCACCAATGGACAGATCATCCAAAATGAAAATAAATAAGGAAACACAAGCTTTAAATGATACATTAAACAAGATGGACTTAATTGATATTTATAGGACACTCCATCCAAAAACAACAGAATACACATTTTTCTCAAGTGCTCATGGAACATCCTCCAGGATAGATCATATCTTCGGTCACAAATCAAGCCTTGGTAAATTTAAGAAAATTGAAATTGTATCAAGTATCTTTTCTGACTACAACGCCATGAGACTAGATATCAATTACAGGAAAAGATCTGTAAAAAATACAAACACATGGAGGCTAAACAATACACTACTTAATAATGAAGTGGTCACTGAAGAAATCAAAGAGGAAATCAAAAAATACCTAGAAACAAATGACAATGGAGACACGACGACCCAAAACCTATGGGATGCAGCAAAAGCAGTTCTAAGAGGGAGGTTTATAGCAATACAAGCCCACCTTAAGAAGCAGGAATCATCTCGAATAAACAACCTAACCTTGCACCTAAAGCAATTAGAGAAAGAACAAAAAAACCCCAAAGTTAGCAGAAGGAAAGAAATCATAAAAATCAGATCAGAAATAAATGAAAAAGAAATGAAGGAAACAATAGTAAAGATCAGTAAAACTAAAATCTGGTTCTTTGGGAAGATAAACGAAATAGATAAACCATTAGTCAGACTCATCAAGAAAAAAAGGGAGAAGACTCAAATCAATAGAATTAGAAATGGAAAAGGAGAAGTAACAACTGACACTGCAGAAATAAAAAAAGATCATGAGAGATTACTACAAGCAACTCTATGCCAATAAAATGGACAACCTGGAAGAAATGGACAGCTTCTTAGAAATGCACAAACTGCCAAGGCTGAATAGGAAGAAATAGAAAATATGAACAGACCAATCACAAGCACTGAAATTGAAACCGTGATTAAAAATCTTCCAACAAACAAAAGCCCAGGACCAGATGGCTTCACAGGCGAATTCTATCAAACATTTAGAGAAGAGCTAACACCTATCCTCAAACTCTTCCAAAATATAGCAGAGGGAGGAACACTCCCAAATTCCTTCTATGAGGCCACCATCACCTTTATACCCAAACCAGACAAGGATGCCACAAAGAAAGAAAACTACAGGCCAATATCACTGATGAACATAGATGCAAAAATCCTCAACAAAATACTAGCAAACAGAATCCAACAGCACATTAAAAGGATCATACACCTTGATCAAGTGGGGTTTATTCCAGGAATGCAAGGATTCTTCAATATATGCAAACTATCAATGTGATAAACCATATTAACAAATTGAAGGAGAAAAACCATATGATCATCTCAATGGATGCAGAGAAAGCTTTTGACAAAATTCAACACCGATTTATGATAAAAACCCTGCAGAAAGTAGGCATAGAGGGAACTTTCCTCAACATAATAAAGGCCATATAGGACAAGCCCACAGCAAACATCATCCTCAATGGTGAAAACCTGAAAGCATTTCCACTAAGATCAGGAACAAGACAAGGTTGCCCACTCTCACCACTCTTATTCAACATAGTTTTGGAAGTTTTAGCCACAGCAATCAGAGAAGGAAAGGAAATAAAAGGAAACCAAATTGGAAAAGAAGAAGTAAAGCTGTCACTGTTTGCAGATGACATGAGACAATACATAGAGAATCCTAAAGATGCTACCAGAAAACTACTAGAGCTAATCAATGAATTTGGTAAAGTAGCAGGATACAAAATTAATGCACAGAAATCTCTTGCATTCCTATACACTAATGATGAAAAATCTGAAAGTGAAATCAAGAAAAAACTCCCATTTACCATGCAACAAAAAGAATAAAATATCTAGGAATAAACCTACCTAAGGAGACAAAAGACCTGTATGCAGAAAATTATAAGACACTGATGAAAGAAATTAAAGATGATACAAATAGATGGAGAGATATACCATGTTCTTGGATTGGAAGAATCAACATTGTGAAAATGACTCTACTACCCAAAGCAATCTACAGATTTAATGCAATCCCTATCAAACTACCACTGACATTTTTCACAGAACTTGAACAAAAAAATTCACAATTTGTATGGAAACACAAAAGACCCCGAATAGCCAAAGCACTCTTGAGAACGAAAAAAGGAGCTGGAGGAATCAGGCTCCCTGACTTCAGACTGTACTACAAAGCTACAGTAATCAAGATAGTATGGTACTGGCACAAAAACAGAAATATAGATCAATGGAACAGGATAGAAAGCCCAGAGATTAACCCACGCACATATGGTCACCTTATCTTTGATAAAGGAGGCAGGAATGTACAGTGGAGAAAGGACAGCCTCTTCAATACGTGGTGCTGGGAAAGCTGGACAGGTACCTGTAAAAGTATGAGATTAGATCACTCCCTAACACCATACACAAAAATAAGATCAAAATGGATTAAAGACCTAAATGTAAGGCCAGAAACTATCAAACTCTTAGAGGAAAACATAGGCAGAACACTCTATGACATAAATCACAGAAAGATCCTTTCTGACCCACCTCCTAGAGAAATGGAAATAAAAACAAAAATAAACAAATGGGACCTTATGAAACTTCAAAGCTTTTGCACAGCAAAGGAAACCATAAACAAGACCAAACGACAACCCTCAGAATGGGAGAAAATATTTGCAAATGAAGCAACTGACACAGGATTAATCTCTAAAATTTATAAGCAGCTCATGCAGCTCAATAACAAAAAAACAAACAACCCAATCCAAAAATGGGCAGAAGACCTAAATAGACATTTCTCCAAAGAAGATATACAGACTGCCAACAAACACATGAAAGAATGCTCAACATCATTAATCATTAGAGAAATGCAAATCAAAACTACAGTGAGATATCATCGCACACCAGTCAGAATGGCCATCCAAAAATCTAGATAAAATAAATGTTGCAGAGGTTGTGGAGAAAAGGGAACACTTTTGCACTGCTGTTAGGAATGTCAATTGGTACAGCCACTATGGAGAACAGTATGGAGGTTCCTTAAAAAACTACAAATAGAACTACCATATGACCCAGCAATCCCATTACTGGGCATATACCCTGAGAAAACCATAATTCAAAAAGAGTCATGTACCAAAATGTTCATTGCGACTCTATTTGCAATAGCCAGGAGATGGAAACAACCTAAGTTTCCATTATCAGATGAATGGATAAAGAAGATGTGGCACATATATACAGTGGAATATTACTCAGCCATAAAATGAAACGAAATTGAGCCATTTGCAATGAGGTGGATGGACCTAGAGTCAGTCATACAGAGTGAAGTAAGTCAGAAAGAGAAAGACAAATACTGTATGCTAACACATATATATGGACTTTAAGAAAAAAAATGTCATCAAGAACCTAGGAGTAACACAGGAATATAGACACAGACCTACTAGAGAATGTACTTGAGGATATGGGGAGGGGGAAGTGTAAGCTGTGACAGGGTGAGAGAGTGGCGTGGACCTATATACACTACCAAATGTAAAATAGATAGCTAGTGGGAAGCAGCTGCATAGCACAGGGAGATCAGCTCAGTGCTTTGTGACCACCTAGAGGGGTGGAATAGGGAGGGTGGGAGGGAGAGAGACGCAAGAGGGAAGAGATATGGGAACATATGTATATGTATAACTGATTCACGTTGTTATAAAGCAGAAACTAACACACCATTGTAAAGCAATTATACCCCAATAAAGTTGTTAAAGAAATAGAATTAGAAATAAAAAAGAGAAGTAACTACTGATACAGCAGAAATACAAAGGATCATGAGAGATTGCTACAAGCATTTATATGCCAATAAAATGGACAACCTGGAAGAAATGGACAAATTCTTAGAGAAGCACAACCTTCCAAGACTGAACCACGAAGAAATAGAAAATATAAACAGACCAATCAGAAGCACTGAAAGTGAAACTGTGATTAAAAATCTTCCAAAAAACAAAAGCCCAGGGCCAGATGTCCTCACAGTTGAATTCTATCAAACATTTAGAGAAGAGCTAACACCTATCCTTCTCAAACTCTTACAAAGTATAGCAGAGTGAGGAATGCTACCAAACCCATTCGACGAGGCCACCATCACCCTGATACCAAAAACAGACAAAGATGTCACACACACAAAAAAAACTACAGACCAATATCATTGATGAACATAGATGTGAAAATCCTCAACAAAATACTAGCAAACAGAATCCAATAGCACATTAAAAGGATCATACACCATGATCAAGTGGGTTTATCCCAGGAATGCAAGGATTCTTCAAAATATGCAAATCTATTAATGTGATAAACCATATTAACAAATTGCAGGATAAATACCACAGGATCATCTCAACATATGCAGAAAAAGCTTTCAACAAAATTCAATACCAACTTATGATAAAAACCCTACAGAAAGTAGACATTGAGGGAACTTACCACAACATAATAATGGCCATATATGACAAACCCACAGGCAACATGTTTCTCAATGGTGAAAAACTGAAACCATTTCCACTAAGATCAGGAACAAGACAAGGTTGCCCACTCTCACCATTATTATTCAACATAGTTTTGGAAGTTTCAGCCACAGCAATCAGAGAATAAAAATTAATAAAAGGAAGCCAAATAGGAAAAGAAGAAGTAAAACTGTCACTGTTTGCAGATGACATGATCCTATATACAAAGAATCCTAAAGATGCTACCAGAAAACTGCTAGAGCTAATCAATGAATTTGGTAAAGTAGCAGGATACAAAATTAATGCACAGAAATCTCTTGCATTCCTATACACTAATGATAAAAATTCTGAAAGAGAAGTGAAGGAAACACTCCCATTTACCAGTGCATCAAAAAGAATAAAATACCGAGGAATAAATCTACCTAAGGAGACAAAAGACCTGTATGCAGAAAACTGTAAGACACTGAGGAAAGAAATTAAAGTTGATACAAATAGATGGAGAGATATACAATGTTCTTGGATTGGAGGAATCAATATTGTGAAAATGACTCTACTACCCAAAGCAATCTACAGGTTCAATGCAATCCCTATCAAACTACCAATGACATTTTTCACAGAACTAGAACAAAAAATTTCACAATATGTATGGAAACACAAAAGACCCTGAATAGCCAAAGCAATCTTGAGAAAGAAAAACAGAGCTGGAGGAATCAGGCTCCCTGACTTCAGACTATACTACAAAGCTACAGTAATCAAGACAGTATGGTACTTGCACAAAAACAGAAATACAGATCAATGGAACAGGACAGAAAGCCCAGAGATAAACCCCCACACATATGGTCACCTTATCTTTCATAAAGGAGGCAAGAATATACAACGGAGAAAAGACAGCCTCTTCAGTAAGTGGTGCTGGGAAAACTGGATAGCTACAAGTAAAAGAATGAAATTAGTACACTTCCTAACACCATATACCAAAATGAACTCCAAATGGGTTAAAGACCTAAATGTAGGGCTTTCCTGGTGGCACAGTGGTTGAGAGTCCGCCTGCTGATGCAGAGGACACAGGTTCTTGCCCTGGTCTGGGAGGATCCCACATGCCGCAGAGCGGCTGGGCCTAGGAGCCATGGCTGCTGAGCCTGCGTGTCTGGAGCCTGTGCTCTGCAAGGGGAGAGGCCAAAACAGTGAGAGGCCCGCGTACCGCAAAAAAAAAAAAAAAAAAAAAAAAAAAGACCTAAATGTAAGGTCAGACACTATAAAACTCTTAAGGAAAACAGGAAGAACACTCTATGACATAAATTATAGCAGTATCCTTTTTGACCCACCTCCTAGAGAAATGGAAGTAAAAACTAAAATAAACAAATGGGACCTAACGAAACTTAAAAGCTTTGCACAGCAAAGAAAACCATAAACAAGGTGAAAAGATAACCCTCAGAATGGGAGAAAATGTTTGCAAACAAAGTAATGGACAAAGGATTAATCTCCAAAATATACAAGCAGCTCAATATCAAAAAAACAAACAACCCAATCCAAAAATGGGCAGAAGACGTGAATAGACATTTCTCTAACGAAGATATACAGATTGCCAACAAACACATGAAAGGATGCTCAACATCACTAATCATTAGAGAAATGCAAATCAAAATTACAATGAGGTATCACCTCACACCAGTCAGAATGGCCATCACCAAGAAATCTACAAACAATAAATGCTGGAGAGGGTGTGGAGAAAAGGGAACCCTCTTGCATTGTTGGTGGGAATGTAATTTGATACAGCCACTATGGAGAACAGCATGGAGGCTCCTTAAAAAGCTAAAAATAGAATTACCATATGACCCAGCAATCCCACTGCTGGGCGTATACCCTGAGAAAACCATAATTCAAAAAGAGTCATGTACCACAATGTTCATTGCAGCACTATTTACAATAACCAGGTCACGGAAGCAACCTAAGTGTATGTTGACAGATAAATGGATTAAGATGTGGCACATATATAGAATGGAATATTACTCAGCCATAAAAAGACATGAAATTGAGTTATCTGTAGTGAGGTGGATGGACCTAGAGACTGTCATACAGAGTGAAGTAAGTCAGAAAGCGAAAAACAAATACCATATGCTAACACATATATATGGGATCTAAAAAAAAAACAAAAAAAACGGTTCTGAAGAACGTAGAGGCAGGACAGGAATAGGGACGCATATGTAGTAAATGGACTTGAGGACACAGGAAGGGGGAAGGGTAAGCTGGGATGAAGTGAGACAGCGGCATGAACATGTATACACTACCAAATGTAAAATAGATAGCTAGTGGGAAGAAGCCACATAGCACAGGGAGATCAGCTCGGTGCTTTGTGACCACCTAGAGGGGTGGGATAGGGAGGGTGGGAGGGAGATGCAAGAGGGAGGGGATGTGGGGATATATGTATATGTATAGCTGATTCACTTTGTTATACAGCAGAAACTAACACACCATTTTAAAGCAATTATACTCCAATAAAGATGTTAAAAAAGAAGACATAAAAAAGAGTTCCCAACCTAAACAAAAAGTAAAATAATAAGCGTTTTATCCTGTTTGTGCTGCGGGATTGTACCACGGCTCTCCTTCCTCCCACAAGGAGAGGGTCTGAGGAATCTTAACACTAAGTTAGTTTAGTTACTCCCAGTGAAACTTCTTCCGTTTCTTCCTCTTAAAAGTATACTACTATAAGAATGGACTTGGACATTAGCTAGCAAGTTTCCCTTAAGATAACGTGGCAGTTAGTAAACAATGGCTTAAATAACTCAACGTTGGGCGACACAAAACCGTGACAATACTCTTCCTAATACATGTAACTACGTTAATCAAAACTTATCTAGAGACTCAGAATTCTGAAGCTCACTAAGACTTGAAACGGACTTAAAATGCTTAGAAATACTCTCAATCAGTATTTCTCCATCTCAGCCCTACAGAAAACGTAAAGTTGATCGTTCTTTGTTGGGGTGAGGGGGGATGCTGTCCTGAGCACTGTAGGATGTTTAGCAGCATCCCTGGCCTCTATGCACAGTATGTCATAGCCTCTTGCCTGCCAAGTTGAGAACCAACATCTCCAAACATTGCCAGATGCCCCTTCAGGAACAAATTCACCCCTAGTTGAGAACCATTGCTTTAAATCATGGCCGAAAGACAAAATAATTCAGCTTTGCAATCTCATTTTTCTTTTCCTCTTAAATTAGTTCACAATAGCTTCTAAACACCATATTTTTCCTTTTATCTCTGGAAATGTTACAAATTTTTGACAACTTTGTTTTTACTGTCTTTCTTTACATGGGTGATGAATCCTATAGATTCCCACCTCCCTACCTGGTCCATTGCCCAACCCAGGCTGCTCAGCCCTACTCTCTAAAGGGAGAAAAGCCCTCTCCCCTTCAAAATAGGGCTCCTTCATTTCGTACTCCTGTCCATCTTGTCACTGTGACACACAGGCTGCTTTCAGGGTGGGAGGTCTCCTAGTAGCACAGACTTTATCCAAAGCTAGGATTTTTGCGTCCTGCAGTTCCCCAGCTGGTGGGGCTCCAAAGGATGCTTTGAAGGGATGTTCTAGCAGTTTCTGAGACTGAAGCTTGGTGGGGAGGTGCTGTGGAGGAGCTTGGAAGAGATTTAAAGACTTCCACTGTGTGGGCCACCTGAACTCAGACAAGACAATGAGACTCATTGTTTACTGAGAAAGGGGAAACAGTTTTTTATTTTCCACATACAAATTTGGGCAGGACCCTAGTTCTGAGCATTCCTAGGTTAAGCAAGTCAACTTTAATACAAAATATTTCAGGAATAAATTTTAAAGTTTTTTTTTTTCCCCTGAAAAGACTTTTCACCATTCCCCAACTTATTAAAGCCTGCTGGGAGTGTTTTTCCAATGACTTTGAATAAATAATAAGCAAAGAAAAGTGAACTAGGTCTCCTTGTTTATCTTGCCATTTCTCTCTTAGGTTTACATCTAAAGCTGTGAGGTACGAAAACTAACTCATTATCTGCATTATTAAATGCAGTAAAATGATATCGGTAAAATATCGGTAAAATGTATGTTGCCTGTTCCATACTACTGCTTTGGACCCTGTATAGTGTATCTAACACTAGTGTAGAGCGTGGATTCTGACAAAGCACCACAAATTAAACAGTTTATAATAATAACATAGACACCATTTGTTGTATATTTACTCTGTGCCAAAGTTTGTGCTAAAGTTATTTAATTTTTTTACATTTAATCACACACTTCTCATTGCTACTATCAATTAGGTCCTGTCATTCCATTGTTGAGATAAGGAAACTGAGGCTTAGAGAAGATAAGATCATATATTTTAAGTGATAGAGTAGGAACTCAGACTCGATTGTGACTATATTCGCAAAGTCTTTATTCATAGGTAGATTGATAGCTCGATCGATCACCATGTTACAGGATGTCTACTTTCCCAGGAATTCTCTGCAAAGACCTTGACATGAAAGTTGGCTCCCAAAGGCAGTTTACGAAGACAGGACCCTCATTCTATATTTAAGGAGATATTTCTCACAGTGTGATCCAATGAATACCTGCTGAATACCTTGCACTGTTGAAGAAGCACACTCATGAGTCCTATCCCAGACCTAATAATTCAGAACCTCCGACGAGTGGGAAGCAAGTCCAGGTATCTGCATTTAAAAAACAGAAACAAAAACCTCAGATTGTTCTTACGCTCTGGAAAGTTTCTAACCATGGACCTATGCTGTCAGAAGAGATTTCCTCTCAGGGCTGGGTGTCTCTGGTTTACTCCTCCAGACCCTCTCTGTCCTGAGAGGGAGAATGCATGTATGGATTCCTTTAGCAGGTTCCCCTGCCCTCGGGCTTCCTTGTGATTTCAGGCATTGGGGCCAGGGAGCATTAATGAGAGATCAAGGAGGGAGAAATGTGAGGATAAGATCTTTAGCCCTCAGGCTCCCTTCCTGTCCAGTCAGTGCAGGTTGGCTGCCTCACACTCCCAGAGGCCAGAGCACCTCTCAGGCAGCCCTCTCCACACAAGGAAATGTCCAGATTCCAGGAACCCCACCCTCTTTTTGTCTATTTAGGCTCTGGGTGATAAATGCTCCTTTCTGCTGCTCCCTCCAGGGTTTCACACTATCTTCCATTGGTTTCATGAAAGTCTGTCCACATCTCTGAACCTTCCCCCATTTGAGAGTGGTTCTTGGCAGAACCTTGATCAATATACCCTAACAAACATGACCCAACTGGCTATAGTTTATCTTCTTCTGGGTTATTCTTTCTACATTGCACCTTTTAGGGACTTGATACCCCTCAGTTGCCTCATCTGTCATGGTACTAGTATACTTTTCCAGCTGTTGTAAGGATTAAATGAAATGATTGTATAAAGTGGTTAACATGTGCCTCCTACAGACTTTCCCTTATCGTTAATCCCTGTCACCTATTGACAGCACACTGCCTCTAGCTCATCATTAACATAACTTGATTGACCTCCAAGGCGACGCTTACTCTCTTCAGGCCTCCTTATTCCTTGCCGCCCTCTCTTCCGCAGCCATCCACCAACTCTTCCCGTCAGAGGACCCTTTGTTGGCTCTGACTTTACTGGTTTGCTCAATCTTACTGGGACTTACAGTGTTCACTGTAAGAGCGACCCAGTCAACTCTCACAGTCTCCAAGCCACGTCCTTTCTGTGTGTCTGGGCAACAGACCTCTCCACTAACTCCAGATTGACCCTTATTTCCTCTACTGCAGGAATTATCAGGCATCTCCAAATTTAGCCCTTAGAACTTTCCTGAACTAACCTTCAGTTTCATGGGGACCTGTCGTTTTTCAGCTCCCATAGATTTTCCTGTAATCCAATCATTTTTCAACCCTAATCATGCTTCTAAATAATAATGTCTCACTATCTGGAGCTTTGAAACTCCTAGAGTATCAACTCTGCATCTATCCTCAGGTCATCACACCTGTCCAAATACTCAGGTGCAGGTGATGGGCCCTTCTCAGCCTAGAAGCAGCAAAAAAAAAAAAAAAATGTTCTCTAACCTAGGAAAACGTTTAGGGAGATTGAATAATGTATCTGTTCACTTGAGCACCAAACAAGTGCCAGGTACTCCGCTAGGCACAGAAGGTTGTTGTTTCTGCCCACAGCACATGCAAGAATGCAAGCAAGGGGTGAGCCAGTCTCCTTATCCAGTCATCCTTTGTAAGTCCTTACAAATTAACCTGTGAATTTTCAAGGAAGGCAATTGGACTAGTGGAGAATCACTGAGCCTAGGTCCTACAATTGAATCACTATACAAGTTACTCTACAAGCTTCTATCCAATGAACTATAAAGATTTACAGTGGGTTACAATACCAGTAAAGTACCTGCCGAAAGCATTCTAGTCCAGCCTGGGTCCCACGTTTTAGCGGGAGTATGCTATTTGCATTGGAACACCTGCTTCCTGCCTGATTCTGATTTCCTTGGTCTCAGACTTTGATTATGCCCTTGTTTAAACACAGTCTGGAAGTATCTGAGCATCGACCAACTGGTAGTGCCACCAGGCTTCCTGCAGGCTTTTCTGTAAATGTTGACTCTTGCTGTCTAGACTCCTGTGTGCTCTGGGGCTTTAATTATGTGCTCTATGACTCTTTATTTTCTCTGGACATCAGTGTCGTTCCACAGTCACTGCTTCGATGTGCTCTTTGTTCTGGCCTTGTCTCTGGAAAGAGTTTAAACTTTTTTATGGAGAGTCTCTTATGCTAAGGGATGACTGACACTCATTTGTGAGCTTTAGGAGTCTTCTAGAGCATACCAGGCAAAAAAATAGCTTAATTCCCTTCAAGCCCTGTACGCTAGGGGTTACCCACCCATGCTATTTACACATAGAAGAGCATAGTCTTGTCTAAAATGTCCAAAGTTACACCTGTGTTAAATTGTTAGAACTCCTTATTTTACATGTGAATTTTCGTTTGAAGAAACTGAAGTCTGAAAGCTTAAGACGGTTTTCCAAGGATCCAAACACCTTTCACATTTTGTCTCTGGAATGTATTCTGTGGTTATTTAGGAGTGGAATGGGATAAATATTTATCTTAATTGTCTTTATTTAGCCTGTTTTTCAAAATATATCGCCCAGGTATGCAAGAAGGTAAAATGGATGCAAACCAAAATTCCTCTGAGACAATGAGGGAAATAAACCTAGGATTTAAAAAATATATTAATAATCCACATCAATTCACAAGCTAGATAAACTGTGTGGGAAACTCATTACTGGAAATATTTAGCAGGGTCAGAGGATAAAAGAAACAATACACCCAGCTAAGACATATTCACTTTGGCTCTAGGAATCTAGGTTTGTAGACTTTTAAGCAAACCCAACTCAAATCAAGCTCCTGATATCTGCATAAACTCAATATCTGTGTAGACGTTAAAAAACTGTATAAAAAAACTAGTAGTGGGCTTCCCTGGTGGCACAGTGGTTGAGAGTCCTCCTGCCGATGCAGGGGACACGGGTTCGTGCCCCGGTCCGGAAAGATCCCACGTGCTGCGGAGCGGCTGGGCCCGTGAACCATAGCCGCTGGGCCTGCACGTCCAGAGCCTTTGCTCCGCAACGGGAGAGGCCACAACAGTGAGAGGCCCGCGTGCCACAAAAAAAAAAACAAAAAAAAACTAGTAGTTTATGAAGTAAATCTCTTAAATTTATTTCCCAGTGGCTATTCCAAGCTGCAGATTTTAGTTATACTTTGAGGAAAGTGGGGTACCCCCTCACTCCTAAGGAGAAGCAGAAGGAAAATGATTGTTTTTTAAACTATAGGATGAAAACTTCCTGGAAACCATCTATTTCTCTATTTCCAGAAGATATTATCTTTCACCTTAGATGGGGAGCTAAACATTATCACCAAGGCTACTGCATCTTTAAATACCTGAAAGCAATCTGTGTCTGTCTGTTCTGATTGCACCTGATGCCAAACCCAGGTTAAATAACAACCATAAAGAGCTTGGACATTGTGCCCCAAGTTGAATTTTTCATCCGTACACCCTGGTGGAAACCTACTGAGTTGTCTTCTCAGATTACAATGTCCCCTCCCCTGGGAGCCCCCTTGCTGTTCCACAGAGGTAGGATTCCAGTTGCCATCTTCCCTACCACGTAACCCTATTTCTTGGCCACAAATAATTGTTCCAAGAGTGGACACTGGATTCAAACTGGGCAAGTCAGAGTCCCTTCAAAAGTAATTTCACATTCATACCCAGAGAAATATTCATCTGTGTATATCTGTAACATGTCAATTTGGGGGCCATGTGTTCTGCCACCTCTACTAAAGAAGCAAAATATCTAGGTGCTTGTAATCTCCTAAGTGGTCCTCCAGAAAGCAAAGTCACAATGTGGTCCCATCCATGATGCTGCTCACCTACACCCAAATGTAGTATCTTCCTATAAAAATAAATATGATCATGTCACTCTACTGCTGAAAATCTTGAACAGCCATCATACAATATGGCTCACATGTCTTCATAATCTCATCTCCACGTATTGTTCATGCCCTATATCTCAACAACCCTCCTTTCCCTCCACCCATTAAATCCTCTCTATGACCCACAGACAATTTCACAGTCTAGTCATGTTCCTAGAACATCTCCTACTCTTCAGATGCACTGTTACCTAACTGCCTGACTTTGTGTACCCTCTCTTGATATATATATACGCCTGATATATCCTTTCCCCTGTTCTCATTTTGGCAAATTGTTTTTCATCCTTCATGTCCCAACTCAAATAGCATCTCTCCAGAAGTCTTCCACGTTTTTTGTTCACTTCCCCAAAGTGATTCATCTCCTCTGGAAACCCTCTACTAAATCCTCATGGGTGAACTACAGTTTCCTCTTTCTTTAACTGTAGTTTACACCTGCCTTTCATAGAATTATTACTATAAAACTGTAAATTTCTAAATAACATGCCTGTCTTCCCTTCAAGAATCACATGCCCTAGTTAGCTATCCCCCAACAATGCTGAGGATTATGGGACATCCTCTGTGTACAGGGACCCAACACATGCTACAGCCAAATGTCCCTCCTCAAGCTGATTCTGGGAAACAAATAGATTGAGAGTTCCTGGAAGGTAATGATATCTTACATCCCAAAGCCTGGGCAAAGCCAAGTGCCTCAGACATGGTGGGCAGTCAATGTATATTGAGCCTGTCTATGAATGTTTTGTGTTTCCAGAGCATAAGACAGAGCAAGAAGTAAAAGTAATAGGGAAGATGTTCAAAAGATTCTTATAAAAAGGAACTTGAGATGGTTTATTTGTCAGCAAAAGGCATTCAGCCCTCCAATAAGGGGCTGCACTGCTTATTAACCTGTGAGCTCCTTGAATTCAAGGACTGCATCTACTCCTCTTTATATTTGCACAGAAATTCCCACCTTATCACATACACTATGGGCACCCAAAAAATGTTCATGATATTTTATGATTTGGGGTATCATAATCAGGAGTATGTGAAAATAAAATTTTGGGTCAAATATGTAATCTTGGTTAGAATATTTCTACAAATTAAAATGTTAGATTGAAAATGTTCTTCAATTCAGAGATGACTATTTTTCCTTAATATTAACTGTTTACAAACTTTATTTCATCACAATTTTATGCACAAAGTAGCCATTTGAACTATCTCATTTAGGCTTTTTTTTTTCTTTATAGTTTGATTGACCTTGCTGAAATAGATGAACATGTAAGGAAATGAAGTATCAGCAGAGAGGAGTTAAATGAAAACATTGTATCTTTCTAGTTATCAGAAATATTCAAAGGGTATTAGAAGTGGGAGAGTTTATGCTGGTGATGAGGGAAGACTGAACTTCCATGCAAGTGTGACTGGAAGGTTTGAGAAGTTAGACCAGCTTCAGAAATGGTCTGTCTAGAGTATTCTGGATGAAAGCAATAGTGGAAAAAGACAATTTGTTCATGTAGTCTTACACGGCCATAAGATCACCTCCGGGTAAATTGTGACTCTTCAGGTGCTCTGTTGTACAGAAGCTATGTACTATTTGGAAAAGGCAAGTGAGACAGAGTTAGGGAATGAGGCTTGTAACCCTAGTTTTGTAACTCTCAAGTAGCTTGTCCCTACAGAAGTCGGCATCCTGTTTATCCCCAGCAAGTTTCTGCTTCATATGTCCATCACCTAACTCCTCATTGGTTAATTTATTTAAAAAACATAATTCTTCATCAGGCTGCTACCTAGCCCTCAATATAACAAATGCTTGAATTAAGTCCTCATGCTTCAATTTTTAAAAAGTTTGAAAACAGAACCAGCTGTTGCTTTTTAGCAGCAATTTTTAAAACAAATTGCAACAAAGCAGAAAATGAAAACGAGTGACTTGACTTCAGACTTCAAAAAAGTCACCCTTACATATGAGTAGTCATACGACCAGATAGTCTACTTGTGGTTTGTTCAGTCTACCACAAAGAGTTGAGAAATAACCTAATTTGCTAAGGAATTTTTTCGTTTTATCCCGTCTCAATTCATCTTATCTTTATTAGGAATTTGTGCAGCACCTTTGAACTAAACACACTGAAGAGGACATCACGAAAAAATGTAAAACGTCTTTTGTCTTCTTGTTTCTTTTTTTCCCCCAAGTATGAATAAATCTCTAGCAAGTGCATCTGTGTACTTCTGTTCACACTGCATATGTTTAATGCATAATGTACAATTAGCATTTTTTAGCATACTATACTTAGTGATCCAAAGAATTAGGACTCTTTAGAAATTTTTCTTCCATAATATCAGTCTTTTGGGTCATTAGAGCCACTACTGTGCCACTTCAGTCATATTATGTTAAAATACAGAAGTCTGAAGAGGTAATGTTTGCACTCTGTAATTATGTGAGGGCTTGCCATCAATCTTGCACTGTTCAAAAGTAAAACATATGTGAAGCATATAATCTACTGTCTAAAGTGTGAAACTCAATACATAGGTCAGATATTCTTTGTTTAAAATTTTTATTTTCTCTCCCTTTTTCCTAGGTCTTACTATAAAAAAAAAAATCCACTTAAAGTTTTAAGTGAAACAGTGCACCAAGGATATTTCCACTTAACTATTGATTGAAAAGCATAAAAGGAGATACTGTATCAAAAGGAATATATCATCTTTCTTGCACGAATGACCCCTGTAATGGTCTCAGTAACAGTCCTGAAGTTTGCTGTCTCAGCTTCCAGGAATTTGAATGGATTTCACCAGTTAATTAACCTCATGTGCTTCCAGGAATCTAATGAAGTCCACCTTCTGGTTATATATGTATAAGCGCATCTTCCCACAGGCTTCCCAGATTATGGCTGATCAAATGGCTCATTAACGCATACCACTTGAAATACCTACACATCACAGAAGCTTCTTAATAGTGATGAGCCATTAATACCCAATAAATAAGTCATTAATAGTGACTCTAAATAGCAACTCCCCTCCTGATGGCGTTGTAAGCTTTTCTGTCAATGCTTTGGAATATTAAAGTGTTCTCCTACATGCTCAGTACACCTTATAATTAAGACCTAAGGCTAATGAACTTAACTCTTAGGCTTTTGGACAAATATAAATTATGCTGCATTAGTTATCTATTGCTGTGTAACAAATTACTCAAGTTAGCAGCTTAAAACAATAAGCACTTATTAACTCAGTTTCTGTCAGGAATTAGGAAGAAGCCTACTTAGGTAATCCTGGCTCAGAACCTCTTGTGAGTTTGCAGTCCAGATGTCAGTCAGAACTTCAATTGTTTGAAGATTTGCCTTGGGCTGCAGAATCAATTTCCAGTATGGCTCACTGCATGGTTGTTGGCTGGAGGCCTCCGTTTCTAGGAACATAGATGTCTCCACAGGGCATAGGGCATAGGCATAGGGCACTGCGCTGAGTGTTCTCACGGCGTGACAGTTACCTTCTTCCAAGGTAAGAGTCTCAAAGGAGAGAGCAAGGAGAAAAATCACAACGCCTTTTATGACCTTGTCTTGGAAGCCATTTACTGTCACTTCCACCATATTTTAGAGTCATTAAGTACAGTCTACACTCAAGGGAAGGTGAATTAGATCCCACATTTTTAAGGGAGACATATCAAAGAATTTGTGGGAATATTTTAAAACCACCACACATGTAAATTGATTTTTCACAAGAAATGTTAGGTGTACATGGTGGCCAGCAGCAGACATATTAAAAGAAACGGAGAATTGAATGAATGAAGTGCATGGTATGTGAACTGTATCTCAATTTTTGTTTGTTTGAATAAAGAGAAATGGGGAAAGCATGTCATTCAGAGGAGAAAGAACTAAGATCTTTGGAGCTTGTTATATACCCAGTATTTTACTCAGGATAGGTCATTTAAGCCTTATAACAAGCTGAAGAAACAGTGATATGCTGGGGCTGGTACTCCCTGGCTTGTGAGTGGCAATTGTAAGCATCTCTATCCTGTTCCATGTTCAATGACACCATGCTGGAAGCTCGAAATCAACCACGGTGGGACTATTTACACCATGGAAATTGCTAAATTCTACAAATCCTCCTTCTCCTAGAGAGCTGGTTGTCTAAATACTTATGAGCACATCACTGAGTACGACTGGCCCTAATTTACAGATAAGAAAAATTAAAAAGAGGTTTTTTAACTTGTTTTTATTTTTTTTTTGCTTTCCCCAAGGGCCATATGGGTAGTAAAAGAAAAACCCAGAATTTAAAACCAGTGTTGAATGAATATAAATTAGCTTTATTTCTAGTATGTATGATACCTCTATAAGAAGATTAATTGTTATACATTTTGCCCAGACCATTTTCCTTGCCTCCATCATAGTATCAGTGTATTTGTAATGATGAGGAAGTCTATGACTAATTAGCTGACCAATTATGATTAGGAAATAATTCTACTTAATTTTGAGGGTTGCAAAGAAAAACTAGTGAAAGTCAAAAATGAAAAGAGGTGACTGCTGCAGTTTAAGTAGGAAAAAAATGGGGAGAGAAAGGGAGGGGAATCCTACTTTCTATTTAATAGGAAATTGCTAGAAAATGGATATACGAGGTATCTCTGCATTATCCAACCACAAATGTGAGAATATTTTCTCAGTACAGAAAACATTAGACCTTATTTCTCTAATTTGGCAGTTATCCCTCAAATCAGTATTCATTACCTCTAGCCTCGGCTAAACACCCTTGAAAAAGTATTCTTTATTTACTCAAGTTTGCCCTATTTTACATATTTAAAACATCCATATTCCATACACACATGCAGTTATGCAGAATTTTCTCTGTTCAGACAAACACTAATTCACACAATCACCAAAACAGAAGCTTGGAAGGTATGGAGGATGGAGAAGGATGAAATTAATTCAGTGGAGCAACTGTTTTTTAGCAATAGCGCTAATAGCTCAAAAGTGATCACATTTATAGATGTTAAGTAAAACACTGTGCCAGAGACTATGGACATGTGGATTAAGACACACATGAAATCTCACCACCTTGCTAGAGGTGAGAACATGACAGCTAGGTTGCCATGGAGACAGAGCAGCGACACCAGCTACTTACTCTGAATACCAATTAACAGCTAGCACTTCTTTTTTTTTTTTGCGGTACGCGGGCCTCTCACTGTTGTGGCCTCTCCCGTTGCGGAGCACAGGCTCTGGACGCGCAGGCTCAGCGGCCATGGCTCATGGGCCCAGCCGCTCTGCGGCATGTGGGATCTTCCCAGACCGGGGCACGAATCCGTGACCCCTGCATCGTCAGGCGGACTCTCAAACCACTGCGCCACCAGGGAAGCCCTCTAGCACTTCTTTATGTTACTAAAATTGGTTGTCAGGGCAACTCACAGGATTGGTTCAGGTTATCAAATTAATTACAAACTGAGTCTAGAAAGTCAGATTCTTTAGTTAAGATACATAAAATTCTAAAGAAATTATTTATGGAGATTTATGCTACTCTCAGCATAGTATCTGTTGTCTCTTATTCTTTATAATTCCCTCTTCCTCATTTTCTTTAAAATATTCCTAAGGCAGAGATTGGGATATATGTGTTAATATTCTCATTTAGCTGTCCAGCAAAAAAAAGAAAAAGCAAACCTTAAAACTGTCATCTAATAAGTTATTTCAGTATAAACAAAACAGACAACCTAGGTTATATCTACACAAAACGTTTGATGCCTGGGTAGCTATATTTTATCAAGCAGCTACTATCTACTTATGTAACGGATGCTTCATATATGGCATTTAGTCTGCAAAAATATTCTGGACATAATAACATTTTGCTGAGAGCCAAGTGCTAAATTGAATTGTTTGCCACAGGTGGGATTCACCCTGAAGCCTCATTGTCTTCCAGAGTCTGTGGTGTGAGAAACAGCCGAGCCCAGTGGATAAGAGCCAGCTTGTCTTATGCAAACCCAGCGTCTGCCATTGGTAACTAGGTAACCTTGAACAAGATGTCTACCTTCTCTAGTTCAGAGTTCTCACTTACCAAGAGTTTTTACTGAGATCTGACCACTTCTCACCGCCTCCACAGCAGCCACTCTGCTTCAAACCACGAACCTCTTTGCCCTGGATGATTACAACAGCTTCCCAACTTATCCCAGCACCCGGTGCGATCCTAATAAAACATAAGTCTGTTTGTGGCATTTCTCCCGTAACTCCAAGCTCTTAAGACTGTAGTTATATTAAAGATATTCCCTGTAAGGGACTTGACACAGTCCCAAATGTGGAATAAGCATTCATTCATTAGACAGATATTTATTATGTACCTACTATATTCCTGGGGCTGGACAGACAGGAGTGAACAATACTGAGAAATAAATATCCCTGTGGAGGTTCCCTGAAAATACAAAATATGATAGATCGTGGTAGGTATTCAGAGAAAAACATAAAGCACAGAAGGTAGATAGGAAAAGGGAGTCTAAAGGGTCCTATAGGATGGCTGGAGAAGGCCTCATGTAAGGTGACATTTGAGGAAAGACCTGATGAGTGAGACAGTGAGCCATGTAAATGTGCAGGTAAAGGGCACCCCAGGTGGCAAGCTCAGCAAGGGCCGAGTCCCACCTTGGGGTGGGGGGGTGGGCAGGCACTTGGCTTCTGCGAGGAAGGAGCACCTGTGGAGAGGCAGGTCAGAGGCACTGTGGAGGGAGGTGCACATCACTTAGGGCCTAGGCTCTTACTTTCAGTGAGTTGAGGAGTCACCGGAAATGACCATGAGCTGATTGTTAGGGTCATTCCAGCTGCTGGCGACAAGTTGAGAATCCTTTGTCATAATCCAGGGCAGACGGGCTGGTGGTTTGGTGGCTGCAGCGAAGTTGTTGAAGTGATAGATGCTCAGTAAATGGCGGCTATTATGACACTCTCTGACATTGTCTCTATACTTGAAGCTGGATTAATCGGTTACACAAGCTAGCAGTTTGTTCCCTGTTTATGACCGGTCAATTCATGCTAAGCAATCATGCCTACTTGTATGGTAGTCTAATTTATAATATTCTGACTTCCAATAAATGATTTCCTGGTTATGTTCTGCTTTTGACGCTTTGCTACTATTTACCCACAATGCTGTGAAATATTAAGTAATACGAAAATTTTATGGTAGTTGCCACAGGCAGGAGGTAAGGGTGGGGGAAATCCAGTGAAGGCAGTCAAAAGGTACAAATTTCCAATTATAAGTTCTGGGGATGTAATGTACATGGTGATGATGTAGCATGGTGACTATATTTAACAACACTGTACTGTATATTTAAAAGCTGCTAAGAGTAGATCTTAAAATTTCTCATCACAAGGGAAATTTATAGCCATATGAGGTGATGGATGTTAACTAAATTTACTGGGGTAATCATTTTGCAATATATACAAAATTTACTGGGGTAATCATTTTGCAATATATACATACCAAATCATTATGTAGTACACCTTAAACTGATACAATGTTATGTCAATTACATTTCTATAAAACTGGGGGGGAAATGAGCAGGTAAATTTTAAAAATAAAACAAATAGAACTTTTAGAATTAAAAAATAGAATTGTTAAAAACAATGAAGTGTTTATAAAATATATAAAAATAAATAAAATTATTTTAATGAAAAAAGAAATCTATAAATATCGATTGAAAGCCATAAAGCAAAATCATTTTCCTAATAAATGATTATCTTTTCTACAATGCCTTGTGCCTAAAAGCCACAAAATACTCAAGTGATATCTGAAATTTTTATTGAAGCAAGTCCATTAAATAACACAAAATGTATCACTTTGGCTAATTCTTGTATAAGACAGAATGTATTTATGCCATTGTCCATTCAATAAAGCTCAGTGTGTGCCCGTGATTGTGATGTTATTCTTGAAGACTTCTTTGTTTCTCAAAGCTTTGCTTCCAGTAAACTACATTTCCTCATGAGAGGTAATAAGAAGACTGTTCTCTGTTCCTTGATGAGAAGAATTAAAGATTTGTCAAATGTGACAGCCTTGAGCCTTCAACTGAGAGCTCCTGCTGTTTCCTGAACCTTAAATCTTCCTGGAGCCTCAGAACGAATCATATTCCATTTACACATGGTTTAAAAGCATACAAAATGTAACATGCACCAAACTCACAGTTCAAACTTTATACGTTGAGGTTTTGTGTACGTAGGCAATAATGAGCAAGTAAGGAGTAAGAACTTTGGTCCTAATAATAATATTGTTCATAATAATAGCAGTTAATGATCACAATAATCGTGCAAGCTAGGTACTATTAGCATCATCCCCATTTTACAGCTGAAGAAACTGAGGCACAGAGAGATTTTAGTAACTTACTCAAGGCAATTCAATTAATAAGTGGAAGAACTGAGACTCAACCCAGCCAGTCCAACTTCAGAGTCTATGCTCTGAACCCCTGGACTCCACTCAGCACCAGCATGCAGAACATTGGAAATGTTATCCCGTGTTGTTTTTCTTGGACGTTCTCCTTTCCATTCATAACCTTTCCCTCACCTTCCCCACCTGCAGTTCAAGTTGGAAATGACTTTGGCTTTCCAAAAGGCTAAGCTTTTCTGCATACTTAAAAAGTTTTGCAAAGAAAAATATTTTCTTGAAAATATAAAAAGGATTGCGAAATGGGGTGCGAAATCTCTTGATCCAAAGAAATGAGGATAGTTTCCTCATCAAATTAAAAGGTGGTTCTTCTCCTCAGGCTCATGGAAAAAGTAGGAAGTTTGAGGTGAGGGGCTGCTTGGGCTCCTCCTTCGCACTACTGGAAACAGAAGACCCCTAATATAAAACGGCTGTCCATGGTGTCCAGGTTGGTGCTCGAGTAGGAATGAAGGTGAGGAAATCCATGAACAGAGCTTTTGGTCTAAAACTGCTGCCAGTCCAGTGGGATTATGGCTAAAAATAGAAATTGAAATGTTAAATGTTCTTATAAATAAAAGCTTGTGGCCCAAGATCCATGCATAGCATCTGCAGTGTAGATTAGATGTCTATCCTAAACTCAGAAAAGGACAAATACTATTAAAATTAGTGGTAATTAAGAATCCTAACATAATCCGTTCCCACAGCCTATATAACATTTCATTGCCCTTTTTAGAACATTTTAATCTACCACCATAATAATATAAAATTGAGAAACCAGATCAACTTAGTCTGGTATTATATGGCTAGCACATACCTCGTTTTGTGTACAAAGAGACTTGACCCTGAGGTGCTTTGTAAGTAAATCTTGTAACTGAAGTAAACTACAAATAGAAATAACCAAATAATGTGAAAGCTTTCTCCTTTGTTGTTAAACAATAGTTTTATCTCCAAATAATAAAAATTGGCTGGATGAGTGTTGTTTTGGGGCATACACTCTGTTCTGAAGTTTGCAGAGAAGAATATAAAATGCATAGACGGTGCAGACTGTGCAAACATGGCAAACCAAAATCTGTTACTTACTTCAAAATAATCAGTGGACATGTTACAGGTCTCAGTCACCTAAGTTTTTAGAAGTTAAACAGAAACGTCCTTAATAGGAGAGAAATGAGTAGGAAAAGAATTCTTATATGAGAAGATTCCAGAAATACACCAATGATCAGACAGTTCTGAGAATAAACATGCAGTACTACTGAGGCCAGCAAGATTCCTCGTCAGCAGTCATCAACTCTGATGTGTTCCTTGTGAGGTTAAAATTGTCTGAAAGCGAGCTTCCCAACTGTCCTATTCTCCTAACATATCAGCACGATCTGGCATGCCGAAAGGAGTAGAGAGTCCTAGTTCATAAAACATTTAATAAATCAATTCTATCGTGCTCTCTATTGATTACCCTCTCAAATGCGAATATCACAGTAAATATTACGCAGGAAATGGAATTCAGGATCTTACTGTGGATTCACCATAATAAACACCTCCCATAGTCATATCAAAGTAGCAATAAGAAGTGTTTAACAGAGTGCTGGAAAAGAGAGAATTTACAGGGCATGGCTTTATTCTAGTACCTGAATACGTTGACTGGAAGGACAAAATACAAAGTGCACAGACTCTGGACCCAGACACTCTGGGTTCCTATCTCAGCTGTGCCGCTTACTAGTTAGTGAGCCCAGGCATTCCCCGACACTCAGTGCCTCTGAGACCCCATCAGAGCAAATGGGGGTACTACTGGTATGCACCTCACAGGGCTGCCTGAGAATTAAATGAATTACTATACGGTAAGTGTTTAGAATAGGGAAGAGAACATAACAAATGGTATGCAAGCATTAGCTATGATTATTGGCGATGAGAAACTGACAATGTGGTCTAGACTCTCCTTTATTAAAAACCATATTATAAATAATCCTCCTTTATATATCTGAAAAAAGTGTATATATAGCTAATTGAGTTCTTAGTATGTAACAGACTCTGTTATAAGCAGTGCAGATATTTTTTTGTGTGTTTTTTTTTGTTTGTTTGTTTTTTTGCGGTACACGGGCCTCTCACTGTTGTGGCCTCTCCCGTTGTGGAGCACAGGCTCCGGACGCGCAGGCTCAGCGGCCATGGCTCACGGGCCCAGCCACTCCGCGGCATGTGGGATCCTCCCGGACCGGGGCACGAACCCGCGTCCCCCACATCGGCAGGCGGACTCTCAAACACTGCGCCACCAGGGAAGCCCGCAGTGCAGATATTTTAAGTCATTTAATATACAAGGGAGATTTCTAATGAAATATTATTTGAACTCCAGTAGAAATAAAAGATATTTCTTTTAAAATTTTTTATTTAAAAAATTACTTATTTTAGCACTTATAGAGATAATCAGCTCCTGAGAGATGTGTAAAAGTTCCATCAATCAAGGTTGGGGTAAAAAACAACCTTTATGAAGCTCAGAGGTGATATGTAGCATACAATTTGAAATTTCTACTGTTCAAGACCAAAGCTAGCAGTCTCCTTAACTACTAGAAAGGTTATTTTAAATGCAGGCCAGACAGGATCCAAGCTAATTTAGGGTCAACTGAAGCCACATATACTCCAAATCCAAAAAGCGTGCCTATTACCCCTCTCTCTTTTACATACAAGAATATCTCAATCTGTTCTTGTATCAGCATAATTAGCAACTTATGTCACCCTGGCTCTGAGATAAATACTAATTAAAGAACATTTTTGTGCCAGTAAACACTTGCCTCTCAAACCAGCACTTTGAATTGTGTTATCACCTGGTTCTATAAAAAGCAAGCTTGGGGGGCGGCTCCCAAGACACGCTGGTGTAAATACTTGCCCCTGCCCTAGTGGGTACTTCTTTTGCATACAAACCCCTTTGTAAATATAGCTCACAATTGTTGATGTGAAGCACAGGGAAATGAGTTTCTGTGAAGAAAACAGAACTGTTTGCTTATCCCCACAGATCCGGCAATTCTGTGCACTCAGTGACAGCTGGCCATTCCAGAGTGGACAAAAACATTTCCCCCGGGGCATGTTCTCTTCACTGGCCTATGTTGAACAGAGGCCAAGTTCATTTATAGCTATTTCAAGGACAGACTTAAGATTATTTCAAGTGTTCTAACAATATTTACTTTTCTAAGGAGGCTCTGCACGATATCCCATCTTGGTTGGCTCAAATAATGACACCTAGGACATCTCTACAGGCTGGCAAACGTTCATAATTATAAAACACACACTCTTGCTATCCAGAAGCCTTAACAAAACAACTCAAAAACAATGTACATTTTCTTCATTTCCTTCGATATAAACTTCCTCAGAGCACTCTCGGGTTTCTTGATAGCAGAAGGAGGTTAAGTAAATGTTGAAAACAAACCATGAGACTTGCCAGGCTGGATTTTTGAATGCCCTCCAAGTTCCAGCACGGCCACTTCTTTCTGATGTGCCCTTTTTAATCCTAGAATATTAAAGCAGTTGGTAAACATTAACTCACAGATCCTCTTAAAAATCTTTCTGGGTGGTAGATATCTGAGCTTACAAGAAGGAAAGTATGTTGACAGGCCATCCCTTTGCAGATCATGGCTAATTCCTGACCATCTCCCAGTCAGATGGGGCAGGTGCATTTCCCCTTTTCACAGGGGACTGTCTCTACCTGAAGTTACAGCTCAAGTGCCCAGGACAGGGCCTGATGCCTCGTTGATGCTTAGTGTACCTTTGTTGAATGAATGAAACTCTGCACATTATTAAAGCGATTTTTTCTCCTGTTACTTTGGTGTCATTTAAAGTCTAAATCAAGAACAGAAGAGTCCAAATTCACCAGGAAAAATCTATTTTTTAAATTCTTAAGGTGAAGTACTTACATTTGTGGAATAAGAATTTGAATCCTATTTCTTTAAAATCAGTTGAACAATTTCCTCCACTGTCAGCTTTAATGAGATATAATTGACAAATAAAATTGTAAGATATTTAAAGTGTACAGTATGATTTTATATACATATACGTTGTGAAAGGATTCCCCCATCTAGTTAATTAACACATCCATCACCTCACACATTTACCTTTTATATGTGTGTGTGTGAGAGAGAGAGAAGCATTTAAGTTCTACTCTTTTAGCAAATCTCAATTATATAATACAGTATTAACAATGATACTCTCCATAGTATACATTAGATCCTCAGACCTTATTCATTTTATAACTTAAAGTTTGTGCCCTTTACAAACCTCTCCCTCTTTTCACCACCCCCAGCCCCTGACAACCACTTTTCTACTCTATTTATGTAAGTTGACTTTTTTTTTTAATTCCACATATGTGATACCATGCGGTATTTTATCTTTCTCTGTCTGGCTTATTTCACTCAACATAATGTCCTCCAGTTTCATCCAAGTTGTTGCAAATGACAGGATTTCCTTTTTTAAGGCTGAATAATATGCCATTATATATATATACCACATCTTCTTTATCCACTCATCCATTGACAGACACTTAGGCTGTTTCTATGTCTTGACTATTGTGAATATTGCTGCTATGGACATGGGAATACAGATACCTCAGTTGAACAATTTCTAACCAGTGTCTTCTTTATCCCCTGAATGCTCCCTTATTACAATTTCCTGAACACTTTCTCAGAAATAATAAACACTGGATGTAAAGCTAAGAGTTCAAAATGTGTCCCATAAAACTAGCATGAAGCATTTTTGAATCCTTCAACCTTGTAAATTAATGTGAAACAAATTAATTAAAAGAACAAACTGGTCATCACAATCTTAAAATTCTTCCTTGCATTAGTGTGGCATTTCTTCTGAGCCCCCTAGGTTTCAGTGCTAGCAACAATTTCTTGCTATACTGTTTTCAGCTTTATGGTAAAAGGGATAAGAAAGAATGTGTGGGATTTTGTGGAGAAGGTGTATTTCATACCTCCATTTTAAAAAATAATTTCTTCATATTAAGGACTTAATGTTCTCTATAAAGGGCCAAATAGTAAATACTTCAGACTGTTGTGGGTCATACAGTCTTTCTCACAGCTCTGCCACTGTAGCAACAAAGCAGCCACACAGACAATATTGAACAAATAGGCATGGCTGTGTTCTAATAAAACTTTATTTACAAAGGTAGGCCACAGGTTAGATCTGGACCTCTCGGCAGTAGTTTGCCAACACTTTCTTATAACATGCTTCTTGAACTTGGTGATACTAAAAGAATATCATTCATCAGGAAAACTGAGTTAAAAAATCTTTACTGGATGTTCTGCATTTTATTAGACTAACGAGGGAATGTTCAGCCATACAATGCAAGTCTAGAGATTGTATCCTAATGCTCTATAAGTAATGTACATCATAGCTTCTCCTTTCTGGAAATATATTTTTAAAATTCTATTAGCTACATGGATTTCTTTTAAAAAGGCAGAAGGTAGGCGCATAGTAAAAACACTTCCAATCCCCCCCAAATCCTCATTCAAATGGGAAAATCTCAGGTGATTTGGTACTTGGCAGTCGCCCTAGGTCCCAATGACAGTCGTCAATGCTCAGCTTCCCTCTCCCTTCCAACCCTGCCCCTTCATCCCCACCAACTCCACAACCCTGGCTCCTAAGACTTTGCTCAAAGGGAGGAATGCAAGGATGGATCATGGGCCAAAGCTGGCCTCCCAGGTGCGCGTTGCCGGGGAAGCTTCTGAGCAGGTGCGTCAAGAAAACAAATAGCTGCCTGCACATCTTCTGCTCATCCCGACTTTCTGTGTGTAGTTGAAACCGCCTCTTGAAAATACTATGTAATTGGTTTCTAGGGCTTCCCTGGTGGCGCAGTGGTTGAGCGTCCACCTGCTGATGCAGGGGACACGGGTTCGTGCCCCGGTCCAGGAGGATCCCACGCGCCGCGGAGCGGCTGGGCCCGTGAGCCATGGCCGCTGGGCCTGCGCGTCCGGAGCCTGTGCTCCGCAACGGGAAACGCCACAACAGTGAGAGGGCCGTGTACCGCAAAAAAAAAAAAAAAAAAGAAAATACTATGTAATTGGTTTCTTCTTTGCTCGTGAAGCATTTTCTTTGCCTGAAGGATCTGATGGTTTTCCACACTTGCGAACACTTAACATGGTTTTCCACACTTGCGAACACTTAACATGGTTTTCCACACTTGCGAACACTTAACATGGTTTTCCACACTTGCGAACACTTAACATGGTTTTGTGATTTTGGTTATTGTTGTTGTCAACACCAAAACATACCTAAGTGATTCCACCAAAGACAGGAAAGAATAAAGGTCTCGTCATTAGCCCTGATAAATACTACCCATAACTACAGTTTCTAACAATTACCCTTCTAGCCCGTTTATCAACTACAATTTAATATTGTTAAAATTTCCACAAAACTTCATGTTGGTAGGACTTCGCCTCTTAGTGTTAGGGCAAATATTCTCAAATCATTAATATACCTTTTATTTAGTATATGAGGCAGTGGTGAGATACCCCATGCCCAATAACTTAGAGAAAATAATATAGTCATTTTAGAGTTAAACTGGCAAAACACTAACAAAATCACACTCTGTGTGACCGTCCATCTATGACAATTAACTAAGAACTTTTCTGTAAGCCTGTGTCTCCCCATCTGGCACTCTTGTCACAATGGGGATAACTCAGGGAGCCAGGCTAAGTAAGATAAGACTGTATTTAGTACCAGCAACTTAATCAACTGTACTGGACTTATTTGAGTGAAGGCTATCCAGTTTACTGAGTGTTTACCAATGTGTAAATATTTCTTTATGTTCATTTGTGTGCAGTAGGGTGGATGACCTTGCTCCCCACCAAATTCTATCACCAACAGTGGCAGGGATAAGTGGGAAGCCTGCCCGTGCCCTCAGAGAGCAGGGCTGCCCCCAGATACACATTCAAGGTGGCACTTGCTTTTCTGGATGCATTGAGGTCCCGGGTCTGGCTCTCAAAATTACAGGCTGATCTTTTGTCACACAGATTGTCTGAATATTGGGAATTCACAATAACCACGCTCAGAGAGACTGCTGGATTAACTCAATAAAAGTGCTGAAATGTTTGGAGTGGCAGGTCAGTACTCTTTCCTGGAAGACAAACTACTTGGGAAGTCACGTTTTCATGACGTTTGGTGAACCAAAACCAGAACAAAGGGAATTCATTATTGAGCAGGAGTGTTTCGTAGTGTTGGGGTATCATAATTTACATCTCTATAAATGTTCATATCTGTTGCAAATGTAGACCCCTTCCAGGCTGGACAGGTACTACTCACCTAAATCGTGCTCGAATGGGTACAGTTTATATTTTCAATCTGTGGGTTAGTGGCTCCCAAGCCTGAATGAGCAGCAGAATGTCTTACTGAGCTTTGAAAAGTTAAATTCTTTAATCTCCCATGTTCTTTATACCCCAAGATCAAATGAATTATAACGGGGGTGACCCAGAATTCTTGTTTAGGGGATTCTGATACAGATAGCCTTAACATTTGGTAACCCAGGTTCTCTGATTCAGACAGACTTGAATCAAAATTCTGGATCGGCGCTTCCCTGGTGGCACAGTGGTTGAGAGTCCGCCTGCCGATGCAGGGGATGCGGATTCGCGCCCCGGTCTGGGAAGATCCCACATGCCGCGGAGCGGCTGGGCACGTGAGCCATGGCTGCTGAGCCTGTGCGTCCAGAAAAAAAAAAAAAAAAATTCTGGCTCTGTCACTTAGAAAAAGCAACTTGGGGGAGTGACATAATCTCTCAGAGCCTCTTGTCTCTTCATCTGTAGAATGGGTATGTTAATGCCTGCCTAACCAGGATGTTGGAAGAATTAAAAGAGAATTTTAAACCCAACGCTGGCTAAACATTCAGGAAGCTAGAGAGCTGTTTGCTGTCTTCCCCCAAATGGGGTTTGACACAATTGGTTAGGTTGTTGCTTATTAAATTACGTTCCTGTTGTAGCCCCGGATCCCTGAGCCCTGAGAAATTTCCTACTCATTCTGACTGCAGTCTAAGTTATACAGATACATGATTGCAGACAAATTCTTGGGTTGGTTCTCAGAAGTGGCTGTGTGGGCTTTACTAGTTTAATATCCCAAAGGCAGTCTTCTTTCCCCTATTCCCAAGTTCTTGGGGGTAGGTGTCTCCTAAATGCTCCCATAACATAGATGAAAAACATCTTTTTGTCTATTTTTATCCCCAAACACTCAAAGCTCTATCAGTGGGTTGAGTATTTCAAAAGAAAACAAGTCTCATCAGAGTCATATTTTGAGAAAATATTAATGTGCAACTTGTGATGATTGTTAGAAACATTAGTTTCAAATAATGGGCAAAAGGTATATATGACCATTTTGTATTGTTCTTTTGATGCACGCACAGAACAGAAGTTGGTGGGAGAAAACAGGATAAATGGTGTCGGAAAGAAACATACAGGGCAATGCCCTTCCTCATGCCAGATAACTCCCACTAATAGCCTAAAAGCGTAAGAGCAACTCACTTAAGTAGCCTCATTTACTGAAGGAGAGTCCCTTCAATCCTGAAGGGACTCTAATTCACTGAATGACAACATGGGTACAACCCATGCTTCCTCAGGTTTCACAAGCCTAGGGGTTGTAAATGCTATGACCCTAAAAGAAAGAAACTCCACCTCAGCGGATGTTCCCATCCACTCCCATGGGACTTCCACGTGCATCAGGGTATCATTAGGGCACTTCTGGGAGAGCCCCTGAATCCTCACATGGCCAAGGACAAGGCCTGGCAGTGGCCGTGTGGCCTGGCCCCTCTCACAGTCCCCTCTTGCCTTACGCCCCTTTGGCCTTGTCTGCTGGGACGTCGGGTCCACTGCGTGCTCCCACCAGCCTCTGGCCGTTTGTGCCACACGTTTTGGCTGCTACTGAAATTGGGAAGTCATCTAGATGGCAGACGAGGCTGAGAAGGCTGGCGTCCTTCAGGGGCTAAATCCAATCTGTGTTCCATGTGAAAACAAAAGAATCTCTCCTCCAGCTTTGGTGTTAAACTTCAGAACATGAGTGGAAAACATTGCTCTAAATGCCCTTCCAGAGGGTTTGGTGGAAACAATCCTTTCAGTATCTATCACAGCACCATTCTCCCATTCCCCACATCCTCAGGACCCAGGCTTAAGTCCATGGTACCAGAGACAAGTGCTGGCCTCTTCTCAGTAGCTACACAGCATTGTAAATCAACTCTAATACAAAATAAAATTTAAAAAAAGGATAAAATAATGTTTTGCAGTGATTTTGGAGGGGATGGAATTAGTCAGGACTGTGAACCTTACATGGTATAATTGTGTTTCACATCCTGAAGGCAACAGGAATGGCAGTTATAAATGTGGGGACAGTGATGCTTCTATCATTTTTAGCTCTTAGGGCAGCCTGATGGATGAAAGGGTACCGGAGGTCTTGGGCCAAAATTGACAGAGAATCAGAAAATATTTTAATACTTACCTTCCCATTAGGGTATGTACTATATGTTGTTATTAATATTTGAGTTAGCTACACGCAACAAAATTCCGTTATTTGTATTTATGACATAGATGATGATTTATTACTTTCATATACATCCTGTCGTTTGATCCATGCAAGACAAGTAGCACGTTTTTCATTTGTTGGATGAGGCAGTTAAAGCCCAGTGTAGTCTGTGTTAGAAGATGATGCTATAGCAGGGACAGAGAAGTCACAAATTCCTTATCCTCAAGATGTGCCTGTCACCTGGGAACCACCCGGAGCTTGAGAGAGAACAGAGGGACCTCCACATCCCCTTTTTGCAAGAAGTCTCTTCCCTGCTGTCCTCCCCAAGATGCACACTTTATAGTAACGCAGTCCCAGAGAGTAAACATTTGAAAGAAATTCTCATTCATATCACCTGAAATAGAAACAAAATCAGATTAGTTTACTTTTCTGAACCCATATATGCGAGTACTCTTAAATCATACAATACAAATATCTCATATTGAATAGTCTTATTAAAATTCAGTTACTATAGACATCAATCTTTTTTCCCCACACCTCTTTACCTACCTCTCCAGGGCTATTCCACGTCTGCTAAATAGGTACAATCCCACAGGAAAGTGACACCACAGAAAGGGCAGAGTCTTTTCCCAATACCCTTGGGACAGCTGCCAATAAGAGCTGCAGCTTAGAGAAGACCCCAGGGCAAATAGATACAGTGACAGACCGGCTGACTGTGACCCAAAAGGTTTGCTTTTAGCCTAACAAGTTCTCAAGGAATTCTAGAGGTCAAATCTCTGCATCTCTATGTGACCCAACATCATGACGTTAACAAAATAAGTATAAATTTAAACAAAAAATCATCCAAGCCATTTGGCTTCCTATCTCCATCCCACTAACAAGTCCCACTTCACTTGTACAAAGACACAATTATTACTCATGAAACATTGTTTTTGTCTAAAATCTTTAAGGTGACTAAAGCAAAGCTCGTAACGTATGTCAAACCCATTTCTGTGAACTGCTATAGAGAGTTTATTTTCTTTTATTGACTCAACTTCTTTAGAAAGTAAAATAAAATACAAACCAATGCTCTCATAAGTACACAGACCCATGAGATCATGCTTCCACTCCTTACTGTGGCTAGATGGGGGAAGGGAGATAAGAGGACAGAGAGCAGGCAAGAGAGAACAAGGAAACAGAGAGCAACAGTAAAGTCGCTGATAAGAGTACAAACGTGAGGTCACATCCTGCCCTTCATGTAAGCTTCAAATTTTTCATTAAGTTATCTAATAATTATTAGTCCCTCCCTAAATTCTAAGATAATTGTCTATATTATATAATGAGAAAAGTCTACCGAAGTGAAATTATTCTTTGGGTATAAGACCTTAGGGAGGACCCCGTGCTTCGAAGGGCCTGCACTTGGTTTAATGCTCTACTGTTCTGATATTTCCATTCTTAAGAATTTGTGAACGAGGGGCCCTGTATTTTCATTTCACACTGGGTCGCACAAACTGTATAGCTGCTCCTGGACATCATGTCAAGCTACAGCCTTGCTACCTCCATTTAAAAAAAAGTGTACGTGTGTGCAATCCTTGAAAAGAAATAGTGTTAGAGTATTTTCCAAAAGGAAGTATCCTTATATTCAGAACCTATAATCTTCTGAATTTACCAGCTTCTATGTTTGATGTACTGTATTTTATATTATTTTTAATCAAAATTTTCTCTTCACCCAGTTTTAGAGGGTGAAGAGAAAATGCATGGGGAAAAAACATGTGAATGAAAACTATTTTTCATTATGAATAACTGTGAAGATTACAAGAATGGCAGTTATAAATATGCAAACACAGGTGCAGCTAGCATTTACACTTTTGGGGGCAGTCTGGGGAGGAATGGGTACTGAGAGGTCCTGGGTCAAAGGGAGCCTGGCATTGAAAAATAACTTACATTTATCAAATCGATTAAGGTTTGACTTCAACGTCTTTCCCCAAACCAACTTTCTCACTCCCAATTCCCATATTTATTTCTAGATCTTTCATAATTAGAGATTGTGTGTGTAATGTCAGCTACTCACTGTGAGAATTGTTCCTTGTGCAAGCTTTTTCATCCTCTTGCTTGGTTGGTGTTAGCTGGGAGATGCAAACAGCTGTGTAGTCAAGATGTTGCCATCTTCTCAGAGACTAATTTTATTATTCCAAGCGTATTTTTGGCTCCAAATGTTACGGGTTGACCATCCTAAAAATTATATATTGGAGTCATAATGCTCAGAACATTAGGATGTGGCCTTATTGGGAGACAATCTTTACACAGGTAATCAAGTTAAAATGAGGTCATGAGGATGGGCCCTAATCCAATGACTGGTGTCTTTATAAAAAGGGGAAACTTGGACAAAGACAGACATGCATAAAGGGACAAATGCTGTGAAAAGACACAGGGAGAAGACCATCTACAACCCCAAGAAAGGCCTAGAACAGATCTGTCCCTCAGAGCCCTCCAGAAAGTAGCAACCCTGCCAACACCTTGATTTTGGACCTCCTCCAGAACTGAGACAATACAGTTCTGTTCTTTAAGCCACCTAGTTTTGGCACTTTGAACAGCAGCCCTGACAAACTAAACATCAAGTATCTCAAATCTTAAAGGGCATACTTTGTGGTATCCTAGGATTCTGGTTCTCTGTTCTGGCATCTCAGCATACTGGTGCGTGACGGTGGTTTGTTAGGTTTATTATATATTGTTATTCTAATTAATAATAGTTGAAGTGATAAAATATTTTTTTAAATTTTCTTCTCTTATGTATAAGAATTGGATAAAATTCTCCCTGTAATAAAATCCAGGAGGACTCTTACCCATTTAAATTCTCATATGCTTCCTGGAATGCCATAGAAATAGATGGAAATATAATTAACATGCTTGCAATTGCAAACCACCTTGGGTATGCTCAGTGAAGTGTTTAGCACATGTGACTGTCATCTGCCCTGCAAATATAGAGAAAAAGAAACGCCACTGCTCTCCATAAGACCAACTTTCAAACTCTTAGTCACAATCTACCCATTTTGAAAGAAGTTGCCTCACGTGGGTTTCCATTTCCTGAATGACTGGTGCATTGTTTCTAGGACATTATTTCTCTCTCTTACATGATCATTATGGAATTTACACCAACACAAAGTGTATCTACATAATGTTACTAGGCTACGGTAATCAGAAAGGGAGAAATTTATCCTAACCAATACTGCATAACTATGTTGGATGCATTTTACTAAATTAACAGACTTGCTCAGAAGAAAAAACTCATAGATACCAGCCATCATTGTTGGTAAAATTCAATAAATTTTCATCAGAACAACTTAAACATAACTTTATATCTTCTGGGTCAATGCTGAGTCATTGATTATTATTTTATGTGTGTTTTCCAGTCAGTTTAGATTGATCATAACTAGATATTTAGGAGCTTATGTGAATTTTTTAAAGTACTTACCAGTGGGATTAATTTAAATATCAAAAAAGTAAAGTAAGTAAAACCATTGTAATGAGGATCCCCCTCCAAATGACAACCACTAATGGAATTTCATTATTCTCCTCTAGTGTAGAAGATACTCCTAAGGGTTACTTTAAAGAATCATTTCTCAACTTTTTTTGACTTAAGAATCACATTCATGGCAACATCTAATGTTCTGAACCCTCTTAGCATTTTTTAGTCTTTTCACCATTTTTGCAGGGTATTGAATAAGAAATGGTATTAAGAAAAATCTTTTACTTAATATATATGATTAAAAGATATAAGATCTTTTACTTTAGATATAGACAGAAGTATAACTGACAAAATAAATTTCACTGTACTGTAATTTTCAGTAATATCCATATTCTATGAAAGCAAATTGCTATGAACAAAACAAAGATCACCTACTGAATGGGAGAAGATATTTGCAAACAATATATCTGATAAGTGGCTAATATCCAAAATATACAAGGAACTCATACAACTGAACGTCAAAAAACAGAAACAACTCTATTAGAAAATGCGCAGAGAATCTGAATAGACATTTTTCCAAAGAAGACATACAGATAGCCAATAGACATGTGAAAAGATACTCAACGTGACTAATAATCAGAGAAATGCAAATCAAAGCCACAATGAGATGTCACCTCATACCTGTCAGGATGGCTAGCATCAAAAAGACAACAAGTAACAAGTGTTGAAGAGGCTGTGAAGAAAAAGGAACTGAACCCTCATGTACTGTTGGTGGGAATGTAAATTGCTGCAGCCACTACACAAAACAGTATGGAAATTCCTCAAAAAATTAAAAATAGAATTACCATATGATCCAACATTTCCACTCCTGGGTATTTATCTGAAGAAAACAAAAACACTAATTAGAAAGGATATATGCAACCTCTATGTTCACTGCAGCATTATTTACAATAGCCAAGATATGGAAGCAACCAAAGTGCACACCAACAGACGAATGGATAAAGAAGATGTCGTATATATGTACACTGGAATATTATTCATCCATAAAAAGAATGAAATATTGCCATTTGCACCAACATGGATGGACCTAGAGGGCATTATGCTGAATGAAATAAGTCAGAGAAAGACAAACACTGTAGGTTTTCACTTATGTGAAATCTACAAAACAAAACAAACATACATAAAACAGAAATAAAGTTTTAAATACAGAGGATAAACAGGTGCTTGCCAGAGGAGAGGGGGTTAGGGGGAGAAAAGCAATAGCTAAGGGAGACTGAGGATTATTTTCCAGTTGCAAAATAAATGAATCATGGGGATGAAATATGCAGTATGGGGAATATAGTCAACAACTGAGTAATGTTTTTGTATGGTAAAATTCGTAACTAGAATTATTGTGGTGATCATTCTGAAATCTACAGAAAAAATTCACTATGTTGTGTAACAGGAATTAACATAGTGTTGTAGGGTCAATTACACTCCAAAACCAAAAAACAAATAAACTCATAGGAAAAGAGATCAGATATGTGATTACTAGAGGCAGGGCAGTGGGGACTGAAGGAAGGCAGTCAAAGGTACCACAAACTTCCAGTTGTAAGTAAATCCTAGGGTGTAATGTACAACGTGATAAACATAGTGAGCACTGATGTATGTTACGTTTGAAAGTTGTTAGGAGAGTAGATCCCAAGAGCTCTCATCACACACAATTTTTTTTCTGTTTCTTCAATTTTGTATCTACGTGAGATGATTGATGTCCACTAAACTGATTGTGACGATCATTTCATGATTTATGTAAGTCAAATTATGCTGTAAACCTGAAACTTACACAGTGCTGTATGTCAATTATATCTCCATAAAACTGGAAGAGAAAAAGCGAATTGCAACTTTTCACACTGACCATGTGAAGGCACACAATTTAATTTACTTGAAATAAATTATATCATAAAAAATACATTTTGGACAAATTTTCAAATGACAGATGATGTTGGTTTAGTGACAATATGTACAAAAATGTAGGTTGAAATTTAACGTGTTTTAGCAATCAAAAATAGACAAAATTTGCTTTCATAACTGTTACGAAATCAACTGAGAATTTTTTTTAATTTTGGAAGTTTATATTTATGTTTTGTATTTAAAATACCATATCAGAGAGAAGGTTTTAAAGTGCTATGGCGAGCATTTCTTTACATATAGCCCATTTTGATATGGCTAGTCTTTATTCCCAAATTGGATATAACAATAATATATTTTGCTTTAAAAATGTCTTTTGGGGCTTCCCTGGTGGCGCAGTGGTTGAGAGTCCGCCTGCCGATGCAGGGGACGCGGGTTCGTGCCCCGGTCTGGGAAGAGCCCACATGCCGCGGAGCGGCTGGGCCCGTGAGCCATGGCCGCTGAGCCTGTGCTCCGCAACGGGAGAGGCCACCACAAGTGAGAGGCCCGCGTACCGCAAAAAAAAAAAAAAGTGTTTTGGAAGTTGTAAAGCCATCTTCATATTCTACAAAAGGTTTATTCTAACTTACAGATAAGGCAAAGATCACTGATGCAAATGTATGGAATTGGTATTACCTTTAAGTCTGTCCTTAACTTTTATGTTCCAAGATCAAAGTTCTTGAGCTTTTTGTCTTTCAGCAATGGTCAGTTGTAAGTCTAAACTAATGTCAATTAGTGTCAATGAATAAAGGGCACTGAAAGCTGTACAACTGTAAATGGAAGCAGAGGTGTTTAGCTGAGTCCTGGTTATACACATCAGAGTTCTCCTGATACCTTATCCCAGCCATTTAGGAGACTCCCGGAGGTTCTCCTGCTGTCATGTTGTAAAGGGAAAAAATATTAAAATATTATTTAAGATTGGATTAAGATGGCTGTCTGGGTGTAGATGCATCTATTCTCTTCCCTCCTCAAATACCTTGGAATGAAGAAAAAAATCTATATATTTAAAAGGAAAACTCATTAACTGAACTGTTAGAAAATAATCCTCCTAACATGCTAGGTAATCTTAAGAAGTTTCTGAAATAGAGAAATCAAACAGGATTCGAATGACAGAGACGCAAGACTGGAGGACATCATAGCCCAATACACTGCAAGGGTTGATTGGCCAGTGGCTTTGGGAATGCTCAAAATTAAAAATCCAGTCAATAAAGAGAGCAGGAGGGTTCCCAGGGGTGATGGAAAGGACCATCATTTGCGTTAGTCTTTGTAGGAGCAGTAGAACTTTCCCCTGGGCTAAAACAATGAGAATGAGCAGAGGACACAGGAGAGTAGGTACTCTAGGTAGCCAGTGACCCCAGGAAGAAATGAAGCCACAACACCCAGAGGAAGGGTCCTCAGAATACCCCAGCAAGACATGCTATGCCGGCCATGATCACCACCAGAGTCAGTGTTATAAGCAGCGGGCATTCACCAGTAGATGAACCAGCTCTCAGGTACCCACATGAAACAGGAGGCCGAATTATATCATCCTTAAAGCAGGAGGTAATGTGTGGTAGTGTCTAACATTGGTAAGCCAAGAAATAAGGCCAAAAGCCTATTACTTAAAGTTATGGTGGAAAGTACCAGAAAAACTAAGAGCCCAAACATTGAAAAGGGACATGACAGTGTTTCTGGACTGGGGGTGGGTGAGGCAAGGGGCTGTTTTTCACTCTGTAAAGTTTAATCTTTGTTTCTGTTTTTCTTCTTGTTTTACAATATGCATTATTGTAAACTAATGAATTAGTAACAATGTAATTCTAAGAATATTCATTTTCTTTGATTGGTGTGACATTTTAAAACCAACCATCATGCATGTATAAAATGAAAGAAATTCAATAAAGATATTTCCATTAACATAGCAGAACTTCTAAATACCTTGGAGAGGATATTATAAAAAAATAAGCAGGCTCGGTGTCATGGGCCTGGGGAAGACGCTGTTGGTGAAACGCTTGCAGACGATCCTTCCGTGCAGGGTAGGGGGTACGGCGATCCGGGGGGGCGGTGGTGGTGAGCAGGGCGGGGGGCACCCGGGGCGGGGTCCGCCAGTGCTTACTCCCTGGCCCCGCTCGAAGACCTTTTTTTTTTCAGCACCTTTATTGGAGTATAATTGCTTTACAATGGTGTGTTAGTTTCTGCTTTATAACAAAGTAAATCAGTTATACATATACATATATCCCCATATCCCCTCCCTCTTGCGTCTCCCTCCCTCCCACCCTCCCTATTCCACCTCTCTAGGTGGTCACAAAGCACCGAGCTGATCTCCCTGTGCTATGCGGCTGCTTCCTACTAGCTATCTGTTTTACGTTTGGTAGTATATATATGTCCATGCCACTCTCTCACTTCGTCCCAGCTTACCCTTCCCCCTCCCCGTGTCCTCAAGTCCATTCTCTACATCTGCGTCTTTATTCCTGCCCTGCCACTAGGTTCTTCAGAACTTTTTTTTTTTAGATTCCATATATATGTGTTAGCATACGGTATTTGTTTTTCTCTTTCTGACTTACTTCACTCTGTGTGACAGACTCTAGGTCCATCCACCTCACTATGGAGACCTTGACTGCCTTACACAGCTGAGCTCCCAGGATGGGAAGGGCAACCTGGGCGATCCTCCCCCGACGCGGCCCACGGTGGTTGCCAACCTAACTGGACATGGTGGCTCAGAGAAAAATCACCATCCAGGAGCTGGGGGGTGGTGCATGGGCCCCATCTGGTCCAGTTACTATGGAAACTGTCATTCTCTCCTGTTCATGGTGGATGCCTCTAACCCCACCCAGCTCTCTGCATCCTCTGCACAGCTCCTGGGTCTCCTTTTGGCAGAACAACTTGAAGAAGCATCGGTTCTGATTCTCTTCAATAAAATTGACCTGCCCTGTTACATGACCATAGAAGAGATGAAGTCGTTAATCAGGCTCCCGGACCTCATTGCTTGTGCCAAGAGGAATATCACCACATAGAAATCAGTGCTCGGAAAGGCACTGGCTTGTCAGAAGTGCTGCGCTGGCTCCAGGACATCCACAGAACTAATGGTTGACTGCAGGGTGGAGAAGCATGGCTGGCCCGCTCTGTGGCAAGAAGGCAGAAGCTAGCACTGCTTGGCCTCTGGCTATCTGTTGCTTTTATAAGGGCAGAGTAAGCCCTAGAAGATCAGGTTCTGTGCTGAGTTGCAGTGATGGAAACTGAGGCACCCAGGTTATAGAAACTCCTGACATCTGCCCTCTGGCTCCAGCGCTGGGAGAGGAGGACAGGCATGCCGGGTGGCTTGTGTCCTACATCACCCTGGGATGGTTCTAGGGGATTTGTTCCCCTCCCCCCAGGAGAGGTGCTCTCTCAGCTCTGACAGAAGCTCCAACCTGTTGAGTTTCTGATACCGTGACAGTATAAGGAAGCTTGTGGGAAAACACCTATTGCTTGGTGCATTTGTGTCCTAGGGCCTCTGTAACAAATCGCCACAAATGGTGGCTTGCAGCAGCATAAACTTACGTTCACGGTGCTGGAAGCCAGAAGTGTGGAGGCTCTGAGGGAGAATCCGTTCCCTGCTTCTAGTGGCTGCTGGTGCCGCTTGGTGTCGTTGGCTTGTGGCTCGCAGGACTTGAATCTCTGCCTCTGTCTTCACGTGGTCTTCTCTCCTCTTTTTATAAGGAGGATGTAGGGCCCACCCTAAATCCAAGGTGATCTCAAGATCCACAGTTACATGTGCAAAGATCTTTTTTCCAAAGAAGGTCACCTTTGCATGTTCCGGGGGTTACAACTTGGACATATCTTTTGGGGCCACTATTAAACCTACTGCAGTCTGGTAAGAAAAAATAAAAAAATAAGCACACCTACTCAATGAAATCTATAATACTTAAGAGCATAAAAATTAGGCTTGAAGGTACTGGGGAGAATCCACATTACTTGATGAGAATAAACAATCATAAAATATCAGATTTACCACGAGTAATCTAAAAAATTAATAAAAACTCCATGGAAGTTTTTAGAAAATAAAACTTGAAGGTGCTTCTTGATTTCATCTGATAGAGGTATACAAGAATATGTGTTTCCCCTAAAAAGTAGCAACTAAGGGAACTTGCCTTACAGAGGGAAAACATATGATCAAATTATAATAACTATGAGTCGTAGGTAAGGGCTCATAAATAGGTAAGTAGGCCAAGAGAACAAAATAAAGTCCAATAACAGGCCCAACTATGATTATTACTTCAATGATCAAAGTGGCCTTTCTCATCATTGGAGAAAAGACAGACCATTCTAGAACTTATGTTGGAACAATTGGCTATCGATTGTTCAAAAAGAAAGTTCTCCCTCACACCATATGTAAAAATATATCACGTATGGATTAAAACCTAGTTTTACAAATAAATAAAATTATAAAAGTTTTAGAAGACAGTATAAGAGAATTTATTTTTCTTTGGGTGGGAAAAGCCTTACCTAAATCCCAGGAATCAAAAAGGAAAACATGAAGCTGTGAACTCGCACGTATGTTCAGAAAAGGGATTAAGTTTGAGGTAGGAGGTGAGGAATATATACTGCATATTTTTGTATTATTTGAATCTTGTACAATCACGTTAACTTAATATATTATCTATGTTCTTTACTTTAAAAATAAAGAATCAGTGATATCTCATAACTAGCAGCTTCTCACAATTTCTCGTGTATGCCAATCTCAGTCTACCTCCGGGAGCCCTGACTAGAAACCATTGAGTTATGCCACCTAAACCCCCTCTACCAGTGGCATTAGCCCTGCTCCCTGGAGCAAGGGACAGGCAGGTGAAGGAATGCCCAGAAGCTGCTTACATTTAGCTTCAACTTGAATTTGTTTCTTACTCACATGATAGTTCACATCATTAGGGATCTGCTTACCCAAAAAGTAGTTTTGCAAGGAACTTACCTGGTTACTAGCATTATTGTACCATAGAATTTGCAAGTTGATACATTTCTATTTGGCTCCTTTTAACTCCTTTGTTTGTTTTCATGAAACTTTTCCCTACCTCCTATAAAGTTATCTTTTTACAGTTTCTAGACTCTCAATGCCCCTATATAACATTTTCACTCCTCACAGATGAACCCAACCCAATTTTACCTTCCCTAAAGGTTTCAACTTTCCCATTTTCTTGGTTCTATCTGTTTTCACAATTATATTAAAATCTTTTCTAAAAGAAGTAATGACCAATAAGGCGCAAAAACTGACACATGTCTCTCACTGATATTTACATTAAAAAATGGAATCTGTTACCCCTAATAAAACCCTATAACTTATGGGCTATATGGAAAAATCTTGTCAAGGCAGTATTTTTCTCATTTCTTTCCCCCTTTTTCTTATAATAATATTTAAACAACATTAAAAAAAAAAAGGTCAGCACCTTTCCAACGTGCATCTGAAAGACTTTTAACTCTTACTTAGATTGAGTCTTGATTGTGTGCTTAAATACTGCTATGATGACTTGAACAGAGGAAGAATGAGATTCAGCTAAGCTGCATGTACTTTTTCTTTTGTGCTTTATGAACACCCAGGTGTTTGAGAAACTGATTATTAATGAGTTTCATCATCTGGTCTAGCAATTCTTCAGCAATCCAAGATCTGTTGACAAACCTACAACTTTCAAAGTTGGGTTTTCTCCGTTTAAAATGCCTTAATCTGATATTTTACATTTAAAAGTTGCTGTTGTTCTTTGAAACTCTAAGATGAAACTGTGCCTTTTTGAGTAGTCCTATTCTATTCTTGGTCCCTGGTAGGAAGAGTTGCATCTCTAACAGCTTTCCTTTTATGGGCTTCTAAAGTAATTCTAAAATGGGCAAGTTTTCCGCATTTCATTGGTTATTAACTGCATCTAACCAATTGCAGGAGATCAACTTTCTCGGATCTCAGCCCCTCAACACAGGTTTTGCTGTATTTTGCCATGAGTTCTGAAGGGAGCTAACAAAAATGCATGTAAAATTCTTAGCTCACTGTCTGAAACATAATAGCTGCTAAAATATTATTGATTCTTACTGCTTCTTTGCATGGCATAATCACCACCAAAGCAGCACTTATAATAATAGTAAACATATATTGAATGTTTATAAATGACACAGTACGGTCTTAAGCACCTTCCAGGGGATTAGTTAATGAAATAGATATAACCTTATAATCCTCCTTTTACAGATGAGAAAACTAAGGCTTTGAGAGTTTATTCAAGTTTAATCTGGGATGGAAGACAGTTGCCTCCATAGCCGGGGCTCCTCAGTGAGGAATAAGGCCAAGGATCCCTTTACTAGCCTAAGGTCACGATGGTGCAGAAGGTGCATAGAAAACATCAAGAAATGAGCTACTAGGGAACTAATTTCGCCATAGAGCATGACATTCTATATTTGCCTTCTATCGATTGCTACTACCACTCACCATAATGGTGCCTCTAACTGCAGTGCATCTCCTTTTCTGTGGCCAGTCTTTGAATTACGAATTTTCTCAGTTTTCAATAGAGTAAGACTTCAGCTTTGTGAGACATGGGGAATTAAATAAATGAAAGAGGATTTACTGAGGTCAGCTGCAATAGATTGCTCTTCAGTGTTCTTCAGAATCACCAGTCCTGCTTAGAATCAAATGCAGCCCATGGACTTCCATTGCTGCCCAGAGTTAGCGTCTTATCACTCTGCTGAATTCCTTTCAATTTCTACGCTTGAAGTCATTGGTCTCACTTAGTTCCTCAACTTGATTTCCTCCTGCTGTTGAAGGCTGCTGAATAGCTGTCTGGAAAGCCAGTATCAGCAGCTGTCTCTCCCCTGCCAAGGAAAGGCTTTAACAGTGAAAAGCTGCATACTGCTTCAGATTGCACGCATGTGTGATTTTCATAAATTGAATTGAAATGATTCAAAAGGAAAAAATGATTGAGAGGCGGTGCAATGGTGACACAATATCCCCAGGAGGACTATGAAGTGATATCCCAAGCATGCTGTTCATTCTTGTTTCTACAACTACAGGATAATATTTATCTGGCTTTTGCATAGTGTATCAGGTGACAGGAGGAAGCCTAAGTAAGATGCTAACGCCTCTGCTGTATGTATTAAGCTGCAACCCTTTTTCTCTGGCATTTATTTACTAAATCACAGATGCTCAAAAGAAAAAGGGCCTTGAGGTGTCCATTGGCCTGTCTTTTTGTCTTAAGCACTGATCTCTTAAAATAATTCTGCAACCTCTCTCGTTTATCTATGTCGGTATTTATTACAGGGCTTATTGTCAATTTTCATTAAGAAATATGAGCTACGTTTTCAAACATAAATACTTTAAATAGTAAATACTGCACTTCCCTTCTACTGACAGCCCCAACCAATAAAGGACCAGAATCTCACGATTGTCTGGTTCTCCTGTTACTGAGAGCTCATCAGAAAATGATAGCATCTGGTAATTGTCTTTGAGTAGAAATTTAATTAAGAGAGTATCACAATTGATATCAAATGGAAAATAACTTTGAGGAAAAGTATGAAGTAGGGGGAACACATGATTTCTTCTTTCTTGATCAAATAAATCCTGTTCTTCATTAAAAAAAAAAAGGAGTTGTTCTACCTTCTGTCAGGATCATTCCAACTTTAAGGTTATTAATGTCCATCACTGGCAGATAGTACAATTTTCTATTAAACTAATGGCCATTGTCTACTTGGAGACTCCTCTTGAAATTATTCCTTAATGCCTACTTCATGAAAGGTAGATCTAAAGAAGGCTTTTTACGCAGACATAGAGAATGGACTTGAGGACACGGGGAGGGGGAAGGGTAAGCTGGGACGAAGTGAGAGAGTGGCATGGACATATATACACTACCTAATGTAAAATCGATAGCTAGTGGGAAGCAGCCGCATAACACAGAGAGATCAGCTCGGTGCTTTGTGACCACCTAGAGGGGTGGGATAGGGAGGGTGGGAAGGAGATGAAAGAGGGAGGGGATATGGGGATATATGTATATGTATAGCTGGTTCACTTTGTTATAAAGTAGAAACTAACACACTATTGCAAAGCAATTATACTCCAATAAAGATGTTAAAAAAATTTTTTTTTAAATAAAGAAGGCTTTTTTGTTGTTTTGGGGGCAGACAACCAGGTTTCATGTCTTACTGAATTGAATGTATTGTTTGTGACAACATATGTAAAGCTAATTAAGCTGTGCTTGACATGGTCCTAGCTTCTTCATCTGCACCATAAAAGGCTAACCTAGCAGCTGTCTAAATCTATGAAGTCAAAAAAGGATCAAAGCAGAGACACAATTTCCTCTGAACTTGAAATGAAAATGAATGTGTTTCTGGTGTCTATCAAACTGCCTAAAACCAAGTAAATCATTTCAGAAGAAGCTTTCAGCACTCTATCAAGGTGATGGAGGTAGCGGGGTGGTAAAGTAGAAACACGTTTACAACTTCATTTCTATTGACTAGATAAATAACCTCCATTATTCAACATGATAAAACCAACCAGAAACAGAAGTTAAGATGTTCCTATATCAATCCACTAGTAGGACTTAAACTCCATCAGAGGAATAGAAGGAAATAAACAAAAATGGGAGGATAATGTCTCAATGTTATTTAGTTGTGATTCGCCTAGTGTTAGGTCACTTATTCCCAGATACGCATGACTAGCTTGTTGCATATCTATTTAGTTTGAATGCAAAATTTGCATGAATACACGTAATAGTATTTATAAGCCAAGTAATGTGCTGCGTGCTTTACATATACAGTCCCCTTTAATTTGCCCAACAAAATTGTGATGCAATTTTTATTATCACTATTTTAAAGATGAGAAAACTGAGCATTGATAGAATTGAAAAATAACTTCCCAACCATCCAGAACTAGTAAGTAGTGAGTCCAGGATTCAAGTCCTCATCTATTTAATCTAAAGCCCATATTTTAAATCATTTACAATCATTACCCTAAAGTTCTCCATGTGATAATATAATCTTGGATAAGATGAGAAAAAAAATAGGTTTTAAGACTGTGTGCTCTGAATTTTCTGACACAATATGGTTATGATTTTCTCCATTTGACAAAAAAAGAAGCATTAGCCTAATTATGCTTAGGGCTCAGATAATGAGCATATCTTGATTTAAAATCTACAATGTGAACAACTCATGGCAGATATCTCAATCTGACCAGAGAAATCCTTTCTTATTTTTTTTAGTTGGAGGATACTTGATTTACAATGCTGTATTACTTTCTGCAGTACAGCAAAGTGAGTCAGTTATATATATATGTAAAAAATATCGTGTGATATCGCTTATATGAGGAGTCCTGTCTTATTTCTTTTAGTAGCCAGTCTCTGTGAATGTGGATTTAAGCCATTGAAGCTTTACAATTTTATAAGGCAAAAAAGAAAGAATCCCTACTTTTCTGATAGCAGCTTGGATGAAAAAGGCTAATGAGAGGCTCTAATGTAAGTGTTCTGTAACTTTTTGTGCCATGAATTGCACTATATAGTCTGAGGAAGCCTATGGACCTCTTCTCAGAAGGATGTTCTTAAATGCATAAAATAATCTACATAGGATTACAAAGGAAGCCAACTGTACAGAAATTTAGTTATCAAGAATTTTTAAAAAACAATACAGTAATATATGAATTTCTTTATTATACATTAAATAACAAGACCTAGTGGCATGTCTAATAACTACCACACATTTGAAGCAGGGGTGGATGCAGAAAACTATTGGAAGATTTGTCACTATTGTAATGTTCTATTCCTTTAAGTATTACCTGCACATTTTAATATGAATACTTGACTTAGGCTCAAATTAATCAACACTTCTACCCTCCTCCCAAATAATGTAAGAGATTTTAGAAAGCTTTAATCTTCTGAATTACATGATATTGTTGTCCACTATTTCCATACCACTTTCTAGCTATACCTCCAAAGTTAGTTGTGACTATTTTTGTGGTTTTAAACAATTAATGATTATTTTGATTTTTCCACATGTTGACCATTTAAAAAAATTACCATTATTATTTGCACTTCATTATTTGCTTCTGTGCTCAATTTCCTTCATTCAAAAGTATATCTATTAGTAATTCTCATTAAACTTTACAGGGTCTGTGAATGGTAAACACCACCAGTATCTGCCAAAAATGTTTGCTTCACCCTGAATGCTGAAAGGTATTTTAACTGCATATAGAATTCTAGATTGAGAGTTATTTTCTTTATAATAAATTGAAGATAGTATTCCCTTTGTCTGGTTTTTATTATACAGATAAAGCAAGAATAGGATGGTTTGAAACAAAAAACTTCTTGGTATGAGAAAGAGCTCTTAGAAATTTAAATATGGTAGCTGAAATTTAAACATGCAATGAAGATTTGTACTATCTGCATCAATAAGCTTTCCCTGATGTACTAATTTTCTATCACTGCTGTAACAAATTACCAAAACTTGGTGGCTTAAAACAACACAAATTTATTATTTTAAAGTTCTGGAGGCCAGCTGTCCAGCAGGGTCTCATTAGGCTAAAATCACCATGTTGTCAGCCTTCTTTCTGGAGACTCTAGGAGAGGATCAGTTTTCTTGCCTTTTCTATCTTCTAAAATCCTTCTAGAATCCATTCCCATCACTTGGCACATGGGTCCCTTCCTCCATCTTTAAAGTCAGCCATGGTGAGTTGAGTCTTTCTCACATTACAACACTCTGACCTCCCCGTCTGCTTCCGTCTTTCATACGTAAGAACTTTTGAATTACGTCGGGCCCACCTAGATAATCCATGAGAATCTCCCTAGTTTAAAGTCAGTAGATTAGCAAACTTAATCCCATCTGTATCCTTCGATTTTAAAGTGTACTGCTTGCAATATCGGAGGGTGTTACCCCTGGAAATATAATAGAATCAAACAATTAGGAGTGGCCACTAGGAAATTAAGTCTGGATGCCTCTCCAATGGCACATATTCTTGGGAGCTATCTGGATTGCCTTAATCACACGACAAAGTCATATATTGAAATTGGAAGCCTTGACTGGGATACCACAACATGTCATGCTGACCACTTTGAAAGCCTTTATTAGCTATAGTTGTTTTGCTCAGTTGGAGTGTCAACTCTTTTAACCTCTCCCATCTGAATTCTACATATTCTTTCAGGCTCAACTTTGGTCCATCTTTACCATAAAACATTTTTTTTTTTTTTGCGGTATGCGGGCCTCTCACTGCTGTGGCCTCTCCCGCTGCGGAGCGCAGGCTGAGGAGCACAGGCTCCAGATGCGCAGGCTCAGCGGCCATGGCTCACGGGCCCAGCCGCTCCGCGGCACGTGGGATCTTCCCGGACCGGGGCACGAACCCGTGTCCCCTGCATCGGCAGGCGGACTCTCAACCACTGCGCCACCAGGGAAGCCCGCCATAAAACATTTTTGATTGCTTCAACCCCAACGGGCTCTCCCTTTTCTAAATTCCTATCAGTCTATATTTTATTATTTTGCTTCTAATTACTCTATTGTTTACTGTTGTTTCATCTTCATTGTCAGCATCTTTGCTCCCATGTAGTGAGCCCCCACTATGGAATCAGGCTCTGCTCTGAATGCATTTTGAGCACTACTTCAATTCTCATAACTACCCTTCAAGGTAGTTATTATTATCCTCAGTTTGTGGTGGAGAAAATAGAAAATCAGGAGATAACATCTGGCACCCAGGTTCAGACAGCCTGAAAGTGGGGGAACAGGAATTTGAACCCAATCTGCCTGACACGAATCTGGTGCTTCTGATCCTTTTCCTATACTGCTCCAGACAACGTTTGTTTTGTTCTTAGACTATAAGCTCCTCCATGGTAGGGACTCTATTTTTCTGAAACTCCCACAGCATCTAGCACAGACTTAAGCCTAAAGCAGGAGTCCAGTGCAAGCACGGCATGGCAGGTTCGGCAAAAACACGGACTTGAAGCAGAATAGTGCCATAAGCAATGCAAATAGCCCCAGCTTTGGTTTATTGCATGAGTGAAGTGATTATACAAGAAGTCGAAGAACCTACTTCAACAGCTTTTATTTTGTGCCTTTAAAGGATGCCCAGTAGGTTAGGAAAATTTGGGGAATTCCCTTTAGTGGTTTTGCAAGGATGACTATGACTCGGTCAACGAGTCACCTAGCTAAACCTATGGAACCAGAAGAACACCAATGCCTGCAACCAGAGGGTTTACAAAGTTTCAATATCCAACCAGTTGTTGCTAAACTAATTTCAAATAATTTCTTTCAAAGGAGTGCTCTGTGGTTATGCCCAAGTCTCAGTGGGCCTGATCCCTGCTGCCCTCAGCCAACCCTTCGGGGAAATTGAAGTGCTAGTTCACAGATCCCATCCTCGTATGAAATTCCAGAGCACTTACACTTGTGTTTAATTATAATAATTAAGGATTAAAAAGGGCTCTTCAGTGCACACAGATAATGCATTTTTTAGCCATGCAGAAACATATCATTTCTTAGATCAGAGCATCTTCTAGTATAAAGTGTCCCAAATCCGTGCCTTGCCCAGAGGGGCACAGATGCACCCAAACATATTTTTCAGACATTCATGCACTTTATGTTCATGTATTTGCAAAAGAACAGACAAAAGCCCTCCTGGAATCTGTGGAAACTGCAAAGATGAGCTCATTCGTGGGCTGCCCCTCAGCTACTACTGCTGTAGGTGAATTGGCCAAGCTCAGACTTGGACAAGCAGATAATGTGAAGGAAAGAGGCAAGGTGCCATTGCTGAAAAGCAGATATTGTGAAGGAAAGAGGGAAGGTGCCATTGCTGAAAAGCAGGCCCTTGGGCCAAGATAGGGCTTGTAGAAACCCGCAGGCGATGCGGGAAGCCTGTGGGAATACTTCCTGGCCCTGTGTGTACATCCTGCTTTGTTTCTGAAGAGGGTGTTTGGCACAGGGTAGGTGTTTGTGGGTTGGATGAAGCTGCTTCTCAGCTCACTGGCACAGGGTCCTCCCATAAAATGGGCATATAACTGGGGCTAGAAATATGCAGAATTATAGTTGGCGATGCTTTTAGAGTTTTTATTAAACCCTAGTCTACCCAGCCCACTTTGTTATTTTATTCTTTCCATCCAGCTCTGTGGGTCTGGATGCGGTTTTCACATGTGGCAGAATCCCCCACTCTGGCCTCCAGTCCGCTCTCTCCCAGAGTCCTGCCAGGGTGAGACTTAGCACATTTTCCTGTGTCCCATCCCCTCCACACCGTGCCCTGGCTACACCGCCAGTCTGACACCAGAGCTTCCCAACCCGTATGCCTCTGCACACCCTGCAAAGGAGTGAAGGGTGGTCTGAAACGGTCAGGGCGTCAGTTTGGGGGACAGGCAGGGCCTGGGGCACAGGAGCCACTCCCTCCTATGTCCTTACCCCATACAGCTTCTAGGAACAGCAGCTTTCTCTGTTGGCCCCAGAGAGTCACATAACTAGTGTCATTTTCTGTGAGTGTCCTGAGAAGATTCAGAGGCACTGTTAATTGCTGCCAATATAATCAATGAAGGCAAATGCCTACCTGCAGCAGTTTTTAATTTTTGGTGTGCATCAAATTTACTGACTAAGCTTTTTAAATTATGATGCCAATTCCCTATCCCCTGAAATTCTAATTCAGTCAATATGGGGATTAGAATCTGCATCTTAATTAACCCCCCTGAGCTATCTTTCTGAACCTCGTATTTATTGAGATAGAGGAGGCATTTTTAGCAAATCATCCCCAAACCTGGCAGGTTTATCTCTTGCTCATGATACATGTGTTTCTAACACAGACTGGCATGTGTGTATAGGATGTAGGTGGGGGAAATCACAGATAGGGAAACTGAGGCCCACAGAAGTGAACTGACTTTCTCAAAATCACAGAGAAAGTTGGAAGGATTGAGTCCTTGTTCTATAGCTGGCACTTCCGCCACTATCCCACACTATATTCCTTCTCCAAGCTTTAACATGAGTTAAGAGAGGACTACTCTCTCAACAGAACCCTGACATATTAGAAAAATGGGCTTGAGGAAGGGAGTGGAGTCAGGACTGTGATGGGAGTTGAAGAAGAGGCTGCCAATATCACGGAAAAGTGCCAGGTGAGGATTATATTACCTTTCAATAGTGTATTAAAGAGTTATTAAATTGGGGAATTAGGAATCTTAACTTAGTATAAAATCATAACTTTTGAATTGGATAGAGATATTAGAGGTTATCAAATCTAATCTCCAGACGAGAAGGATGAGTGCCCTGAATGAATCCTAATCGTGATGGAGCTATGACCAAAACCCGACTCGATCAAGGTCAGTGGGCCTTCTGCTACTTTGCCTTCCCGAGTCCTTGATATGTTTTCCTGGCATGGCTTATAGGATCCCAGTTAAGGAAACTCATCATCTTTCACTTTTGAGGAAACAGGACTTTTCTGTGTAGCAAACTCATCCACTCAGCTCACAATGGTCTCCATATCCTCACAGGTGCTTCCAGTGCTCTCAGAGCTTCTGAAGAGGGGGCAAGAGACACTTGGCATCTGTTACATACCAGCACCTAACATAACTGCTGGCAGTGGTAGGCTCTGAATAAATGGTTGATGATGGATGGCATAATACAGAATCTGCCTTTCCATGAACTCCATGGACTATTTTCCTGCATATTGAGTTATTCAGGATGTTAGTCTTATGTGGCAAACAGCCCTAAAGTTTTTGATCTTTTTTGTTTGTTTGTTTGTTTATTTTGTGGTATGCGGGACTCTCACTGTTGTAGCCTCTCCCGTTGCGGAGCACAGGCTCCGGACGCGAAGGCCCAGCGGCCATGGCTCACGGGCCCAGCCGCTCCGCGGCATGTGGGATCTTCCCGGACCGGGGCACGAACCCGTGTCCCCTGCATCGGCAGGCGGACTCTTCCAGGCGCCACCAGGGAAGCCCTGATCTTTTTTCCATGTATCAGCAGTAACATTCTGAGGGTTTTTTTTTTTTCTTTTTAATGTATCTTGAATTCTAATATGCTACAATCTCTTTCGGGACACAGACTGTGTTATTTACCTCTTCACACCTAGAACAGAGTCTGGTACATACTGTATCCCAATTGAATGGATGAAGGATGAAGAACTGTCTTCCCCTCTCCACCTTCCGTACCCTCCTCTCTCCTTTATCCGCACATGCTTACAGGAGTCCTCAGTAGTTTGTCAGAAATCTTGCAGGTGTCATGGAACTGAGCAGTTCAGTGGTATTTGTGTGTGTGTGTGTGTGTGTGTGTGTGTGTGTGTGTGTGTGTATATATATATATATATATATATATAAAATATACGGGGGCACCGCTCCACATGAGAAATCTGACAAAGGACATGGAATCTGTGTCAGAGCAGCTAGTGCTAGCAATGTGTATCCTTAGAATTCTGTCCTTACCAAAAGGTGACAGAGCCCACATCAAGCTCTGCCATGGTTCTTGGATCCTATGTCCACGGCCTTTCTGCTCTCCCCCCGCCCCCTCCAGCTTCCCCCTCCTCCTAAGTCACTCCCGGTGTATACATGCGTCATTAGCAACCTCTCACTGTGGCAGGAACGTGGCTTTCATCTATGAATAGATTTTAACAGCCTCCTTCAAGCTTCCTCTCAGGGCTGCACTGACTCAGCCACGCGGGGGAACAGGGAGTGCTTTTACTGACAGCAAGCCTTACCATTCTAAGGTGTGATGATGGGAATGCAAGGAGAGAAGGGCAAGAAGACCCAGCCTGAAGGAAGCCTTCCTAAATGAATACATCCACCATGGAAGAGCCAGAAAGAAAGATGCTGAGCAGTTGGACAACTATTGTGGGTTGTTGTGGATAAAGGGATCATTCAGGATATGAAATTAGTGATTTCAAAAATAAGACCTCTTTCAGATTTGTGCTTTGATCTAAAGATTAAGAAGAAATTGCTTCCCTTGAGAAAGGCTATTTAGAGAGTCAATCTGCAAATAGCCAAGCTGGGGAAAAAGGATTTCCAGAAGGCAAATTCAGATCGTGAGTGATGGGTGCCGTGCCTTGCAGGCTGAGTCATAGCTACCGCCTTTAATCGGTGACTGGACACGGTTACCACAGCTGCCAGCTGCAAAACGCCCCTCTGCGGACCTTCAGAGATCCGAGGGACCACTTCCGGCTCATGCTGCTTCACGCACCCAGAATGTGTGGGAACAAACCAAGTTAGAGCCTTAGGTGGGATGGAACCAGCCAAAGAGGTTTTTCCAGAAAGAAGTAACCTCGTGGCTATTTATTACTAGGACAAAGGATTCCCCTGATAGAAATGTTTGGTGTCTGCTTAATTGTTCTCAGGCAGTTATCACTGCAATCGGCAAGCTGCAATGTTGCAAAACCTGGTCTAGACCAGTATTAAAAAGAAACTGTTTGTGATTGTTTTCTTTTAATTTTTTTTTTTTTTTTTTTTGCGGTACGCAGGCCTCTCACTGTTGTGGCTTCTCCCATTGCGGAGCACAGGCTACAGACTCGCAGGCTCAGTAATTGCGGCTCACGGGCCCAGCCGCTCCGCAGCATGTGGGATCTTCCCGGACCAGGGCACGAACCCGTGTCCCCTGCATCAGCAGGCGGACTCTCAACCACTGTGCCACCAGGGAAGCTCTGTGATTGTTTTCTGTTGGAGAGAGTAGATAAACAACAGTTCCACCCAAAGTCTCACTCAAGTGTTTACTCCGTCCCCCTCTCTTTGCCTCTCTTTCTGTGTGGCTTCTCAGGAGGGTGAGCATGAGGTGGGGTTTGAGGACCAAAGGGACACACCGAGATGCAAGTATATGCAGTGCTTCCTTCATGCCACTCGTCCTTAGCTGCAACAGGCAACACCTGGGTTAGTGAGCCAGGCTGGTGTTCCCAGAAGCAATGACTATGAAGGTTCTGGTTTTTATTTTCGTCAACTGGAGACTCTGCCCAGGAATATACTAGAATGATGGGGCAGCTTCAGAGTCAGGTGGGGTTCAGAAACACAAGGATTAGGAAGATACCCATGCCCCCAAATACCACTTCGCACTGGAAACTCCACACTCAGACCTTCGTTTCTCTGACTCAGATTCTATGAACTCCCACTGCCGGGGTTTCTCCTCCCACTGACAATGATTCTTCTTCATCTCCTCTTTCTTCGTCCACAGCCAGGCATAGCCTCCATCCCCCTTTCCTCCTGGAGTCAGTATTAAGTGGAGAGTTAAATTTACCTTCTTAACCACGTGCTGAATGTTTTCTTCTCTGAAAGGTCATAGCATTTTCCATCTATTCCATTCATCTGTGCACTTAACTGTGTGAATCCTTGGGTTATTACTTGACGGTTTGATGGGTGTACATGATCTTCCCAATTATATTTTAAGTACTTGGGTGCAGTGACATAATCAGGAGTCTCTGCCATTAACAACAGATTCTAACACATAAGAGCCCTTTAAGAAATACTTGTAGGGCTTTTCTGGTGGTGCAGTGGTTGAGAGTCCATCTGCCGATGCAGGAGACACGGATTCGCGCCCCAGTCCGGGAAGATCCCACATGCCGCAGAGCGGCTGGGCCCGTGAGCCATGGCCGCTGAGCCTGCGTGTCCAGAGCCTGTGCTCAGCGGCGGGAGAGGCCACAACAGTTGAGAGACCCGCGTACCGCAAAAAAAAAAAAAAAAAAAAAAAAAAAACCTGTAGTTTGAAGATTGTTTTTTGGAATTAACAAAAATTTTTTTGAGCAGTTTTAGGTTTATAAAAAACTGGAAGGTACAGAGTTCCTCCTTCCAGCCACAACCTCCCCCCTCCCCAGTCTCCCCTACTATTGGTAGCATGGTATATTTGCTGCAATTGACAAGACAATATTGATACTTAAATTATTAATTTAAGTCCATGGTTCACCTTAGGATTCACTCTTCTGGTTGTACATTTCATATGCTTTGACAATATATAACGTCATGGAATCATACAGAAGAGTTTCACTGCCTTAAAAATCTCTAGTGCTTCACCTGCTTCATTCCCCCTCCCCCATTCCCCACTCCCCATGTGCCAAAGCCAGACGGCCACTAGGCATTTTCTTGTCTCTATAGTTTTACTTTTTTCCAGAATGTCATATAGTTGGAATCATAAAATATGTAGCCTTTTCAGACTATCTTTCACTTAACATTGTGCATTTAAGTTTCCTTCATGTCTTTTCATTGCTTGAGAACTCATTTCTTTTTAATGCTGAATAACATTCCATTGCCTGGATGTACCACAGTTTATCTATTCACCTACTGAAAGGCATCTTCATTGCTTCCACATTTGGGCAACTATGAAGAAAGCTGCTATAGGCATCTATGCACAGGTTTTTGCGTGGACCTAAGTCTTCAACTTATTTGGGTGAATACCAAGAAGCCCAAATGTTGACTCATATGGTATGAGTATGTTCCATTCTGTAAGAAACTGGCAAACTGTCTTCAAAGTGGCTGTACCATTTGCATTCCCACCAGTGATGAATGAAAATTCTTGTTGCTCAGATGATCTTCTGAGACTGGCTTTCGGTAAGTGGAAGAGAAACATTTACGGGGTGGACTGAATTCAGAGTCACCTATCCCTACCCTTAGACTGTCCTGCAGAGAACAGTGAGGGGTAGTGGAGAGTGAGTAGAGATACAAACATGCACACCCAGGTGATAGCTTCACCCTGCTACTGATTAGCTCTACGGTCAAAGCAAATTACTTAACCTGAGCTTCCTTTCCTCTTATTTAACAACTGGGACAATAGTACCAAATTCCTCAGACTCTAGTAAACATAGTAAACAAGATAATGTATGCAAAGACTCTAGCATAACCCTGCGCGTGTAACAGGCACTCCATAAGACAGTTTCCCAACTGTAAGGAGTTAACAAGTTTTCACTAGAAGTTTTGTAAATGTGATGGTATGCAGTATCTACTCCCTCTACTTCAAGTTCCTTTATGATAACTGTAAAGTCCTAACTGTGAAATCTTGTGTTAGTGATTAAGACAAGAAAATAACCTCAGGATCCTTAATGGGAGTGGAATGTCCCTGTTGCTATTTTCACCTGGAAAAAATACTGAGGGACTAGAAATTTCACTTTGAGTTTCTGATGCAGGGAGACCTCTGACTCTGGAACATAGGACTTCACACTTCTGCGGGTTTGCCTCACCTTGGGCACATCTCCGCAAGTGAGGTCACCACAGGAGCTGGGCCGGGCAAGTGGTTCCTCTTGATTCCCTCTCACGTGAGCCTCGCTGACCATGGGACTTTCATCTGAGAAAAGTGGTCAGCAGCAGTGTGCAAACATGGCCTACTCACAGCGTTTAGAGAGGTCAAAAACTGCAATTGCCCTGAGATACTTTCACTCATCTTTCTGTACTTGCCATGGGAAATATCACTGACCATTCAGACCATCATGAAATGCCTGTGTGGTGGGTCATAATTTCATATTTTCCATTGCTTTTGCTGTGTATACGTGAGCAAGTATGGGTGTGTATGTGTGCTGCCTGCAGCCTAATTTCTTATAAACTATTTAAAGTATATTTTAGATCCTGCTTCTCTGGCCCTAAGCTAATAGCCATCTTTGGTTTGTATGTTGAGTGTAATTCAAAGTATAAAAACACGCTTTGGCCCTTAGCTCCTTGTGCCATGGTACTATCTTCATCTGATGATTTCCAATTTGGGAAGAGCTCAGAGACCCTGAATCTACCAGTGGTGTTGTATTGTGCAGGTGGGCCAGATTCCTGCTTTGGACATGGCTGTAGATATGACCAGTCTGACTGTCATTGCTTAGTCACTACCGGATGAAGAGCACTGTGCTGGGTGGGAAGTGGTGAGTGAGGACCAAAAATTCAGACTCAAAAACTAGAGAGTTACCATTTCTTTACTTTCAGGTGTCTATTCCTATGAACAAAGTATGGTTTAGCGACTGGAGGGGAAATTTATTGATTGGCCTCTATTACCACATAGTTATTGACCTATTCAACCCTGGCTCTCCCTTTATCTACACACAGGTCTAGCATTGTGATGGTCAGGGACCCCTGTGCAGGTGAGCTGTGGAGGGGAGAAGTTGCTTCAGCAATACCTTCATTTGGAGAAGAGCATGAGCTTTTACATTAAACAAATTCTGCACTGAGTCCACAAAAACCAGTAAGTAGAAATTATACTTTAGGCTATACAGTGTGGAAAGAAGATGGGTCACATTTCAGCAGCAGTTTGGAAGAATTCTATTACTATGTTACTTACTGGAAGAATGATATTTTGGAGTAAAAAACCCAACATAGTAACAAGACTAAAGTTTTTTTTTTTTTTGATCTGAGAACAGATGGCTTTGTGTTGTCTAAAAGAAACAGAACTAGGAGTTGGATCATGGTTTAAACGTTTATATTTCCACAAAGTAATAAGTAAACTAAGTTGATCAAGTGGTATGATTCCTACTCATGCTCCATATTTCCAGTGGCAGGCAGATTACAGTAACTAGATGCAGTATTTCATTTTCTGGAATAATATAATATTAGCTATGTTAATAGTTTTACTTTAACAATATTAATCTTAAAAAGGTTGGTGCTTTTCTCCTAGGATCCATGACTGAAGTTAAATAGTTTAGGCGTCACTAGCCCAACTGTTAAGATTTCTCTGGGTGTAAGTAATGAAGAAAGTAGACATAATGCATGTATTCACCTGATTGTGTTTTCATTTTTTAAAACACAAAATTGTAATGTTCTTTTCAGGGCTAATATCTGGCCTGTGCTTACCCATGTGGCTATACTACTTGTTAAAATACTGAAATATTTCCATAGAAGTTGGTAAAGAGTTGCTGCTTCAAGCTCCCCTAACACCCTCCTAGAACCTGAGTTGACTCAGAGCCTCTCCTGGCCCTTTCCCCCCTGAATTAGTCATTATAGTAGATTGTTTGCAAAAATGGCCACCCTTTCTTCTCTACATCCACACCCCTTTGCAATATGACTTGTGGTCCTTCTAATTAAGAGGTAGTCTCTTTTTTTTCACTTCCTGAATTTGGGCTGACCTTGGAACATGATTTCACCAATAGAATGCAGTAAAAATTATGTTATACAAATTATAAACCTAGGCCTAAACAAGTCTTATGCATATCTGTTCTCTCTCCCAGAAACATGCTCTGGAATCATAAGAATAAGTCCAAGACACACTGGTGGAGGATGATAAACCAAGTGGATTTGAGATGAACTATCTCAGTTCAGGCCATCTCAGATTAGCCTGACTGGCAACTGACAAAAGACGTAGGTGCCAGCCCAGCTAGCAGCAGAAGAACCATCCAGCTGAGCCTAGCCCAAATTGCTGACCCTAAGATTTATGAGCTAAATAGACAGTTATTAAGCTACTTGGTTTTGAGATAGTTTCTTATGTAGAAACATTTGTTGCACATTTATAAGATTATATATAATTTATAATATTATACAGAAATAGGTAAATAATATACCAATAATCCAGGATCTAGGGGGGTAACAACTAGAACAGCAGGGGTCCTCCAAAAATCTGCTCTCATGCCAAGGCCAATCTCTACTTTGATTGATCCCCATGGTGCAGCAATAATTTTATTAGGAGTGCATGAGCTTTTACATTTTAAAAATTCTATATTGAGTCTACTAAGGCTAGAAAGTAGAAATTACACTTTAAGCTGTAGAGTATGGAAAGAAGATTTGTCACATTTCACCAGGAGTCTGAAAGGATCCTATTACTAGAGTATTGTATACCGAGTTGTCATCATTAATTTGTTAGTTGCAATTAGAAACTCTTTGTTACTTTAGAGAAATTTTTTAACATATGTTATTCATTAAATTTTATTTTTTGTAATCACTGTTTATCTTACCAAGGTTAATAAGAAAAAAAGTTTTCAAGTCAAGTTAAATATTTCTTTTAGGTAAAACTGATTAAAAAGACAAACAACCTAATTTTTAAAATGAATAAAAACCAAATGAGCCGAAAACTTATGTCCACAAAAAAACCTGCCCGTGGATGCTTATAGCAGCTTTATTCATAATTTCTAAAATGTGGGCATATACCCTGAGAAAACCATAATTCAAAAAGAGTCATGCACCAAAATGTTCATTGCAGCTCTATTTACAATAGCCAGGACATGGAAGCAACCTAAGTGTCCATCATCGGATGAATGGATAAAGAAGATGTGGCACATATATACAATGGAATATTACACAGCCATAAAAAGAAACGAAATTGAGCTATTTGTAATGAGGTGGATAGACCTAGAGTCTGTCATACAGAGTGAAGTAAGTCAGAAAGAGAAAGACAAATACTGTATGCTAACACATATATATGGAATTTAAGAAAAAAAATGTCATGAAGAACCTAGGGATAAGACAGGAATATAGACACAGATCTACTAGAGAATGGACTTGAGGATATGGGGAGGGGGAAGGGTAAGCTGTGACAAAGCGAGAGAGAAGCATGGACATATATACACTACCAAATGTAAGGTAGATAGCTAGTGGGAAGCAGCCTTATAGCACAGGGAGATCAGCTCAGTGCTTTGTGACCACATAGAGGGGTGGGATGGGGAGGGTGGGAGGGAGGGAGACGCAAGAGGGAAGAGATATGGGAACATATGTATATGTATAACTGATTCACTTTGTTATAAAGCAGAAACTAACACACCATTGTAAAGCAATTATACTCTAAAAAAGATGTAAAAAAAAAAAATGTGGAAGCAACCAAGGTGTTCTTCAATAGAACATCTTCAAGATGTTCTTCAAACTATACCAGACTGTGGTCTATCCATATAATGGAATGTTACTCAGTGCTAAGAAGAAATGAGCTGTCAAGCCATGAAAAGACATGGAAGAACTTTAAATGCCTATTACTAAGTGAAAGAAGTCACTCTGAAATGGGTACTTAACTTACTGTGTGATTCCAACTATATGACATTCTGAAAAAGGACAAAACTATGGAGACATGAAAATGATCAGTGGTTGCCAGGGGTTTGTGGGGAGGAAGGGGTGAAAAGATGGAGCACTGCAGATTTTTAGGGCAGTAGAACTATTCTGTATGATACTTCAATGTGGGTACATGTTATTACACATTTGTCAAAACCCACAGAGCAAGGCACAACCCATAGAACATCAAGAGTGAAGTCTAAAGTAAACTATGGATTCTGGTTGATAATGACAATGTTAGTTCATTGATTGTAACAAATGTACCACACTGGTATGGAATGTTGATGGTGAGGGAAGCTGTGTGTGTTGGGAGAGGGCGTATGTGGCAACATTCTGCTCTATTTTGCTGTGAACCGAAAACTAGCCTAAAGCATAGTCTATATTAAAAAATTAGGTCAAAGACTTGAACAGATATTTTACAACGAATGCTTAATGGGCACATGAAAAAATTTCTCCACATTATTAGTTACCAGGTAATTCAAACTACAATGGAACACCACACTACATACCCACTACAATGCCTAATATTAAAAAGACCATCAGTATCTATTGTTGTCAAGGATACAGAGCACCTAGAGCATTTACATATTACTGGTGGGAGTATAAAATGGTGCAACCACTATTTCTTATAAAGTTAAAACATGCATTTACCCAGCAGTTCTACTATTTGATATTAATCCATGAGAACTGGGACATATATTAATAAAAAGATGTGTGCACAAATGTTCATACCAGCTTTATCCATAATAACCTCAAATTAGAAATAACCCAAATGTATAACAACTGGTGAATGGATAGACGAATTATGGTATATTCTAACAATAAATTCTATTAAGCAATAACGTAAAATGAACTACTAATTCAGGCCACAACACGGATGAATCTCACAATCATGCCGACCAAACCACACCAAACAGTACAGATTGTATGATTGTTTTTATATGATATTCTATACCAGGCAAAATCATTCAAAGTGATGAAAAATAGGTCAGTGGTCATCTGGGGGGTGGAGGGAGAGATTGATTACAAAGGGGCATGAGGAACTTTTCTGGGGAAATGTAAATATTCTTATGTCTTGAATGCGTTGGTGATTATACAAAGGTATGTTTGTCAAAGGTAAGAGAACGATACCTTTGAAATGTGTGATATATTATGTTATTTATACATCAATAAAGTAGATTTAAAAACATATCCTTCCTAAAGTCAGATATCATTTCTAGGGATGGCAAAACATATCCCATGCTCATGGTGGATATTGCTAATGGATTATGGTGCATGTTTCAGCTTCCTAGGCGTTCAAACCCAATGCTCCAGGTAGCCACTATGTTCCAGTAGAGTTGACCCAGTTCTTGAAACTTTGCTATTCCAGACTAAGACCATCCCAGGCTATACCCACCAGATACACCCATGCCCCAGAGCAGGAAACAGGACTGGCCTCATGGGTGTGGACCACATGCAGTCACCGAGTGCTCATGTTTACAGTGGTCCCATGCTTGGTGTAATGCTCTGCTGTCACCATCTTGAAATTATTAACAGATTTTTAATAAAACTTTCATATTGCATTGGACCCAGTTTTCTTAAGATACAGAGATAACATTAGCTCTCTCCCTAATGCTTTTCTTTCTCAATATCTGGCTCTCCTCCTCAAGGCAGAGGCAAGTAGGTTGAACAATCTTTTGTGATGGGAATAGATGTTATACTCTCTTGAATCAGAAAGCAGCAATTACTACTTTGAATGAGTTTGGTTTCCAGTAAGTCTTAGTTTAGCTTTTTCATTTTCCCATGGGGCTTCTTGTAAAGACACCATACCCTTTAACTACCTAGGAGTTTTAAAACACAGGATGGGATATTTCAATGGTAGACTCGGTTCATATTCTCCCTTTTGAATCTTATTTCTCTTATATTTTTAATACTTGTATTAGCATAAAGTAAAATAAAAATCTCTGTACTACTGTTACGAGTTGAATTGTATCCCACCAAAAGATGTTGCAATCCTAACCCCCAGCACCTGTGAATGTGACCTTAAATGGAGAAGAGACTGTGAAGGCAGGGGAAAACACCAGCTGCAAGCCGAGGAACACGTGAGGCTCCCAGAAGCCAAGAGAGAGGCATGGAGCAGATTGTCCCTCAGAGCTCTCAGAAGGAACCAATCCTGCCCACACCTTGATCTCAAATGTCTAGCCTTCAGAACTGTGTGAGACAGTAAATTTCTGTTGTTGAAGCCACCTAATTTGTACTAATTTGCATAGCAGCCCCAGCAAACTAATAGAGCTACTGAAATTGAAGGAGAGAAATGCATTACAATCAAACTCTAGGATACATTACAGGGGTTTCATTTGTTTTCTCCATTATTTTCCATACATATATACGTGTATATATACACACACATACATATATATATACATACGTGGTCTCTGTTTCCTTACCCTCTCCAACTCCTTTTACCTCAGCTGCAGAGAAAAGAGCCACTAGTACAAATTACATCATAGAAGAGCGACTTCATCCTTCTTTATCAAAAACAGCAGAGGGATTCCTGGAATCAGAATCTTCCTACAAGACTATTCTTCACCCTAACATTTCCCAGAAGGAAAGAAAGTATTTGAGTAAATAGTTGAACTATTGATTACAATAATTTTTACCTCACTCTTTACCACAGAAAACCAAGCTATACACCAAGAATTTATTAGCTAGGCTTGCTTTTATAAACTACTTTAGGACTGAAAAGCCCTGTTACACTATGTCAAAAGGTGACTTCTTGCTGCTCCAAATCTCAGTTAAACCTGTGTTGAACTGGCTAGAAAACTCAAGGCCCCAAGCCATCCTTTTTCTGTTTCCCTCTCTTTAGGGTCCTTTTGTTTTTCGCAGGATGTAAGAAACGACTGATCCTTAAAAGGAAGAGGATCGTACTCAAGACAGAAAAGGGTAGATAAAGAAAGGAGAAAGGGCTTCCCTGGTGGCGCAGTGGTTGAGAGTCCACCTGCTGATGCAGGGGATACGAACCCCGATGCAGGGGATACGGGTTCGTGCCCCGGTCCAGGAGGATCCCACATGCTGCAGAGCGGCTGGGCCCATGAGCCATGGCCGCTGAGCCTCCCCATCTGGAGCCTGTGCTCCGCAATGGGAGAGGCCACAACAGTGAGAGGCCTGTGTACCGCAAAAAAAAAAAAAAAAAAAAAGGAGGAAGCTATGGAATTATGAAAGTTTTCTTGGGTGGTCTTTTCCCTAGGCAAACCTGGAGTTCCCCAAATTTCTACAGGGAAGTGGTTGAAACTCCTCCTAGGCTTTTAACTGTTAAGACAAAAGGTGGTACGGCAATTCCACCCTAGGCTATCTCTAGCATTTCTTTCCTAAGGAGCTCTTTGTCTTCCTGGGATCAGCTGCTACATCTTTGGAGTCTGGTACATTGGGGTATTTGTTGTCAAAGTAAAACCTCCAGTTACTCGCCTGAGGAAGGGGAGTTTTAGGGTCTCTGTCTGAAGGATACTTTTTAGCATATGACATAAGATTTTAATTTGGCACCCCAAGGAAAAAGGTCTTTTACTGTAAACACCAAGGCTTTCAAAAAAAAACAAACAGTTTTTAAATTCAAAGATAACATCTCCTCTGTTCCTTTCCCTCTTTTTAGACAGAAAGTCAAGTGTAAAATCAGACGACTCTAAATGTATTCAATTTTCATCTCATCACAGCACTGGTTTTCCTGGCTCGAGCAAACTGGACTATTGGTGTCCTCTTGACCACTCTTCCTAAGTCCCAAACTGAAAGATGCGGTTTCCTCCATACCTTTTTCCTTAGATTCCAATTCCTCAGTACCTTTAGTTAGCACATGAATTTCTAATCATACCTTCCACGCACAAGTTCAAGAGGCAGATGTTTGCAAAATGCAATTTTGCCCATGTTCCAGAAGCTCCCCAGTGCTGTTGCTTCTTTCAACTCTCTGGTCTCACGCAGTTGAGATGGTGTGGTGTGAGCATGAACATGAGTGTGTGTCTAGGGCTTGAAGATGAAGGGGTGCGGTTTTTGTTTCCCAGAGTAGTATCAACTAACAGATTTACGCAAAATATATTTTCCTCTCTGGATTCAGTTTCACTTTAATTATTTGAACTTGTAAAATAATTTTAATTTTTACTCAGAACATAAGACTTACTAGCCTTTATTAGATACTTGAGAAATAGAATTACATAGGAGGAAAAGGGAACAGAAGAGATTAGATTTTAAGCTCAAGTTCAAGAAAAATTCAGAAAATGGTAAAACCTCAAAGTACTTTACCCTCAAATAGGCCAACATTGTCAACCATATCAATTTTTGTATGGCCCCTATTTCTAAAGTATAAAAATATTATTATTTATTAGAACTAATAATTTATTTAAGATTAGATTTGGTCCTTAAATATAATTTGTTTTAAAGGAAAGTTTCCCAACAGTGTCAACTATTTCATAAATTGACCTGTAGTCTTTCCCTTTTTTAAAATTCCAATTTATTTGGATTTAACAAATAAATACCACACATCCACGGGAAACTGTCTTTTATCACAACCAAATATATAAGGAATCAGTAAATCAGTATTTTACAAAGGAGAAATTCGTAGCATTTAACAGCATATTACTATACTATTATTGGACTGACCAAAATATAAATACATCTTTGTATATATACAAAGTCTGATAAGAAAGACACTGGAAAATAGAGGAAATGAAATGCTAGGGCTAAAACTTAGTTACATTAAAACAACTTTTTTTTTTAATATCAAAACTCACCAAACCTAATACAATTTGAAAGAAAGTGATGATAGATGCTGCCCACATAAACTAGCATTTGTATCAACTGTCTTAGGAAAATCACCAATTCAGCAGCTGATCTTAATGTGTAAGAAAAAAACAGGGGGCTTAATCATTATTCATTAGGTATTGGGAGAAGACTACTACGTTATTTTGAAAAAAAAAACAAAACAAACTCCCTCCCTCCAAAAGAAACAACCACATGTTGCGTTCTTTCAGATAATCTGTCTTTTGGGGGTGAGGACATCCCAACCTTACTTAAAATAACACGCACACAAATATACAAAATAAAGCAATAACAAAAAATCAAACAATAGCAACAACAAAACTGTGATATAGAATTTAGTTCGTACCAGAAATACAACTAGAAACTCTAACAAATTGCTTATGTATAGCAACAGCACATGGGACTGGTGCCAGGTCCTTTGTACAGCATCTCTTTGATGCAGTGTAAATTTCTTCTTGGCCACCTATCAAGGACTGAAGTGTAGTAATGTATACTGTGGCTTGATCACTAAAGCCATAAATACAAGTGGCCAGTGCCATTATTCACGTCGGCTGGCTGAATATTACTCTTGGGAAATACTTAGACACGACTTTTTTCTTAATAAACAGTTTTCCATTAACAAGTTCTAGTCAATAATGACTTAGAATGAATCTCAATGTATCTCCTTGGATCTTGGTGGAACAAAAAACTTCAATGACCTCCCTCTTAACAAATCCAGGGCATCTTTTATATTACTAAATTTATTTAATTAATATGGAAGAGATTTAAAACAGAGTAGGTTTTTGCCATATTTAGAAAATATTTTATTTTCTAGATTCTAGAATCATATATTCCAATTTTAATATTTTTATGTAAATCAATTTTACATGGTGTGGAGTTTTTTCAAAGCAGTATGCTGTATAAAAATACATGCCTTGTATATAAAAGTCACAAAACATTCCATTTTAACTTGTATTCTATACTTTCCTAGAGAATGTCTGTTTCTTATTTAAAGTTGTATTGTGTATTTTTCTAGTAACATTCTGGATGTGTTGGACAGTAATTGCACAGAAAGAATTATACTTGGAATATATCATTTTTAAATTTTTTCACTTGTGTTTGCCCATAATAAGATTTGTATCAACTCTCTTTCTTCTCTAAAGACAAAATTCTATAAATATGTCTGGTCTGTAGACCATCTGTCTTTGAGTTGTGGTCTGTTCTCCAGAATCTTATAAAGCTCTTTGGCACTAAGGAGTAAACTCAGGATGTGATCCATTTGTTGTAAAGAAAGATCTTTGTTTCCTGGCTGGATTAAGTGGTAGGACACCCAAATAATTTTCTTGCTGGGAAGAGAACGAAGAAAACATCTATTTTCCTCCAGGATCTTATATTTCACAGATAAAGACAGCTCTTGTTACATATCAACTTCATAACTTTGTTGATGAGTCATATGCAATGAAATCCCTCAACCTTATACAGGAGGACCAAAAATTTAACCACCTACAGAATTTTATCGGTCTGTCTGCTCTCATAGGAATACATGAAAAAGAAAAGATAAAGAAATTCTGCTTTCTTATTCACTACAAGTCTTAGCTGAGCCTTAAAAATGGACAAATGGCTATTTAGAAAATAGGAAAAAAATTTATTTAGGAAAATAATTTAGGAAAAAAATCACTAATCTTAGAAGTCTCAGATCTATTTTTAGTTCTATCTCATCTAGAACCTTGACCTCAAAAAGTTTGATTTTAAACACTTGTTTTCTTCCCTATTTGGCTTTTCTACTTTTAACTGCCACCTAGCTATCTGAACTAGACATCTGGGTTCATCCTTAACTCTCTCCTCTTCCTTGATCTTCAAGGAAGATCTTGACCCTTTTTAAGTTAAGCATCAACATTTCCTACCAATTTTGCCTTTTAATTAGCTTCCAGTCCATTTGCTTCTCTCCATATGAACAACCATCAACCTAATTGGGACTCATCATTGCTCTACCTACTAGTGTAGTCATGTCTGAATTGGTTTTCCTCTCTCTAGCCTTAGTACCCTCAAGTCCATCTTCAACACAACCAACAGAATATGTCTAAAATTGGATGTTTGACAATGGCATTTCTCTGCTGAGAACCCAGCAATATTCACTTGTCATCCATTAAATGATAAACTCCAAGCTCTTTCACATTCCTTAAAAGATCTTCCTGGTATAGCAATTATCTTTTTTTCCAAGCTACAAAATTTTGTGTATTTTATTAATCATGCTGGTTGCTCAATCCCTGTCTCTATATCATCTAGTCTAGCCCTGATCCTTTTACCTAATTCCTAAGCATGACTTTTAAGCCTCAACACAGATATAACCTAGGAAGCTTTCTCTCATTCTCACTCCTGTTTCTTGGCTAATGTAAGTATTCTCCCCAAGTTTCCAAATATTCCTTGTGTATCTCTAATATTGTAGTCACTACACTGAGTTATAATTCTGTCTATGTATATATTGTCTCCTCGATTAGAAGGCTGGGGCTGAGACATTCTTATAGAATACCTGACACAAGATAAATGCTCACTCAGTGTTGGATAAATGAATTTGGTCTTAAGTCACAGAGCTAGAAGAATATAAGACTTTGGGATATGTTATTCTAGGATATCATGAAGTACCTATTTCATCAATAAACCAGGTGATACTAATTTCTAAATTTCAGAGCTTCTGTGAAGATTAAATAAATAAAATAGAACATGAAGTATAACTTTTATCTTAAAAATCTGTCCCTTTTAAGCATTTACCATTTCAGTAGATGGGCCCCCCATCAACACTTCTTCTACTAGAATTTTGATATTATCCTTTATATCTCTTTCTCATTCTCACACTGAGAATCATGTTGATTCTACCTCAAAAATATACGTGGAATCTTTCTGCTTCTTTGTTACTGTTACCACCATCCTTGTCCAGGACATTATCTTTGTTTAGATACCATGACAGCATCCTAACTTGCTATTCTTACTTCCATTCTTGACCCTTTTTAAGTTTTTCTTATTATAGCAGTCAGAATATCTCTTAAAAACAAAATCTTATCACAGCTTCTCATTGCTTCTAACCTTATAAAGACTTCCCATTTTCTACAGTGACTCCCTTTCCCTGGCTACGCCTACTGAACCTAGCTCAATGCCACACCCTCAAGGATGTCTTGCTTGATCCACAAGTCCTAGTTAGGTTCCTGTTACATTGCATCATAGCACACTAAATGTTTTCTTAATATTTTTCACAACTGTGGTAATATATTTTTATATCTGCATATTCATTGTTTGATTCCTTCATTAGACTGACTATATGTTCCATGAAATTAGCAACAGTATCTGTCTTGTTTCCTGCTCTATCCCCAGTGCCTAATACAATGTTGGGATATACTGAGCACTCGATACATATTTATAAAATACATGACTTAACATTCATAGCACATAACAGGCACATAACTGACATACAAAAAGTGGCTTTTTTGTCCTTTTTGTAATAACATTAAAGACAAACAGCTTTTTCAGTGGATGGGTTTGAGTGAATTGGTGGATGCATATAGGGTAAAAGAGGAATTCTTCCCATGTCTTTTCTGGCTCTAAGATCCCATGATTTATCAAATATTAAGTAATATTATAACATTATAGATTCTTTCACTAAATGACATGTAATAAAGAGCACAGCTATTACTCACCAATCATCCGATTAAGAGGCTTAAAGTCCACACGTATTAGTTTGCTAAGGTTGCCATAACAAAATATCCCAAACCAGGTGGCTTAAACAAAAAAATATATTGTCCCACAGTTTTAGAAGCTAATAGTCTGAGACCAAGATGTTGACAGGGTTGGTTCCTTCTGTGAGCTGTGAAGAAGATGCTGTTCCAGGCCTCTCCCTAGCTTCTGGTGTTTTGCTGGCAATCTTTGGCGTTCCTTGGCTTGTACAAGCATCACCATGATCTCTGCCTCGGTATACATATGGTGCTCTCCCTGTGTTCATGCCTGTTTTTAAATTTCTCTTTTTTTAATAAGGACACCAGTCATATTGGATTAGTGCTCACCCTAAGGACCTCATTTTAACTTGTTGTTAAAGGATCTTTATTAATTAGTATAAGAGAGGTAAAGTTTTATCACCAAGGAGTGACAAAATAATTCTAGGATCCTAGGAGAGAAGGGTGAAAGAGATTTGGTTTATTAGGCCAGATGTTTGTTACTCAAATAGATAGTGTAGATGAAGCCTGTATGGACAGTCATTTCAGGAGTCTAAAAGAGATAGAGCCTAAGGGTTGTCTAGCTATAGGAGCTTCTGAGGAGGGAATGAACAAAGATTAGAAGTAGAGAATGCCAGAATCTAAGGAATCCAGAGGTAAGGATATCTAGATCAGGAAAACTCTGTACTAGAGCAGCTGAGCAGAGGATCTGGAATTTCCAGAACTCAGTTATGATGGATTTTGGCGTGAGGGTGGAGGATAGGATGGGATAGGGAGTAATATAATACATGTCCATCTTTCTCTTCCAAATTCTGAACCAACGTAGAAGAAGGAGACAGGGTCAGACAGATATTATACATCTATATCTATATCTATAATATATATATATATATATATATATATATATATATATATATATATATATATATAACTTTTACCAGTGACAGAATTTATTGAATAAGAACAAGGCATGGATCTGTGGTCAAATGGGTTTGCTAATTCTTTTCCCCAAATTTTAAAAGCTGCCCACTCTATGTGCAAGAGACAAATAAGTTCATCCTAGTATAGGACACTTTTAAAAAGACTTCAGAAAAGGTTAAGCTAGGTTCCTTCTCCCCATCTCACCAATCAATTCTTCTTGAGTCTTATCAATTCTTATTGAGTCTGGAGAATCATATAAATCTTTTATGAGGATATTCTTCTACATTGTATCAACTTCAATTCGTGCTGATAAAAACTAAACTATAGGTGATACCTATTTAATAAGGGAATTTCTCTTGATCTAAATATAATATACCAGGTATATATTTATTATAATATATAATGTCCTTAAATATGGTATAATTTATAGTCACAGGTCAGTTTTTCAATCTATGTATTATATTAACTTAAAATCCAAAGAGCAACCCCTCCTATAATTTCCTACTTCTTCCTAAGACCTGACTGGCACTGTTCTAGTGGTTTAAACTTCATCTGTGTCTATATGATGGGAACCAATTAAATCAGTAAAACTAACCAGTCTTGTTGTTAGTATCCTGTAAAATAATCAGTAGGTTGTTGGAAACCATAATTTTTTTGTCAGCTGGTTCTGATCATGTCATATGCTTTTATTCACTGTCTTCCTTAGTTTATAATGTTTGCCTAACAAAAAAAATCTTAAGTGGTGGGGAAGAAGTTTATTCTTACAGATTCTAAGCAAAGGGATTGGGCAGTCTGCCTGCCCCAGAATATGCCCTGCTGTTACACAAAGTGCAGCGATGACCTTAGTCAATAAAACTTTTGTAGATTTGGGTCTCCCAAATGATTCCATTTTCTTGACTTGTAAAAGATGAAATTAGTGATCCCTAAGCCATCTACGATTTTATGGATAATAACTTTCAAGTTGAGCCAAATTGAGGACAAGATGGTTAGTTTTCAATATGCACTAGAAGTTCTTTGCTTACCTACCATTCTTAAGATTCCCCTCCCAAAAAAAGCCCCATAAATTTAAATATCAAGAGAGAGCCCACATTTAAATAGAATGCTAATTCATCATTTCATATTTGATTTTTTCTTTTGCTATAGTTAATGTTACTGCCTATATAATCTCAAATATATGTTTATATAATATAAAATTGATAAGTCCTATTGATTCAGTGTGTTTTAATAACCAATGATTAGCTGAGTCTATACATGGGGACCATTTCAAGGGTTTAACTGGTAGCCCAGTAAATTTATTATTTGTGCTTTCTGAAGTTGTCAGTTCTAGATCAATTTAATACTACCAATTTCTCCTTAGATAAACAAGCAGATAGCTTTTTTTTGGTAGTTTGTTTTCCCCATAAAGTCTAATAAAAATAAAAAATGTCTCAAGACAAAATTGCCCAAATGCTTCAAAAACTACAAACTAATATTTTGAGAGGAATTAGGTAAATGTAGTCTCAGTGTTTCACACCCTAATCCTGCAAAATGTCTTCCTCGGAAAAAAATTATAGCAGCTTATTTTACATAACTAAAAATGTAATGGTCTATGGTATATAAATAAGGGTTTTGGAGAAAGACTGTTGATAAGAATTTCTTATGTAATTACAGAAAATGCTGCTTCCTGACGCTGTCCCCAGAGATTGATTCAGCAACAGGTATTTTTATAAACTTTTTCTAGTGGTTCTGATAGAAGTGGCCAGGAACACCTCGTTGACAACACTGTTATAAGCAACTAGTAAAAATATTGCAACTATTCTTACATATGGCCCAAAGATTTGCTTTGGCCTCTCAGTGTTGGAATTCCAATATTTCAAGTACTGATTGGTGGATCCCTGGTCTTACTCTTCCACTTTGCTGGGTCCAAAGAAAGAATAAGCTGGCTTTGGAGCTAATATCACAGTTTTGTTTAGTTTTATATTTGGTATCCTAGAGCATCAGTCCCCAACCTTTTTGGCACCAGGGACCGGTTTCATGGAAGACAATTGTTCCACGGACCAGGGGGGTGGGATGGTTTGGGGATGATTCAAGCACATTACATTTATTCTGCACTTTATTTCTATTATTATTACATTGTAATATATAATAAAATAATTATACAACTCGCCATAATGCAGAATCAGTGGGAGCCCTGAACTTGTTTTCCTACAACAACTAGGTGGTCCCATCTGGGGTGATGGGAGACAATGACACCTGAAGTGCGTTGCTTACGTCCAGTCTACTCCGTGATCTCGTTTTGGTTGCTGTCACTGCAGAAAACCCTGCTTCACAAAGACAGGATGTTGGAAATGGAAGCAGACTTTTCAGTGCTTCTGTGGCAATCTCAGGATATTCCACCTTGACTTGAATCCAGAACGTATGGAGATTTGAATTTGTCTCAAACATACTTTTAAGGCCACCGTCATTTGCGATGTCAAGCAGTTGATCCTCTTCTAGCACGGACAAAGTTGATTCACCTGGCTTATTCACAAATGGGTTGCGGATCCATTCCTTTGCAGTTCGGGGGAAGCTGTCAGTTCTAGATCAATTTAGTGGTTGATCTAGAAAGTAATAGTTGGGGAGTAATGCTCAAACTCTTTTGAAAGCCGAGATAGGTGATCATGCACCAGCTGGGAGGAAGAATGCCCTGGTTTAGTCTCTTTCAAAATCTCTGCTAATGTTTGAAACATGTCAAAAACCCCAATGTTCACCTTTCTCCCCCATAATTCCAGTTTGGCTTTGAATGCAGCCACGTTATCTGCTGACTTGAACACAGTTGTTGTTCTCCTGTGAAGTGACAGATTGAGTTTGTTGAGCAGGTTGAATCTGTCACACAAGTAAGCAAGTTTTGCGACACATTCCGTGTCACTGAGATGCGCCGCCAGTGGTGACTGTTTTTCTAAATGAAATCTCTGGAGCAGCTCTTGTAACTCAGAAACTCTGGCCAGTGACCTACCTTTAGAAAGCCACCTCACTTCTGTGTATAAGAGAAGACGTGTGTGCTCTGCGTCCCTCTCCTCATGGAGCTGCACGAACAGACCTGAGTTAAGGGCATGTACTTTAATGCAGTTGATAATTTTATTTATTTATTATTTTATTTTATTTATTTATTTTCTTGCCGTACTCAGGCCTCTCACTGTTGTGGCCTCTCCCGTCGCGGAGCACAGGCTCTGGACGCGCAGGCTTAGAGGCCATGGCGCACGGGCCCAGGCCGCTCCGCGGCATGTGGGATCTTCCCGGACCGGGGCACGAACCCGCGTCCCCTGCATCGGCAGGCGGACTCTCAACCACTACGCCACCAGGGAAGCCCGTGGTCGATAATTTTAATCACATCCTGCAAAACGTTGTTTAGTTCAGGTGACATTTTTCGGCTAGCCAGCATTTCTCTATGGATGACACAGTGCATAGACTCACATTCAGAAGCGACCTCTTTGTTCCGAGTAATGAAACCAGAAAGCCGTCCAGTCGTGGCAGTCATTCCACCCGTGCATATACAGACACAAAATGACCAATTCAGTTTTCCTGATATGTAATCATTCAAAGACTTGAATAGCTCTGCAGCTGTGGTGTTGGTTGGCAACAAAAGTGCACATAACATATCCTCATGCACAGCCTCCTGAAAAATATATCGCACAAAAACAAGCATTGTTGCCTTGTTGTCAACATCAGTAGACTCGTCAACCTGGATTGCGTACCACGGTGACTCATTAATCCTGACAATCGTACCTCAATATCTTCTGATGTTTCATCAATTCGTCTACGTATGGTGCTAGCTGAAAGAGGAACACACGCCGCCTTTTGAACTGCAGCCTCTTCTAAAAGTTCACAACAAATGTCCTTAGCAGCTGGCAGGATCAACTCTTCACTAATAGTAAAGGGCTTCTTAGCTTTAGCAATGCGGTTAGCCACTAAGAATGACGCTCTCAGTGCAGATATGTTTGATGAAGTGGTGGCCTTCAATAATTGCTTCTGCTCTTCGTGTTGACGTTTTTTTCTTTTGAAAAACTCCAAAGCCTTGTCTTTTAATGCAGGGTGCTTGGTCTCCATGTGGCGAAGCAGTTTTGAAGGTTCCATGGCTTCGTTGGATAGCCGGATGCCACATATTATAAAAAGCAGGCTTGGAGAATGTGAATCACCTGTTTCAATGAACCTGTAATTTAAGTGGAACTCTTGGTATTTGCTCTTAAATGCAGCTTTCTTTTTTGTTGGCAGTCTTAGAGTCTTCTGCTATTTCATCATTGGGTCTTTCCCCCTTTTCAAAGAAGCTCTCCAGCAACGTTTGTTTTTTTACTCATTTTGGCTAGGGTTAGCTTGTGGGCTTAGCAAAACTGTGACTGAGACAAGTGCACAGTGCGGGAAAGAGGCGCAGATGGAAGTGGTAAATAAAATAATGGCTGGGCCGTGCGCGGGCTAAAATAAGTGTCGGATTCTGACTTAAAGCCTGCCGCTAGCTGCAGCTGTACAACTGAAGTACATCAACTCACTTGCCACTGTAAAGCCTGCCACCAGCTGCAGCTTAATTGTCGTCACTTGCCACTCACTGATAGGGTTTTGATGTGAGTCTGCAAGCAGTTGATTTATTATGGTCTCTGTGCAGTCAAACCTCTCTGCTAATGATAATCTGTATTTGCAGCCGCTCCCCAGCACTAGCGTCACTGCCTCAGCCCTACCTCAGATCATCAGGCGTTAGATTCTCATAAGGAGCTCGCAACCTAGATCCCTCGCATGCGCACTTCATAGTAGGGATTGCACTCCTAAGAGAATCTAATGCCGCCGCTCATCTGACAGGAGGCGGAGCTCAGGCAGTAATGCGAGCGATGGGGAGCGGCTGTAAATACAGATGAAGCTTCCCTGGCTCGCCTGTTGCTCACCTCCTGCTGTGCGGCCTGGTTCCTAACAGGCCATGGACCACTACCAGTCTGTGGTCTGGGGGTTGGCCACCCCTGCCCTAGAGGGCCTTCTTACCCTTTTTTAACTTTAGCGAAGGGGTCATTTTCACCCTGCTCCTCTTCAGGAAGCCGGTGTCTGGGCGAGCCAGGATGACAGCATCTGGCAGGGAACCATCCCCTTTAAGGAGGGGTCAAGCCAGGGGAACAGGGCTTTTCCAGAACTCGACCAGAAAGGTCCTTAACACTCAAACTTCTTCTTAAAGGACAAATATCTTCCAGCCCACAAATATCGACTGTCTAAAAGACATAACTCATCATTAAACATGGGGCAGAGAAAGGAAAACTAATAAGCAGCCAGAGATTTCCTCCTGGCTTTACCACGACAGAAGTTGTTTTTGACTAAATGGTAATGATTAGTCAGCAAGCAGCTCACCTGCAAAATGCTGAAACCTTTTTCCAGGGAAGCCTAAGTTTCCATTTTGGAGAAATGTGACCGTTTGCATATCTTTATCTTTAATCTCTAAGCAAACTTCCTTGGGAGCCACATCTCATATTTAGTTTCTACCAAGGAGAAAGGTTTACCTTGCGGTAGTTAGAAAACTAGAAACAGGATTTGCCCCAGGCGGAGAAGTCATTTATTTTGAGTAGTAGAGACGCAAAGGATATTCTTGGATGTAAAACTGAGAACTTTGGATCTCTCTTAGTATTGCCTAGAAAATAATTAGCTTGATTTCTGGTGCACACTATGTGTTTCCTAATCTTTGGAGTCAAAGAGCAGGAAGTACAACTCCAAGTTAGCCTTGCATTGTCTGAGATGGGGGGAAATGTGAGTCCTCTGTAATTAGCAAAGTCGGAGGGAACAAATCACACCATTGCTTCATTCTGCACCTGGAAAATGTTCACATATCTCTTTAAGGACAAAATTGGGTCTAATCCCAATACCTGATCTTTAAGGCCACAGACTCTTAAAGGAATAGTACAGATCCAGCCCTCTAGGAAGCACACATACTGGCTAACAAGCCCTTGTGTCTATTGAGCAACTGACTTCCGCCATCACGTAGCCCTGTGTTGCTCAGGACTTCCGGCGTGTGACTGTCACTAGCACAAAGCACTGGCCCTTGCCCTCTTCCCCTTTGGTGTCCAGACTCCCGCTGAGTTGTAGTTTCTGTGTATTTGTTTTGGATCTGCCTGCAGCTGTGAAGACAAGTCAGAGACAGCTTCCATAAATGCTACCTGTGTGTCCCTAGTGGTGCCTCAGGAGTCAGGAGGTGGCGGCTGCCAACTGCGTTATTCAGTCACCTGCTTAGTCCAGGTATTAACCCCCAAGTCAGGCTGAGACCACTGAAGCACTGACACTATTAAGCAAACAGTTAAAATTAAGATTCCCAGTCTGAGTCACCGAAAAGAATCTAATTCAACTAAATGGATAATGTTAAGTGCCTGAAAACTAGAACGCTGTTCTTATAATCATGACCTTTGAAAAGAATGTGATCTTTTCTTTAATGTAAAAGGCTATTTGGTAATGCACACTATTTATGGGTCATGCCCACACTTTATGTGTGTACTTCCTTGTGTAAAACAATACATGCAGGAAACCAAGTTGATCTGAACACTATTTAAGTTGCAGGGTAAGGATCTAACAGATAAACTGGTGATAAGTACTGTGTCTGTCCACCCTGCCCCCCGAATATAGAAACCACGTGGAACAGGAGATGAATAACTATCGGCTGTTTTAGGCTTTGAGCGTTAAGGACTCCAGAGAGAGAATATTTTACCTTTTGCTTGGGTACTTCTCAGATATGCAGTTGTGCAATTTGGGCTCAGCACTTTGAATGTTTGTTAATTCATAATCTATTAAACACTTGCTATGTGCCAGGTCTGTAACAGACATTGGAATTAGAAAACCCTACCTGCCCTCGGGCATCTGAAAATTTAACGGGAGGTTCAGAGATGAACACTGATCATTTCTTTTTTTAAAAAATTAATTAACTTATTTATTTTTGGCTGCCTTGGGTCTTCGTTGCTGCCCACGGGCTTTCTCTACTAGCGACAAGTGGAGGCTACTCTTCATTGCAGTGCCCAGGCTTCTCACTGTGGTGGCTTCTCTTGTGGAGCATGGGCTCTAGGCGCACGGGCTTCAGTACTTGTGGTGCACGGACTTCAGTACTTGTGGCACACGGGCTCAGTAGTTGTGGCTTGCGGGCTCTAGAGCACAGGCTCAGTAGTTGTGGCGCACGGGTTTAGCTGCTCTGCGGCATGTGGGCTTTTCCCAGACCAGGGCTCGAACCCATGTCTCCTGCATTGGCAGGTGGATTCTTAACCACGGCGCCACCAGGGAAGCCCATTGATCAGTTCATTACAGGATTTGCAAGTGACCTGGGAGGTAAGAGCTGGTACTTTAGGATCCCTTCGAGAGCTGGAGGAGGCCAGCAGGGAAGATCTCTGGTACGAGGTAATTATGAAGAATTCGCCAGATAATATGTGGAGAAAGAGGAGAATGATTTTGACTGAGGGAGGAGCATGGCAGAGGCACTAAGGAGTGTGTGGACCAGGTAAGGTGTTGCAAATACTGTAGTTTAGTTAGACTAAGAGAGAGAATGAGATGAGACCAGTGAAATAGACAGGCACCAGATCATGCAAAGGAGTTTGGGTTTTATCCTGAGGGCAAATGGGCAGCCATTGAAGGATTCTAATTGGAAGTGACATGATCAGATTGACAGTTTGGAAAATTCTTTCCGACAGCCTTCGGGCGGATAAATTGGAGGGAGATAATCCAGGAAGCAGGACAAGATAGTTAGGAGGTAATTACGGTTAGAGGGAGAAACATGAAAAGGAACTAAATAGATGTGGGTTAGCTGAACAGTATCAGCACACACGTGATGGTGAGAGCAGCCACGAAGCGTTAATGGCAGCTGTGCGCAGCACATGCATAAGAGCTTGCACGAATTATGTTCGTGCCCTTCTCAAGGAGATATGTCTGTACTAATAGACGTGATTGATTTATTTCCATGCATCTTTTAAACATACTCCTGAGCACAGGCGTTGGTGTATAGTCCTACGCAGGGCTTGATAATTAATTGCTTTTTCATAAACGTCCATAAAACTGGGTTTGGGACAAAGAGATGAATGAGGGTCTTCTTCACCTACTTGTCTACTCAGAACCTGGTCTATGAGCTGAGTAGATAAACAGAGATGAGGAAACCCCAAATTAACGCTTGCTGTCCCAAGCAGATTTGATTTTTACCATCTTTGCTTGAAACTATGCCAACCAAGTACTACAGAAATGGCAGTGGCTACACGGACATGTCATGAGTTATACTGGGATTAACTGGACTTGTCAATGATTTACAGAATATTGATACAACTCAAAAGTATTTTAGGTACGGCAAGACTTTTGGGGATTCCCTTATTTATTAATGATTTGGTTAAGCTAGTAAAATCAGTGGTGGAAAGTAAGAAGATATAAATGCAAATATTGACTAGCAGATGCTTGATCAGGAATGCAATACAAATCTGTCTAATGAAGCAGGAACTATTTACACAGGGTTAAGCTTTTCATCCAAAAATGTTTACTGAGTACCAGTTATGCACAAGTAATTAGGAAATGTCTTGGCCCTGTCTCTGAAAGGTGCTAACTGAAAAACGAAGTCATTTTTCCATTTAAGCTATAATTCTGTTCAGAATTTGAAGAGCAAAGGTAATGAATGTCACTCTTTTGCGGGGAGGGGGCTTCTAAGAATCAATAGGCAATTACACTGACCCAGGAGGCAAAATAAACTCACCCTAATATTTGAGTTTACCATTCAGAGAACAGCACATACTTTTACACGCCCATTTAAACATGTGTTGCTACAGTCATTTTTGAACTTGTGAGGACTTCCTTATATGTCATGAAAAAATATTACCCCTAACTGACAAGGGAAAGGATTATAAGTGTTCGAATAATCCTTTCAAAAGATGATACGTTATTTTCAAGCTCTCTTTCAGGGCATAATATTGAGATTCACTGAAAAAAAATTTTATTGGTATTTGGCACCTGGAATAATCTTAGCAACATGTCTTTAGTGATATTACTTCAGCCACACTGTTTCATTGCACAGACAGCGATGTTCTTTGGCTAAGTAGCTTACTAGCAATCACCCGTTCCATTTGTCTAGACTTTTCCAATTCTAGTGCAGGATTATTACTCTCATTTTAACACTGAGAAAACTGAAGCTAAGAGGGCTAAAAGGCTATGAAGCACAGACTTGGAGCTGTCTCTCTGGGTTCAAATCCTGACCCCATAGCTTGTCAAATGTGTGTAATTTGTGGCAAATTTTGCTTAACATGTTTTGCATCAATTTACCCATCAGTAAAATGGGGTAATAACAGCACCTACCTTGGGTCGTTGTGACAAGCTGAGTTAATGTACATTAGGTTCTTAGAATAGTACATGGCACATACTAATGCTGTATCCATGTCAGAAGTGGACCCAGATTTCTGGGATATCACGTCTAGGGTCCCTTTCATTACAGTGGGGTCTGAACTTCTTGTCTCACCACTTCATGTGGTGGTTGATGGGGTATGGGACTGGAGGGAAAAGAAGTGTTTTTTATGTTGTAACTTCTACAGATTCTTGAGTTAAAAACTTTCTAAATGATAAATATGGCAAAGTAAACAACGTATTCAGCAGGCCCTCATCAAGGGCCAGACTCAGTACCAAGTGCTCTATAGGTATTTTTCTACCCAATCCTCATACCAGATCTATTTATCCCCATTTTACAAATGGGAAAATAGAGTTACTAAGAGATGAAGGTGTGGAACTAATCAGAGGAGAGTGATATGTATCAAAAGGGAGTTTCACATCCGCCCTAGTAATGGTCCCTGTGGAATGAAAGAGGAATGTACTTAATCATATCAAGTGATCTGGTAGTCAAAGCGTATCCTCACTGAAGGCCACTGGCCTGGCAGTCACGGCACAAGGCAAAACTGAAATCAAACCAAAAAGCCTTGTGAACTTTCAGACTGTGGCTGTTCACTGGTGGCTAGCTAGTGTAGGTTCTAATAAGTTGAAAATTGAAAGTGAGGGAAAAATAAGTTAATAGACTCATTAAACTATTCATATTCTTGCATAAAGCTTTCTTCCCCACTGTTAGGGACTGAATAATTGTGTCCTCTCCCCAGATCCATATGTTGAAATCTAATTCCCAATGAGATGGTATTTGGAGGTGGGGTCTTTGGGAGGTGATCAGGTTGTGATGGTAGAGCCTTCATGAATGGGATTAGAGCCCTTATAAGAAGAGGCCAGAGAGCTGGTTTCATCCTTTTCTGCTGTGTGAAGACACCGTGGGAAAGTCAGCCGTCTGCAGCCTGGAAGAGAGCTCTCGCCAGAACCCAACCACGCTGACACCATGATCTCAGAATACCAGCCTCTGCAGTCGACAAACCACACAGTTTGTGGCCTTTTGTTATAGCAGCCTGAGCTGACTAAGATGCCCACCTATAATTATTCTTTAAGGATTTGATTTCATTTACTATTTAAGTTACTTTTTAAATTTATTATTGAATAGCTAAATTACATGCCGATTTTCTTTTTCCTAATCTAAGGTTAAAATAAATGACCTCGTAATAGTAATTGTATGGAATTATATGGAAACATCGTAATAGTAGTTGTATGGAATTATATGGAAACATCGTAATAGTAGTTGTATGGAATTATATGGAAACATCGTAATAGTAGTTGTATGGAATTATATGGAAACATCGTAATAGTAGTTGTATGGAATTATAGGGAGACATGATGCTCATATTTTCTTTTTAATTTTTTTCACACTCAGTAAACTTTATTACTATGACCTTCATTATCACATGTGGCTTTAAACAGAGATTTCAGAGATAAACAGCCTCCAAGATGGCATCAGTGAATCTCCTCTACTGCAATCTCATCCAGGACTGTTCCTTCCCTTGAGTCAATATTCCTAACACACTTCATCTTTCAAAAAAGACTGCACCCACTGCCACTGTCGCTACCATACGATGTCTCTCCTTCCCTGCAGTTTCAACATCCGAGAAATTTGCTTTGTCAACTTTTCCTCCCTTTCCTTCAACTTTTGACCCTCCACTGCCAGTTCCGCCACTACCAACCAATGCAACCATGGTTTCCTCCCATGGCTGCACTGGGGCCTCAGCCCTTGGCCTCCATTATTGCTCTGGATCACATTCCTTGGTGGCTCTGTGCCACCCACTGCGCTGTCCAGAAGGGTGACCAACTGGGCAGACAGTTATTGAACACTTGAACTGTGCCAGTGCACCAAGCAATTGGGTTGTTCACTTAATTTTAATCATTTAAAATTTAAATTTGAATGCAGTTATTGAAAAACTTTCAGTATGACTGCAACAACTTGGGTTTTGCATTACAGTTTTTTCAACTGTAATGCTCATATTTCCAATGCCTTGCGACACTGTGGAATCTTTGGAGAGTCTCACATTGCTATGTCATTCTTTGTATGCTATGTCATTTTTGGCTGCCTCAGAGGACAAGAGCTCCCATCAGCTTAGGGGTAGCCCCAAAACATTATTATCAGAAGGAGAAAAAAGGAAGTGGGACGATCACTTTTAAGCAATTTAATCCAAAATAGTTGTTCCACATTGTTTTAACTTTGGAGTGTAACTTCTGGTCTGGTCTAATTTTGGAACTATACAACACTAGTTTTGTAGGGGAATCCCCTAGGATGCTGTTGAGAAAACTCGCAGCATGAACTAAACCCAACTGATAATTCAAAACTCTGCTTTTATAGATGCTAACCTCTGGTATAATGAATCATAAAATTGAAACTGATGAAACGGAATGTCTTGTTGAATAATGTGATGTGAGTTTACACACATTTCTTATCTCCTTGTATACTAAAAGGAGCCATATTTTTGGCAATGTCTCAATCCTGAGTGTCCTGGAAGGCCACAGCCCATTCACAGTAATCATCCTGGGGACACAAAAGAAGAGCAGTAAACACAAATTTTAGGATGAATTTGTTTTGTGACATGCTGGGGCTTCCAACTCCTCTTGAACTGAGTAAGGATAGGATATTCTTCATTCCTGTAGACTTGCAAGAACTGTCTCTCCTTCCTTTGCTGCTTTTAAATCACACCAAGCCTGGGCACAGGCAACACTAACAGGAACGAGAGAACTGGATCTCAGTCCCTCTCCTCAGATATTCTGGTATAGTCCTGATGCACATAATAGGAGGCCAAGGTGTGAAGTTTCTGTTGGGCAATAATTTCCAATTTCACTTTTCTAGAATTTTATAGGTATTATTTTAAGTTATTGTTTCAAAGAAACAAATCACTGACATTTTTTGAAGCATCTTTAATTAATAGATATGTTATTTTAAATTGCTAGCAATTAGGCTTTAAACATCGAGCATCAAATCATTAATTAATTAATTTATTTTTGGCTGTGTTGGGTCTTCGTTTCTGTGCGAGGGCTGTCTCTAGTTGCGGCGAGCGGGCGCCGCTCTTCATCACGGTGTGCAGGCCTCTCACTATCGCGGCCTCTCGTGTTGCAGAGCACAGGCTCCAGATGCGCAGGCTCAGTAGTTGTGGCTCATGGGCCTAGTTGCTCCGTGGCATGTGGGATCCTCTCAGACCAGGGCTCGAACCCGTGTCCCCTGCATTAGCAGGCAGATTCTCAACCACTGTGCCACCAGGGAAGCCCTCAAATCATTAATAAGTTCAACTGAAGTGATGAAGATTAAAGTTGATAAAGAGAAAGTAAGACTAGAAGGACATCCTAGAGTATCCTTCTTCCCCTCCCCCACAAATCACACTGGAAAAATGTGATCCCAGATGAATAAAGCTACACACAAACATGTGCTGATTTATTAGGTCAGCAGGCCATTTAATGTGATTTTTAGCTATCACCCAACTTGCATGACAAAATTTGTAGATTTTACTTGAACTCCTCTTACATGTGTGCCAAGATAGACAATGCTTTCATAAGCACAGTACAGACGCAACAAAATACAATTAACAAAACATACAGAATGATAATAGTGTAAATTTTATAGGATACAGTTTCTTGTCTACATAATTATTTACCTCCTTCTTAATATTGGTTGCTAATCATGAAAATAGTTTTCCTATTCACATACTGTATCTTACCACAATTAATGTTCAATGCATTTTTACAGGTATTGTAAGAAATTTTCTCAAATACAGAGCAAATTACCCCAAAGAGATGCTAAATCTGAAAAATGGTACTTCTTTGCCCCAGTCATGCATTTTATCTCCTCTCCCTCTGCTGCTTGCAAAGGAATTCTGTCTGTGGAAATAAATGATAATAAAATGAGGACACAGATTTTTAAAGAAGCAGATTAGAGCTCTTAGCACCTTTGGGTATTGCCCACCTCAAAGTAGATTAGTGTTCCCTTTGTTTCTTCTCTTTGGTCATAATGGTTTTCCTTGTACTAAATTGGTAAAACCTATGAAATCAAAATTTGTCATTTAAGGTAAACATACATAGAAAGGCTTTTTCATCTATTTTGGTTCTAGGTCAATAGGACTGAATTATCCTGGGCGAAATGGTTCTTTGACTCAGTCTTGCTAAGCAATAGTGTTCCTTTGCCTGCCTTTGTTCTGTGCCTGCATCTCCTTTGGGTTTCTCTCAGGAAGGGGTGGCCAGGAGCGGAAGGATCCAGGACCTACCATCTAATGCTCCCTCTATGAATATCTATTGGCATTCCTTTTGGCAGCGCTTGTGCTACCCAATTCTCCATTTGCATCTGTCTCCTCTCTGCCTCTGGGTCCTGTTCTCTAATCCCTCTGGCCTCCCATCAGTTTCAAAGTTACCATGATGCTTTATCTTTTTGACATTATTTTTCCTCTTTTGGGTAAAATTGTCTTTTGTAGCATTTATCACAATTTGCGATCATATACTTACTATGTGATTGTTTAATGTTTGTTTCACTCAGCAGACAAGCTCCATGCAGCAGGGACTTTATCAGTACTGCTTATCTTTGTAACGCCAGTGCCTTGCATGCACCAGGGATATAATAAGCTCTCAGTATTTTGTGAATGAAAAGTTGCTCAGAATTTTTAATCAACATGAAAGATTACCAGTATAACACACTTTGCATTTATATATGACAGCTAATCAGTATCATTCATCCTATTTTGGTTATATTTCAGAATGAGATCTCCTAAATGAAACCTGGGGAGATTTCCCTAGGCTGACTGGTGAGGCCTGGTTGTCAAATTTGTCTCAACAACTACACTTATCATTGTCATGGGAAGCACAAAGCCTAGGAAGATATTGAGAAATAGATAATATGATTAGTTTTATGTTGATTCAATGGATTCTGTTTCAGAGAGTAATGTCTTTCCTGTCTTGAAATCTGAAAGCTCATTCATTTGTTCATCGATGTAAGTCAATAAATATTTATTGGGTGCTTTTATATAATGAGCATTGCCAAGGCCCTGAATATCAGGCAGTGAGCCAGACATGGTCCAGAGTCTTCTGTTGTGTAACTACAAATCATCACCCAGGTTATACCCTCTACTGTCACCCACTAGCCCAGGTTATCCACTCATCTCATCATTAGCTCTGGATGTTTCAATAAAGTAGAAGTAGAAGGGCCACTGCTGATGAAAAAGTAAAGATCTTTGAAATTTTCTTGATGTATGGAATATGATAAATACAGATTTAACAAGAAATTCACAGGGAACTATATTCAACATTCTGTAATAATTCCTAAAGGAAAATAATATGAAAAAGAATATATGTATAACTAAATTGCTTTGCTGTACACCAGAAACTAACGAAACATTGTAAATCAAATATACTTCAATAAAAAAAAAGAACAGGAAATTGAAGTTAGAAATAACAAAATGGCACAATTAAAGAAAACAAACACCTTAGACTTCAAATATGATAACGAAAAATATCCCATAGCATTGATTCTTAGCTGGGGGGGAGGCACTGTTTGGGATATATCATAATCATCTGAACTGCTGTTGTTTTTTTCCCTCCAAATGCAATCCCATTTGGTCACACACACATTACACTTCAAAGCAGGTGGCCCTACACAGTAAAGTATTTTGGGTGATAAGCCTTCTGAACTTATTAAACAAGGATCAGAATTTCTATTCTCATGAGTCATGAAGCTATTGCTTCTTAATAACATACCTATCTCACTTTATCATTTTTTTGCAATTCTAGAATGCATGGGCATTATCCTGTGGGAAAGAAGAGACTGTTTCATATATGATACAATTAGTTAAACAATCTTTTTTGTAAAGCTCTTTGTCATATTCATTGAGGACAATGCTCAAGAAACAAATGTTCTTCACAATTATATGAGCAGAACAATTAATTTATTTCACTTTCTTCTCTAGATATAATCAGTAAATCATTACCTCTTTTTACAATGGATTTACCTTGGTTATTGTCTTCAACTCTGTTAATAGAGTCATCTGTTAACATAAATTGCTGTATGGTGGATTAAAAGTGTGCATGTTGAGAAGATAAAAAGACTCAAATAAAATTAAAAAGAAAACAACCAGTGGTACTATAGCTCACTTTTTGTAGGAGCCTTTATAATTGTCCTATCTTACTGATTGGTCACTTACAAACTGTTGACCTCTGTATTAACTAAAACAGGAGGGCTTACCCTCTGCAAAATACATTTTAATATGCATAAAATATCATTTCTTTAGTGATATTTGATGTTTTGAAATATATCACCTATCAAGTTTACAAGTAATCCAAGTTATTGTCATATTGGATGTTGTTATCAAAATACCCCTGCTGCCTCTCTCTCCCTGCCAGACATTCTGATACTGCTGTAGGGGAGTAACCCAGTCACTTTTACCTCATCACCAATCCTCTGCCTGAGCCTTACCAAGAGTGTAAAAAATTTATTTTTAAAATCACTGTTTTCCTTTCTCTTCCCTCCAATTTGCCCTGGAGGGACACGTTCATTATCCACTAGACCTGGTCATTTCACTCCCAGTTTTGTCTGTGCTCTCTGCTGGGAATGTCCCACCACTACTTTTCAGGTGAGATATTTGTGGATAAGAGAACACCAGAGCCACTCTCCTTGTGATTCTGAAAATTCATAAAACTTCATCAATCTTTAAAATAGTAATCAATTATGCCTGGGAGAGAGTAACATGTAATTTAGTAACTTCAACTGAAGGCTGCATTTCTACCCTACTGTATAGGTTTTGTATATCAAACTATATTTTTTAAGACAATTAAACATCTTGTTTTTATTTACTCTCTATTTTCAAGGCTTTTGAAAAATTACTTAGTGATTAGGACTCCTATGGAAAAGAGTTAAACAATATTTGAGATAAGTGTGTCCATACAAACACAGGCACAATTCATTTTCATGGAGTTAGCTAATTCATGAAGTTAGCAAACAAGGACTTTTTAAAACTTTGTGTAATATGTTCAAGAAGAAAAGATGGACATAGGAGAGTAGAGGACAGAAAATTTCTCCAGAGAATTATAAATAATAAAAGAAAAAAAAGGAAGGGAGGGAAGGAAAGAAGAAAAAAAGAAGCAAAGGAATAAAGAAGAAAAAAATATTTAATGAATTCTGTAGAATGGGAAAATATCTGAAATTGATAAATCAATGGATGTGTCCAATATCACATTAGAAATGGAAACAATTAGTGAACTGAAAGGTCAATAGAAAAATACATAAATAAAACACAAAGAGAAAAAAATAATTGAAAAAACGGTTAAGAATGTAAGATACTTATATAACTTACTTAAAACATTAATTATTTCTATAACTGAAGTCCTAGATTGACAGGAAAGAGAATTTTCTAAAAACTGAATTTAAGAAATACACATTATTTTCAAAGAAACAAAAATAAGACTGATAGCTGATGCCTCAAAAGAGATGACGGACACCAGAATACGTCTTCATGTGCTAAAAGAAATTAATCACCAACATAGAATTCCATAACAAGCAAAATTTTATTTTAAAATAAAGGTGAAAAACATCAAACTTTAGACAAATAAAAACTGAGAAAATTCATTGCAGGGGATAAATAGGATAAAAAAACAGTATGGGAATTCTTCAGGCAAAAGAAAAATGATCCCAAGATGGAACCATGGAAATACCAGAACAAATGAAGACAGGGTAAATATGTGAGTAAATATAAATGAATATTGAATTTTAAAAGTAACTATGATGTGTGGTGGAGTTTAAAGTACGTGTTGAACTAAAATGAAGGGCAACAGTAACACAAAAGCAAGAAGGAGGTAAGTAGAATTAAATACTTAAGTACTAGAAGTATTGGAGAAGTGGTAAAATTAATCATTTTTATTAGAACATTATAAATCAATATTCTCTGTATGTAATAGGATGGAAAAATATAATACCTGTAATTGATAAATCAATGGATCTCTAGAAAAACACTAGAAGAATAGCAACAGAGTTGTCCCTATAACAAGAGACACAAATTCCCAAGACATTCATCAAAACGTACTAAAAGTCAAATGTTTCAAGAGTTTGGAGAATGAAGGACCTGAATTAATTTTTCTTGGTACTGCAGAGGAACAGGTAATCATATATTGTAGCTATATTTATTCTAAAGGATTATACAAATGTTTTCATCATAAATTATTTTACTGATTCCCAACTTCTAACACATAACCATTATGACCTTTAGAAATAAAGTCAGTATAATAAAATTTCACTGTGACAATATTAATTTCAATGCCCCATAGAATATATTATATGAAATTCCTCTAGTTAACAATATGGTAATTCCAATTGGACAAGACCCTGGATTTTAATCTTTGTTTCCTTATCAAATATTTTGTGGCTATGAAAATGTCATAAACAAAAGTTCACTAAATATTAGGAAGTTGTAATTGGTAATGGAATTACAACCCTAAATATAATACAAAGAGTCCATGCTGGAATTGGTTCTGTCAAACGAGTTAGACTAATATTTTCCCTAAATGGACAGGTTGCTTAACACGGAGATTCTAATTCAGTAGATCTGTCCTGGAGCCCTGAATCTATAGTTTTCCAAACTTTCTCAGGTGCTGGTGATGACAAACCAGGTTTGGAAACAATTGTACAAATCCATGTATTAATGATCCCAAAGAATGTTCACACAGAGTCACTTTTAAACTTTTGTAGGAAGTCAGTCTTTTCTTTTTGGAGACCATTACTTCTTAATATTATTTGGGAATAACTTCTTAATATCATTGGAAATTTTTTAAAAAATTTAATGTCAAAAGATAACAGCTAAATGTATCTCACAGTACTTAATTGAATTCTGGTCTAAAGAAAGCAGCTATTAAATAAATTTGGAGAAAAATGGGAGAATATGAAATCTGAAATCAAATATGAACTGGGAATAAGATGGTAGAAATAAATTATGATTTTGTTAAGTGTGATAATGGTATTCTGGGTATGTTAAGAAATACTCATTTGGGGGATGCAAATTGACATATTTATGACTAAAACTTTATGCTATCTATAATTTGTGTTAAAATACTTCAATTAAAAATTAAGTGACAAGGGCGGAGTCAAGATGGCAGACTAGGAGGACACGGAATTCGTGTCTCCACACAACTAGGGCACCTACAAGGCACCAGTGGGGGACAATGGACATCTAAGGGGACAGGAGGAACCCCCAGCAACCAGCTTGTGGGATTTTGTTTCCCAGGCTGGAGATAAGGCCTGAGCTCCTGTGGTGGGAGCTCCGAGTCCAAACCGCTAGACTAACAGACAACCTCAGATCCCAGGGAATATTAATCAGAATGAGACCTCCAGGAGGTCCTCATCTCAGTACCAACACCCAGCTCTATCCAACTCCCTGCAAACTACAGTGCTGGACGTCTCAGGCCAAACAACAAGTAAAAGAGGAATACAGCATCACCCATCAAAAAAAAAAAAAAAAAAAGACAAATGTGTTACAGACAAAAGAGCAAGGTAAAAACCTACAAGACCAAATAAATGAAGACAAAATAGGCAATGTACTTGAAAAAGAATTCAGAGTAATGACAGTAAAGATGATCCAAAATCTTGGAAACAGAATGGAGAAAATACAAGAAACATTTAACATGGATGTAGAAGAACTAAAGTGCAAACAAACAGGGATGAACATCGCAATAACTGAAATTAAAAATACTCTAGAAGGAATCAATAGCAGAATAACTGAGGCAGAAGAACAGATAAGTGAGCTGGAAGACAAAATGGTGGAAATAACTGCCAGGGAGCAGAATAAAGAAAAAAGAATGAAAAGAATTGAGGACAGTCTCAGAGACCTCTAGGACAACATTAAATGCACCAACATTCAAATTGTAGGGGTACCAGAAGAAGAAGAGAAAAATAAAGGGTCTGAGAAAATATTTGAAGAGATTACAGTCAAAAACTTCCCTAACATGGGATAGGAAATAGTCAATCAAGTCCAGGAAGCACAAAGAGTACAACACAGGATAAGCCCAAAGAGAAACACACCGAGACATATATTAATCAAACTATCAAAAATTAAATAAAAAGAAAAAATATTAAAAGCAGCAAGGGAAAAGCAACAAATAACATAAAAGGGAATCCCCAAAAGGGTAACAGCTGATGTTTCAGCAGAAACTCTGCAAGCCAGAAGGGAGTGGCTGGACATATTTAAAGTGATGAAAGGGAAAAACCTACAACCAAGAATTCTCTACACAGCAAGGATCTCATTCAGATGCGATGGAGAAATGAAAACCTTTACAGACAAGCAGAAGTAAAGAGAATTCAGCACCACCAAACCAGCTTTACAATAAATGCTAAAGGAACTTCTTTAGTCAGGAAAGACAAGAGAAGGAAAAGACCAACAATAACAAACCCAAAACAATGAAGAAAATGGTAATAGGAACATACATATGGATAATTACCTTAAACTTAAATGGATTAAATGCTCCAATCAAAAGACATAGACTGGCTGAATGGGTACAAAAGCAAGACCTGTATATATGCTGTCTACAAGAGACCCACTTCAGACCTAGAGACACATACAGACTGAAAGTGAGGGGATGGAAAAAGATATTCCATGCAAATGGAATTCAAAAGAAAGCTGGAGTAGCAATTCTCATATCAGACAAAATAGACTTTAAAATAAAGAATGTTACAAGAGACAAAGAAGGACACTACTTAATGATCAAGGGATCAATCCAAAAAAGAGATATAACAATGATAAATATTTATGCACTCAACACAGGAGCACCTCAATACATAAGGCAAATGTTAACAGCCATAAAAGGTGAAATCGAGAGTAACACAATAATAGTAGGGGACTTTAACACCCCACTTTCACCTATGGACAGATCATCCAAAATGAAAATAAATAAGGAAACACAAGCTTTAAATGACACATTAAACAAGATGGATTTAATTGGTATTTATAGGACATTCCATCCAAAAACATCAGAATACACTTTCTTCTCAAGTGCTCATGGAAGATTCTCCAGGATAGACCATATCTGGGTCACAAGTCAAGCCTTGGTAAATTTAAGAAAACTGAAATCATATCAAGTATCATTTCCAACCACAACGCTATGAACTAGATATCAATTACAGGAAAAAAAACTGTAAAAAATACAAACACATGGAGGCTAAACAATATGCTACTAAATAACTAAGAGATCACTGAAGAAATACCTAGAAACAAATGACAATGAAAACATGACCACTCAAAACCTATGGGATGTGGCAAAAGAAGTTCTAAGAGGGAAGTTTATAGCAATACAATCCTACCTCAAGAAAAAAGGAAAAATCTCAAATAAACAACCTAACCTTACACCTAAAGCAGTTAGAGAAAGAAGAACAAAACCCCCCAAATTTAGCAGAAGGAAAGAAATCATAAAGATCAGATAAGAAATGAAGGAAACAATAGCAAAGATCAGTAAAACTAAAAGCTTGTTCTTTGAGAAGATAAACAAAATTGATAAACCATAGACAGACTCATCAAGAAAAAAAAGGAGAAGACTCAAATCAACAGAATTAGAAATGAAAGAGAAGTAACAACTGACACTGCAGAAGTACAAAAGATCATGAGAGATTACTACAAGCAACTATATGCCAATAAAATGGACAATCTGGAAGAAATGGACATATTCTTAGAAAAGCACAACCTTCCAAGACTGAACCAGGAAGAAATAGAAAATGCAAACAGACAAATCACAAGCACTGAAATTGAAACTGTGACTAAAAATCTTCCAAACAAACAGCCCAGGACAAGATGGTTTCCCAGGTGAATTCTATCAAACATTTAGAGAAGAGCTAACACCTATCCTTCTCAAACTCTTCTAAAATGTAGCAGTGGGAGGAACACTGTCAAACTCATTCCATGAGGCCACCATCACCCTGATACCAAAACCAGACAAAGATGTCACAAAAGAAGAAAACTACAGGTCAATATCACTGATGAACATAGATGCAAAAATCCTCAACAAAATACTAGCAAACAGAATCCAATAACACATTAAAAGGATCATACACCATGATGAGGTGGGGTTTATCTGAGGAATGCAAGGATTATTAAATATATGCAAATCAACGGGATACACCAAGCTAACAAATTGAAGGATAAATACTATGTGATCATCTCAACAGATGCAAAAAACTCTTTTGACAAAATTCAACACCTATTTATGATAAAAGCTCTCCAGAAAGTAGACATAGAGGGAACCTACCTCAACATAATAAAGGCCATATATGGCTAACCGCAGCCAACATTGTTCTCAGTGCTGAAAAACTGAAACCATTTCCACTGAGATCAGGAATAAGACAAGGTTGCTCACTCTCACCACTGTTAATTCAACATAGTTTTGGAAGTTTTACCCACAGCAATTGGAGAAGAAAAAGAAATAAAAGGAATCCAAATCAGAAAAGAAGTAGAACTGTCATTGTTTGCAGGTGACATGATACTATACATAGAGAATCTCAAAGATGCTACCAGAAAACTAGTAGAGCTAATCAGTGAATTTGGTAAAGTAGCAGAATACAAAATTAATGGACAGAAATCCCTGGCATTCCTATACACTAATGATGAAAAATCTGAAAGATAAATTAAGGAAATACTCCCATTTACCATTGCAACCAAAAGAATAAAATAGCTAGGAATAAAGCTATCTAAGGTGACAAAAGGCCTGTATGCAAAAAACTCTAAGACACTGATAAAAGAAATTAAGGACGATAGAAATAGATGGAGAGATATACCATGTTCTTTGACTGGAAGAATCAACATTGTGAAAATGACTATACTACCCAAAGCAATCTACAGATTCAATGCAATCCCTATCAAACTACCAATGGCATTTTTTACAGAACTGGAACAAAAAATTTTTACAATTTGTATGTAAACACAAAAGACCCCAAATAGCCAAAGCAATCTTGAGAAATAAAAATGGAGCTGGAGTAATCAGGCTCCCTGACTTCAGACTATACTACAAAGCTACAGTAATCAAGACAGTATGGTACTGGCACAAAAACAGAAATACAGATCAATGGAACAGGATAAAAAGCCCAGAGATAAGCCAACGCACCTATGGTCACCTTAACTTTGATAAAGGAGGCAAGAATATACAATGGAGAAAAGACAGCCTCTTCAATAAGTGGTGCTGGGAAAGCTGGACAGCTACATGTAAAAGAATGAAATTAGAGTACTCTGTAACACCATACACAAAAATAAACTCAAAATGGATTAAAGACCTAAATGTAAGGCCAGACACTATAAAACTCTTAGAGGGAAACATAGGCAGAACACTGTATGACATAAATCACAGCAAGATCCTTTTTGACCCACCTCCTAGAGAAATGGAAATAAAAACAAAAATAAACAAATGGGACCTAATGAAACTTAAAAGCTTTTGCATAGCAAAGGAAACCATAAACAAGATGAAAAGACAACCTTCAGAACGCGAGAAAATATTTGCAAATGAAGCAACTGGCAAAGGATTAATCTCCAAAATATGTAAGCAGCCCATGCAGGCTCAATATCCAAAAAACAAACAACCCAATCCAAAAATGGGCAGAATACCTAAATAGACATTTCTCCAAAGAAGATATACAGATTGCCAACAAACACATCAAAGAATGCTCAACATCACTAATCATTTGAGAAATGCAAATCAAAACTACAATGAGGTATCACCTCACACTTGTCAGAATGACCATCATTAAAAAATCTACAAACCATAAATGCTTGAGAGTGTTTGGAGAAAAGGGAACCCTCTTGCACTGTTGGTGGGAATATAAATTGATACAGCCACTATGGAGAACAGTACGGAGGTGCCTTAAAAAACTAAAAATAGAACTAGCATATGACCCAGCAATCCCACTACTGGGCATCTACCCTGAGAAAAGAATAATTCAAAGAGTCATGTACTACAATGTTCTTTGCAGCACTATTTACAATAGCCAGGACATGGAAGCAACCTAAGTGTCCATCAACAGATGAATGGATAAAGAAGATGTGGCACATATATACAATGGGATATTACTCAGCCATAAAATGAAATGAAATTGAGTTATTTGTAGTGAGGTGGATGGACCTAGAGTCTGTCATACAGAGTGAAGTAAGTCAGAAAGAGAAAAACATATACCGTATGCTAACACATGTATATGGAATCTAAAAAAATAAATGGTTCTGATGAACCTAGGGGCAAGACAGGAATAAAGATGCAGATGTAGAGAATGGCCTTGAGGACACGGGGAGGGGGAAGGGTAAGCTCGGACCAAGTGAGAGAGTAGCATTGACATATATACACTACGAAATGTATAATAGATAGCTAGTGGGAAGCAGACACATAGCACAGGAAGACCAGCTCGGTGCTTTGTGTCCACCTAGAGGGGAGGGATAGGGAAGGTGGGAGGGAGACACAAGAGGGAGGAGATATGGGGATGTATGTATATGTAGAACTGATTCACTTTGTTATAAGGCAGACACTAACACACCAGTGTCAAGCAATTATACTCCGATAAAGATGTTAAAAAAGAAAAAAACCTGTTAGGGTATGAGAGGGAGGGGGAAAAAAGGCCTCCTTTCATTTTCATCCATATTTGCCAGATTGGCTGAATTACTGATTCTTTGACCCATCATTGTTATTAATATGATTAGTAAACTATCTATTTATTGATTTAAAAAATGTTAAGTGACGTACAGCAAAATCTTTATGACAGTTACATATTCGTTATAGCTTTATAAGTATTGTAATGTTCTTTTGCTTTTAAGTTTTTACAATTATTTTTAATGTTTTCATAGTTTTCATAAAAGTATTAGTAATAATTTTTCTAAGTGAAGGAAAACTCTTGAAAAACTCTTCTTTTCTCTCTGTCACCTTTTCTCTCTCCTCTCTCTTTCTCAGAATGTACAGGTGTTTGTTGAAGTCTTCTTGTTGAATATACTAAGAAGTCCTTGGAGCCAGTTAGTCCTGATCTAAGCTACTCTGATTTTTCTAGGGCATGTTCAGGCTTTATTTGTTATCTTTCAGGCAGTACAAGTACATTTTAGGTAATAAATGACTTTGTTGAGTACATTGGGTCAGTTTGAGATTTTATGTGACATGAGCATCTATGAAATAAAAGCTGTTCTGAGAGTCTTTCATCTTGTGCTTGCCGACAAGAATATAGTCCTGACAGTGAACTAGATTGACACCGAGCTGAAGAAAGACTGAAGTCACATACACTCTGACCTCCCTCAAGGAACTATCTTGAGGCATGTGATGAGTGTTATCTACCCAGAAGTTAAGTTTTATGAATTGTATTCTCACTTAAACCTCTCCCTCCTCATTCATCTTCAATCACACACAACAATGTGTGTCCTTGCAGCCATGTGCCTCAGTCTCCTCCCATTAAAACGCTTTATTAGTGGGAGATTCTTTCTATGAACAACCACGATGTCAAAGATGGCCATTATATCTCACTAAAATTGAGCAAAGCACAAATTGCAGTGGAGTCACAATGCATTGATGGAGCCTGTAAGTTAAAGCTTTCCTAGTATGAAAGAAACAAAAACAAATAGTGTTTACTTTATGATTGTTTCCTCAGTGCTTTTTCAAGGTGGCACAAGGGTTGATTTTGTTAGTAGCTATTCAGAAATGACTGTCATGGGACAGACAGTTTCCTGAAGCCTAATGCAGAGGCTGTCCAACACTTGCTTCATGGTCCTTGTAGAAAGACAGAGCAAGGAATGTGCGGCTCAACATACCTAGAGAAGTATCTCAATGCAATAGAATGCATGGCCCAGAAACTTAATAGAAATTATTCCTCTACTTCTGCCAAGTAGAATGGATTCTCCAGGCTCCAGGCCCCCATCCTAATCTCACTTAGTCTGTTTTCCTGAGTCATCTCATTCTCATCTATAATTTCAACCATCACCAGGCAATGATACTTCTAAAAGTAACCTAAAACTTCCTATCTTCCTACAGGATGTCTTCCTAGATATTACACAGGGAGCTCAAACTTAAAATAACTGAAAAGCATTTGTTTTTTTTCCTCCCTCCAAGCTATCCTTCTCCTCCATTTATCTTTATTTCATTTAGAGATACTATCAGTCCCCAAACAAATAATAGAATTATTCAAGTATTTTATCTCCTTCATGCTCTCACAGCCAAAATGTCAGGAAGAGCTATCAGTTCTACCTCAATGTATTTCTACAAATTATTTGTTGTTCTCTAGCCTCACTACCATGGTTATAATCCAGCCCTCATTATTTCCTGAATTATTACAATAACTTTGAACTAGTAATCTTACTTTCAGCCTATTCAAATCAGTATTAGTTAGGGTTCTCCAGACAAATAGAGCTAACAGGAGAGAGAGAGAGAGGGAGGGATTTATTTTAAGACATTAGCTCACATGATTATAGGGGCTTGCAAGTCCAAAATTAGCATGGCAGAGTGGTGGGCTGGAGTGTTGCTACAGTTCTGAGTCCAGAGGCAGTCTGGAGGCTAAATTCCTTCCTCTTCTCTGGACCTCAGTCTTTTCTCTTAGGACCTTCAACTGTTTGGGTGAGGCCTACCAACACTGTGAAGAATAATCTGCTTTACTCAAAGTCAACTGAGTTAAATGTTAGTCACATCTAAAAAGTACAAAAATTAATGCATCACATCAATAGGCTAAAGTAGAAAAATCATTCATTATAATAATAAAAGCATGAAAAGCATTGATACCAATTCATGGTAAAAATACTCAACAAACTAGGAATAGAGAGAAATTACCTAAATTAGTAACAACTAAAAACCTACAGTTACTATTAAACTTAATGGTGAGAAAGCATTAAGGCAAAAATTTTAAGCAGTACCGTTGCTGAAGTTGATACTTAAATTATCATATGGGGGAAGTGTGGCAGTGGAAGGGGTCCAGTCCAAAGGAATATTGCTTTCACTGACTTTGTTTAGATTTGCTAGTGAGCTCTGAGAGTAAAAAACAGAATTTTTGTTGGTTTTATCATTGTTTTTAAATGCTCTTCAGACAACTTATACTTGTATCACCCTCAGTCATATTGGATTATGCCTACCATCTTTTCCTACACATTGGTAAGCCTTGAGACAGCCCCTCCAAGTCATCCACTTAGGTTCATCCATTAGAAAAGTCTCCTAAGTCTCCAATTACTTCCCCAAATAACCAAGCTCCTTAAGAAAGATGCAGCTACAGGATCAGAAAACCTCCACAAAGTAGTCAATAAAATCGCTAAGACACCACATTCTTAGGCAGAGTGGAAAAAGAAAGGAAGACATTTATGATCTCTTCTGTCATGTGGAAAAAGTTAAAGGGGAAAATTTATTCATAGGACTTAACAAACTGTCAAGTGAGGGAGTTCGACCCTAAACAGTTGTGATGTCCAGGTGAAATGTTTCAAAAGCACATCTTATGACAAAGATGATATCTCCAGGACCCCTTTGAGCAAGCACACAAACACCTAATTATTCAAAAATCAGTTTTCCAGCAACCTCTTCTATCTAGGAAATAGTGTAAAAATCAAAGGTCTGTGAGTGGGCTTCCCTGGTGGTGCAGTGGTTGAGAGTCTGCCTGCCGATGCAGGGTACACGGGTTCGCGCCCTGGTCCGGGAAGATCCCACATGCCGCGGAGCGGCTGGGCCCGTGAGCCATGGCCGCTGAGCCTGCGCGTCCGGAGCCTGTGCTCCGCAACAGGAGAGGCCACAACAGTGAGAGGCCCACATACCGCAAAAAAAAAAAAAAAAAAGTCTGTGAGTAACCACAATGGGAATTAGAACATCCATGCATCCGAGCTGTGTTAAGGTCTTCTGTGCTGTTCACAAATCATCCAGCCCTCTTACTTCCTAGAATGTGGTGGGACTGCAATATTCACCCTTTCTGAATTTGGGCACTGTCTTGTGACTTGCTGTAGCCAATGAAGTTTCAGGCAACTTAACACTCGTATTGTCCTCAGTCATATTGGATTATGCCCACCATCTTCTCCTACTCTTTGGTAAGCCTTGAGACAGCCCCTCCAAGTCATCCACTTGGCCTCATCAATTAGATCTTAGAAATGTAGGTAACAAAGATTATAACTTAACTCTGAGCAATTGGAGATTCAGAGAACTGTGAGTTCCAGGTAGAAGCAATATTGTCCCTGCAGGAGGAAATGGTCACTCCAAAAAAGCATGGATAGAAGGAGGAAGACAAATCTGAATGAGGAATGAAGAAAGGACTCCAGAGCAAATCACAATAGCCCTTCACCACAAATAGAATTAAAATTCAATTCAGAAATCATACATAATAGCTATCAATTATTTTATAAGTGTTTATGATTGGGTCAGCTGTGTATTTTTTTCATTCTATTGTGTGGGCTCAGACATGCCCAATTCTTTTATTGCATTTATAACATCTCATGTTAACTTTTAATATCAAGTAATTTTAATCTTAATATTATAAATGAATATTCATTTAACAGGTATTTGTTGATTGCTTCCTACCACCAGTGATGTCTAAACTGATTATTAGAGGTAGGAAATATTTTGATGCCCAGAGAAGCATAGGTAAGTAGGAGCACCCTTTGGTGGAAAAATTCCCACAAAGTGCTTAAGAAAATTTTCATGTTTCCAGGTTGGGTTTATGCACTCTGTTTCTGTGGATATATTTCACAAACTCTGCTGACAAATCACATGCAGCTGTAAATGTGGGGAGAGTGTTTACAACTTTTTGTAGCTTCTCCCATGTTTCCATGGTTTGCAAATGTTAAGAACAACATTCTTAGGATGCTGCCTTCATAAAGCGTCCTCTTGCCTGTCTATGCTACCAATTATTTACGCCCGAAAGCTCGTATACTTTTCAAGAAGTAGTGGCGGGTAGCATGTGGATGAGGTAGAGGTTGGGATTATTAGATTCAGGTGATGACAGTAGCAAGAAGGTTGTGATGATATGAAATGACAGCACAGGAGCAAGCAGGAGAAATTTCAAAAGCACATTTAATAACTTAAAAACACTCCAGTCTGGGACATTTCAGAGAAGGGAAGGTGACCCTACACACTGCAACATCCCCTCAAGGCATCACTGTCTGCTGTTGCCAGGGTCATATATGTTGGTAACAGTGATAGAATTTCATCCAGAAGATTGAGATTCTGCTTTGCGTCCTCTTTTGTATTGTACTTTTTGGTAAGTTTTCATTCCCCCCCAAAATATATATATATATATTTACAATCATTTTGATGTTTAAAGGGGTAAGCTCCAATATTTAGAATGTTTCTATACTTTTAACAGCACACTTTATTCTTAATCTAACCCTTGGGGCAATAGGGATGCCTGAATTCAGAAGTTCGGGGAGGCTAAGAGTTCAGTGTGACTAATGATATAGATAAAACAACATTTTAGGATTTTCTGAACTTTTTTTTTTCTTTTGGTCTCAATGACATCAATATATTGAACAGCTCATGTTCAGTGTTCTTCTTGGAAAATCATTGACCTCGGTTCATCATCATTAAATACATTTGCAATTTGTTTGTTTGATATAGTGCCCTCTATTACATGCTTTTCTGTCCTTTTCCCAATTGAGTTATTCCAATGTGATTATAGCCACGGATCCTTTCCAGCCTGGCATAATTAGGTTCTTTATCATCAGGGTCAAGTTGTGTTTTGTTATGGAAGGACATGGGAAGTAAGTGACTGTAGACTGGACACAAGTCAGGGTGGAATCGAAGTTAGTTCAGTTCTCCTGTTCCTTAAATATGAGTGCTTACAGTCCTCACTAAGTGTCATCAGAAGATACCTTAATATGCACCAACAATAAACAGAAGCTGTGGATTCTATTCCTGAAGTTGACTGACTTTGAACCAGTCACAGTCTCTGCGTTGTGGCTGCATTCCTTTTAAGGTAGAATTATATAATTGTAGTTGTCCTCCTGTCACTGGGAATGCAGTAAAGACAAGTGAGGTGACCTGTGCAGAAAGCGCTGGAGTCCTTGAAAGAGGCTGTATCAAATGGAAGTGACTTGGTGTTGGTGTTGATGTTGTCATCCTCTCCTGTGCTCTCATCCATTAGCCGTCATGGTTCTGTTGTGATGGATTGATGCAGCATTGATGCTAAGATCGTCAGTGAGGTATAGACAACACAGCAAGAAGCAACAGGATTAGAGAGACCAGTTCTGTGTGTAGAAATCACTTTCTAAGAGAAGACGTTAAATAATTATGAGCAGTTCTCAGAAGGCAATATTAAAGCCATATTTAACATTCTCTTCCCCTTACCTACCCACACTAGGCATCTTCCTTCCTTTCACCTTTCACGTCAAGCGACAGCAGTGAGGAGCTGTGGGTAGATTCAGAGGCAGGGAGGGCTCAATCGTTTAAGGCTACACCCACATTTTGAGTGGGCACCACGTTAGCCAGCACTAGCCCATGCTTGGGTGGAGTCAGCATCTTTCCATACTACCATGAGATGCCAAGTGGCATATAAGTTCTCCCAACCAGAAGCAACCCCACTGAGCCCAAAATTATATTTTACAGTCACTCTTAGACAGCTATAAAGCCATATTTCCAGGAAGTCCATAAATATCTAAACTCTTTAAATTAAATGACATAGGTGGATACCTGACTTGGTTTCTAGCACACAGATGATGAGCGTGAACCCCTTCCCTTGCAGTCTTCCATTAGCAGTCATTATTGTGTCTGATGGGCTGATGTATTGGGATGTGGGGATAGGAGCACAGGGGTGGAATGAAAAGCCAGAAGAGTCAGGCAATGCAGACGGTAATGAAGAGGACTCCCAGAGGAGGTGCTAAATGGGGGCCCTAGGCCTTCAGGGGAGCTGCATGAGAACCTCAGAGAGGCAAGAGTTTAGGGACCTGAGAACTCTCACGTGGGCACTCCTCCTCAGATGGCGCTGTAGTGTTGTATTTCTAGAGAAAGATCAGTGCTGTCCAGTAATCCAGCCTTTCAGTGCCTTTGAGGTCATGAGAGACTAAAAGGAGAATTGACTAGTTAAAATGCCAGGGTTTTTAAGCAATGAATTGATTGGGGTGTACTTGTACATTTGAGACCTTGAAGAACAATAATATCTCAAATATATTTGTATCTTTAGGGAGAGCAGAAGTGGAGACTTCATCTTAAAGTTATAGGAACAGATTCTTATTCCACAACAAAATTTGCGATTTCTGATAAATCTCTGCTGAAGGTAGCACTTAGCATTTCTATTTAAATGTTGGAAATACATCAGTGACTTGGCACTGCTTACTCTGAAATTCATGTATCTTCCACTGCAATTGCACATAGCAGAATACACCTGCAGGTGACCTCTGGGATGGACATTCAGCCATCACGGATGAGCACCTACTTTGAGTCTAATGCCTGTCTCTTCTATTACATATGGCATCATGTTATTTCCCACATCAACCCTATGAAGTGTGGATTATTACCATCCATGCATAGATGGGGAAATTGAAGCTCAAAGAATTTAAGTGACATACTTAGCATCCCACATGAAAATGTGGCAGACATAGTCTGTGAACCAGATTTCCTATTCCAAAGTTCTTTTTTCTACACAGGAGTTATTTCCATGACTGTCCTTTAAAAGATTCAATATATTGTCATGCTCAGTAGAGAAAGACAGAAAAATGAAAAGCAATATTAAAAATTCATGATTATCAGAATTTTGGAGTTATAGCCACCAAGACATTTCCTCCAACCATGGAAAATATTGGAAAGGAAAAGAAGAGAAAAAGAGAGAAAAGGATTAACCTAGTATTGGGACACCTCCCCCATATTATCTGCTTAACAGCTCATTAAGCAGATGCAATTGAAAACATGAGTGATTTTCAAGTTTAGTTGTTCTTGGAAACTACCTAACTTGCTTCACACTCTGGCCTCTTACTCTTCTCCATTGTGTTGGCTGTGTTTCCACTTATCCCTCCAAAGTCACTCTTAGCTCACATGGACTGCAGAGCAGCATGGAAGGGGGAGAAAACAGTGCTGCCCATGTGAGATGCTTTATTTGTTTAGTAAGGGAGGTCAGTAAGGGAGGTCACTGGAATTAAGTATAAGAAAATGCCCCAAAAGGTAGAATGGTGATCCAGTACTACCCCTCATTATTTTATAGTCATTTTTTAAAATAGAACCGGAAAGAAAACTTAAAGTTTCTCTCTTTTCTTGAGTGAGGAAATAAACACTCAAATACAACCAGAACCATTCAAGGGAGGAAATTATGGGAAAGATTATAGCTTAGCTAAATTGTCACAATAAACCAACTGTAATACTATTAAATTAAATATTTGATCATCAGCAATAAAAATATATATCTTTCCCTCTATTTTCAAGACAAAGGTTAAAATGAATAGTAATGACTTCTCCAGTAAAATCATTTTTGTCTTTCAGTCCATCTCCATAGACTATCAACAGGTTTAAACTGTAGAAGTCATAAACTCCCCCCATCCATTTTTTCACTGGGGAAGCTGGGTCCAGATAGTTTATGTGAGTTACCCAAGTTATTAATGTATTATCACTAAGCTGAAAATTCTGGTCTCTTTTCTCCTTAGACTTCTCCTCTCCTATTTGCCAAACTACTTTGTCACTTCTGTCAAATTTGGCTTCAATTCTGTTTAAGGAAGTGTTCCCTAATTGATACTGATCCTTAATCATTGTCTTGTCCTATATTGCTTTAAACATTTAGGTATTATGAGTATATTATAAATTCTAAAAAGATTTTAAACAAAGTCACTTCATGAAGTAGCTCTGCTTTCTAAAAGCCTGAATGTTGGGACTTCCCTGGCAGTCCAGGTGTGAAGACTTCACCTTCCAATGCAGGAGGTGCAGGTTTGATCCCTGGTGGGGGGCTAAGATCCCACATGCCTCTCAGCCAAAAAAGCAAAACATAAAACAGAAGTAATATTGTAACAAATTCAATAAAGACTTAAAAAAAAAGCGTGAATGTTGTTCCTTGCAAACATCAAATCATTTTTACTACAAACGCTTTGTAATAATGACTCAATTTTACTTGGCAAAAGGACATGCTAACAGGATTTTATACAGTAAGTGGAAAATGGAAATTTGCTATTGAAAACATTTTCCAGGTACAGGTTATAAATGCGTAGGCATATTTTCCCTATGATGTAGTGTGGCTGATAACCCTGTTGATATTAAGATTTTTTGTTACATTTTACTGCCCTGTCAGTTGATCACGTTAGGCTTACGTCTGCAGGTATTTCTGTTTGAATAAATAAGAGTTTTCAGCTTACCTGAAACATTATTTCATGGGAAATTAAAGGAATTCAAAGCATTAATCTTATGGACAAATAATGCAGTATACAATAGTCTCTATGTGTGGTATAAGGGTCAGTCAAAATATCTGACAATTTAATAAGAACAGTTATTCTGTTCACTTATTACAGTGGGGAATGGCAAGATGGGTTGATAAAGCCAGACTGTCTTTTACTATAGGTATAGTAGATATGAATATGAATTGAGCTGAAGATGCTATAAGGTGTTTAGTGGTGTCACACAGGAAGTGTCATGATGCTACACGAGGCATTTGGTCAAAGAACAGAATCTAAAGGCAACTAGTGAAAAAGAACACAGCAGGCAAAGAAAACACAAAACTTATGCTACTGTAAACTTCAAGTTCAAGAAAAGACAAAAATGTCATTCTCAAGATAAGCAATTAGGGAAAGATGCCATATTTTACAGAACACGTTGAAGGTAAGCACAGTCTCCATAAAAACTATTTATAAAAAGTATTTTCAGTATGTGCTGAACCCAAGATTAAAAGCTATCTGAAAATAGTAATAGAGGCCTTGACATGAGCCAGATGCCTTCCATCACAGAACCACATCAGACAAGAAACCTCCATGGCTCACCCAGAAGAAAGTCAACAGAATTGGACAGGACACCAAGTTCAACTAGGGAGAATTACCAGATCCTTAATCAACTTTATCTTGTGATCTCCAATATTTAAATATATAAATGTATAAGTTAATGCACTGAAAATTATTCCATACCATCCACAGCTTAGCATCAACAAAACAGGAATTTAAATATATGATAGTGTCCATTCTCCTACCTGCTCTGTGCAGGGGGTTTTAGAATGATGGTGTCCATGCTCTGTCTAGAATAAGCAGTGGAATCTTGATGTTTTTCTTAAGCCGATAACCAGCCTCTCCAAACATAAATCCTAAAATTTTACCCCAAAAGGAGAGGCTATATGCTCTAGACTGAACATTTGTGTCCCCCTCAAGTTAATATGCTAAATTCTAATACCCAATGTGATATTACAGGTGGAGCATTTGGGAGGAGATTAGGTCATGAAGATACAGCAGCCCTCATGAGTGGGATTAGTGCTCTTTTAAAAGAGACCCCAGAGAGCTTCCTGGCCGCTTCTGTCATGTGAGGACACAGCAAGAGGACAGCTTTCTATGAACCAGGAAGCGGGCTCTCACCAGACACCGAATCTGCTGGGAATACTGGCTCCTTGATCTTGGACTTCCCAACCTCCAGAACTATGAGAAATAAATTTGTTATCCATAAGCCACCTAGTCTATGGTATTCTGTTGTAGCAGCCCAAGTGGATTAGGACACCTTGTCTAGGGTTTTTGAGTCCCTGGAGTGCCACCAAAATCTATGAGTTTCTTAGGGCTCTCTTAACAGAGTACCACAAACTGGGTGGCTTATAACAACAGAAATTTATCCTCTCACATTTCTGGAGGCTACACGTCCAAAATCAAGTGTTGGCAGGGCCATGCTCTCTCTGAAAGTCTTAGGGAAAGATAGTTCCTTGTCTCTTCTAGCTTCTGGTACAGTCTTAGACGCATTACCTTCTAGTAACCTTCACTCGGACTGGCTTACTCTTCGAGGCTGGTTCCTTTCACTTCTGCAGTGAGGCCACTGCATTTTCTTTATCCAAAACTTTGGTTTTATGTCTGCCTTGGGTTTTATCTTGAGACTGGTAGCTTTTAAGAATAAAACTATAAAGCTTCAAGGCAGACCCATCAGGGCTGGAATAAATTCCTTCTAGCAGTAATTTACTCACAGCTGGTTAACAGGAATATTTGCCCAATTTAATCATTTCTGTTGGCTGACACAAAGGATTTCTATCTCCCCATCCCCCAAGCCCTTGTCCCTCTTTTCTCTGCTTCCTGACATGCATTGTAATCCTAGAAGCAGCATGACTGTCCCTTCTTTCCAGTTAGAGACAAAAATCTTTCAGTGTGAGTCTTGATTTCCAGAAAGACTAACAGTTTGCCATTTGATTCTCACGGTTGGTGAAAAGGTGACCCTTCAGAAGTAACATCCAGGGCTTCCCTGGTGCCGCAGTGGTTAAGAGTCCGCCTGTCGATGCAGAGGACACGGGTTCGTGCCCCGGTCCGGGAGGATCCCACATGCCGCGGAGCGGCTGGGCCCGTGAGCCATGGCCGCTGAGCCTGTGCGTCCGGAGCCTGTGCTCCACAACGGGAGAGACCACAACAGTGAGAGGCCCACGTACAGCAAAAAAAAAAAGAAGTAACATCCATCAGTTCCTCTCAGCTTCCAGCCTGAGATCCTAAGACTGCTGAGAGAAACACAGTCATACACAAATAATGAGTCCATCCGTGTGTCCCAGTGGGCTCTGTTTTGAGACAGTAGAAACAAAGTCCTAATTCTGTGAATTGACCTAGAGATCCCAGGAGAATCTACTTTCCATTCTGCCCAACCTTTATCTCCTGCTTCTTTCTACTCCCACCTGGAAAACTTTCTTCCTCTGTAGTAATAGACAGATAACATTTGTTCTGTGCCTACTACCTGCCTGCAATGTGCCTTATGCTTTACATATTATCTGCATTTCATATGAGGAAATGGATAATCAGAGGAGTTAGTGATGTATTGGAGGTTACACAGCAGCATGTAACAAAACAGGGGCAACGCCATCTGGCTGACTCTCAGATCTCTATCCTTCTACCTCATCATTCTGTGTCATGACTTTCTTCATTAAAATTTTTTTTGTGAGATATTTATTTTAAACTTCACAAGTAGTCCATGCTTAAGCAGAGAGGTTGATCAAAATAAAATCCCAAATCTCCCTGGCTCCCCCCATTCACTCTTCCTCTCCTTCTTAGCTCCACCAGCACAAGGATACACAAAGCTTGTCATTATTAACTATTTAGGGTTTATCCTTCTGTAGTTTTCTCCATGCATGTAAATATGTAGACAAATACATATTTCCTTATATATGAGTATTTTTTTTCAGTTTAAAAAGCAGATTGTTATATATATCATCCTCAATTTGATCTTTTCATTTGGTTTCCATGGCTTTCCCTCCAGGTAAACGCTCGTAGAACTAACTTGTTCTTTTAATGGTTACATTAAAATTCTAATTAATTAGAAACTATGAATCATTAGATTCATTAGAATTAGAAAGTATTGAATCATTCAACCATTGATGAGAAACTGCATTTTTCCTATGCTTTCTTGGTTGGTTTGTTTGCTTTTGGCCACTATAAATAATGCTAAAATTAACATGTTTGTGCATGTATCTGGTACATTTATTTCTGTAGAATAGATTCCTCAAAGCAAAAGTATAGTAATATATTCATTTAATAGAAACTTCCAGTTAACCTTCCAAAAGTTTTGTGGCAATTCATTTTCACATCAACCAAGGATCGAAGTACCTATTTCCCTATACCATTGTCAGCACTGGATATTATCAATTTTTAATTTTTTGCAAAGCTCAAGGTAAAAATGACCTTCATTCATTTTTACAAAACTGTTTTAAGTTTCAGCATGAGAGTGACCTCCACAGCAAATTTTTGTTTTGCAGTCAGGAAAAAAATTGTATGTGTAAACATGTGTGTATTTGTATGCTTCCCAAAAGACAAAAGAAATTACAGTGTTGAAATGTAAAGGAGACAAGCCTTTATTTAAAATGAAGGAAATCAACATGTGTGGTGATAGAGCTTTAATCCCTAGACACCTCTCTCTCTCTCTGAACAGCCAGAGGTTGGCACTGGGTCCTGGTCTATGAAATCAGGACAATAATATCTGACTCTTACTGCTAAAAGGAGAGTAGGATGATCAATGAGTTCATATCTTTAGCACATTTGAACATCCCTGGGAAGCAATGCTTTGGAAACACTAGATGGTTTTATCTTTGTTCCATAGATTACGTAGTGCAATTTTAAAGTACACAGTACCTATTTTCTAAGGAACTCCAAAAATTGCACTTCATGTATAAAAGAATCTCATTTAAAAAATCCATAGCATCTATTATATAAGATGTGGATCACAACTAGTTGCTTTTCAGTGTCATTCTCATTGCAAGGAGCTGCTGACATCCTCCCTCTAATTCATTTCTAATTCTACAGATGTTCTTTAGGAGATATTGCATTCTAGAGTTCTTTAGGGGAAAAAAAGACAAGGATGAGTGATGGTCAAAAAGAGGTCCAAGGCAGTCAGATGGTGGGATATGCATGGGGGTGTGGAGCTGTCCATTTTGGTATAAAAATTCCACTTGGATAAAAGTGGTCAACCAATGTATTTCTAATTAGACTTAATAATGTGTATATCTTTTGAACAATTCTGAGCAAGTAAGCTGAGGTGTTGCTAGTTTCAGTAAAAGGCACTGAAATTGGTTTCTACAGAAGGAGTAAACATTTATTTACTGGGAGCAATTATGAAATATGTCACTTCAAATATTCTGCCGGAGCTGGGGTGCTCCAAGAGGATTGTCCTGAGAGTTAGGCTGGTCTCCACTATGTCAAAACGACCAGTCAGTTCTTCCAACTCTTGCAGTAAAAATGACTCTCAGGTAAGCTGTTCGGTTTCCTAGAGACCTGCTGAAGTCATGCTTAACCATTTACCATTTACTGAGTGTTCTAGGAAAACAGAACAAATAATACCACAAATGCAATGTGATTGCCGGTGATACTTTTCAAACTCCGCTTTCCAATCTGCTTCATTGTATTTATGTATATTCTGGTATAGCAAAGACAATCTATATTTACCCCTGTGAATGTGAGCATGCGTTGCAGCCAGACAATTTTCTCATCAAACTGCACGGGTTTGTGGTTAGAAGGGAAAGGACTAGTCTTTGGAAAGATGGAAGTGCGGTGGTTTTCCTCCCCTTTACGCACTGTCAGAAGCAGGGCCAACAGAAGATGAGTTTGGGAGGCAGACAGATTTGAATAAGAACCTGAGGTCACTGGCTAGGAGAGTTCGTAGAGGGATTTGGTTTGTATAAGCCTCCATCCCTCTCCTGGTCTCTCTGTCTCCCTCTGACACTGTTTAGGGCTTTGCACTGCCTCCTGCCTGGGCCTAGAATTCTCTTTCTGCAAGTATCCAGGTGGCTAATTCCCTCACCTCTTTCAAGTCTTTGCTCAAATGTCACCTTGTCAATAAGGCCTACCCTGTCCACATTATTTACATGCAACCCATACCCTACCGGGAACTCTGGATTTCCCTGTTCTTTTTATTTTTACATATTGTGTATCACATTCTAAGACACTTTATCATATATTTCACTTTTTAAAAATAAATTTGTATTGGCATATAGTTGATTTACCATGTTGTGTTAGCTTCAGGTATACAGCAAAGTGAATCCGTTATTCATATACATATTTCCACTTTTTTTTTTAAAGATCCTTTTCTCATGTAGGCCATTACAGAGTATTGAGTAGAGTTCCCTGTGCTATACGGCAGGTTATTATTAGTTATCTATTTTATATATAGTCGTGTGTATATGTCAGTCCCAATCTCCCAATTCATCCCTCCACACCCTTATCCTCTGGTACCCATAAGTTTGTTTTCTCCATCTGTGACTTTATTTCTGTTTTGTAAATAAGTTCATTTATACCCTTTTTTTTAGATTCCGCATATAAGCAATATCATATGACATTTGTCTTTCTGTCTCTGACTGACTTCACTCAGTATGACAATCTCTAGGTCCATCCATGTTGCTGCAAACGGCATTTTTTTTTAATTGCTGAGCAATATCCCATTGTATGTATATGTACCAGATCTTCTTTATCCATTCCTCTGTTGATGGACACTTAGGTTGCTTCCATGCCCTGGCTGCTGTAAATAGTGCTGCAATGAACATTGGGGTGCTTGTATCTTTTTGAATAATGGTTTTTTCTGGGTATATGCCCAAGAGTAGGATTGCTGGGTCATATGGTAATTCTATTTTTAGTTTTTTAAGGAACCTCCATACTGTTCTCCATAGTGGCTGCACCAACTTACATTCCCACCAACAGTGCAAGAGGGTTCCCTTTTCTTCATACCCTCTCCAGCGTTTATTGTTTGTAGATTTTTTGATGATGGCTATTTATTTCACTTTAATACTTATCATCTATTTCTCTCCCTCCAGAATGTCATCTCAGTGGCAGGAAATTGTAGTTTCATTCCTGATGTATCTCAATATCTAGAACTGTGCCTGGCAAAAAGAGAGTTCTCAAAAACATATTTGGTGAATGATAAAGAAAACACCTGCTAGAGTTTCTGGTACACAAAAGACTCTCAAACATATGATTTCCCTTTCCTCCCCTTCTTTTCAAGCAGCTAAATCTAAATACAGAGTTTTGCTCCAGCCTTCCCCACTATTATAATGTCATGTGTATAAATCTAGCGACTAATGCAATTTAGTCCTGAATATTTCTGCTATTTTCTTTAAGAGATACAGTCATCTGTAAAACTTCAAAAAAATAAAAATAACACTATCTATAATAAGGATTTGGAAGTGACAACCACCTGAATGGAATAAACAATCTATTCTTTTTAAAAATGCTTAGGGAAATTCCATCATCCCCTTCAAGTGTTTATTCAATGTCTACCAACCCTCCTGAGTCTGCCTACCATTTTATTGTATGTCCATTTTTTTCTTGTTTTCATTGACTTTATTTTTGCCTGATTGACTTCTGATATGCTTGGGGGAATCTTTGTCTTGTCTAGTCCTACTGTAGAAAAAGTCTTTTCAGTCCAACTTTCCTGTCCACCTATATAAGGTAGATTCTTCTTTGGTTTGGGACCAGAGGGTGACATTTTCCAAACCTCCCTTTAGAATTAGGTATTTGTCACAAGTTGGGTTCTCCAGGAAGCAGACACCAAGATGGAGTAAACATGAGACAGCAAAAGGTTTACTAGGTAGTAACACCTGAGAAAGGAAAAGGGGATGAAGCGTGATGGGCAGAGGGAGCTGTCAGGCTGCAGTGAACCTAAGAAAACCTCTACCATGGGGGCTGTGGAGCAAAGATCACCCATTAGAGGAGTCCTACTTTGGGCAGGATGGACAGGCCCTTGTACCACCGGCTGACTCTCAGTCATTAGCTGGAGGGTCACCCCAAGCAGAGCAGAAACTCAGCTCTAAACCTAAGGAGGATCCAGAAGACACTAATAGCGGGAGGCTGTCAGCTAGCCATTCCTGAGCTAAACAGCTTTCCCCCCCTGGGGGGATCTGTGCCGTGCATCTCTCTGCCTGCCACAGGGATTGGCATGTGGCAATTGTAGCCACATGGCTACATGTAGCGTGTGCTGTCATGGCCCCACCCACATCTCCTTGGCACCCACCCTCCCCATGCACATTGATGACTCCCTTGTGTAGACACCTGTGATGCGTCCCTGCAGGATTTCTCCAACATGCTTGGCCAATGTGCACAGCAGTCCAGAGGTGCTGTCTCAAGAATAATCCTCAGCTGATGAAGAAAAAGAATTGGAGAAAAATATAATCCACTTTCCTCTCTTCTTAAATGGGACAGCTCTACCCATATGTTCCACAGTGTGCCAAATGTCCCCAGAGGGGTTGAGCCCCAGCTGTCTGCAGTGTTAATCTGCTCATTAATGTACTCTGTATTGACTTCTTGCCCTTCTCTGTCTCATTTCTCCATCCCCCTATTTGGGATCACCCTCCAAAGAAGCTACTTAGTCTCAAGTCCTTGTCTCAGCATCTGCTTTCTCAGGGAACACAGTCTAAGACAGGTATCTAGTTCTGTATGTGGTTGATAGCACTCTTCGCACTCACTAAAGGCAAGACTGGGAGTCAGGAAACTTGGGGGATGTCGGGTAAACGGTCTTAACAATCCTGGGGTGGGGAGTGGTGGGGAAGGTTCAAAAAACTTGCCAACGTTTAGCCAACGAATTAATGTGAAAGTCAGAAGTAAAACCCAAGGGTCCATTGATTGATTGGGGGTTAGTTAAATTCTAATCATGTGAAGGGGGGCTGATGAGCATTTAAAATAGATGTGAGATGTTGTTTTTTTCAGGTATATGTCCTGTGTGTTTCCTCTAAATAGGATACATCACTTTCTACAGAGGCATGACAATGCTTGAAGGCACGTTCTCATGGCTTTGAGTTTTAATAATGTTTTCATTTATTTTATCCCACGTTTTCACAGTAACCTGGTTATACAGCTAAGGATTGGGGGCTCCATTTTACTATGAGTTAACTCAGGTTTAGAGAAATTAAGTGTCTTCATTTGTCCACGGTTAAATTGTTAGTAACTGGAAGAGATAGGACTCATGTCAATTTTCTTGCTGCAAGTATAATCACCTTGTCACTTTATCTCATTGGTTTTTCTCAAATACACACACAGGCACAAGCTATTGTTTCATCTTTTTCCCCCTTTATTCCAATTAGCATCATCACGATATTTGTTCCACCTATGTACATTTTTATACTGCTATTTTTGCATTCTGTTAATCCCTAGGTGGAATTATCACATTAACAAATAGAAAGAAAAAAACTCCCAAGTAACTCAAACATCTAAACTTAGTTGTTAGTTTTGCTGTTCTCTATCAAAACTTTCCACAATGCTGCTGACAGAAAAATGAATGGCTTATTTCCTCTGCTACTTGATTACCTTACCTTCTTACTAAGTTAGGGTTCAAGAAAAAAGGAATGGAAAAAATAAACCTAATAAGAAGAGTGAAGAAAAGTCACTTGAATAATCTACACACCAAAAAGAAATCTTTGAAAAGTCTTCCTACTTTAGACCTAGATATAGAAAAGGCATAATTGCTCAGTGTGTATAACCCAGGGATGAATTTTGAAGAGTTCTCTACAAGTAATCTTTTCACCCCACCTCCAACTCCAATTAATTAATCATATAGAATTTAGTGCCTGCCATGAGTGTGAATTTGGCAGACAAAAATGAAGAACATTATATTTTGAAAGGAAACTATTTAATTTCAGGTTTTAGCAATGGAAATGAAGGCTGGTTGTTTTCTTCAGAACAAATTGAAATATGAGAAGTGAGTGGTGCAAGTGTGAGTATACAGTGAAGGACCCTGGTGACAGGAGTCGATCATTTGCATTCTCATCAGCAGGGTGGTTACACCTGCTGTGGAAATTGTTAGGGTTCTCATGGTCCCGACTCTAGCAGAGCCATGTAGTTGAGGTCTGGAGCTGGAGTTGGAGACCACAGCCAAGGAGAGGTCTCTTCTGACCACCCACACTCTTCACCCTGGGAGTTGACAACCTTAAAATCTAAAGCTCAAAATCCTTCTAGAGAACACAGTCTGTCTTTTTGGTAGAGAGCAAGGAAACTTGTGGGAATAAGAATATTCCATCCCCATTAGGAAACTCAGGTCTGCCCCAGCTGATCTTAATCAGTTAAGACCAGCAGTGGTGCTCAAGAAAATCACCAAGAGAGCATGTCTAAACTTATCAAGATTAAAAAGAACCAGCGCTCCTTCAGAGCATTCCTTGTGTTCTGCCTGGCCCTGCTGAAAGCTTATCCTGAGTTCCTGCCTGAATTCCACATCACTAATTTTCGATCCCTGACCTATAGCCCTGTGTCTGTGATAAATCCCAAATAGGGCAGACCCTAGGCCATCTCTAGCCAGGCTTGTTTGGTGTCTGACTACCATTGCCTTCTTACTTAATGGCTTACGAAGTCCTTCCATGGTCCTACAGGGATTTCAGGACTTGACACAAAAAGGAACCATGCTCCAAATTGCAAACAAAGAATCGCCCACCTTACTAGGATAAAGAAGGCTCATAGGGCTTCCCTGGTGGCGCAGTGGTTGAGAGTCCGCCTGCCGATGCGGGGGACACGGGTTCGTGCCTCGGTCCGGGAGGATCTCACATGCCGCGGAGCGGCTGGGCTCGTGAGCCATGGCCGCTGAACCTGCGCATCCGGAGCCTGTGCTCCACAACGGGAGAGGCCACAACAGTGAGAGACCCGCATACCACACACACACACAAAAAAAGCCTCATACATCTCATCTCAAGGGTCCCATTCAATTGTGCAGGCCACAGATGCTGATCCTTGAGTTGGTCTGGCCAGAGAGAATGTAAATATTTTCCGGTGTAAGAAATATTAGGCCAGAACCTGCTCTGTGAACAAGCTCACCTTGGTATACAATATTTGTGGAAGATGGACTTGTGCATGTAAAAGTGAGTACAACTGCCAAAGGCTGAGTTTATGTCCAAAGCTGTCTCTAACCACTTGGCAGCAAAAATGATTCTAGAACTTGAGCATAGCTTTCAGAAAAAACAGAGTTTATTTGCAGAAGTATCCAAATAACAATCTAAAATGTCAGCCATTTCCATGACATCACCATAGATCCTAGCACTGAAGTGTGGCTAAGGCCCAAGTCAGTCTCTTCCCTTTCAGCGTAGCTTTGGTTGTAAATGATACCATATATTTGTACAGGACCTGAAAGTTCTCTAAGTACTCTCACATGCATTGCCTCTATTTTATTAAGTAGGTATATTAAGGATAATTTTCATCATTTCAAAGATAAAGAAAGTAAGGATTATATTAGTTAAATAACTTACCCCCAAATCACAGTTATTAGATGGCAATGGTAGGATTGAAACCAACATTTGACTAACTTTAAAATTTGCTTTATGGAAAAGTGAGGTCCAAGTTTCCAAAACTGACAGCAGAGCCCAGTCAAGAAACCACAATTTTCAATCCTTAATGATTATTTGTGCTACACATCCCACTTTCAGTTTATTTCTGTATATTTAAGTTTGGCAACATAGAAAGTTTTGAGTTCCTATGGATGAGAAACTAGTTATCAATGTAGTGTTTACAGAACTCACTCAAAATATGGAAGAGAAATACAACAATAAAGTCCTCAGGTGATATAACTGTGCAATTTCAACGTGATAACCATCCAGACAGTTTCCTAACATGGAGAAGGGGAACTTCTTGGTTTATCACAGCTTGATGAAAATATCCTAAAAGACAATCAAATCTTTTGCCATGAAAATTACTGCTCACAAAGCAAACTGCCGGCATCAAATAAGTTTTCCAGGGTTATTTGTAGAAAAGATCCTAAAGGATTAGAGAAAAATCTCTTTTCCCTGCACCTTTTGAATTTTTTCTGTTTACATTTTTCCGTAAGGAATGCTTTATGTGAGCAAATCAAAGACATGGCTTCCACCAGGGAATTCATCTACACATAATAAAATTCCCATGATAGGATGGTAGTTAGGACGTAAGCTGAACCTATGAAACAGTATGGTTTTCCTTCTATCAGTTGTCTGATAAATTCTGCTCAGATCCATGGGGACACTGAAGATGTTCTAAAGCAGGCCAAGCCTACCCCACCTCCCAACCTGCCTTCTCCTAGCTAGTTTTTATCTTCAAAATCTAGACAGTGTTTCTTACTGTTTTTAGATACACACTGGTTGGTATTGCTGTTGTTCTGTTTTGAATGAGAACCCATTAACTGTTGACTTCATTTGCCAGTAAAATGTTCCGAGAGACTAAAACAGTTTGTGATGAATTTTCTTTTAGAGCAGAATGAATAATGATGGAAACTAAACTGACAGCCTACCAGGGGAAAGAGTTTTTAACTGTTTAACTCTGGTTCTAACATGTTATAGGAAACAGTGAAGAATCAGCAGGAGCTTTATTTAGCCCAACAGGAAAAAACACTAATATTTGGACTTCTTGTCGTATTCAATTTTAGTTTCCTAACACACGGACAATTTTATTTGATTTCTCAACTCTCAGCAAAGAGACAAGCTATAACCTTAGTCAAAAGTTGTTTTTGTGAAAGGTTATTTTGATGATCCTGGTGAAAACATTAAAAATAGTCTTGCTTTCAGAACTGGAAAAGGAAAAGGGCATTATTAAACTTAGAAAACAATTGCATTACTGAATCAGAACTTCAATACAATGTTCAACCTTTAGAAATTCTAGATAAAAATACTGCGTTTGAAAAGACAAACAAGAAACAACTCAAAATGGACAATAAACATACACTTTTCATGATATTAAGGAAGAAAAATATCAGATAACCACTTTTCAATTAAGCTTTTCTATTTAAAATGTCCATGAATTTAACAGATTTTCTTATATTATTGGAGTATGTTTTGGGGTATCACTAATACGGTTGAAATCCACTTATTGACTTGGATCACCTCTCTGACTACTGAGGTTTCTACTCTTCCAACTAAAGTGTAAGTTGCCAATACGGGATCCAACAGAAATGAAATAAAACCTTAGATTAACTCAAACTTGTACACAAGTGTTTGTAGCAGCTCTATCTACAAATGTCCTTGAACGGGGGAATGGATATACAAATTGAGGTACACGGAATACTCAGCAATAAGAAGGAACAAAATATTGTTACACACAACACCATGGATGAACCTCAAAGTCATTATACGGAGTGAAAGTAGTTGATCTCAAAAGTTGACATAATATATGATTTCACTCATCTGACATTGTCAAAATCAAACTATTATGATAGGAAACAGATCAGTGGTTATCAGGAGTTAGGGATGGAGGAGGGTTTAGTTGCAAAGGGGCAGCACAGGGGAATGTTTTGTGGTGATATAATCAGAAGAGTTCTGTCTTCTGACTGTGGTGGCAGTTACACAAATCTATACATGTGTTAACATTCATAAAAGAAAATACCCATTTTACTCTATGATAATTAAAAAAGTACAGTTTATTATAAAAATAATAGTAGATACTTTAATAGATTATTTCAGTATCTTTCCTTGTTCTGGAATCCCATAGGAAGAATTCTCTACTCTGGCAGGTGTGAAAATTTTATTCTACAATATCTTGGGCCTTCCCATGCTAAAACTGGCTTATCTTTCTTAAGGTAAAATCTGATAATGATGATCATAACGATGCCATTAGCAAGTACGCAATCTGGTCTAGGTATTATTCTAAGCATTTCAGATGAATTTCCTCATTGCATATTCATAACAGCCCTGAGGAAGTAGGTCTCGTGATTTCCATCGTATAGTGGAGAAAACTGAAGCAAGGAAATGTTGAACAATTTGTTCAAGATCACTCAGGTAAGTGGCTGACTTTGTGTTCAAATTGAGACAGTCTGGCTACAGACTCTGTGCCCTCAGTCATGACACTATACTACTTCTTAGTAAATTCTACTGGGTAAACCTTACAAATAAAGAGGCTCTATTCAAATTACTTGGCTTTATATCTCCAAACTCTTTCAGAGGTGGTATAGACATAAGATCCTTTCTCTTTTAGCCCCACCTGTACTCCTCATTTTTCTGAAGGTATATTACTAGGGCTCAAACATTTTAATAGTTTGTGGTTAACTATTTGAGTATAGTGTCTGGATCTAAAAAAGGAGATGGTCTGCTATCTTCCTGTTGCTGACATAGGTTAGATCTTTAAGCACCTGGTCCTAGGGATGGGCAAGTATTTTGCTAGTAGTGTCCTATCATTGTGAGAGGTTCATGTAAATAGAACTTGTTCCAAATAAGTATAATTGATTAATATTTTCTCTTTATCTTTTCGATAAACACAAGATGATTCAATTTTGGATCTGATCAATTTTTATCAGCCCATTATTACTACTGAGTATTAAAGTGAAGCAGGATGTTTAATATCTGAAGAGAAAGCACTGCATCATAGAAAAGTTATCATTCATTTTAGATACTGAAATTCTCTCCCCCAATTTTTTGTTGTTAAATTATTTGCATCTTATTATTTAATGGGTCATACACAACTATTCTCACCTTGCTTAACACTCCAAAAATAATAGAGAGGAGTACAAAGAGTAAAATCGTTAACAAGAATAAATGTCATTCTATCCCAGAGAGAAAAAATTTATGGTTGTGCATTTCCACCACAATGATGTATAACAGGGGTCTCACCGTGGGTCCAAAAATATATGCAGCCAAGCAGCTCATCTGAGATAATATAGAAAGGCCCAAGCAATGATAGGAATTTGAACAGCAGGATGTGGTAGTAAATCATGGAAGCAGGAAGAGATAAAAGGAACAAGAGTCACAGAAATTAACAATAGGAACAGATAGTGGCAGCTAGATGAGAAATTGGCAAGGCCAGACAAGGACACCTCAGAACAGGCTCTGGAACTGGAGGGTCCATTTGGTGGATATTAGGGGTGGGATTCCTCCCCCCAACCTTTGTGGGTGGCGAAACAACAGAATGAGTGTTAGACATTTGATCAACCTGAGTCACTATATTTTAGTTTAGTTTAGTTTAATTCCTTAAGCTACCAAGGGAAGTTCTAAGGGGTGTCTGGTTGCCTCATGTATGTTGGGCTGATGAAGGGGAGAGGGACGCACTATTTCCACCAGCCCAGAAGAAAAGGACAATAGAGATGCACCTGCCTGCAATGCTCCAGTGGCCTCTCATCACACTTAGGGTAAGATCCATACACAACAGGCCAGTCAAGCTGGCCACGATCAGAAATGAAAAATAGCCTATTGTACAGAGGCCTCTCTAAGAAGATGAGAAACAGAATGTAGGAACAATTGCCTTTGACAAGGCTCCTCCTAACTGATTTTCAACTCAGCGACGGTGGAGTTACAGGATAGCATAAATGATGGAGCAAAACTGAACTCTCAGAATGATTAGCCTATTACAGGAATTTGATTTTATAATGTCTATTGATCAGGAGACTGAAAGAAGGATGAAGCGCCCACATTTTCTCATTTTATCGGAAATATATTCCTGCCAACAGTGTAATATGTTTCCATTTCTTTTTTTCATTTAGCCTTTTCAATTTATATATATTTTTCTTCCTAGAGCACTGACAAGGAGCGTTAGATCAAGAAGCCAGTTCCTGCTTATTCATGCCTTATTTTGTAGACTATCTCAGAGCATTTATTTAACGTCCTTAAAGCATGAGCTAGAGGAAGGATTCTCAATCCCCTTGGCCCTTTCACACAACTTTGACTATTGGAACCCACTTTGCAGGACGGGGATTATTTTCTGATGCTGCATCTGGTAAACACTATGGGACTCATCTACTTCCTCCTGGATCCACATCAAACCCCAGTGAAGTTGTAAACATACACCAGACAGCATTAGCATGCCACACATGGCCCGAACGCTGCCTGCTCTTGTGGAAGGAAGGTTCCTTCCTTCCACAGGAAGGAAGGAAAGTTCACATATGTGACTCACAGAGGGCCACAAAAGTCCCATCTTCTCTTGAGAATATTTTTTCCTTCTCAAATCTACCCTAACTCCATTGAGTTTATATTCTGTCATGACGCAACAGAAAGAAATTCATGACATGTTGAAGGCTGACTCAAAAAGGGAACCTCCCACACTCATTCACTATTGGTGGGAGGATAAACACACATGTCCTTTCTTGAGGGCAGTTTTGTAATACACCTCAAAAGCCCTTAAAATAACATATTTTAACCAGAGAGACCCACTTCTAGGAATATATAGGAAGGAAATAGACAATTGAAAACATGGATCTTTTAGAACTTTCACTTCAATGTTGCTTATAATAAAATAAAATACAAACTGTCAACTAAATACCCAACAGTAAGAAATTTCTTACATAAATGGTGGTATATTCCCATGAAGGACACTCTGTGGCCAGTAAACTTTTCTTGACATGTAAAGGGGCTCATAATACAACACCAAATTTAAAAGATGATTAAATAGAAATGAGTCGTTGCCATTAACGTTTTTAAATTATATAAACATAATGTAATTGCATAGGAAAACATTAAAAGGGTTACATATATATATAAATATATATTTTTTCTTATTAGTTATCCATTTTATACACATCAGTGTATACATGTCAATCCCAGTCTCCCAGTTCATCACACCACCACCCTACCCCCCACCGATTTTCCCCCTTGGTGTCCATTCGTTTTTTCTCTACTTCTGTGCCTCAATTTCTTTTTTTTTTTTGCAGTATGCGGGCCTCTCACTGTTGTGGCCTCTTCCGTTGCGGAGCACAGGCTCCGGATGCACAGGCTCAGCGGCCATGGCTCACAGGCCTAGCCTCTCCACGGCATGTGGGATCTTCCCAGACCAGGGCACGAACCCGTGTCCCCTGCATTGGCAGGCAGACCCTCAACCACTGCACCACCAGGGAAGCCCTGTGCCTCAATTTCTGCTCTGCAAACCGGTTCATCTATGAATGCTAAAGATGCCACCAGAAAACTATTAGAGCTAATCAATGAATTTGGTAAAGTTGCAGGATACAAAATTAATGCACAGAAATCTTTTGCATTTCTATACACTAATGGTGAAAAATCTGAAAGAGAAATTAAGGAAATACTCCCATTACCATTGCAACAAAAAGAATAAAATACCTAGGAATAAACCTACCTAGGGAGACAAAAGACCTGTATGCAGAAAACTATGACACTGATGAAAGAAACAGAAGATGATATCAACAGATGGAGAGATATACCATGTTCTTGCATTGGAAGAATAAATATTGTGAAAATGACTATACTACCCAAAGCAAGCTACAGGTTCAATGCAATCCCTATCAAATTATCAATGGCAGTTTTTACAGAACTAGAACAAAAAATCTTAAAATTTGTATGGAGACACATAAGACCCTGAATAGTTAAAGCAGTCTTGAGAGAAAAAAATGGAGCTGGAGGAATCAGACACCCTGACTTCAGACTATACTACAAAGCTACAGTAATCAAGACAATATGGTACTGGCACAAAAACAGAAATATAGATCAATGGAACAGGATAGAAAGCCCTGAGATAAACCCACACACCTATGGTCAGCTAATCTATGACAAAGGAGGTAAGGATATACAATGGAGAAAAGACAATCTCTTCAATAAGTGGTGCTGGGAAAACTGGACAGCTACATGTAAAAGAATGAAATTAGAACACTCCCTAACACTGTACACAAAAATAAAGTCAAAATGGATTAGAGACCTAAATGTAAGTCCAGGCACTATAAAACTCTTAGAGGAAAACATAGGAAGAACACTCTTTGACATAAATCACAGCAAGATATTTTTTGATCCACCTCCTAGAGTAATGGAAATAAAAACAAAAATAAACAAATGGGACCTAATGAAACTTCAAAGCTTTTGCACAGCAAAGGAAACCATAAACAAGACAAAAAACAACCCTCAGAATGGGAGAAAATATTTGCAAATGAATCATCGAACAAAGGATTAATCTCCAAAATATATAAACAGCTCATGCAGCTCAATATTAAAAACACAAGCAACCCAATCCAAAAATGGGCAGAAGACCTAAATAGACATTTCTCCAAGGAAGACATACAGATGGCCAAGGAGCACATGAAGAGCTGCTCAACATCACTAATTATTAGAGAAATGCAAATCAAAACTACAATGAGGTATCACCTCACACCAGTCAGAATGGGCATCATCAGAAAATCTACAAACAACAAATGCTGCAGAGGGTGTGGAGAAGAGGGAACACTCTTGCACTGTTGGTGGGAATGTAAATTGATACAGCCACTATGGAGAACAGTATGGAGGTTCCTTAAAAAACTAAAAATAGAATTACCATATGACCCAGCAATCCCACTACTGGGCATATACCCAGAGAAAACCATAGCTCAAAAAGACACATGCACCCCAATGTTCATTGCAGCGCTATTTATAATAGCCAGGTCATGGAAGTAACCTAAATGCCCATCAACAGACGAATGGATAAAGAAGATGTGGTACATATATACAATGGAATATTACTCAGCCATAAAAAGGAACGAAATTGGGTCATTTGTAGAGACATGGATGCATCTAGAGCCTGTCATACAGAGTGAAATAAATAAAAGGGTTATATTTACCAAATGTTATATGTAGCAAAATATGGTTATCATTGGGATTATGGATTTGTTTTTTTATGAGGAAAATTTTTATATTCTGTGATAAGGAAAATGGTAGCTCTTTCTATTTTGAAGAAAAATAACTGGGGGGGAAAAATAGGTAAGACGGCTTTTTCTCCTCACTCTCAGACCTCTGATTCACAGTTAGAGCAGTCCCCTTCTTAGCACCTAAGACACAAATAGAATAGCAGGTTCTGCTATTTCCTGTCAATAAGATGGTTCTGGGAAGCCTTGGGAATCGTCAGGCCACAAGCCAAAAGGCCCAAGTGATAGTATATGCAGGTGGGGAAAATCTGGATTAGTAAATGGCCCTTTAGGGGCTTCGATGATTCATGACTATTCTAAAAGCTGTCACTTAGAGCCAGAAGTAGTTAGTGCATGTAGGGTGGTATGGGGCTGGAGAGCTTCTTGGTTGAATGAATGCCACCATAGAGGGCTTCTGAGGAAGGCTGGTCACTGGTGAGCTATCAGGTCTTTCAAGACACATGGTTTTTCATCCCACCAGTTCCTCAGAGATGCTTAAGGAACAGCTTCTTCACATGAGACTTCATGGTCTCCAGGTGTGTCCTACTGCATGCTATGTCTACACTGCATCTGCGTGTGTACAAGCACACTCACATGGAATTTCTGTTGTCAATTGTATACAACACCAAAGGAAGGTGATAATGATGCTTTCTCTGTGTCTATTAGATATGGGATAATAAAACAGGCTAGTACTTTTTCTTGCATAAAAGTCCTTTGCATGCACCAAGACAGATTAGTGATTATTTCAAGGCCACTTAGTCAAATATAGGGCTAAAATGGGTAAATTTTTAGCTATTTAACTTGCCCTGATTTACTTTATTCTAACATTGCTTCAGAAACACTTGTGGAAAATTTTAAGCCAGAAAATTTGTAATATCCCTATAATATTAACTTTTAAGACATTTGAAGAAGCGTCCCATGAAGTTCACTTTAGTCATTTTATAGGGGTTGAATTCAACCTAGAAATATCTATCTTAGGTATTAGGGGTTTTTTCCTGACAGTAAAGCTCATGAAAATTCTGTTTTAAAAATATTTTCTTGACAGCTATTTTTGTCCTCAAAGCTATGAAACTTAATATTCTTAGGTATAGTAAGTTTTTATAGCATTATATAGCTTAAGATTAAATAATGCTTCCTTGTCATTCTCCACTCTGACCACAAACCCTAAGACCAGTGTATGAGGTTGAAACATGAAAATGCCAGTATTCAACTAGAACAACTGATAAAATCATAAATTTGTAGCAGAATAAATCAATATTTCTCTTTGAAAGATCTTTGAAAGGAACGTAACATAGCCAGAATTATTTTGGCTTAGAATACTGTACTTTATACTACATTCATATCCTGTCTTTTAAACCACTCTACCCCACAAAATAATCCAATCTGTTTCATAACTTCAATCTCAAGTGAGTCTGTTTGGGGTGGGGGAAAGAGTAGAGACATAGCTGGTCCTGTAGTTGAGATTATTACTGTATTAACTAGAAGGCAGAATAACTATTATAGGAGAGACATTTGAATGTGACTTTACATCCACAATTGGCATTTCAAAATGACATCCATTTTGCCTGCAAGAGTAAACAGAATCATGCACAAGGAAGTGTGACCTGAGGCAAACTCCACGTGAGATTGTCACAGCCTCTCCTTGCATGGACGTTGACAACATTCTCCCCTCACCCTTTCCCCGCCACACACATACCCACACATCACAGGGTAGTAGAAGACCAGGCCTTCACACAATCCATCAGTTACAGTTCTAAACAGGAAGTTGGGTTGTATCGCAAATTTACCCATCAACAGACATTCTTTATTATAAAGCTTGTTTCTACTCTGTATATTCTGCGTTACAAATATATATTCTGTATTAGAATTCTATATCTATAAATCACTGTACTGTATCTGTAATGAAGTTTCAGAATGGCTCATGATAACAATATATTAGTGTGAAATAATGTCACTGGAAACAAGAAACTGGACAGCAAACCAGCTTTCAGCTTCAACTCTCTAAATCTTCTGGCTTTCAAATTTTCTTATAAAACACAACATTATTCCAAGGTCAGGTTTTCTTGGATTTCAGTTAGAATCCAGTTCACAGAGACTTCAATTTTCAAGCACATCGGGTCAACACTGGGCAAGGAAACCAGCTGCAACAGCTGCAGCTTCTGTCTATATCTTTAGGAATAAAAGACGAGCCCTTATTCTGGGACTCATCTTCCCCTTAGTGCAGAAGGAAGGTGATCCAGACCTTGCAGCTCTTTCATAAGAGCTGCTGTCGCAGAGTACGCTAGGCCACAGGTGACAGACTTCTCACTGTTTCCAGAAACAAACTTGTTGCTGAGACTCTGGGATTGTGTTGAATTCAGTTCAGTTACCCTGGTGAGCAAATATCATTATGACTGTGCTTCAGGCCCTCACGCAGCTGCCCCCGCAAGTGTGACAGGAGCCCCCCACATCAAATAGATAAAAGAATCAAGATCTAAGGTTTCCAAACCACTTTGTCATTTTACAAATCCCCAAATTTCACCAGCCTAGCCCAGTCACTAATGGAAATTTGGGAGAAAAGGTAACATTCAGAAATATTGCTCAAAAATTTTTTAATATCTGCTCAAATATTTGCCTTTGCTCAAAATCCTCTGTTAGTTTCCCATCACACTCAATAAAGTACTTACTACGTTCAAACTTGTTCCAATTCTGGGTTTTGGCCTTTGCTATGGGTCCCTCTGTTTGGAGTAATTATAGGGCACACTTTCACAAACACTGCTTCCTCACTTTAATCGTTTGCTTAAATGTCTCCTCCTTCTGTAGAAACAAAAAAGAATGACCCCAAAGCAAGTAAGCAAGCAAACAAAACAAAAAACTGTCAAGTCTGGAAAAACTCTTTCAAGTCAGTTGACATTATATAAGAAACAGAGATAATATTCTTTTGCTTTCCCAGCGAGGCTTCTAGTTCTCTCTGTAAAATGTCCCCTAATCAAGTCTGTGCCATATCATGAAAACCAGCCTAAATATTTCCATGGCATTCGTGGTTAGTAAATGTTTAGTGAAGGAATATGAACACCTGAGTTGTGAAAAGCAAGGCGCTTTCAGCACACACATCCAATGGAAACAATTAAAGAACATATTTTTTTTTGCTAATTTTATAATGATTTCCTGTATATCTGTGGCGGTATCACCAGGAATAAATGCAGTATTTGCCAACTGGGCTGCATGTGTCTTTGCCTCTCTTAGGCTAAGCCCAGGACTTCTCAACAATCCTGTCACAACTAGGCATGTATTTCCTCAAACTTCCTCATACTTGTACCTGCTATTGTGACGTAAATTCATCTTTGTCAGTCTCAGCTGAAACAGGCAAACCTCTTGCTGATGTCATCTGGGAAACAGATGACCTTGTGGCTAAATATATAACTGCATGGCTCTGCAAACTGTCAATCTTCAGATTTAGGATTTAGTCTTTGGCCTGTTAGGTTTGTCAGTTTCACAATTTAAAAAAGGATTGGTTTCCAGGACAACCCTGTCTCCCGAGGACCACATGGTATTTTCTCCATTTCAGGGAAGACTTGACTTCACTTTATACATCTGAAAATTCACAAATAACAAAACACAGAAATCTACCATTATTGTACTACTTTTCAGAGCAGCTTGTCCCTGTCCCTGTTTTAAGTATAATTTTTTTTAAATGGGTCCAGAGAGAAAATAGCTTGATTGTCTTTCCTTCAGGAAATCAGAAATTCATGAGACAGTGTAGATTAAAGCATGTAATATGTCCTCACCATGTGGGATTACTTTCTGAAGTTAGAGTTAATGTTGTAATTTTTTTCCTTTGTATTTTCACCTTAATTTTCCTGTTATTGTCTTCTACCTTAGTTCCACTTAAACTTTCTAAGTTCTTAAAACTTTTTTACTTCAAGGAACAGGGTAATATAGGCTCTCCAAAAGGTCAGACATTGCTCTTTTCCATGTAAAAATGTGTTAAAATTCAGTGATGGTCAATACTACACCCCATTAATGTCAAGAGCAAATTTTACTGATGGAATGAAGATTGAAGAAATAGCTTGAGCATATTAGAAGAATTTACCTACTGACAACCAAGAATTCGCACAACACTGAGGAGGGTACTTGTTTTTAAAAGAGGCTGTTGAGACAACTTGATCTTCATATGTAAAGTACGATAGAAGTTAAAAGAAATTAGGATAGCGTGGTATGCTCCCCTGGACATTTTCTTTCAGTCAAGGAATTCTTATTGGGTACCTATACAGGTTTAGCAGTATGCTAATCACTGGAGGTAGAGGAACAAATCAGGCTTTCTCTCTCCGTCATCAGGCTTTCTCCCTCCGTGGAGAGCTTCTAAATGTAGACATTTAACATATGTGTACCTAAGGACAAAAGTGATAAAATGAAAGCATGTATTGTGTTCAGGGGATCAAAGAGAGCAGTCAGTTCTTCTCCTGGGCAGTCAAAAGCTAGAAAAATGTGGCTAGGAGGCAATATGGAAATATATAGAAAATCATGTATAAAAAGTAAAACTAAATAATATGTGAATATTAATTATAACTATGGAAAATATGCTTATGGATAGAGTTTTAAAATTTATCTGATCATTTTTTTCCTTGTAAAATTGCCTTCACTTATAATGTTTTAATGGCCAGTAAGAAAGAAAGCCACTTTCCAGATTCTCCTTAATCCTTTTCTTAGACCTTAAAAATAATCCTTTCTTATGTACACCCTAAAAGTGCAGAGGAAATAGAACTAACTTCTTGAGAGACGCTGTGCTCTGAGCTTTATATATTTATGTGAACTCATTCAATCCTGTCTTCAATTCTATGATTTAAAAAAAAAAATCCCTACAGGAATCAGGAAACTGAGGCATGGAAGGCTTACACCATATATGCAAGAAAGAGGATTCTCTCGGATTCTGAAGGCTACCTTTTCTCACCAGGCTCTTTTTTCTTTTCAGAAGATGAATAAATCCAGCAAAGTAAAGGAGTTCTATTTCAGCAATATGACAGTTCTAATTTTCAAAGTTCATTGCATGGCTAATAAGCTGCTTCGTCTTAGCTGAATGCCTTTGGGTATGTTTCTGGCCTCAGTTTCCTCCTCTGTAAATTGAAGAGGTTGTACGGGGAGCTTGCTAAGCAGGTCCGAGATGCTATGCCTCTGTGGCTTGGGATGGTTTATTATTCTGAGCTGTCAAAAAGTATCCATCTCTGAAGCAACCACCATTATATGAAAAAACAGAAATTTAATAACCCCCTGAGAAAATCTACTGCTCCAAATCCCTTGGAGATGAGACTGTGGGCAATTAAATGGATATAGGCATTTAAAATACCTTAATTCCTCTTAATATAGATGACATACTTATTTGACTTCTCTTAGTTGGTGCTTATGTAATATGCAAAAGCAAAATAAACATGTGTAAAAATAAGGCCAACAGCTAAAGTACTGTTTTATTTTCAAATTATATGTTTGATACTATACATCTGGCTCATTTAAAATATTAGTTTACCTTAGAGTACTTCATTAGAGATAATTTTGAAGGATTCAGAAAGTAATTTTTTTTCCCAAGGCCAGTATGTTTCTTTTATTATTATTATTTTTGTTTGACTTAAGACGATTGAATGATTTCGTTTTCATTTATAAGCATTACAGTAATTCCCATGCAAAAACCATGCCTGATTTCAACTGGCCAAAATCCAACCCATGAGACTGGACATTCAAGATCAAAATCAAAATGTTGTGTGACTTTTCCAATAGTAGACATCACAGTCATCCGTTGACAGATCGGCAGGCCCCTGACCTCCCAAACACTACAGTTTGCCACGAGTTCATACCAAAACACGGAGCCGATGCCTTACAGCAGCTAAACCTGGCAAGTAATTTCATTCATGAAGACTGGACACCTCTACACCAAAGCTGCCACCCACAGTTATCTCCTGATTCCTTCTCTATAACAAAACCTGCTTTTGAACAGGCATGGTATCTTTTATTTGGGGATTGATATTAATTTTTCCTTCCAGTTTTCCTCCAAACTCTCAGTAGAAGCAAAGAGACTTTACAAGAAAGCTTACCCCTATAATGTCAAAAGAAACACAGTTGACCCTTGAATAATGAGGGGGTTAGGGGGACCGACCCCTGTGAGTTTGAATATCCATATATATCTTTGCAGTTGACCTTCTATTCACGGTTCCAAATCCATAGGGCCTTGGAAGTCACATTTAATTCAGTAGAATTGGCTGAGCACTTTTTATGAGCTTACTGCACACCACGTTCACATTGCTTGCCATAGGTCCATAGGTGCAAACCACCTATACTATAACTTATTTACTATTTTTTAGTTAACATTGACTTGGAATTTTAACCAAAATAAATTGACTTTGAAAGAAAACTTGACAAATATAGGTCGCTAGCCATAGTTGTAAACTAAGATAGCAATAAAGTACATCACTATTTTTTTTAATGTCTGCTCACATACTACCTAAGGTCACATCAAACTCCACCACCAGTGATGTACCTACAAATTTGCATGCCAGAATTCTGGGAACAAGTTCCCCCCAACATGGACTAATCAAATTAGCCCTCACCACGATGCCTCTGCAACTTGTTCTGACCAGCTAAGTACTCCAAAATTAGGCATTTATTTTAGACTAGGAAACTGATGATTACTTAGGACAAAAAAATTGGATGTAACCTTAAACATATCAAAATAACTTTATTTTATCCATTTTTTTTAGGGTTCTGTCAACAATAAACTCAGAAAGCATCCACTAAGCATTGGCTGTGAGCAAAGGTATCAAGCTAGCAGTTTGTCTTAGAGAACTCCCCACCCCAAGTACCCTCTCTCTCACCACCAACCTAAATCTCAACTCCAGGCTGTATTTTCCTTCTATATGTACCCTCCCTGCCTTCTTGATCTCCTAGGGATCCTTTTTGCTTTTCATAACCTTCAGAAAAGAATTTGAAATTCATTCACACTAAGCTGATAACAACTTAAAGTTTTATGTCTCCCAGGGATTACCGCCTTCAAGAAGGATGAAAATCAAAAGTAGAAAGTCTAGTAATAGGTTTGGGTTTGGATTTTACCTCCCCCTAACCTGCTCTGCACACCACCATCCCAAGCCACTTAATATCTCCATGATAATTGAGCAAGCTGCAGAACTTCTCTCAGCTAGTTTCTTTATTGGCAAAGTGGGAATAATAATATTTCCTTCCTCATAGGTTTGTTATGAGACTTTAATTAGAGAATGTAAAGTGTTTAACATAGTGCCTCGTGCAAAATGTGAACTTCATAAACCATAGCTGATATTATTATTACATAATAATTTCCACCAAAAAGGAAGTTTGACCCTACCCCCAAGTAAAATTCAAAACATTCTGTGAACTCCAGGTGGAATTTGATATCATTGTGCCATTTAGCAAATGTTTGTTTACAAGCAGCTTTTTTATTTGTCAAGATATTACTTTATTTCCTGGGGAAAAAAAAAGTGATATGATTAATAGAAATGACTCAGCAAGGTTTCAGGAGTACTAATCAGAAAGGAAACACTTTGAATCTATTCTACTCAAACAGCAAAGTTACAAAAATGAGTTTTATAAACAAAAAGTCATTGTTTCCCCACCTCTCACCATCACCGCTCCTCCCAACAACAGTCTTAAACTTTGGTTCCAAAACAAGACTTTGCCCTCTGCTCTGTTCTCCTGTGAGGGCTGAACCCACCCTTCCCAATTATTTCTGCAGTATGTGTAATGACAAAAGTTATTGTGACAGACGTATCTGACCTAAAGCTTTGCATTTACTCTACCTAAGTCATTGGAGGTGAACCCTGAGAATCTGGAAAACTTGCAAGAGTTTAGCTTCACATGTTCCTCGAACAGGGATGGAGCAATAGTTTGTGGTCAGCACGTGACACGCAGTCTTTCCTGGATGTGAAGGCAGGGTTCCTTCCATGAGATCCTGTTCCAAGTTTATCAACTGAGAAAATCATACTTAACGGTTGTTGTCTGGGGACTTCCTACCCCCCAACCCTGGCTCCCTGGGCTAACTCTTCTGAAAGCACCTGCTGGGTGACATGGGAGGGAAGGTCGTGAGAAAGTCAACAATGCGACAGCTATTTCCCAAGCCATCCTGATCTTATCCTTGAAGATGGATCACATTCTCCAGCTGAACCTGTTATAAATAGCAGTCAGCAGGAGCTGGGAGGTACGAAAAAGACTTAGCAGACTTAGCATAGGAGTGACAGTTTTGATCTCTCCTATGGGCTCTGCCTGGAAACCAATTCCTACCCTGGACTTTAGTGGACTCACATACTATTGCCTACACCCACCACCCCCATCTCTAGTCTAATTTTTGCTTCTCCCAACCAGCCTAGATTCTTTTAAGCTTGACTTTCTGTAGTATGTATTGCAGAAATCAGTAGATTAAGTAGGTTTTGTGTTTTATTTAATATCACTTTTCAAATTATACTCAACCTTATTTGCCATGGCTCCCCAATAGTGAGCATCCTTCATCTTCTGGTACCACCCCTTTGAGATGCACTGGCTCACAGATTTTAGGACGTTTACAATGTTTTATAGAATGCCTGAGGGCCAAGCTTATTTAGGAGAACTGTTTTCCATTCTAGGGTCAGCATAAAAGGATCTAAACACTCAGGATGGAAAGAAACCCATAAGCAGCTTTCTCTGGTCATCCTAATGCTTCCTATAAATGCAAACGATCACCAGCCATGGCAAAAGCATGACAAAGTCCACAAGAATCAGCATAGATAGACTAGAAGTTTCTCTTAATAATCCACTGGGTTAAAGCTTCCAGGCAATGTGAAAGATTGTTTCTGAAGTAGTTATTTGATAGTGATATTGTAGACATGGCTTGTTTCTTCCTTCAATAACGTGCTTCAAGATTATCTCTAATGTTTAGCTAATAGAAGTATTAGAATTTTGCAGGAATTGGAGAAGGTATGACTAAGTCTCATTTGACAAGAATTTCTGGACACGGACCATGTACTACATACTATTCAGAAGAGCAAATGTCTTCCTTTGATAGAGCTTCAGTCTAGTAGAAAACTTCTTAACTGAGGAAAATAATAATGAACCAAGAAGAATCCTGAGATTCTTACTGACGATATTTTTAAAGGTAAAACAATGCTGTGTGGTTATAAGAATCTTTGATTTTATTGGAAACAGATAAAAGTTTACTGGAATGAGTTTCATCTATGTTAAAATCCTATTAGATTTTTAGTACCTGGCAAAATATCTCTGGGTTTTTGTGTCATTATCTATAAAAATAAGGAATTAAGTGAACTCTCAACTTCCTTCCAGCTCTTCTGTTGTAGGTCCGTTATTATATATTTCCAAAATGTATAGACCCAAGTACGTTATTGGAGAAGAAAGTACTTGTTATACCTCTAAAATTAACAGACACACATGTTATGCTAACATATTTTAGTTGGGCGGGGGGGGGTCCTAGTTGTGAAGATTACACCTTTTTCTTATTCCTTTAATAAGGGTTTTGAGGAAGGTCAGTGTAGCTGTCAACAATACGTATATGTGGAGCACCTGCTGTGTACATGGCATTTAAGTAGATGCTGGTTCTGATGATGGTATTAAGAGGGGAAGACAGTGTCCCTGTGTCTGAGAGCCTTCAACACTGCTGCTCTTCCAAAGAAGAGCGGGGCTTGTCCTGAGCCCTGCCTCTGCCCAACCAGAGCAGGATGGTGAGGGAGACCCCACCCTCTGACCTTATCAGCTGCCTTCAACCTGGGAGAATGGTTAGCCCCAGTCCCATTGTTCAGTACTTCCTCATCCTACTGGCTCCCTCTGACTCACCAAACATGAAATCATAGCTAAGGAAGCTTCAAAGGGACCTCAGAAAGCCCTAGACACACACAGCTTAAATGACAAAATGCTGTCAACCATAACAAGACTACAAACAAAATCATGGGCTTATCGCGACAGCTGCACTATATAAAGACCTGCCCCCTAAATAAAGCTGGGGTTCCTTAGGCTGCTTCCCAAAGTCTTTCAATCTAGACCTACCCATTTCTTCAACCTGTACAGACATTATGCGCCAACAATTAACGCATTCCCCAGAGTTCTCTGTATGTGACATGCTTGCTTCTGTTTTCGTTGAATTTACGGTGTCGCATGCCTAACTTGCCCTCTTCATCTCCTTGTTCCACCAGTTGAAACCTTATCCTGTGAAACCAGCCGAGATGCCAAGTACTTTGTGAAACCTTTCCTGAGAATGCTGGATAGAGTTAGGCATGCCCTCTGTCTTACTAGCAGTCTGTATTTCCATCAAAACACCTATTATAATATGTGGTTGACATGTTTTTCTCTGCCACCAGATTTCAGGCTCCTTAAAGAGAATGATTTTTGTTTTATTTATTTCTGGATCCCAAGAATTTTCTGGTCTCTGAGGCTCCAAGTTTGTTTAACAAGTGAACAAATTCTGACTTCTGCCTCAAAGCAGAGACATCTTTAGTAGGAGAGTGTGTGATGGAGGGAGGGGGGTGGGTAGAGCCAAACCAGAGAGATTCAGGGGGCTCCCCAAGCTGCATCCAATTTGTGAGAAAGGCCAAGAAACAAATTCCAACTCATTGCTCCTTCCATTAATTGCGCTCATAAAATGTGAACAATATGGAAGGAGTAGAAGTTGCTATCTTCGCACAAGATGTTTTGTTTCTCTGACAAATGTGGGAAGAAGAACTGGGTGATAGAATGATCAGGTCAGCTGAGGAGTCACAACTGAAACTGAACACTTAAGAACAATGCAAACCGAAGACCTAGGCCTCCTTCATCTACCTAGGCCAGTTCCAGAGTAAGAAAAGAATGTATGGGAGAATGACTAGAATAAATCTCTAACTGTCCACATGCACCTTTTCAGATGTTGCAGAACTTCACTGGGAAAGGTGAAGAGGAAGTGAAGGGGTATGATTTAAAGTAATCAATTTGGCTGCTGTAAGAAACGCTCCCTACATCCCAACGGCTTAACATGTCACACTGCTGTTCCCCTCACGTCAAGGAAGGAGAAGTGGGGAGCTCTGTGCCAAGTCCATGTCCAGCTAGCAGCCTGTGGCCAATTAAGGGAAAGTTTTGAGGGCATAGACTTGGAGATTCTGCATATCAGTCCCCTCACATTCATTGTCTGGAAAGCAATACAAAGGCCTTCTCCATCAGCGACGGGACTGGTTAATGTCGTTTAGCTATTTCTAAAAAGGGGAAAAAATGAGACAAATACTGTATGATATCACTTATATGTGGAATCTAAAAAATACAATGAGCTAGTGAATATAACAGCAAAGTAGGGGTGGGGAGGTGGGAGGCGCAAATTACTGGGCGTAAGATGGGCTGAAGGTTGTACTGTACAACACAGGGAATATGCCAATATTTCGTAATAACCGTAAATGGACAGTAACCTTTAAAAGTTGTATAAAAAATCACCATGATGTATACTTTAAATATCTTACAGTTTTGTCAATTAAGCCTCAATAAAGCTGAAACAAATTAAAAAATAATTTTAAAAATTAAAGGAATATATACTCCTAATTGAAAAAGGGAAAAAACAAAAATTCCCTTACAGAAGGAAAGTAAATCAGGAAGGAAATGGGAAGGGAAAAATAAAAATAAAGGGGGACATTCAGAAAGCACTCAGGAGAAGTCCGTACTCTCTGGGTCTCTCTTACATAAAGCATCCCATACCTTAGATTATCACACAGCTGAAGAATGGAATATATATAAATATGGAATATATACATAAAATGTATACACATATACATATAATTTCCATTCTTCAGCTCTGAGTGTACATAAGGCAGAGATGGGGTCCAGAGTGTGATAAAGAACAGAAGATATTTAAAAGCATATATTAAAAATATATTTAAATCAGCCATATGCTATCCTTTTTGCAAACTCTGGTTTCTTGTCATATTCAGATTATTTGGGCTTTGCACTTCATACACTTCCCCAAACACGTCATTTTCCTTCATTGCTTTTTGCTTAGTGGCACTTACTGTGTTTTCTGTCTATTCCACTTAGCAAAATATAGTAATTAATTCTAATATGTTGTCATCCCACCCCTTTACCTTTTTCCCCTTATCTTCCAGCCAACGGCTGCTATTTTTCTAAGATCTAGGTAAGTGCTCTCAGCAACTTGTACTTTCTGCTAGAGCACTTTTGAGTGGTAATTATTTTGTTTCTGTGCTTGTTTACTTTGCTAAGCATTTTCCCCAAACCCAGCTCATCTCGTGGGCGAAGTGCCTCACAAGCTCCCAGCATGTGTGTTAGCATGCCCATATAAATTACTGAACAAACAGAAATTTGGGAGTGAAAAGGTGAAGTAGTAGTAATTATGTGAAACAGTAGGAGGAAACCAGGGCTATCCCTAGAAAATAGGGATGTGTATGCTCTATAACTATGTGTTGAACCAGAATACAAGCTCTATTCTAACAAACCCCCCCCCTTTTTTTTTTGGTCTGATATTGCTTTGTCTGGTATCCCCATCACTCAGAACCATGTCTGGCATATACTTTGTGTGCCATAGAAATTTGTTGACTAGATGAAGGACTAGGAGAAAAGAAAAGATGTGGCAGCTCTACAAGTCCTCTAAAAACCCTTCACCAGCTTTCTTCTTACTTTTTCACCCAATATGTTCCTTCCATAGCTTTGCCTAAAGCAGTGGACCGACCATACAGTCTTTCCATACCTCTACCAGGATACAAAGCTTCCCTTCTGAAGCAACACAGCACTAAATCCTTGATTCTTAAAATAGGGAACTATAACCTGCTACAGAGACCAGGCTATTTTAATTCAGGGGTTTAGTCAAAGTGATTCAGGTATCATTGCATTAGGTTCGAGTCCCCAGCCCGAGAGCCTTCTTTCCACCATCCTGACATGTCTCCCCTCTTAGACCTGGGCACAGAGTTAAGCCGCAGGAGCGGTGGGAAGCAGAATAATTCTCAGTCCCATTAGCAGCTGTGCTAAGAGGAATGACGAGATGGGGGATGTGTGAGGCCGTATTACAATCAGAGGAAGAAGCGGAGGGGATGATGCAGTTGGGAAGGACTGTGCTGAATGAACTGAGTCATCACCCAAAAGAACTGTCAGAAATGAGATTGTGTGTTTGGGGGAACAGGGGCTGGTGACGGTAAAGGCAAGCAATCTTAGAGTCTTTGGGAAGCATCATCTCCATGATGCTTGGGGCCACAGCTCTGGAACCGTGGAATGGATTATTTCTTAAATCAAGGTCAGGAAGGCCCCAGAGCTGAGGCTACCAGCCCAAGCAGGAAACCCCTCCTGAGAAGCGCACATCCTCCTTTCTCTGGGCGGTTGTGACGCGGCAGCAGGATCTTGGATGCCCTAATTAGCGCTCTTGATGTGACAAGGGCGGCTCCCGTTCTGAAGTTTCCTTTCTGTGTTGTTTTACAGAAGATTTCACGGGAAAGGACCACAAGCTCAGTTCCTCTTCTATTTCGCTGAAGAATATCAGCACATTACAATTGGTCAGAATCAAAATTTCATAAGCTTGGCTGCAGAATAGCTATGATGCGAAAACAATCACAAAAGCCTTTGCCTTACTGCTTTATTGACACAGCCTTCCTGTCCCCACATCTTGCTTCCTCTCAGGAAAGTGGGACGTGTTGGATGATTTCCCAGCTTCTATTTGGAGAGGAAGTCTACAGGTTTTCCATCATCCAGCCCCCGCCAATCTGCTCTGGTTTGGGAACACCTGCAACCAGAGGCTATGCCCATTCTCTTTTGAGCGTTCACAGCTATCAAAATAAATGAGCCATCTTGGCTGGGGAAATCACATCTCCTTCCAGAGTAAGCTCACTCTCCACATATGCACAAAGACGCATACGCCCGAGGTTAAACGCATTGCCTATAACTAGAATTATAATTCAGGCATTTTGCATTCAAAACCAATGTCAATAAATGTCTCAATAGAGCTTCTAAAAAACCTCATGTACTGGCAGCTTTTTCCTGTTGCAGCCCATTTCTTTTACACAGAGTAAATTCTTAAGCCCACGTAATAAAGGAAAACAAGGGAACTGTCCGCCTCCTCTGCTCTGATGTATCACTAATACAATACCAATAATTTTTGCTGGGTATAAGTCCTTTTCTCACCCACTCGTTCACTCCCATCCCAAACACCTGTCTCAGAAACCAGCATTCTGCAGAGAAACTGGGGTCCTCATCCCCCTGCCCAGTCTCCTAGGACTCTAAAGTTGGTTGAGACACCCTGGGAGCTTATGACAACTTTATGCTCAACCTAAGGCTTGACTCAGGGATCAAGAGTGTATTGCTGTCTGCTCAGATGGATGTTCATCTATTATTTACTAGTTGTAGCCCTGGCTTTGAGAATGGAGATATTTGAAATTTCTTTGATAGAAAAACAAGAGGCACAAATCCACAGGCAAAAAACCTGATCACGAGATAACAGGAGTCCTGATGTGTCACTAACACCCTAATGCATCTGTGTTGGGGCGTCCGTAGCTGTGCTGGTGATCGTAGCATGAGAGGAGTGGGTGTGCATATAAATATCTCTGCGTACTTGAAGGCCGATTGCTCAGTGCTACAGAACCCAACTCCACTCTGGGATTTCCTCAGTCAACATGGCTGGGTTTGATGAAAACTAAGAATGTAGTACACGACCGTCCTTTCCTGGACTTCCTCACACACTAGAAGGGACTCCAAACCAAAAGTGACCATATCCTGTTTCATCAATCACTCTCCAGGGACTGGTCACTTCCTTTAAAGTGACAGTGTTAGGAGATCAGAACCTTCAGATTATACCTTTCCTAAGCATCCTTTTCTGCTTGGATTGACTTCATAGAAATATCCACGCCAGCCTCCATCTCCTCTGAATCATTCTGAACTTCTTAGTCTTCTTGCAAAATACTCATGCCTCCACTATAGTTTTCAGATTATTCTAAGAACTTTCTACTTGGAAAATGCTACATCTTCTCCTTACACTGATTTTTGCCATCTGCCCCTAGCTCACCTCTTTTCTATTTCACTGAAGCCTAGCAACTTTCCAAAGTCCCAACAGAAGGAGGAAGAAGGAAGGAAGGAAGGAAGAAGGGAGCCCACATTAATTTTCCTCTCCACGGAATCTCAGGAGTACTTACTACCTGCTGGACTTACTTGGCAGTGGTCATATTCTGCCTTCCATGGTGGGTCACTTTTTTTGTGTGTGTGTGTGTGTTACGCGGGCCTCTCACTGCCGTGGCCTCTCCCGTTGCGGAGCACAGGCTCCCGACGCGCAGGCCCAGCGGCCATGGCTCACGGGCCCAGCGGCTCCGTGGCATGTGGGATCCTCCCAGACCGGGGCACGAACCCACGTCCTCTGCATCGGCAGGCGGACTCCCAACCACTGCGCCACCAGGGAAGCCCGGTGGGTCACTTTTTATACGTACATATCTTGGCACCAGCTAGATTGAAAATTTCCTCACAGGTCAAGTTTACATTGCAAAAATTGGTGTTTCCAACAGAGTCTAACACATGCTAAGTTCTCCGTTAGGGTGTCTTGAGTGATCGAGCAATAGAAGTACCGATGGCTGGCCAGGGAACTTACATTCTACACCAGGGAAAAAGAATCGTGGCCATTAGGCATGAAATCCTTTAGTCTTGACGCCCTCCTCTCACACCTAGAAACATCAACAAGTATTCCCTTCTTCGCTTTCTTTCCTCAATTATAAGAACACGAGGTATCTCTTGCAGAGACCTGTTCTCTCTATGTGTTTCATTCTATTTCCCCCACCCTCCTGCCACTGTAATTTGCTTTCCCTCCCAGGAGTCCTTATTTCTCTTTAATCAGGAGTCCTTATTTCTCTTTAATCTGTAAAACAGCCCTCCCTCGACCTCAAATCCTGCTTATTCAGTTGACTTCCTACCTGCTTCAGCTTCTCAAAAGACTAGCTTCTATTTACTATTTTTATTTCTTTATTTTTTTATTCTCAACTCTCTGCCACCAGGTTTCAGCCCTGCCACTCCCCTAAACTTGCTTTAAGTTCACCATTCATCTCCTTCTTGTACAATAGTCAGCATGTGCCTATTGCTATCTTACTGGTCTCTCTACCATATTGGGCATTGTAGATCACTTTCTTCTTGAAGATTACTTACTTGGGTTCTTTATACTCAACCCCTCTGTTTTTTCTCCTCTTTCTCTAATAATTTTCTTCTTCAAATCTGGCATGGACTTCTCTTCCTTGAAACCCTATAAATACAGATTTTCCCCAGGATTCTATGCACAAAACAACTTCTCCTTATATAGATTCCTAGGTAACCAGTTCACTCTGGATGCATGAGATTCTTACTGTACCACTATTTATGGAGCACTTTGTACTAGATATTGTTCTAAGTACTTTTACATGTATTAACTCAATTTATCTTGATTTTACAACAAACATTTTATAAGTGAAAAAACAAAACAAAGAGGTTAAATACCTTGCCCATAGTCAGAAGGAGTAGACTCAGGATTTTAACCTGCAAAGGGTAGCTACAGAGCCTGTGCTCAAGTGTAAATCCTGGGTTGCACATAGAGATTTGGGAGTTTATTTTTCATAAATAACAATTGGTGGCCCCATCCTCTAGCCATCACTCAACTCAGAAATCACTGATTGATTCTTAATTCTTCCTCATCCCTCACCTCCTACAGCACATCAGTTACTGACCCCTGATGATTTCAGTTGCTATATGGGTCTTCAGTCTGTGTTCCCTATTTCCACAGCCCTTTCACCACTGCCTGGGTGCAGACTATCATTATATTTCGACTAGACTACTATAATAACCTCTTACTGCTTGCTTCCAGTGCTGTCTTCCTCAAGCCCGTAGCCACCATGTGACAACAGAGCATTTTTAATAAAACACAAATCTGACAGTGTCACTTCCCTGATTTAGAGGCTTTCAGGGGTTCCTGATTCCCTGTGATGTAAAGTCCACCTTCTGTAGAATGGCAGAAAAAGCACTCAGTCCTGCTGACCTCTTCAGCTTCATCTATTACATAAAAATACTTGTAGGTCTCTGCACATAGGACTTCTGTCCCTTATTGATACTGTTCCCTCAGCCTAGCCTGTCTTCCTGGCTAATTCCTATACGCCTGTAACTCGCATCTAAGGCTGCACATCCACAGTCTTTGTATTTAGAGTTACTGCATTTTCCACAAAGTATTAATAATCTCTATATGTGTCTAAGGTATCTCCTAAACCTAAAGAACTTTGCCTTATTTATTTTTTCAAATTTGCAATGCTTTGTATAGTACCTGATACAAAATAGGCACTTTATGTTTGTTTAAATGAATACATTAATGAATAAATAAAGGAACGAATGAATATAAATCATTGTTTTCCTCTTACGGTGATTTATTTTTCAATAGAGCACATGCACACTTAAATAAGAGAATGTCCCTGTTGATACTGCAGGACATTTTACAGCAGAAAGTATTAATTAAAACATGTTTATTTTCCCTAAAGCAAGACAAAGGTTATAGAAAAACATGACTAAATTCCACAGCACTGCCCCCTATTTGTTTTTCTATCTTCCCTTACCAAAATTTCCATCTATATTTTTCTAACGCAAAATGTAAAATGTCTATTCAGTCATTGCATGTGCTTGCTACTAGTTGTATGACTTATGTTAGAATTAGCTGCATGTTATAGAAAAACCAAGATAATAGTGGTTTTAAAACAATAGAAATTTATTTTCATCTCAGATTAAAAATTCCTAAGGACGCAGTCTAGGGCTGATATGGCCAGTTCCAAGGTCATGAGGAATTCAGGCTCCTCCTATTTTGCTCCTGTTGATACATTGCCTCATAATCCAAGACAGCTTTTGGAAATTTAGCTATCGTATCTGCATTCCAGATAGCAGGAAGAAGGAAGATGAGAAGTAGGGTTTACCCCTCCTTTTTAAGCACGCTTTCTGGAAATCCCGTACAACACGTCCGCTTACTTCACATACCAGCGGTTAGGACAATTGCAAAATGTAGTTTTTGTTTGTGTTCTTGTTTGTGGGTTGTTTTTTTTTTTAGCTGATGAAAATGTGAGAAGCAAAAATTTGGATTTTGTCCTTAAGGAAGAGGGGGAGAGTAGGTGTTGATGTAGGCAACCAATCATCTTTACCACAGTTTAGTATGAATATACGGAAAATAGAGAAATCTCTGAAGTATCATACTGGCACACGGAAGTAACATGCTGAAGGATGAGCTGGCAATGATCATTATCTAGCTGGTGAGTCTGCAAATAAAACCAGGGGCAAATTAACAGAGTGAAGCTGCATATCTGGCCTTGTAGAACTGAGAATTGGATTCTTAAACAAGAAAATAGAGTGTGGTCTTTCTGCCATCATTCAAATTCTCTGTGACAAATATGAATTAAATCAGACGATACACATGTTCTGGTTATGTATATATCCCTATGGCAAGTTGGTATTATAAAGATAAGGAAATCCATTCACATGGTTAACCTATTTGGGACTGGCCCATTGTTTTAGACCAATGCTGCTCAAACTTAACTGCGCAGAGGAATTACCTAACATCTTGCTAAAAGGCAGATTCTAACTCAGTAGGTCTCAGGGAAAGTGGAAGTTCTGTTGCACTTGAAGTAGTAAGACTTTGAAAGCCTCAACACATGTCAGTCAATGTGTTATTTCAAGTTTCCAGTGATTCGGATGCTAAGTTGGTAGAGATGTGTAAGAGATTTATGGAAAAGCCTGTGGAGGTTAGAAGGGAGGGACCAGAGAATGCAGAAGAGCCCTCAAACGGCAATTAAAGTCTGACCTGGATAAGAGAGAGAGAAGGAAGGAAGAGTATGTTGGAAGTGCATCATTCTACAGAGAGACCCGTAGGGAAACCTGAGCTAAAGATGCCCAACAGAGTCCTAAGTTCACAGGAATGATCTTGCACTGGTACTCCAGCCATGCTCAGTCATTGGCTGGGAGCAGCCTTTGGGAAGCATCGTGGATGCGGAGGGGCAGCAGCTGGGGCCATTAGTCAATTACACTCCACGCAGCCGGTGAGCTGAGTGGTGCTTTCTAACACTGGCCACAATCCATATTCTAGCCTTTGTAAGTATAGTACACTGAATATAATTTAATGTTTTTTTGAGGTCCTTGCAGTATTTGAGAGTGCTTATTACAAATACTAATTTTTCGGCATGGATTTACGGTACATGGCCTAGAGTGCCTTCAGTAAATATTTGTTATTGAAGAAAACAAAATTGAAGATGAAATAACTACAGCAATAAAGAATGAACTGGTATAGGACTCAAGACACACCGTGGAATTTGCATGGCCAGGGAGGATAACTTATTCCCAACCTATTTTCTTGGTATTTGCTTCTTTCTCATAAAAGCTGATTGCAGCAAATATTATCCAGTTTTAGGTTCTAGTTAGTTGATGTTTGATTGTAATTAGTTTAATCATTTGTATTCATTTCCTCTAAAGAGACCACGGAAAAAATAATTTGATGGAAATGAAGTAATCATCTTGGAATTTATATAACTTACCCATATGCACTTTGAACACTGAATGTAATTACACAATAATTTTGGTTCAAAATTAAATCATTTGGCACACTTTTGTAGAAGGAAATTAGCAAAGCCCAATTTAATTTGTTTAAGGTACCAACGTTATCCACTTTTGGAAAAAAAAAGGTCTTGGGAGATAAAAATTAAAACCGAACTATTTTTATTCAGATTCATTTTCAATATGTTACAGTTCATAAAATTTTGAGTCAAATATGACTATTTCTGAATTTATAAAATTTACAAACCTTGACATGAAAGGACATTATGGCCTTTTTTGAGTTTGGGGTTCAAATTTTCTCTAGATTTTTCTTATCAGAAACATGTCAAGTGACTTATGTCTTTATCATATAAATGCTGATATAACTTGTTACTACTTCTATACAAGCAATTGGCAGAATTCATAGAAAACCCTACCATGCATTACAGTAGAAAGTGTTACACAGTTTGGGCAGTCGGTGAGGGTAATTCCTCCACACTCCAAAACAGAATCAACCTCAACAATAATAACCATATTATTTTCGTCACCATGACTCTACATCTAAATGCATCATTCATTCTTTGATTCAAAAAATCATTACTGAGTTGGCTAAGGACAAGTCACTGTGGTCAATTCTATTGGGAATTGAAGAATAAATTAAGCCTACCATATACTCTCAAAATACTTTGGAATATACAAATGGTAAGGGCATTTGGATAAGTTACCCTATGTCACTTTCTCTGTGACCCTTTGAAGCAGGCTTATTATTCCAACTGAGTGTGAAGGCAAGGGTATGGAAGTTCTGTGGCAATAATATCTGTGTTTTGCCTGTTAGATTTTGAGTTCAGAAGAGGAAGTGATAGTTTCCTTATTGAGATAATCAAGCTTCTCAAAGAGGTTACATTTGACTTTGGAGTGGAAGGGTAGTTAGCATTTCAATGAATGAAAATGACAGAAGGGCATCCGAGACTAAGGGAATGGCAAAATCAAAGACCCAAAGAAGAAAAAACAGCCAGAGTTCCAGAAATAATGAGAATTCTAGACGGTTTATGTAGCGGGGAGTAGTAAATAGAAGGAATAACAAGATTTAGGTCAAACTTAAGAGGGCTTTAAACGACACGCTGAGGAATTTGAACAGAAATCTCATAGGTAATGGGGAAACGTTTCAGGTTTCCAAAGAGGGTGTTGATATTATTCTCTAGGAAAGTTAATCTGGTAATAGTATGTGGTATTTATTAGATGAGGTAGAGAGTATACATTTGTTCCTTTCTGGAAAATAAAGTTTTTCAGTGCCTATTGTGGGGAAACAATGAGGTAACCCACAAGAGATGACAAGAAAGATTTCTGGAAGATAGAGGGGAAATAGCTAATTCCTGACTATGCAGTGGATGGAGTCTGCATGTTTTGTATAATTTCTCAAAAAAAACGGAAAGTGGGAATTGAAAAACAAGAAAGTTGCAGTGATGCCAGACTGGAAGATGGCACAGCAGACATGGAGGGGGGTCAAAGGAGCAGGGGAGTCCCGAGTCTGTGTTATAAAGACAGCTTGGAAGTGGCTAACCATCTCTGGGACCATCCTCTCTGCTTTGTCTTTCGCAATCCTTTTCTCTCTCTTTCCCTAAATCTGCAGACATACTAGACAGTTTGCACAGGAGTACAATTCTTTCTCTTGACCCAGAATTTTGAAGTCTTACATGAACTTGAGCCCCAACTCTGTCAGTTAGTCACTAGCTATGTTGTCTTGGGTAAGTTACTTGTCCTCCCTGATTCTCAGTTGTATGATAAGTCGTATGGAGGTAACAAAAATAATCTACCTCATAGAATTAATGAGACTTCTATGAGTAAATTCATATAACACACTTATAAGAAAGTCTGCTCTGTTCTAAGTACTCAACTCTTTATTATTATTCTCAGATAAATCAAGCTTTGATCTTTTCTCACCCATCCCTTCCTGCTATCAAAATGTTGAAGAGAGTTTTATTCCTCCAGCTTTTGGCACTTAGAAGCTCCTCAGAACACAATCTATCACAACTTGCTGGAACTATCGTTTCGACGGTAACCCATAAGCACAAAGTAAGCAAAGATAGCGACCTACGCTCTGTCCTCAACCTCTTTGATCTCGATCTTTCTCCTTTGATCACCCTCCATATAAAAGCTCCCCTCTCTGTGACATACTCTTTAGGTATGACTCTGTGACACACTCTTATCTCTTCAGCTGCCTTTTACCTAATTTCTTTCTGGCTTCTCTTCCAGGTCAATAAATGTAGGTGTTTCCCAAGCTCTGCCCTTGACTCCTGTTCTGGCTTCATGATCACATCTTCTCCCATGGCTTAATCAATCTTCTCTAGATGATACCTCCTGAATCTGCACCTCTGGTCTTGATTACTATCCTAAGCTCCAGTGCTACATTTCAACACCCATGTCTAGATATCCTGTGTCACTACACACTCAAGTTCAAATCCCAGTTCAATTTGTAAACTAAATACCAGCTTTCAACCTTCTCATTTCCATTAGTGACACTATTCTTTAACTAGGCAGCCGGAAAAACCTCAGAATAATCTTATAAACTCCATTGGTTATTCCCCCCTCACTTCAATTTAGCTAGTTGCCAAATCATGTGTCTCTTCAGTGTCTCTCACAGCCATTTACAAGAGCTATCCCTCTATTTTGGGTCTTGATTACTTCCCACCTAGATTACTGCTTAGTAAAAGCCAAACTTAACTCTCTGCCTACATTCTTTGACCCTTCCAAACTTTCCTAACAGCAGTTGCCACATTAATGCCTCAAACACAGCTCTGAAAGAGATCCTTACTTTTTCAGCACTGTTGACTTCCTTAGGGTAAAACTACACTTCATTAATAACTCTATCATTAATAATATATACTCGCATATTAACTCTACATATATGCTGTCTTTCCACTAAAATTGAGCTCATTAAAATTAAAATCATATTATAGAGCTGCAGCCATTCGTACTAGGGCTAGTACCTTAAACATAGCAGGCACATGATAAGTGCTTACTGAATTAATTGAGTGAATAATGGCACTCCCCTGCTCAAAAAGCCTTAATGATTCCACATTTCTTATCAAGTAAGAGAAAAATTCTTTAGCCTTAACTTTAATGCTTTCTATAATGTAACCTCAATCTAGCTCTCCTACTTCTCCAGTTTACTTCCTTTTTTGTACCATGGTGCTATGAGACGAATTGTGTCTCCCACAAAATTCATATATTGAAGCCCTAACTACCAATGTAATGGTATTTGGTGATGAGGTTTTTGGGAGGTAATCAAGGTTAGATGAGGTCATTAGGGTGGGGCCCTTGTGATGAAATTAGTGACTTTATAAAAAGAGGAAAAGAGAGAGCCCTCTCTCTCTTCTATGTGAAGGTATAACAAGAAGGCAGCCATTGGAAAGTCAGAAGGAGGGCCCTCACCAGGAACCGAAGCCGCTGGCACCTTGATCTTGGACTTCTCAGCCTCCAGAATGGTGGGAAAATAAGCTTCTGTTGTAAGATACCCAGTCTATGGTAATTTGTTATGGCAGCCTAAGCACATGGATTCCAGCCAAACTAAAATACTTGAGTCCTGCCGCAATCCTTGCCTTTCTTTATGATACTTCCTCCGTTTGCAATATCCTTTTCCCTCCCTTTCCATGATTATATCCTACCTAACTCAAAGGCCACCTTCTCACTTGAACCTTCCCTGATGTCTCCTTCATTAAAGTAATTTCTTTATCTTCTGAAGTTTCTCACCATTTAGCCCTCTCTTTTCATTGAAACATACTCTATGCACACGATAGTTATTTGTGTACTTAACTTGTCTACTTGGCTGTGCACTTGCTAAACACAAGGACTGTGTCAGATTCATCTCATATCCCATAGTACTGAACACAGAATCTGGACTACTGAAGGAATGTAATTCATATCATGATGTTCTAGCTGAGTAGAGATAGAACACAATCGGATGATTTTAGTAGGCAAGATACACACTTGAAAGACTGGAATCTGTACTGGCATGAATGGAGAGTGGAGATGTAATGGATGAGAAATGCTTTGAAAGGAATAAAGAAGCAAAGTAGTGATGTTGAAAAGGAATGTCACTGGGGTGGAATGGACAAGTGGAATTTCTCTGTTAAAATCCTAGAGGAAGCTGGAGACAGATCCTGGAAAGACATACACAGCAGAAGAGAGTGTGGAAGTAAAGAGTGGTAAGGCTACAAATAGTCCTTATAGGTCTCAAATGAAGAACTTTTGGGTGATAGCTGTATTTCAATGGTCTGAGAGAACAAGGAGTGGGAAATGGATGAACCCATATTCCAGCTTTGGTACAGGAAATGGGGGAAGAACTCTACAGCGTAAGTGATAAGACAGCATTTCCTTGATAGGCAACCAGGTAAGGAAAATAAAGCCTATAATTAGAGAGCCATTATACAAAGAAGAACAGAAAAGACAAGGAAAGGATTGGACATGACAGAGGTGGATGCACAGTGAAAGGGGAAGGGGACGAGGATGAATTAGATTGAGATCTGAAAGAAAGAGGTGCCATGGATCCGTGCTGTGTATAGCGAAGCTGTGAATCAAGTGAAAGAAGTGATTGGCAGGAATACAGGAACACTTGAAGTGTAGCCCTGGGTAAGTGCTGTCTTGCACCTAGATAAGAAGAAAAGCCAGCAGGCAGGGCACACTGCATGGAGAGGAGAGGCCAGCCCTCATGCTTCAGGCAGTGCTCTGGGTGGAAATGGTGACTTTCTCAGCCTCACCCATCCCTTTCTCCTCACGATGCTGGATCTACATCTCTGCTCTCCCAGCTCCAGTCACAGCCTTATAATTCCCTTTTGGATTTGTCTACTTGGATGCTCTGCCAACACTTCAGACTCAGTATACCCCAAACCAGACTCCTCCATTTCTGTCTCTAATCCAATCTCTTGCTTGTCCTCTTTTTTTTGTTGTTGTTTTTCATTAATGCCACTCTTCTCCTGGTCATAGGACTTTCAGAATCTTTGACTTTTTTCCACAATGTGGTAGGCTGAAAAGGGCCACCTGCTGACATTTTGATTTTAGACAAGTTATACTCATTTCTGATTTCTGTTCTCTAGAACTATGAGAGAATACTTTTCTGTTGTTTTAGGACACCAGATCTGTGCTAATGTGTTATAGTGCACATAGGAAGCTAGTATAAATGGCCTCCTTTCTCACACACAGTTACTGAGTTCTACCTACTGGCAAGCCATGCAAAGCAGTGATTACTCTGGCTCCACCACTTACCAGCCTTGGGACTTGAGCAAGTGACTTAACCTTTCAGAACCTCATTTTCCCCATCTGCAATAAAGTAAGATTTGGGAGAATATTTTGGGAACTGAGATAATACACATAAAGCACTAGATGGTCAATAAATGTTAGATATTATTGTCATTATTGTCTGCGAAAGGGTCTTCGTCCTTTTATTCACTCAGCCTTCTAATCCATTCTTCCTAACACTCCATATTATTCATCCCAGAATAGTGTTGTGACCTGGAAATCTCCTCCTTGGCCTCTTTTAATAGTCTCTTGGTGCTCAGTGAGGAAAACCTCAAACTCCACACCGTGGCATTTGAGTCCCTCCGGAGTGAACATCGTTGGGGTCCCACCCAATCCCCGTTAGAAAGCTGTGTGCTCGTCCTCAGCTACTGAGTACTTGCTGTCTGCTGATTGTTGGCAGGTACCCCTTCTCTGGAGAATGGCTTTCTGACCAATGTGAGCCCTAGAAGTGGGTCCCACTTCTCAGGGCAGCCCACAACCAAAAGTGTACAGGGAGGCAAAGGCTGCTGCCATTTGCTTCAAGGTGAGGCCAACTCCGTGCTCCCCAAGCTCCAAGCTCAAGGCCACATTTATGATGAGCGCCTTCCTGTGGTGAATCCTCCTACCCTGCTCCCTTCCTCTTGATAGCACACCCTTCATAAAACCCGTGGGCCTGAATCCCTGCTTTAGACTTTGCTTCCAGAAACTGACCTAAGTCATGCTCTTAACGTGTCCCCAAACTGACTAGCCTTCTCTTCCATTTTTTCCCCTATAGAAACCCAAATCCCTGATTATTAGAACTCCAAAGTTCCCTTTGATCCCTAACTCATATTTTGAAATACCCCTTTCTTGCTCTCTTTAGTCCAAATGATACACATATTTCAAGCTCTATCCTGGGACCATGCTGGGCAACCGTATTCCAGTGACTTTTTCCCTATCTTCTGAACTTCTGTAGTGTGTATTTTCTGTACCATTTATTTGGCAACAATTCAAATACTTTCATTCTTCCACCAAAAGATGAGACAACAATATTTATCCTGCAGGTTTGTTGTGAGCATTTAAATGAAATGTATGTAAAACTCAGCACAGTACTTGGCTCAGAGAAGGCTCACATTAAGCTATGGTTCTGATGTTTGGCCTCTAGAAAACATCTCTGCCCCTCTCCCTCCAACCTCTTTGTTCCTTCCCAAGAATAGGCCAGAAACTAGAACATTAATTTGAATCTGTTTGCCTGTAGGGGAAACACTGGCCCCCGTGGTTTACCACTCTGCAGTGCACCCAGCCCATAAATGTCCAGCTGAATATACAATTTGAGTGGAGAATGGACAAAGAGAAGTAAAGCCCCTCAGAGTCCAGCTTATTAAGACTTCTCTGTTGAGGTATGAAGGTATCTCAGTTAATAAAAAAAAAAGAAAAAGAAAAAAAAGGTACTTTTTTCCCATTTGTCAAGATTACCTGGTGTCTCATATAGGCAGTAGGAGTACATCCACAGTAAATTTCCACTAAGAAGTACCTCATTCAAAAGATAAAGGGAAATACATTATTTTTGGCTAAATGCCCACTCCAAGATTTTTTTAAAAGTAGAATGAAGTGTTTAAACAAGCTCTGAAGGAGTATAAACTTCTGATTTAACGTGGAAAGTCCCATAATTCATTTCTTGTCAGTCATCTTTTAAAAAATTATCTTTATATTGTTTTAGTGCTATTAAAAAATGTAAGGTCATATCGACAACCTGAGTTTTGTAAAAATCAAGTAAACAGAAGGAGCAGACAAAAGATGGGGGGAGGGACAAGGAAAGGGATAATCTTTTTCCTATCACGTTGATTTGTTTTGCATCTTTAGTTACCTAGTTCAAAGGAGGTGCCTGTTTAATATATTTGAAAATTTTTCAAAGACCTGATTGAATACTTTTGCATTAAGCCTAGTGATGCATCATTTAAGGATAGAACTGAATAAGATGGAAAAAATGGAAACAGCATCCTAAGCAAACCAACTAAGTCACACACACCATTTCATAAGGCCCTTTATGCTCTGTACTCAAAGAAAATTAAAAGAAGCGTACTCTGTTTTCTAAGAAACTATTAGTCCATGCTATACTTCCAAGTCTCTGCTTATATCCTTCTTCTGCCAGGAATGTCTTTCCCGTGTCATCACAAGTAAGGGTCTATCCATGCTTCACAGCCTGCTTCACTTGTCACCTCCCTTGTTGAGACTCTTCTGCTTCTCCCCAGCCATAAATTGCCTCCTTCCTCTAAGCCACCATAGGGCTTGACCAATTCCTAATCTGTGGAGCCTTTCCAGATCTGCTGAATGGCTCCTGTGGGCTCTCAGCATTTTTTGCCTTGTTAGCCTCTTTTCTCCACACGAAAATCCTAAAAATTCTATTTCATTACTGCATTGGTATAAAGAAAATTGTAATCTGAGCTGGACTCATCATTATATATCTATTATTATGATGATATTTGTTTTTTAGTTCTGATTTTTTAAAATTAAAATTAGACATTTTCCTGAGCCCCTAAAGGTATCTTGGACTGTGCCTCCTATTAGTCATGGGTCAGTTGGCCCCATACCTTCCACTCAGACTCTTGTAATTATTCTTGTATTTACTATCTTCCCTTCCAGGGAACCAACTTTAGGCCAGAAGCTCAAGAACCACTTTATAGAAGGTATCAGAAAGCATATAATTTTCTAGGGTTTCCAGAGAAAGAACAGTTGAGAATCTACTTAGTCCTACATTTACTGAGGCAGGGAGGCTACCCCTCTTTGGTATGACTAACTATGATTCCTACTTTTTTCCAGCGATAAAGCTACACTATTATTGTTAGACCTAAATGTTCCTATTTTTAGTGAAGTATTAAGGGAACAAAGTTAGAACAAACGAAATCGAGAACCCTGGAGACATGTTTCCATTTTCAAAGTTTCCTTTGTTGATTAGTACTTTGTTTTTAGAAAAGAGGTAGGGGTGTGTGTGTGTGTGTGTGTGTGTGTGTGTGTGTGTGAGTGCATGCACGTCCACTCACATATGCACAGAAAAAATCTAAAGGGAATCTGGAAAATAAGGCTTCTCTGTACTTCAATAAAGTACATTAGATTAACCAACTTAAAACTAGGCTACCACCTAAAATGTGTAAACTCATGTTCGTAATTGCTTATAAGCCTATAGTGCTGTGCATGTTTGTGAAATCTGTATTTCCAGTGTTTAAATCATCACCCTGCTCTGCCCCTAAAGTCCTAAGGCGGAGAGACTTGAAAACGAACATTGCAAAAGCTTATGCTGTTGACAATGTTCTTGACCTTTACGGATTTTGATGTGAGCCATTTTCCAGGCTAAGTTGCTTTCTCTCTAACTGTTCTCATGGTCAAGGTCGCAACCAGCATAAATCACTCAGACTCCTGTTCTTGAAAGAACAGGCACATACCCTGATGCTTTTAAGATATGTTTTCTCAGCCATGGCAGATGTCTGGCAGAAAGCATTTAATTACGAGCCCATTGTTACAGAGCTCAACAAATAAAACTCCCTTAGCACACAGTATCTCCTGAAACTTCCCAGAGTTTGAAAGAAGTGATTTTTGCAGTGTCAAATAGTTTCTTCCAGACAATGTTCCCATTTTGAACTTTCCTAATGGTATTTGCAGCAAATTTGGAGAAGTGGTGCTGTGGGGAATGGTCAGGCCTTCTGGATTGCTGTTTGTTAGGGAAAGCTACTGAACATATTGCAGTTACTTTTAGTTACTTTATTTCTTCTCAGTGGGAGCATCAAGGGCTGGCTTTGTGAAGTGAGGGGGGCCTTTCATCATTGGGCTCCATCAAGACCTCTCTTAATGCTGCCTCAAATTTAAAAATATAATAAAAGTCATCATAAGGACAATTGTCATTTTCTCACACTTATATACAGCCCTCATGAAAGCATCTTTAGAAACTTTGTGGTTGTTTTTATTGCTCTGTAACAACTGAGCTAAATAAAAGCAACATAATTGTCAAAACAGGCAGCTCCAAAATCTGGTCCCCATGGGACCACGTGCACCAATGGCTGCCTGGACCCAAGCCCCTCCACTCCAGTATAAAGAGATGGTGTCTTCACTGCTTCTGGTCATCTTCCCCCAAATCCAGAGGCTACCGACACCATACTTTTAATTGGAGAGTAAAATCAAACACAACTAAAACAAAAATCAGACACACAAAAACACCAACCTTCTGGGGCTGATACTTTTATCCAGAGAATAAAAATAAACATAAAACAAAACAAAGTCACAAGCTTCAGGGAGTAACAAAATTGGCTTGCAAATAATCCACATAAGGTAACAGCTTAGTTTACCCTGAGTTTAAAGTGTCAGATTCCTTCAGAGGGGCTTTCCCATGTTCAGCGGGAACTCACACTGGACCGTGCTAATTCCTTTGGAATGTGATCCAGGTAGCTGTGCAGGCTCCTTTCCAAGGGCATTTGCAGCTCTCTCTCTCAGTGAGTGACAAAGTACATTCTTGCCTACTCATTGGCCCTGTGATTGCAAGCCCAGCATGAGTCAGCAATACAGGCTGTTAAAAAAGAAACTGGCCTGATGCTGGGGTATGGAGTGGGAAGTGGTAGGAGGGTAGGAACAGAATAATACCCGGTGCACGCAGCCTGGCTCACACAGCCTGGGTGACTCGCCCAATGCTGGGCCCCAAGTAAGTTCCAGGTAGGCTTGCCAGATAAAACAGAGAACACCTAGTTACATTTGAATTTCAGGTAAACAACAAACAATAATCAGTGGGATATTGACATCTATCTTGCCAATATCCCTTCTTATCTGAAGGCTCCCTGAATCCCTCATTTCTAGGTCCAAGAATCAATGATTATAGCAACAACCAGCATCTATAAAGAGCTTTCCACTTTCCAGAGTATTTTTTTCACACTCCTTAGCTTACTTTTTACTTTGCCTTTACTACATTCCTGAAGATTGATATTACTATGGCCCATTGATTGATACTACCTGAGGCTTACCTGAGTTAAGTCATTTACTATTTACTCATTCAAGTAAATGTTGGATTTAGGATTTAAAGCTCTGATATCAACTACACTCCCTCCCCAACGCACTTTGTATCTGCATTTTTTTATAATAGAGTTTATACAGTTCTCCCAGATATCCCACTTATTTATCTTGCTTGACCTAGATTTTGAGTTTCATGAAAATGGAGATCGGTTCTTATTTAATTTTACTAACCTCACGGTGTCCTGATGTTCAACAAAATGCCTGTTGATTCTGATTGAATCACCAACACCTACTTTTTTTAGGTTAGCCAAGATCACCTCCAGTCTATTTTGTTCACCATGCTTCTACAAGTTAGAAGCCAATTGTAATTCTATTCTACATATTTGCTCAAGGGATCACAGTGAATTATTGCAAACAGTGGGAATGGAGTCCAGGGCTTCTTTTTCTCAGTCCATCATCCTGAAATACTGCTTGTGATTTTATTACCATTACCTGTTATTCAGAGGCCTCAGGACCCTACATCTTCATGAGACAGGATGTGTGTGACGTACCAAAGGATGTCTGAAAGAAAGGCACTTTCAAAGCACAAATATTAATCTAGTATCTTGGACTCGGCTTGCTGAAACTGGTGATGTGTTCAATTACTAAGTCTCTTAAAAGGAACATGAAAAAAATTCAATAAGCATGAAATTAATTTATCCTTGATACCTTGTATGTTGCCACATCTTAGTGCCTAACGGTTACACCCCAGATCTCCATCAGCATGTGCCCTCCTGTGATAGAGTGGACAGAAATTAAAAGATACTATTTTTACAGACAATGGAATAGCTGGCTCTCCCTGGCAGGAGGTACATAATATAATTTGCCTAGAAAGTGACTGTGTACTAGCTCAACATGGTAGTAGAAGGAAGCAGGCTTGAACCAGTTGGAAATGTATAGTGGGCAAGCTCAGTTCCTGGCCCAAGTTCCATCCATTCTCTTTATCCTGTGGTAGCTCCATGCTCTCAACTCAGCAAGACTGGGATTTCCTGCTTCAATGAGCGATAATGCCAAATTCTGGCAGGGTGCTTTTCTTTTCCTGTCATCATGTAACCACAAGTCCAGAGAGAGAGGAGCTCTTTGGAAATTGTTGCACGTTTTATATTATGTTCTTTTCACAAAAGCCCAATTTATAAGAAATATAGCAGAATGATTAAATAGATGCATGGGTTTTGGAGACAGGACAAACTAGTTTCAAATCCTGTTCCTACCCCGTGAGACCTTGGACAAGTAACAACTTCTCAAATCTTAAATTTTCTCTTCTGTAAAATCAATGTAATGATCTTGACTCCATAGGATTTTGGTAAAGATTAAATAAAATGCCATTGATTCAAATCATGTAGCATAATACCTAATATGTAGAATATCCTCAACAAGCATAGGTATGACCATTATTCTTAAATACTTGAAGCATTAAAACATATTCCTGGAGTATTGGCCTCAGCTTACACATATATGAGAGAGCTATATTCCAGTTTCTGAAGTTAGGACCCAGGCATTAGTTATTTCTACAAGCTCTCTAGCTGATGCTAATTTGAAGACAGAGTTGAGAACTACAGCTCTGGAGCAGGAGTGGTATTAAAAACACTTAGGTGCCCTACAGGCACCCACCCCCGCTAGAAAGAAAATGTGATTAATCAGGAAGAATCCTGGCAGTAAACAGCCAGCATAGCCATGCAGTAGGCCAACCAGATATCAACCAACACTCTGGCATGAAAACATCTTCCTTGGTCAGAGAAGTTTGGGAAATGCTTCTTTTTAAAGATTCTGCAGGACTATGAAAGGCTCTGAAAGGTCATGCAATTAAGAACAGAGACCAGTTTACAAATTTTCCAAATAAATGGGTGCATGGAATGTTTTTTTTAAATCAAGTAGCGTCTCATGAGACACATTTAGTGGAAATGTTGAGGGAAAGGGAAACATCCCAGTCTGAAAAGGTTTTGATTGTGATCAGTGCTTGGATTTTGATTATATTGACTTATTTATTTCTCTGTATACCCTTAGCACTTCTGACTCTTACTGGAAATTGTAAAGTCTTAGGTAGGATTCTAAGATGGTCCCTAAGAGTCCCACCCCTGGTGTACATGATGCATATAATCCTCTTGAGTGTGAGAGGAACCTATGAATATAATGAGGCATGACTTCCATAACTGTTACGTTGTAGGGCAAGAGGGAAAATATCTAAGGTGGGCCTGGCCTAATCAGTTGAACTCTTTAAAAAAGAGGGTTTTGGGCTTCCCTGGTGGCGCAGTGGTTGAGAGTCCGCCTGCCGATGCAGGGGACACGGGTTCGCGCCCCGGTCCGGGAAGATCTCACATGCCGCGGAGTGGCTGGGCCCATGAGCCATGGCCGCTGAGCCTGCGCGTCCGGAGCCTGTGCTTCGCAACGGGAGAGGCCACAACAGTGAGAGGCCCACGTACCACAAAAAAAAAAAAGAGGATTTTTTCCAGGCTAGTTGCAGAGGAGGAAGTCAAGGGTATGTTCTTCTGGTGGCTTGGAATTCCACAACAGCAAAGTTGTGAACTGACTATAGAAACGATTGGCCCCTGAGAGCTGAGGGCAATTCCTAGGCAATAGCTAGCAAGAAAACAGGGACCTCAGTCCTACAATACAAGGAACTGAACTCTGCCAATAACTTGAATGAACTCAAGGAAGAGGACTGCAAGCTTAAAATAATACACAGCCCTGGTTTGCAATATCTTAATTGTCCCATCCAAAAATATATCAGTGGACTGGATATAGAACAAAGGACACTGGTTTGCAATATCAGAAATATTCATTCCCCTTTAGGGAAAGGGGATATTACTAGGCTTGATATGAACAGGAAAACATGATATCATTAGATCTTGTGAAGATAGGGTAGCATTCAGAAAAAACAAGCAATCTGTGAAGCTCCATAAGATTAACTCTATAAATGCATGATTATTCTTTATATTTGAAAGCAAAAAGTTATATTTTAAGCAGAATATTGAGGGGGTAAGAGCAAAATGAGAGAACAATGAGAGGCATCTTGTTAGAGTGAGGAAACCATTAAAAAAAAAAGAATTTTGAGATTCTCTTTCCAGCTTTGCTACTAAATAGTCATATAAAACAGCTGATCAGGGCTTCCCTGGTGGCGCAGTGGTTGAGAGTCCGCCTGCCGGTGCAGGGGACACGGGTTCGCACCCCGGTCCGGGAAGATCCCACATGCCGCGGAGGGGCTGGGCCCGTGAGCCGTGGCCACTGAGCCTGCGCCTCCGGAGCCTGTGCTCCGCAACGGGAGAGGCCACAACAGTGAGAGGTCTGCGTACCGCAAAAAAAAAAAAGAAAAAAAAATAGCTGCTCAGTGACTCGGCTAATGCAATTATTCAGTCCTTCAGTTATAATTTATTGAGCATATTCTGTGCATCAGCAGTTCTGCAGTTAGAGATACAGTGACGAACAAGTATGCACAGTCCCTGCCCTCAAGGACTTTGCAATACAGTGTAGTAACAGGGATTTAGCCAATTAATACACAGTGCAATTTCAGATGGTGAAGAGTTCCCCAGAGAAAAACAGGTTCTAGTGAAGAGAGAATGAGTTGGGGGATGGGAGTCAGCAATGGCGTCCTTAAGGACGGCATCCAAGTTTGGAGCTGAGACTTGAATTGAGACTGGTTGATGGATAGGATCCGAGGCTGAGAGGGAAAAACAAGAGTCATGAATGGCCTCAGGATTTTTGGCCTGAGCAATTGAGTACACGCTCATGACAGTTTTTTGACTGGAAACACTGTGGGAGGAGCAGGTTTGGAGAATGTAAGAGTTCATTCTGGGACAGATTATGTGTGTCTTGCCTGTGATCAAAGAGGAGACGTGGAGGAGGCCGTTACACGTGAGGCTAGAGCTCTGTTGCTGCCATACAATGCATTTGTTGAATTGGGTCATTGGTGGGACCCTTCCGATTCCAATACTCTGTGACTCTACAAACTAGATATCAAAGCAATTTTCAATGGGGATGAACAAAAATATTCTTTTAGAAAAGAGACAAAGATAATTGGCCAAGATGGGAGGAGAAACTAATTAAAATGGAATAAGAACAGAAGAGTTCCTATCTGATAATGTACACCTTTGGTTTCCATGAAAGCTAAAACAACAGTTTTCAAAGTGACTGCTTGGTAGTAAATTTCTTATTATCAAATGACCTTAAAGATAATGATCTCCTGCTCATGAATGGCTTTTCCAAGTGCTTTAATTTGTATAGAGTGTTTATTAAATGAACTCTTCCCAAGACAGCTCTGTATCCCAGTTGTAAGTAGTTCCACAAATATATAACTATTAGATATGTTTTGTGTAGTTCTTCAACATTTTCATGGAAATCACAACCTGAATTTATCTCTGAATATGACATCTTCCCCTTAGTAACCCCAAGGCAGCCTGGGTATATTAATAATTCATAAAACACCACTATTTTCCATTTTAAAAATGAAGCAGGAAGGTGACAAAATAAAAAAACAGCAATTTCCATTTTAAATTTTGGATAAAGTATATTTCAGTATATCAGTGAACAAGAAATTGACAGGTATGGGTGATGTGAACGATGGTCCCAAGTGAATAGACTTATATTTCTGCCTTCTATAGTTTCCATGGCTACAGGCCCATCTGAATTGCACTAGTCACACATAGTGCCAAGAAAGAACAAAAGGAAATGGAAGAGTAAATGGCATCAGAATGTCACAGAAAGGGAAAAGTGATCACAGATTATTTTTTAAAGGAACACAATTTCTCATGTCAAGAACTCTCTGCTTTAGAGTCCATCTCCTTCAGTAGGAAATATTTCTAGTTGGGTCTGGAATTTTTTTATGGAATTGATGAATAAATTTGTTCTATGTTTAAAAAAAAGCAATCAGTTTATCGGTGGCTATGTGGTAATTAGGGCATTCAGAACATTCTGACATATACACAGAAATGCAAACTTAGAGTGTCCAAAAGGGAAAAAATGTTATGCCCCAATGTTTGTTCTTTTTTAATTCAAGTTGTTTTATTGTATCAGAGTTATTAATATAGCTGGGCTGCTGGCTTTTATTAAAAATATGTAATAAATGGTACTCTTTTAAGTATCAGGATAGGCTCTTCTGCCTATTTACAATAACTGCCTTTCTAAAAAATGAAATAAAAATGAAATAAAAGTTGAGGATGGTTCCCAAGCAAAACTTGCCATTTTCTGAGAGTGCAGACACAGAAATATAAGAATCAACCTGATCCCCAAAGAGAGGCCAAGAGTCCCCTGTAGATGGTTCTAAGTTAGTAATTATCTGATTAAATGCAGTGTCCCCTACAACTACAAACTTTATGAGCAAGTCTGCCTAGATGTGCCCCTCATTAAATTCTTGACATCTCACACAGTGAACTAAGATACTTGATGAATTATTGAATTAGTAAATGAATGAATGAAGGTAAATGGTAGCCCCGCAATCACTTTACCTCCCTTACACCTTCACTGTACTTAGTGAAGCCACCAAAATAAAAGTAGCAGTAATGAAAGGCATAACGGATTTGAGATAATCAAGTAAAATAAACCCTCCCTACACACCAATGCCAATTAGGGTTACATATTTTTTAAACACAAAAATTAAAGCATGGAACTTGCAGCAATGATTGCTGGCTAAGATTTGGTAAAGGTGTGTGTCACGTGGGTTAAACCAAGCTAATCACAATGACTGTTTTGGTTGAACATATTGGTTAGCATGGAAAATGTGTTTCTTTTGGCAGCATCTCTGGCCTTCTTGAGAGTTTGATTCCCACATAAATCTCTACCATTTACGTTAGTGATGCTTCCAAGATTTTTAACTTTAAAGGAAACTTGAAATCACAATGTTCTCAATCATGAAGATACCTATTTCACATATGCTAAGGGAGGTTAAAGTGACACTTCCATGTTTGATAGCTTTGTATTAAGTTGTTCTTTTTTTTTTTTTTTTTTTTTTTGCAGTACGGGGGCCTCTCACTGTTGTGGTCTCTCCCGTTGTCCGGACGCACAGGCTCAGCGGCCATGGCTCACGGGCCCAGCCGCTCCGCGGCATGTGGGATCTTCCCGGACCGAGGCACGAACCCATGTCCCCTGCATCGGCAGGCGGACTCTCAACCACTGCGCCACCAGGGAAGCCTGCATTAGGTTATTCTTGACACAGATTTTCTTAAATTCGTGCAGTCTGAATTTGTCTTCATTAATGTTCTCCAGCTCCCCTTCCTGTCCTCTCTTAGCTCACATATCTCTCCTTTCTCTCCCTCCTCCTTTCTTTTGATTTCTTCTCAGTCCTGGGTCTCCCAGTCCTAAAGAAAGTAAATCTGGTAAATCATGTGTGCATAAATATTTGCATTTCAAATTGGAACTCTAAACAGTGAAAATGGGAAATACGAGTTCATAGGCCAGCCTGATAGTAAAATTTCCTCATTTGCAAACTGTTAGGGGGTGGATTTGGGCCATCTTTGCATGTCTGAAATCATATTTCATAGTAGAAAACTCTGCTAGTCACTAGAATAAATCAAAAGTTTGGTTGGCTTGATTTCAACTTCTCCTGGACTGACACTTTTCTACCCTTAGCCTATCAGGGAGGGTGAGGATACTATTTACTAGGGACAGTTTCAATCTGGAAGGTAGAATCCCTTTGACTTTATAAGGGTTCCTCAAGGTCATTAAAACTCTTTCTTGATGGTGTTGGCCATTAATTCTGCAGCTCTGTGTCAAGTGAGGGAGTTGAGCAGCTCCAGCACGCTTCCCCTGCGTCACTCTTGCAACATGTTTCCTGCTCACCTTGGCCTCTGCGGGAACCCAGCGAAGCATTTGGCAACTCTCCATCCTTGTGGATGCAGATGTCTCGTAACAACTTCCCCCCCTCCTCCCCCCACACCCACCCAGTGAGCAGAGGTGCAAAGATGACCTCTGATTTTCCCACAGGAGTTTAGGTACATATGGATTGAATCTGGCACAGGCTTTAACTCATTTTTCATGAATTCTACAGGTCTAAAATAAGAAGCAAAAGGGCACTTTTCTGACCATTGTTTAACAATTACATGCATTGGAAACAATATAAAATAATTAGTTATGCCCCTTGATCAGTGCTTTGCACAGTTCCTGACACTTAAAAGCCACTCAGTAGATATCTGTTGAGTGAATGAATCTCTAAGATTGGGACTTATGGGATTTGAAAAGTGTGGTGACAGGAAAGAGAGAGAAAAGGGAATAATAGAATACTGAAATGCCAAACAAAGCAAGATGCATTTAAGAGGTAAATAAGGTATACTTTCTTAATAGTACCCCACCAAATATTTGAGGGCTAATCTCCCTGTAAAACAGCATTTATTGGACAAAAACTACCTTATGGAAACATCTGACGCAGACTATCTTATAAGAACTTCATAATCTAAGTAAAAAGAGAAAATTAACCAAGTGAAGTAACTAAAGGTAAACTACATTCTAAAAGCGTGGGTCTGAATGTGAAAGCTGGAGGAGTGTAGGAACAAAGACGAAAGCCACGCTGATGGGAGACACATACCTATAATGAAAAGTAATTCACTGGACTGCCATTAGAAACACACTTGACTTACACAGACTCAACTGCACAGGCTAGAAGAAAATTGTTTTTGAAATAAGGAAATACTGTGGGGCATGCAGTTGGCCATTCCACCCAATGAACACATGAGGGACGGTCATCACCTGCAGAGGGTCTCATTCCCTCTTGCTTCCTAGGGAGAGCACCCCTCTTCCTTTAATGGAATGTCACTGTTTATAACCTTCCTATGGTTGATTTAAAGGAATTCCCAAGGGTAGTTTAACTATATATAATTATCACACAGTCCCCAACCTTATTTATACTATTTAGGCTATTCTAATACTCTAAACACTGCATTTTCTCCTTTTTAATCAACTCACTGTCCAAAGAAATAAATAAAAAGAAAGTGATTGGTATAGCAATTTGTTGATGGTTATTTCATGATTGGTTCTTTCATTCCTTCATATTCAAGTAACAATCAGACACCTATCAAGTTTCTAGTTCTGCAGACTTCGAGTGTGTGTCTGGGTTTGTTTTATGTTGATACTAGAATAAGAATTTTTTGTGGATGTTTATTCTAAAAAAATACCTAACATATTTTATGTAATGATATAATAAAGGAATTTTTTCTTCAGTATTTTTAACATTGAGACTTAATATTCAGAAAACCAGAGAGGCATACTTTTTAGCCTCATGAGAGACAATACCTGGGATACTGAGAGGTAGAGATAATTTTCAGTATCTCCTTGCTGAAAGTCTGACTGTATTTCTAGCTAAGTTTGGTATTTATTTTCACAGTAAATGGTGCACCATAGTTGAAATGCACAGAAGAGAAAGTTTTCTTTGCTTTGAAGCATGTGGCGGTGTTGATTGGCAGGGTTTACAAGTCACAGGAGACGCACCGCTGTCTTGCATGAGCGTTTCCCTACCTCTCACTATCCCTCCAATGGGAACTCAACACATAACTGCTGCTGGCTTATGTGTGGAAGCAACACATGGAAAATCTGAGAGAGGGACAACCCATTTCCATTTCTGAAACTATCCATAGACTCTCCCGTCTCTCTTAAGAACATCTGAAAACAGCATTTAGCTACATTTAATTAAGTCCAATGTCTCAGAATGCTTCATAATATTAAGGCTGAAATGCTGTCAAGTTTGTTTGTTTGTTTTTGGTAAATAATCTTTTGCACATATTATTGTAAAGACAACTCTGCTACTTTTCCTTCTTCAGGAATCCTGAGACTTAACTGACTTCTTCAGGCTGAACAGATATACAGTTGAAGTATATTTGTTCAAGTATAAATTTTTGTTGAAGTATCAATTTGTTCACAATTTAGTGAGAGGAGTTGCAAGAAAAAAAGTGACGTATAGAATTCTGTGCTGAGATATTCTGTAAAACTTCACTGTTATTCTACTGAGAATAGCGTCATTTTTCCCATGCCTAAAAACGGAAGCAAAACATTTCCTTGCAGATTTTATATTAGGACATAAAATGACAGTTTATATTTTCAAACAATGAGATGATTCAAAAATAAAAAGCATATTTGTTTTCACAAAATGCATCATAATTTCAAGAGGCTTGTTCCTACCCTGTGCAGAAAAGGAGATGATGTGATTGCTGAAGCTGTGATTATTTAGATCAAATCCTTCCACAAATCAAAATACATGCTTCAAAAAATGAATTTTAATGATTTTTCCATAAAGTCATCATAAAAGCCTAACAGTGTACTATGCATGAGGCTAGCCATTCTTATGGCAAAGTAACTTCAATTCTAGGGGTAAACGTGACATAAAAATACTTCTTTCAAAGAAAAGGACTTATCAAAAAATGAAACACATACCCACACCAGCATACTGTTAATTTTAAGGTCCAAAAGTGATATAAAAACAAAATTGATAGTGGGAAGATGGGCCTTAAAAAGCTTTTATTGTAAAAATTTTGCATGCCTGCTAAATCAGAACTAAATATACAGTCTTAGTGCATAAATTTTCTGAAAGGGTTTTGTGACATCCCTTACTTTTCATAGCTTTGATTAGATTTCCAAGATTTACTGTGGTTGTGAAGAAATTTTATGAGATTTAAAGAAGACTCAGTTCACCTAAATGCACAAGTTCATGGATAATAAGAACAATAAAGTTTGTTCCCTCTTCACTAAAGGATGGGGTGGGAGGAAGGGAAGTGGGGAGAGGTTGGGAGACTGGGTTTTATTTCTTTCCTTCTGAAACAGGATCAGCATTTTGAAATTAAGACAAAAAAAAAAAAAAGAAAAAATTGTGAGCCCGAGTTCTGGCAACCAGACAGCATTTATAATCTACTGCAACAGATTTCTGCTAATAACATCTGCCCTAAACTCGCATTCAACTAAGATTGATTGTCACTCTTCCGAAAGGAATTCCTGTTTCCCTTACACACACACACACACACACACACACACACACACACACACACACACACACACACAGCTTATCTGGCAATTTTGAGCGAACCCAGAGAAATCTGGGAAACTAAAGAGTGAAATCCCAACCCACCCTTGTCACTCACCATCTTCCTTTGCAGAAAGGAAATGTACTTTAGGTTTCATTGAAATTATAAACAATGCTATGCTTGCAGCTGTGTTTCAAAAGTCTGATGTCAATAGTACTAAATACATGTTTTCATCTTGGGCAAAACATCAAAAACATACAGAACCAGATTATACGATTCTATTGAAAACAGCCCACAGAAAATATCTCTATTCCCTTTGTTGATGTGTCACATGTGTTTATCATTAGTTATTGCCAACATATTTATTTATTAGTAATTAACCATCTCTGCCTTGCAAAATAAGATTTCAGGAGCCAAAACTTTTAATCTGGACACAATTTCATAATTTTAGTTGATCTTCAGCATCACGTGTTACTGTCATTCCAACTACAATAGTAAATAAAGTTTTGTGAAGTCTGTACTCTGCTAAGAAAAAAGAAAAAGAAATACCAATAAGAAAAAAATATGAAAACTTATAATGCCAGGAGTTGATAGAACATTTACTACAATTGAAATGGAATCTTTTATTCCCTAAGTTAATCCTTTAATTATTTCTGCAAGATAAATAGGGAAAGCTATTGTCTCCACCTGGGTATGAACCAGCTCATTCATGGGACATAGCAAGGCCAAAAGGGATGATTCGACAGTAAAGAGACACATTTTGTGATGCTTTGGTTCAAGGTCTCACCTCTCCATTGTGTCATGTTAGTTACCCTAGTAATGACCTGCTTTGTTACAAGTAAACCTTTCTCAAAAGCAATTTAGCAATATATCGAGTCTTTAAATGATTCATAGGCTTTGCTTCAGTGATTCCATATCCTGAAAATATTGAGAAGTATGCAATGCTATGCATCACAGTATTACTTCAAAGAGTCAAAAACTGAAGACATAAATGTTCAGCAATAGGAAAATAACCAAATGAATTTTGGAATAGCCATACTCTGGAATTCAGTATGATCATTAAAATCATGTTTTAATGAAATTTTTAATAATATGAATGCCAAGAGTATATGTGAAGTGGAAAAATATATGTATATAATCCTAATAGTGTAAAAAGAAATGTGTATATATATATATACCCATATACATGTATATAACCCTAATAGTATTAAAAGATATATATGTACACATATATATCCCATTATGTATAATATAAATATTAGAAGGAAAAGAAGCATGAACAATGGTTATATTAAGTTAGATTTTATATTCTTTAAACTTTCCTGTTTCTTCCAAACTTTCCACAATAATTTATTTTATAACTATATATGAAGGTATTTTACGTTTATTTTATTTTTAAAAATAATCTCCACTGATCTCATGTGATGCCCTGTTCCATATAAAATTACTGGGAAATAATGGAAGCCCTCAAAACCTAATAATAATATTATTTATATGAAAGAAATCTAGCAAAATTGATACTTTAACATAAGAAAATAATTCTACATTAATGAAAATTCCAAGGGACAGAAAATAGGAAATCTTCTAATATTTGAAAATTCAGAAGTCTAGTTATGAGTATTGTGTTTGTGGATTTCAATCATTCCTACTTACTCCTGATATGGTAACCTTGCTTAAAAATAGATGTGAAGACAGTTTAGCAGGCAGTCGAGAATTTCTTCCAAATATAATGTGTCAAAAGCATATACATATAAAAGAGAGCACAGGGCTTCCCTGGTGGCGCAGTGGTTAAGAATCCGCCTGCCAATGCAGGGGACACAGGTTCGAGCCCTGGTCCGGGAAGATCCCACGTGCCGCAGAGCAACTAAGCCCGTGCACCACAACTACTGAGCCTGCTCTCTAGAGCCCGAGAGCCACAACTACTGAAGCCTGCGCACCTAGAGCCCATGCTCTGCAACAAGAGAAGCCACTGCAATGAGAAGCCTGCACACTGCAATGAAGAGTAGCTCTCGCTCACCACAGCTAGAGAAAGCCCTTGCACAGCAACGAAGACCCAACTCAGCCAAAAATAAAAATAAAATAAATTTAAAAAAAAAGAGAGAGCACAAAACTGATTCAAATAATTTTGTTTAAAATTAAATTGTAAGAGTTTATTATTTAATCATCTGTGTAATATATAACTCTAAGAGAAGATGGTCTGTATTTTAAAAAAAAGATTTTTAATAAGATTAAATGGTTTTGTTGAAACTTTAAAATATATTTAGAATGCAGTTAAAAGTAAAAGTGTCATCCTCAAGTAACTGTGGTGCAAAATGGCCTTAAAACATAATTCGCTTCAGAGAATTAAACATGTCTCATCATAACTCATTATAGCTTATTAAACATGTCTCATTATGTGCATTGTTATTTTATTTAACTAATTCTTTCAGGTAAAATACAAAATGTTAACGTTTAGAAGAATTATAATATTTTGCTATATTATACCTATCGTAACCCCTCCCCCACCAAAAGGTAGTGGTAACTTAAAAGTCCACACGTTTTGTCATTTTACACAATTTTTAAATGCTCTGCCATAAAACTTTCAAGGCTTTGGAATGTCAAATAAAATGTTTATTGAACTAGACAGACCCTGGGTTTTTTGAAATTTTTAAGGACAAATATTTTTTAGCTTTTTTTCAAACTATTCTGTGGAATTGCATGGCCCACAGAGTTGAAAACAAATGTAAATCACTTCTCTAACTGTGCACATGGCTCAATGAGCTTGATTTTAAATGGCTTCTGAAAAAATGAGAGATTGCAGAAACAATAGGTAATAAGCTAAGGAACAATGTAAATTAAAATCATTCAAAATATTTTTCCAAAATCAAGAAAATTATTAGGCAAGATGAACAAATGGGGACAGTTTATTGTTAAATGGGGACACTTCATCTGAGAAATGGAAGCAAAATAAACTTTTATGTTGCTTTTTTTAGTGATAAGAGAATAAATTAGGTGGAATTTCTGAAAATACTTTGAGGCTCCAGATGCTGGTATTGGAACAATTCATTTAATTTTCCTGGGTCCAGGTTATGCAGTAAAACAGAGGGAAACAGGGCTTGATCAAATGCTTTCTAGGACTGTTCCAAGTTTGTAAAGGAGAAGAACATATAATAAAAAGTAAATTAGATAGACATGTATAATAAAAATGATTTTGAAAATAACTGGTTGAATATTTTTCTGATTCTTGACCAGCTATTTATTTATATTTGATCCCAAATGTTTATTGCTAAAAAGAATTAATGTTTTGCCATTAGAAGTTAAGGTGGAAACTTATACCAGCCCATTGAAATTAATTCTCATTCTTGGTATCAACTAAGCAACTTGTCTACTAGTCTATATGACTACTCTTTCATTCCATTAAAAGAATTATCTGGAAAAGTTTTAAATATCATAATCATCGTAGTATACTCTTGAAATGAAGCAGCAAATGACAAGGTTGTATTATCAAGATGCTTTTCCCCTTCAGTGGCACTTCCTGTTTTCTGTGGCCCGATAGCCCCTAGCCTGCCCTCGTCTTCATCTTAAGAAAAACTTCCAGATGGTTTCAAGATGGAGGAAATGCCCAGTGAGAACGCAGCCTTTATTTCATTGCATCAGTGGTAGAGCCGAGGATCATAAACAGGTGCTGCGTTATAGTATCTGAAAGCGTCCAAGTTTTAAAAACAGAAACCAACTCTAAAAATGACATTTATGCAAAAATATTAGGTTGCTAAAGGATTTCTTGGGGCTGAAGAATTAGTTAGGAGCTACACTTCAGAAACCGTGTCCAAAACATATTATAGAATTGCCCCAGTGGGGACTTCCCTGGAGGTGCAGTGGATAAGACACTGCACCCCCAATGCAGGGGGCACAGGTTCGACCCCTGGTCAGGGAACTAAGATCCCACATGTTGCATGGCCAAAATAAAATAAAAATAAAAATAAAAAAAGAATTGCCCCAGTAGAGATTCCCAACTTTTTTCTCCAATTCCATTGCCCTCAATCATTGGATACATTTGCTGTATCACTTGCAATGTCATCTCTGGAACCTAGAGGTATCTGCCACCATGTACGCTAGAACACATCCCGCAGAACTTCTGCTTCCCAGTGCCTCTAACTTTCTTTTCAAAGATTGGCTTGGGTTTGTTTGTTTATGGGAACTGAAACTGTAATTAGTCAAATCCATTTCACCTGTCTTCACTAATCAAGGTTGTTTTAAGACTTGCATGTCCTCCAAGCCGCAGGGAGCCTAAACAAGACATTTGCCTGAGTTATTTTCCAGGAACTTGGAGTTAGCTATGTCTAATTTGAGCTGAACTGGTTAAGACTGGATAGGACCACCAACCCTCCAACTGGGCATGTGCACGTGTCCTCTCCATGACCTTCTGAACTTGCCGGGGACCTGTAGATTAGTTACACCTGCCAAGAAGGATGATTATCACACCTTTCCCCAATCACCTTTCCCCACGCCCCCCATGCTCCCCACGCCTCAGACTGCCCTGCAGTTTTACTCCTCAGTCGATAAATACCCGCAGCCCCTCACCTCCAGGGAGGTGAACTTGAGATTTGTTCTCTCGTCTCCTCCTTTGGCTGCCTCGCGAATAAACCCTCTCTTTTTTCTTTATTGCAAACCTTGGCGTCTCACCATTTTGGCTGCTACCTTTTGGCAAAATGAACCTGGCTGGGGAACAAGCTTTCTGAAAGGGCATCTTAACCAAATAAATTAAATTTTTTGTCACAGTTTTCAATAGATTTTACTTTATGTAATACTATATTCAAACATGGGCAGCTCAACTGAAGTCATTTATGATTAAGTCCCACCCTCTACCATCTTCTGTTAGTTTAGCTTTGTTTTCTATCTATAAAAAGTTCGAAATCAGGGGCAGCCACAAGACAGAGCTTGAGGCTAAGGAATTCATCTTACTAACTAATTTCACAGATCTTTACTAAATGCAGTGATCACTCTAACTTATAAGTTCTAATTTTCCTCCTCTGCTTTCCCTTCCTAATGGATAAAGAAGATGTGGCACATATATACAATGGAATATTACTCAGCCATAAAAAGAAACGAAATTGAGTTATTTGTAGTGAGGTGGATGGACCTAGAGTCTGTCATACAGTGTGAAGTAAGTCAGAGAGAGAAAAACAAATACCGTATGCTAACACATATATATGGAATCAAAGAAAAAAAAAAAGGTCATGAATAACCTAGGGGTAAGACGGGAATAAAAACACAGACCTACTAGAGAATGGACTTGAGGATATGGGGAGGGTGAAGGGTAAGCTGGGACAAAGTGAGAGAGTGGCATGGACATATATATACTACCAAAGGTAAAATAGATAGCTAGTGGGAAGCAGCCGCATAGCACAGGGAGATGAGCTCAGTGCTTTGTGACCACCTAGAGGGGTGGGATAGAGAGGGTGGGAGGGAAACGCAAAAGGGAAGAGATATGGGAACATATGTATATGTATAACTGATTCACTTTGTTATAAAGCAGAAACTAACACACCGTTGTAAAGCAATTATACTCCAATAAAGATGTTAAAAAAAAAAAAAGAGGTGGAACCCATCTTGCTTTTTCCCAATCACTTTTCTCCACGTCCCTGACGCCCCCCCAATGCCTCAAACTGCCCTGCGGCTTTACTCCTTATTCTATAAATACCCCCAGCTCTTCTCCTCCGGGCAGGCAGCCTCCCCCTTGCTTGGATGCCTTGGGAATGAATAAAACTTCTCTTTGCTGAAACCTCAGTGTCTCAGTGTTTTGGCTGCTGCCGTGGAGCAAAACAAACCTGGTTCAAAACAGAACCTGGATTACCTGCCTTCTCACCAGTTTCAAGAAGAAATGGATATTGTATTTTACGACTTCTATAGCGACGGGCAACGGCTCACAGATATTTTAAAGAGCAAGCAGGGATTCTGGTTTCTTATCATGAATGACTAGACGCTCCAGGGGGTTCTCCTGTTGCAGCAACTAGGTTGTGGACACGATAGACTGCGATGGTTGCTGTCTCACAGTATACGAGACAGGTCGCCAGGAAACTCTCCCCTGTCAGGAACAAACAACCTAATGTGAATGGAACCCAGAGCAGCTGAAGACTGCTCCTAGGTGTTAGGAAATAAGACTTTTGGAGGAAGTGAGCCTGAGGTGGAACATCTAGGAGCCAAAGACGGGGCTGGGGGTCAGGGGGCTTAAAGCTAATGATGATCCAGATTTTCCAATAATCACAATAAATATACCTAAAATGACCAATTAGAGACACATACATAAATACAACATGTATAAACATAGCATATTTATAAACATAAAACTATCAAATTAAAAGATTACCAGATAGGATGATTTTTAATCCAGTTGTATGTTTATAGAAAATATTACTAAAGGATAAGGAAACTAATAGGACAAAGTATAAAGAGTGAACAGCTAAATCAGGCAAATAATAACCAAAAGTAAGCTGGAATAGCTATACTATTCATAGACCAAATATCTTTAAAAAAAGTAGAATCACTGGGATATAGAGGGTGACTATAAAATGATGATAATAATAAAAGCTTAATTCACTAGGAAGATATAAACAAGTGTAAACAAAAATAGCTATAACAAAATAGCTTTAAAATGTAGGTAGTAAAAACAAAAGCACATGAAATTTTGACCAATCAATCAACAAAATGAGCTCAAAACAGTTCCTCTCAATTATTATTCATAGCAAGCAGACAACAAAATCAATAAAAAGAAAAATAGAACACATCTGACAAGCTTGTAACATGCTTGAACTAAGAGCTCTATACATGCCGTGCTCAAGGACATATGAACCTTCAAGTTGCAAACTTTCCAAGATGTGAATGTGTGTTCACAAGTCCAATCACGTAAGTTAGGTCATGTGTCTGGTGTACATTGTCACATGCGTGCATCCTCTACGAGTGGTTGTGCTTTTGTGTACTTTACTGTACAGTACTGTATACAGTACAGTAGTACAGTATCTTTATTTCAAGCCCAGGATGTCAGGAAGCAAGCATAAAAAACAGCTGTGATGTAACTAGTACTAATGTACTTTTCAAAGTACTGTACTGTAAGATTAAAAATGTTTTCTTTATTTCTTGTGTTTTTTTAATGCATTATGTGTGTGAAAGGTATTATAAACCTAATACAGTACAGTACTATGTAGCTGATTGTGTTTGTTGGGTACCTAAGCCAACTTTGTTGGTCTTGTGAACAAATTAGACTTACCAATGCGTTCCCGGAACAAAACTCGTTCGTACGTAGGGGACTTAACGGTATTTTTTAAACTGATTGTGTATGAGCTCATAAAGCAAGTCTCAACTCATTTCAAAGAATAGGTATTACCCAGAACAGCTTCTCTAGTAAGTGTAATTAAGAATCAATAACAAAAAGGCGAATGAAAAATATTGCCATATACTGAGAATTTAGAGAACACATTTCTATTTAATCCATGGGTCAAAGAAGAAATGTTAGTGGATATTAAAAAATAAAAACAAACAAAAAGAAGCCTAGAACTGAAGGGAAACCAAAAATCTACTTTTTAAAACTGTGGGAAAGAGTAAAAGCAGGTTTGAGGTCTGTTTAGCTTTTAAATTATTATATTACAAAAGAAAAAAAATTGAGAAGTCGTGAGTTTTTTCTAAAACTAAAGGTTATAAAAAAAGTAGCCTAATAAACTCAAAGACAGCAGGAAGATGGATATAGTATAGATAAGGGCAAGTATCAATGAGATAGAATATAAAGGTACAATAGGAAGGGTCAAAAGAACTAAGTTTGGTTTGAAATAAACTTTATCTGAGATTGATCAAAAAGGAGAGAGCTATATAGGGGAAAAAAGCATGAATAAATAATACACCAGATATTAAAGGGGATATGATAAAAGATAAGGCCAAGATCAAAATATATAGCATCAAAACTTTCATGTCAATAAATTATAAAATTTAACCAATAGCAAAAGAAATCTTAAAAAATAACTTGCCAAGAGAACCTCAGAAAAATATATTCATACCACTATTAAAAGCTTGAACCAGTAGTGAAACATATTTACATATAGAAGAAAGAGACCCCAAAAGTTTTACAAGTTCCACCAAACTTTTAAGGAAGAATCATTCCAAATTTGAGTACATTTTCTGGAGAATAAAAAGTGAGGGAGGAATCCCTGGCTGATTCTATTCTATACAAGGTCAATATAACCTTGATACAAAATGAAATAAGGATAGAATGAGACAGGAAAATTATAATATCCAGTTTCTCATGAATATAGGTGCAAAACTCCTAAACAAGATATTTACAAATAGAACTCAACAATATATAAAAAGATAATACATAATATCCAGATTAGGATTACTCTATGAAAAAAGGATGGTTTTTAGAAAATCTATAAGCATTATATAAACTATTATCAGATTAAAGGAAAATATGATCATCTAAATAGATGAGTGACAAAGGATTTTACAAAACTCAATACCCATTCTTAATTCAAAAAAAAGTCAGTAAGCTAAGATAACTTCTTTAACCTGATAATATATACCTATAGAAAACTTAGAATAGATACCATTCTAAATAAGAAAACATCAGAAGCATTCCTTTTAAAATTGGGAACAAAAATGAGAATGCTCACTATTGTCATTTACATTCAACATTTTATAGGAAGTTCTAACCAGTCCAATAAGACCAGAAAAATAAACATTATAATTCTCTATGTATAAATCCAGAGATAAATTAATAGAATATTATTATAAATATTATGAATAATGAGATTGGTAAGGATGCAAGGCATAGAATCCACTTTTCAAATCTTAAGTCAATTGCATTTCACAAATAAACTAGAAATGTAATTTAAAGCACACAATTCAGAAAACAAAAATTATAAATATCTTAAAATTATAAAAATTATATCTAAAATCTAACAAAAGATATGAAATATCTATATGCAGAAAATTATACATACTTTTTCCTGAATGATATCAAGAAGACCTGAGCAAATGAAACAATAGCTCCTGTTTGCAGATAAAAAGATTTACCTGCATAAAGATTTTAATGCCCTCCAAACTGATGTAGAGAATTGATGCAATCTCGTTAAAAAAAAATCTCATTTATCTGGTGAAAATTGAAAAGCTGATTTATTTATATTGAAATGCAAAAGATTCAAATTAACTAAGACACTGTTAAAGAAGAAGAAGGGGGAGGAAGGACAAATTGCTATCCTGGTTAAAGAAGACTTAATATGAAGCTATAATGATTAAGACTTTGTCTATACCTGCACCAGCCACAAACTGAACAATGGAATAGAACAGACCCACAGAACGACACATACATTCAACTTTGATACAAAAAAATGGCATAATAGGTCAGTAGGGAAAGGAGAAACCATTAATAAATGAAGATGGAAGCTGGAAAATTTTAGCTTTTTTTCTTTTTTTTGCTTTGGTACATTTATATACTGTAATATGATTGCTGATGTAGTAATATTTGTCTCATTATGTAATTATAGTATTATATTATTGTCTCTATTTATTACACTGTGCATTAGATCTCTATGACATTTATTACTTGTTACAAGTTTGTACCCTTAAACTCCATTACTCTTTTCCTCACACCCCCATCCCCTGGTGACCACCACTGTGCTCTTTTCTACAGGTTTAACTTTTTTAGATTCCACATGTAAGTAACATCTTATAGTCCTTGTCTTTGTCTAACTTACCTTGCTTAGCATAACATGCTCAAGGTCCATACATGATGTCACAAAGACGAGGATATCTTCCTTTCTGGTGGCCGAATAATATTCCATTTGTATATGTAACCACATCTTTTTTTATCTATTCATCTGTTGATGGGCATTTGGATTGTTTCCGTGTCTTAGCTATTGTGAATGATGCTGTGATAAACATGGAGTAGATACACCTTATCAAAATCCTGTTTTCATTTTGGGGGTATATATGCAGAACTGGAATTACTAAATCATATGGAAGAGTTATTTTTAATTTTTTGAGGAATCTCTGTATTGTTTTCCATTGTGATTAGACCAATTTGCAGTCTCATCAACAATGTATAAGGGTTCCCTTTTCACCACATGCTTGCCAGCACCTACCGTTACTTATCTTTATTTTTCTGACAAATACATGGAAATAATTTCCTAGTGGATTATGAATTTAGATATCAAATGCAAACTTTAAAATTTTTAGGAGAAGGTTTTTGGCTGTGGAGTAGGGAATGATTTTTTTAAAACAAGACAAAAATAATAACTATAGAATGATTGGTATGTATGGTTTCATTAAAGTTAAAAACTTCATTGAAAAAGTGAAACTAGAGTTAAAATGCAAGTATAAACTGGAAGAGCTATTTTCATTATGCTTATCAAGGGATCAGTATCATGAATATCTTACACATTTCAATAACAAAAATACTAACTACCCAATACCAGAATAGGCAAAAGACATGAGCAAGTAACAACTATGTAAGGCAACATACATATGTAAAGATATGGTTAACCTCATTGTTACTCAAATCAAATACCACAATGACAGACTATTTCACATTCATTCAAATGACAAAAAGTATGAAGTGTGACTCTTTCAAATGTTGGATAGAATGTAAATAAGGGAATCTGATATATTGATACTTTCCTGGTGGGAGTGAAAAATGGTACAACCACTTTGAAAAACAACTTAATTTATCTTACAAAGTCAAAGCGTGGCATATTCTGTAACATGGTGTGTCTACTGCTAAGTACATTCCCAAAAGAAACTGTATGGAATGCACCCCAGCATGGGCATGGAAAAATGAAGTATGGGTTAGTCACGCAATGGAATGTCATGCAGCAATGACAATGACTGAATTCATGGCCTTTTGTACAACAGAGTTAAACTTTAATAACATACTGTATAAGAAAAGCACATTCTAGGAGACACTATGATTTCATTTTTATAAAGTTCAGAATAAGTAAAGCACAACAAAATATTTTAGGTATGTATATGTGTGCAATGTCTGAGAGTATGTGGCAAGACTGTACACATACACAAACATGTAAGTGTATATGGACATATATGTGTGAGTATATACCTTTTTTAAGGCAATGTCAAATTTCAGGGCAGTGGATACCTATGATGGGAAGACAGAGGATGAGATAAAGGAGGACGTAAGTAGAAGTATGTTATTGGTAATGTCTTCATTTCTGTTTTGAGTGGCAGATTTGTGGATATTCATTAAATTATTAAATAATAAACAAATAAGTGAAGAAAAGAAAGCCACATCTGGACAGATGATGATAGTGCTTTTTGAACTTTATGATTAACCCAATTCTGTTCACCTCCTTAAAACCAAAAAAGTCAAAGACATGGGCACACACACCAAAAACAAGTAGACAAAAGAATGAATATGTAGTAGAAGATGTAAACAGAAGGCATTAATTTGGCTAGTGCTCTATGATAATTAACTGAATCCAAAGAAGATTAACTGAGTAAAATCTATCCCACTGGAATTTCTGAGACTTTTCATTCAATTTTGTTTTCCACAATTATTTTACATTGCGTTGTTAAAAAAATACATAACATTAGTATTGACAGGGGAAAGATGCATTTATTAGGGAGGGTGATCTGACTAATAAACCATGTGTTCAAATTGTTTGACAGCATGCACATTCATTTAGGTGGGAAGGCTAGGTGAGCTGTAAAACATCCTATTTTAATAATAAGGATAATAAAATAGTTGAACTATCAAACAATTGCAAACTATTTACTTCATATATAATAATTCTACTCTTACTTGCATTCTAAAATTGTGTTTGTAAGAAACAAGGGGATAGCATTCCAGAAAGGGAGCAAGAAATGGTACATAATACACAGCCTACTTTGTATTACTTGCCTGTTGCTACAAGTTCCATGTCAGCATGAGACACACGGAGTGTCTTGTGTGAGATTTGGAAGGTCATGTAAAGGAGCAGCTACCTTACTCTATCCTCAAGAAGTCCGAGAAGGGCACCTTAGTGTTGCTTCCTGCTGGCTTTTCTGGTTAGGAGACAACGACAGCTGGGCTTACAACTCCTTCGGCTCCTGCCAAGTTTCCTGCTTCAAGGTCAGGGAGGGTGATCTAATAAACCATGTATGTTCAAATTATTTGACAGTATGCACATTCATTCATGCTCAGCTTTGTGAAGGTCAACCAGCCGCTCCTGCAGCACACCCCCATCATCAAAGTTGGAGGCTTGGAGGTGAAGAGTCTAACTCAGGTTCCAGTCCATCCTTGTGGGTTCAGGCTCAGCTTGACCTCACTTCCCCAACTTCATGTCCCTCTGCCCTTCTCTGCTGCCCACCCTCTAGCCTCTAGGCTTCAGCACCAGGCACAGCTTCACATAGACTGTGAAATAAGCTCCTTCAAATGACTTACATCTAATCCTTCTAATAATCCCCTTATTACAACTCCTAGTTCTTCTCTAATCGAACCCTGAATGACACAGAGGACAATCAAGTAGACATGCTTTTCCCCATGTGTTCACTGATCTCAGATTCTCTTTGGATACCCCCTGGTATAGCAGGTTTGTAGTAAAGTTGATCCAGGATCAAATTCTAAGTCCCCTACTTTTTTTTTTTTTTGCAGTACGCGGGTCTTTCACCGTTGCAGCCTCTCCCGTTGCGGAGCAGAGCCCTATTAACTTTTAAATGCAGTAGAATATGTTTTAAGTCTAGGTCTTCATAGACTCTAAACTTGCTCCCCATGCTGATTTCTGAATTCATGAACAAGAGTTCCACCTCCATCCTTCACAGGAGTTAAGAGTAAGCTAAATTCTAAGAATGCATAAGGCACACACACACACACACACACAAGGAAAAGTGGCAAATCCGGTAAAATTCAAGATGCATTTTATGCATTCCAGGGAAGCGACTTAAATGATCCTATGTGTGTTTGTGTTTGTTATTCTATTGAAAATCCTTTGGGGATGCATGATGCCTATATCCATAAATTCTCTCTGCTTCAATATTGAAGTTGCTGCTTGGTAAGTTAGGTGCTAAAAGGGACAAGAAAACTCTTTCCAAATATTAGGAGGCCATGCTCTGTCCTCTTAGAAAAATCTAATATCCTGGGCTTCCCTGGTGGCGCAGTGGTTGGGAGTCCGCCTGCCGATGCAGGGGACGCGGGTTCGTGCCCCAGTCCGGGAAGATCCCACATGCCGCAGAGCGGCTGGGCCCGTGAGCCATGACCGCTGAACCTGCGTGTCCGGAGCCTGTGCTCCACAACGGGAGAGGCCACGACAGCGAGAGGCCCGCGTACCGCAAAAAAAAAAAAAAGAAAAAGAAAAAAAAAGAAAAATCTAATATCCTGCCACATAGACGTGAAGCCACCTTCCAAATACTGCTTTAAAACAGCACCATACAAGAAGCACAGATAATACAAAAAATTCCCTTCCTCTTTTTCTTTTTTCTGGTCAGTGACTACCTCTCCTGAGGTAAAATAAAAAGTTTTCACAGAATAATGTGAATCTTACTGAGAAGGTGAGTTCCTCTTAGAAATAGCTCGCTGACATCGAGGAATATTTGAGCCTGTGGTTTTTGCACTGATTTTGGCTGACCCTCACATACAGATGAAATATTAGGGTAAAGTTTGGTGTGTACGCAGAGCTCCCCTGGCTGAAGTAGCACCAGCTGTGCCTCCCTGGATTCTCCTCTCTTCTCAGGCCACCTCCACTCAGGAAGGGCTTCAGGACGGAGTTTTGCAGCAACTTCCAGAGGCTTCCAGAAGTACCATAGGAAAAGCCCCCTTTAAGATGAAGGTGGCATGGCAAGACCTGGATTGGTATTTTGATTCTGCCTGCTACTTCCTGGAGAACCCTAGGCAAGTCACTTCAGATACCTGGACATTCCTTTCTCGGGGTTAATACCATTTGCCCTCTCAGGGTTATCTTGTTGGTCAGATTAGGAAATGCAGGAGGAAGCACTTCTAAAGCTTAAAATGGAATGTAAGCTCTTTGCACTTACATTTTCTCAAGTCCTCAAACGATAAACAGTCTCCAAAGTTTCTTCTTCCACCCTTACCTCGTTTCTTTTCCTGTACCATATTCTCTTCTCTGGTGATTTCAACAGCACTTCTGGTTTAAAATATCCCCTCGAGGCATATGACTCTCAGGTTGACATCTATAGCTCCAAATCCTTTTTCAAATTTCCCATCAGAACTTCCAACTGTTTCATAGGCAACAAATATTGCCAACCTCTCAGAATCAGCTGGTTTGAAACATCTTCACTATCTCCTCCTTCTCCTAACCTCTTTTCATCATTTCCTTTTTCTTTTTTGTGCATTGTTCCAAGCACAGAGACTAAAATATCCCAGAAATATTTTGTCCTCTTCCTCTCCGTAGACCCAAGGCACCACATGCAGCTTCACATTTGGTTAATTTTTCTTTAACACAGTCCACCCTTTTTCATCCCTACAGTTAATTTCATCCATACTGCTTCATTCAGGCACTCATTACCTGATGCCTGGATCACTGCAGCAGTTCCCTAACTGATCTCCCCATCCACATCAGCCTCAATCAATCAATCCTACACACCATTCCAAATAATTATAAAGTACACAGATCCTGTTGCTCCCTTGATCCAAAACAGTTAATAGCTCCCTGTTGCCTAGAGAATACAGTATCAAATTTCTTGGTGTTGCTCCTTCACCTCTTTGAGGCACCAGTATGTGTTTGCTAAAGGAAATAAGTAGTGATTGTTATACACCGGTTACTAATTTCTCTGTTAGAGCTGGCCTCACTTATTACCACATTTGTTACTGCAAACTGTAGAGAACAGCGGTCAAATCTGTCCATACGTTTGTCCTAGTTAATTTTAACTTTCCCACTACTTTTCCTCAAATATCTAATGTCCTCTTTGCCTATACTATTATTTCTCAAAAATATTTTTCCATCAACTGTCCATGTGGTTTGTTCTTGCTACTTCTTGTAGCTGCAATGCTCATACTCGTAAATTTCATGGGCAGATGTTCACCCTGTGTTTGGAATGGATTATGCCTCCACACCCACACCTGGAGCTGAAGTACACACTTGCATATGGATCAGCTAATGCAGCACAAGATCTCATTTACACTTGGAAGGGAATTGAACATGCATAAAGATTATGTCACTGTGATATGTTTTAATGCATGTAAAATAGCCTAAGCATAATTACTGGCCTGAGGTATTTTAGAATTTACATGAAAAAGACAGCTCACTTTTAAATTCCCTACCAGAAAAAATAACCTTTATTAGTATATAAAAGTAATTCTTTAAAGATGCTAAAGCAGTACATTGACATAACATTATAAGCATAGTAATATATAGGAGATGACCCAAGACTTATTTAGGAGATAACAGAGAAAATACTCCTCTGAATGAAGACCCAATCAACATATGTCTGCAGAATGGCAATAAATATATCTTTGCAGGTTCTTTCATGTTTCAGTGATGGTCACGTTGTGAGAAATGGAAGTGTCATGGAAGATGGCAGGTGATGAGTTCTCTTTGTGGACAGAAAGCTACAGCATCCATTAACCATTTTCTCCCCCATTACCTCACCCACACGCCATCCACTGCACCTCTGAATTTTGTGTGTTCTTACATTTTTAAGGAAGCTGTTTCCAGGGGAACGGGTAAGGCAGGTTGCCACAAGCTGTTGTAGTTGCTACCACTCGCATGACTATGCTGGCTGAGACAAAGTTAGAAAGGGAAAATGCACCAGCATCTCCTTCTCTTCTGTGTCCAGGAGGATGCAAAGCCAGTGCTTTGAATAAAAGACAATGTTTGTTGTTTATCAATCTCAGGAGGAAACAGATGGCACACTCTAAAGGTTTATCCAAACGTATTAGTGAAAGGAACATATACAAAGATGTGAGTACGGTTAGGGAACTAGTAATACATGATGAATAAACCAGTAACTAGCACCAGCAGGAAGCCATTACCAGCCCTGGAGCTAAAGAAATTGGATGAGAAAAACAGTTACCAAATGCTGTCAGAGATGGAAATGCGGGAGGTGGGTGTGGCTGCATGACAAGAGCTGTGGCTCCTATAGGAGACACTCTGATTTCCTGCTGACACCTCCCTTCGGCCAAACCTAAAAGGCAGCAGAGGGCACAGGAGCCACGGGGATCCAGTCTACAGTGGGCAGCCTCCAGGGCAGGACAGAGAAGGGTGAAGAATGGCTAGAGCTGGGACTCAGGAAGGGGCCAAAGAGAGAAAAACTAGCACTCTCATCATCTGTAAGGAGCTTGAAAACTGTATTAAATGGTGGAAAATATTAAGAAGGAGCATATCTGTCATGGTAACTAATAGTAAGTCTTAACCATTGGGTCTTAACTGTAATAGATATTACAATATACTGACTTATAGCAAGGCCAGTAGATTTGGCTACCTTAATGATTTCTGAGGATACAACGGTACATACAGGGTATCTGTTCAAGCAGAATATCTGGTTAAATAACTCATACCAGGTCAATACAAAGAGAGTGGTAGAATCGGAACAAAACCCCAGGCACCGTGAGTTTAGTCTATGTGCTTAACCACTGGGCTCTAGTGAACAATGCAATCTTGTGCATCATTAGATATTAAGTGTAGGGACAAGATGGAACTCCCTGGAGAATTTTCCCCCTCCACTACATTGTGGATGGGAAATAGTTCATTATTTTCCTAGTTCTGAGGATAACTAACCACCCTCATTCTGTAAACCTGAGAGCAATTGTTACTACAAATACTAGGAGTAAAGTTGATGAGACTTTAAAATCATAAACCAAATGATTGTTTAAAGCTACCTTTAAATTATATTTACATATGCTAATAAAATAATTTATTACTTAACCTGCATTAGCACATGTAATCCAGATGAAGAAATGAGAGTACTGTAATCCAGAATCACATGGCTAATGAGAGATCAAGCCAAAATCCAAACGGGCCGATGACCAGAATTACTTTCAGGTGTCTTTAAAACAGGTCTTCCAAGTCCCGCTCTGGATCTACTGAAGTAGTGTCAAGATTAGGTTGGGAATGGGTAGTGGAGACATAACAACTGATATCTGCACTTCTTCATGGCAAGACTGATGCACTAGCAGGGTCATAATTGCTAAAGATGCAAACCCATCGAATGCTACAGCAGCAGATTCTGAGAAGCTTGACTGATTCTCTGTCTCCAAGTGGGCCATCTGTGATAACCAGGAATCTTCTTATCAGGTCAGAATTTTGATAGAAGCTATATTTGGAGTGATGTCATTTTGTCATTTGACCTGTTATTGTCAGGTCGTGAAAGGCAGTTTAACAAAATGTTTTCTCTGAGACTTGATGCAAGAGTCTAAAAGCCTTCCTATTTGGACATTTTGTGCGTTTTTACAGTTTGCATGGAAAATGGGAACTCAGTTAAAAGAAAAAACACTTCCTTGAAGCTCTGGAAATAGCAATTGAGTTCCGCTCATTCCACTTCTCCCTCTAACACTGGGGTTATCCCAGAATTGCATCTCCAAGTGAAAGCAAACATAAATTCACAAATAAACACTTGAAGGGGGAGACAAGAGTGCATTATGGGTTACCACTCCCCACTCCACAAATAAAAAAAATCATTTGTTTCAAATTAAGACCTCACCAAAGCAAGGCAGCCACAACTAAAATAATGAGAAAAGTTTCAATATAATGAGCAGTAGGACCTGATAAATTGGGAAATTCTTGCAACTGAGACAAGGTAAATGACAGAGAAGCAGCCTCTATTCCTCAGTTTAATGATGTCTCAAATTACTCTCTGAAGATTTGAAAAACTTCAGCAGTCAATTTTTGGACTCAAAGTTATGTTGAATTAATATTCCTCTTCTGTTCCTTATCTCTTTCAAACAACTTGCTGGACTATTTTGCTGGTGATATAATTGTGTTTAAGGGAAGGAATTTTTAAAAACAACAGTGCATCTCTTTTTGTACTAATCTTTAAACTGCCAACATTTTCCATCTGACTCTTGTTAACATTTCTGTAGGATAGAATAAGGTCTGAAATCTGGTTACTCTTGAAACATTAGTCATCACTAATATAGAGTGTACTTTTGTTGAATTTAAGAGTCAGTATGCCATTGGCACTCAAGTTAAAAAAAAAGAAAAGAAGAAAACCAACAATAATCCAATTTCCCTTCTAATATTTGGATGGCAGCCTTCTGGAAGATTGGTTGTATTAATTCAAAGTTGTATTATGGTAGGATAGATAAAGCACTGTGGTGACTCAAATGGAATCTGACTACAAGTAAAAAACATAACTTGAGCAAAGCAACTGCCCACACACAACGGAGGTATAAGTGAGCATGCAGAACTCAACTTCAATGGGAAGTTGAGTACATAAGCACATGGTCATTCAGGGTTTGTGCTGACTCAAAAGGCTATACTGGTGCCTGGCTGTCTTTCTGACTGTGACCCTTCTATTTCCCCATTCCTTTCTAAACAGAAGCTGAAGCAGGAATGATGGCCAGACCAGGCACAGCCCCATCTTCTGATTGCCTGCAGCCCCCTCCCTGCTGTCCCTCTGAGGCTGGAGGACCATTTTCCCTCAAACATGGCCGACTCTGATTATGTCACTGAAGAAGCTCCATTGGCTCCGTCCAGATCTAGGGTCTGCTGAGGCAGCAGAGGGAGGCATTTATCTAAAAGAATTTGTGAATAATTTAGATGATACAGAGGGTATATTACTGTATATAATAATGCATATAATGTGGAGGAAGCATGGCAGAGTGGAAAGAGAAGGCCTATCAGAGTCAGCGAGTCTTAGGTTCAAATCCTCCTCTGATGCTTACTAGGAAGTCATCTTTCTACTCGGTCTCTCAGTTTTCTCATCTGTAAATTGTGATTCCTAATATCTACCTTAGAGATGTATTGGAAGAACAGGAAATGTTACTTATAAAGTTGAAGAAATGGCAGTTATTAATAACTAAACAATGTTACAAGGCACTCTGGGATCTCTCCCCCCGCCCCCCAACCCAACTATATTTTTATTCCATTACCTCATGCAAACGTAGCTTACAAGTAGCAGACTTTGTCTTTTAATGCCACTCTGGGGCGTTTCCCATCTGCACGTCAAAGAGGGCTAAACAGATGAAGGTGTATTTGTTGATAAAGCAAGACAACTTTCAGTATCTCAGAAAATAGCACACTTGTTTAGGCAGCAAAGTGCTCTTTTACACCAAAGGAAAATAGCCTCATTCCATACTTCCTTAAATATATTTCACAAGACTGTTTCTGAAATTCGCTCAATGTAAAGTTTACTTTGAAACAGCTTTTAAAGATGCCTGTCAGATATGGACAAACGAACTTAAATACAATTTTTTTTTCTTTGACAATTAAACAGTTGAGTCAGATCCCTCTGAGAAATGAATCCCAGTTCCTAAAACTCATATTTTTAGCTCATCTTTTTTTTCTTTTTTGCTTTTCGTACTTAATCAAGTGTAGCCATTATCTTTTCCATTTTGCTTATTTGAAAATAACTAGTTTGAGTATTTGAACAAAATATATTTTAACTTAAAAATAAATATTTCCACGGACTTCTTAAATCGGCGCATGTGCTTCTCAAGGCACTTTACTTGTGTGTCCTCAAGAAGAGCTTTGGTATAAGAAGCCAAATATCCCAGGGGCTGGCAGCAAAGGAAGCGTGGATCCATTGTTGCAAACACCCACAGCGATAACACCAAGCTACAGGCAAATTATAATTAGGCGAAGAATGTTCTTTCCTATATTTCTCTTTTAAAAACACTACGAAGATCAGCTTTAAAATACAGAGTCATCTTAAGACTCATTTGTCATATACTGTTTACTGAATCACCTGGAATATTCTTGGTTTGATGTCTCATTGCACAACCAATATGTTTTTCTCTGCCCACCAACTCATGTTGCTGAGAGGAATGGTTATTTGTGAGAAATATGTCTTGGAACCATGAGTCTAAGGAAGTCAGTCTATTCTCAAGTGGAGACAACAAGGCTTATCAAGACATCGAGACATGAGTGGCTGGGTTGTCCTAGGGGCCATTTGGTATTTCAAAGTCAAATTAGGAGCCTTACATTTTTTTCCCACTGAGCTTCCATGTAGGAGGGAAGATAGGTAACAGCAGAACTCATTCTGAACTGGTGAAAATACTGCTCAAATACCAAGGGAGATAAAAATCACACAAAGCTTTGGGAAGAACATGTTAACGTTTAGAAAAAAAATGAGGAAACAAGTGAATTTCACATTAAAGGACCATACAGCTACTTCTCAGTGAAAGGGGAAATTAGTACAAGCAGTTTGAAAGAAATAGACAATCAGACAATAGACTCCCTTCATCTATGTTAATTTTTAAAAGCTGAAAGGAAGGGAACTACCACAGTTAGCTAATAAAAAGGAAGAGTCTGAGGAACGGCTATTAAAGAGGAGTGGAGCTGGGATGAAAAATGCCTTTTAGGACTACAAGGATTATCCAAATGGACAGGAAAGAATAAGGAAGAAATTTTATAATTATTACATATTTACATATAACAGGTACAGTTCTGTGTATCTCCCATTCATTATTCTAACTCAAAAAAAGGGTAAATAATATATAATTTCCAGATTTAATTGATGAGTAACTTGACTTTCCAAGAACTTTCCTAATGTCATACAAATGCTAAGTAGAAAGTCTGCATTTAAAACCAAGGCACCGGGCTTCCCTGGTGGTGCAGTGGTTGAGAGTCCGCATGTCGATGGAGGGGACACGAGTTCGTGCCCCGGTCCGGGAAAATCCAGCATGTCGCCGAGCGGCTGGGCCCATGAGCCATGGCCGCTGAGCCTGTGCGTACGGAGCCTGTGCTCCGCAACGGGAGAGGCTATGGCAGTGAGAGGCCTGCGTACCGCCAAAACAACAACAACAAAAAACCAAGGCACCTGCCTACCTAATTTCAAAGCTCATTTTTCGCTCTGTACCAACATTGTCCAAATGCGACGTATATTATATGTAACTTTTGGACAACTTTCACAGAGAGGAGAAAAGGAACTCTCAAATTATTAGGATTATTGGTAGTTTCCAAGGATTTTCAGTAATTGGTGCTATTTCTTCCCACAACTAGGTGCTATGTTCCTACCCCCAGGTCACTAACACTCCTAAGATAACAGTGTAAAATATAGTTTGCCCCTAGGCATTCATGATGCAAGAATTCAAAATCAAAATTGAGAGTTGTAAAGTTTTAAAAGAGGATAAAGATCCTTTAAAGATAAAGATAAAAAAGAATGAAATTTGTGAGACCCTGAATTTTTAAAATGAAAATTGTTTTAAAATTAGCAAATGCTTTAATAATAGAGTTCAGGCTCTCAAAGTCAGTAATATAATTTCTGTATATACAAACACAAGAATATCTATAAGCTGAGTATTCTACTAGGCACTTACATGTATGCATTTGTGAATGTATATTAGATAAATATTAGATATTGACCAAAATATCAAAAAAAGGGACAAAAATAATATAGGAAAATCTCTGGTCCAAGCATTAGTCTATGTTAACGAAGTGATGCCGAAAGCTCAGCTTCTCTGTACACTGGTGCCAAATCTAATCTCAGAGATGGTTTTGGGTGAAGTAGAATAGAATAGCTTTATTGCTTTGCCAGGCAAAGGGGGACACAGTGAGCTCCTGCTTTGAAAAACTATGTGTCCCAACCTGGGAGGATTTGATGAGGAGTTTTATTTTTATTTTTTGTGGTATGCGGGCCTCTCACTGCTGTGGCCTCTCCCGTTGCAGAGCACAGGCTCCGGACGCACAGGCTCAGCGGCCATGGCTCACGGGCTCAGCCGCTTCGCGACATGTGGGATCTTCCCGGACCGCGGCACGAACCCGTGTCCCCTACATAGGCAGGCGGACTCTCAACCACTGCGCCACCAGGGAAGCCCCTAGTGACAATTTTTAAAATCTACTTTCACATTAATCCACAAATGAGAACTATGAAACACACGTTGGCTGTTCACAACCTGGCCACAAGGTTTAAAATGTGTTTTCCAAACACATTTCTTCTGTCAATTGCCGGGAATGTAGGATGGATTTTCTTTTTCCATTTAAAAATATCCAAAAAATAGAACTTGACTTTTGAGGCTAGCCTGTAAAACAGAAAGTAGAAATAAAGCACTTTGAGCATATATTGTTATCATTTATTTACAGGTGAAGAAGCCTTTGTCCAAAAGATAAACTTTAAAACCAAAATTCCATGTTGTGGAAGCCAGTGGTTCTCAACTGGTGGCAATTTCTGGTTTTTAGATACATGTATCCCAATGTGGCTTTAATATGCATTCTAGATGACTAATGATGGATACTTTATTAAATGTGTTGTGGTATTCTTGTTGGTATTATAGATTGCAAATATCTGCCCCCACTCAGTAACTTGTGTTTTCACTCTCTTAATGGTGTATTTCAACAAATGATAAGTTCTTACACCAATATTCTGATATTTTTCTTCTTGAGTGCTTTTAATTTCCTACTTAAGCCATTTTTGCCTAATGTAAGGCCATGAAGATATTCTATATTTTACTGTATAAAGGATTTCTTGTTTCACCTTTTACATTTAAATCTTCAACTAACCTAGAACTAATTTTTACATAGTGTGTCAGATAGGGGTCAAGAGTTATATTTTCCCACATAGGAATTCCACCTTTGTCACACATCAAGTCTCCATTTAGATACTGGTCTATTTTTAGATTATTTTATCCCACTGGTTTATGTGTCTATCCTTGTGCCAGTCCCATATCATCACAATTACAGTAGCTTTATTATATGTCTTGGTGTCTGGTAGAATGAGTCATACACCATTGTTCTTTTTCTTCACTAGTCTTGGGCATTTTTTGGCCATTTGCTTTTCCATATAAATTTTAGAATCAACTTGCCAAATTCTACCCTCAAAGTCTGATGGATTTTCATTTGTGATTACATGTATTCTATAGATCAATTTGGGAAAAAACTGACATATTAATATAAGTTCTTTCAATTCATAAACATGATAAGCCTTTAATTTATTTAGTTCTTTAATTTCTCTTAAGATTTTATGGGATTTTGTATGTGTGTGTGTGTGTGTGTGTGTGTGTGTGTGTGTGTGTGTGTTGTGATCTTGCACAATTTTCATTAGATGTATTCCTAGGTATTAGATATTTTTGAACTTATAAATTGTTTATTTTAATTTTCTACTTATTGTTGCTAAAATATAGAAATTTAATTGATATTTGTATATTAACCTTGTATCCACCAAAATTGCTTAATTCACTGTTCATAATTTTTAATAGATTTTCTATATCAGCTATCACAGAGTGACTAAAGACTTTTTATTTTTTCCTTCTTTTATTTCTTTGCCTACCTTTACTACACTAGTTAGGACCACTAATACAATACTGAATAGAAGTGATAATAATGAGTACCTTGTTTTGTCCCCTATCATAGGGTAAAAGATTTTAATAATTCAACATCAAGGATGGTGTTTGCTGCAAGATTTCTAGAGATACTTCTGTTTCAAGTATGCTAAGAGTTTTGCTTTCTTTTATTTTTATCGTGAACGGCTGTTAGATTTTATCAAATGCTTTTATTTTCATCTATTCAGATGACCATCTGATTATTGTCCTTTTGTTGTTAATGTGGTAAATTATACCAACTGGTTATTAAATTTTAAAACAATTTTTTTTTTGCATTGAGAAGAACCCAACTTGTTGCATACATAATTGAATTTGAGTTGCTAATATTTTGTTAGGAATTTTGCATCTCTGTCTACATCATAAAACAAGTTGAGACTATTCCTTTTTATATTCTCAGAAATAGTTTGTATAAGATAAATATTCCTTCTTTCTTAAATGTTAAAATAATTCCCTAGTAAAGCCAACTGAGCCTGGACTTTCTTTGGGAGATTTTAAAGTACGTATTTAACATATTTAATAATTATAAGATTATTTCAATGATCTTTCCTTTAGTTTTGTAATTTGTTTTTTAAGGAATATGTCCATTTCACTTAAATTTTCAAAATTTTGTTGAAGTGTTAAAGTCATTCATAACATCCTTTACTAACATTTTAATGTTTGTAGGATGTTTCTTGTGTCTTTCCTTCTTATTTTCTATCAGTCTTGTCAGATTTTTACACTTTTTTTAGCTTTTCAAAGAACCAAATTTTTAAAAAACTTTACTTTCTCTATTGTAGTTTTATTTGTTTTCATTCAATTCTGTTCTTATATTTACTATTTTCTTCCTTCTACTTCCTTTGGACTTAATTTGATTACTTTTTTTCTATCCTTATGAGTTGTATATTTAGAACATTTGGGTACTTTAACTCTTCTTTTTTAGTATATGCTTTTAAGGCTCCACATTTCCCTCTAAGAGTATTTTATCATTATCTCACAATCTTTTTTTTTTTTTTTTTTGTGGTAGGCGGGCCTCTCACTGTTGTGGCCTCTTCCGATGCGGAGCACAGGCTCCAGACGCACAGGCTTAGTGGCCATGGCTCACGGGCCCAGCCACTCCACGGCATGTGGGATCCTCCTGGACCGGGGCACGAACCCGTGTCCCCTGCATCGGCAGGTGGACTCTCAACCACTGCGCCACCAGGGAAGCCCCTCACAATTTTTGATATGTCACATCTTCACTATCATTCAGCTCAAAATATTTTTCAGTTTTCTCTGGGGTATTTATTCTTTGACCAATGCATTATTTAAAAGTGTATTGCTTAATTTTTTAAAATTTGAGAGATATTATATTGTTACCTACTTCTAGCTTTATTATGCCTTAGAATTAACTCTTTATGACTTCAATCCTTCATAATTTGTTGAGACTTGATTTCTGGTCCAGTATGTATTCAGTTTTGGTAAATGCCCCATGTGCTCTTGAATAGAACAAAAAGCACATTAAAGGTCCCCACAGTAAACTAAAAGAATTATGATATTCCTTGAGCATTTGTATTATGGTGAGAAAATATTTTATTCATAAGAGTACATAGTAATTTTCCTTTTTGCCTGCTTTTATCTGATCAAAATCTTCTATTTTGTACATGTATAATACAAAAATATATCACATAAAGAAATTGTAGATAGTCATTATGCCTTATCAAAAAATATCTACTACTTTGAGATTTATAACAATTAAACATTGTGAAAATCCATGAAAATGACATTAAGGAAAACCTTTTTAAAAATCTTGGTTCTTCTGCACATTTGTGAAATCATGAAGATGTCAGTATATATGAGTTAAAACATTTATTTTCTTTTTCCTTCAAACTTTGTACACCAGCATTCAAAAATTTAAACTTTAAAATCTTACCAGTGAAGATCTGAATTGAATTATCCAAAGTGGGGGTCAGAAACTATCTAAATAACCAGCAAAATAACCAAGCTGCCATTTGACTCTCAGGTTGAAAACACATTTAGTGTGTTGCCTCTCAGATGTGATTTCTGTAATCTTGTTCAACATCTCTTGTTAAACACTTTCAAATCTGTCCTCAGATTTTTGCTCAAATGCTTTTCTTTCTCCACCTGTCATATGGAGTAAATGCAGGTGGAGGGAGCCAAGTTAAATCCCAGGGGGCTTTTATAGAAGGGTTAGCTAAATTATTGGGGTTGTGGTATAACAATTTGGAAAACCTTCCATGAGAGTATATTTGTTGAAACCATTGGCTTTATAGGCACACTTTCAGGACAGATTGTTTCAATCTGACCCTTGACAGAATGACAAAGAAAATCCCATGGTGTAGGAAGGGTCTACATCCTCATTGGTTTCTCCCAAACATCTAGTCATGGGTCAACATTCTATGAAACAGATGGCAAAAACTGCTGTAGACCATCAATAACAATATTAGCAACAACTAACATTTTTATGGCTTTTACAATTTGTCCAGAACTTTCATGTTATTTTGGTTAATCATTTAAAGCACTACATAAAAATGTCCAATTTTGTTTATTTCTAACAGAAAATTCATAAACTAGTGTCACGTTTGTTCTTCCCAGTGGCAATGCAGAACTTGTAAGAAACCATCAGTGCAGCAATCACTCTGATTGCATAATAACAAAGAAAGATCTATGACTAAATTCTCATACTCAATCAAAGCAAATACTGTCACTGTTTAAGACCATTGTTTATTAATTAAAAAGAAAAATCTATAAAAAAATAAATTTTATTGAAAAATAATACTCAGAAATGTGTATGAGTATGCAAAACTAGGAAATTCTTGCACCAGATATATTGGGTGTCTACCATGGGAAAGACACTCTGTCACATATTATGGGAAATGCAAATCTGGAAAATAGAGTACAGGATGCTTAGAATATGGTGGATTCTCAATGGATATACACTGAATGAACCTCTACAGAAAACAAAAGTGCCTTTCAATGAACATTCTTTCTAGAAGGAAAAAAAGTAGATATAATGCAAAAAAGAAGTTAATAAATGCTGAGTAGAGTCAAAAATTATCCAGTAGAAGAGAAAAAGGATATTAATAAGACCTAAAATAGCTAATATTTATGGAATGTTGGTCATCATTCTAAGACTGCACTGTTTAATACCTTAGCCTTTATCCACATGTGGCTACTGAATCCCTGGAATGTAGTCAATCTAAATTGAAATGTACCATAAATGTAAAATGCCCACCAGATTTCAAAGACTTAGTATGAAAGAAAGAATGTGAAATATTTCATTAAACATTTTATAAAGGGAGATGTCAGCACAGCCATTTTGCACCAGGGACTCTGCACTGAAGGGCTGGGTGTGAGGTCTGTACACGAGGCATGCTGTGAGCAAGGGAAACTCGATTAAGCACAAAGGCAGAGAAAAAAGGCCCTTTCTTTTCATGGATTCCACTCTGACAGAACAGCTGAGAAATTCTGCAATCTTAGCCAACAACCTTGTGGTGGCCTAAATGAAAGGCTAAGTTTTTGATTAAGGGAATCCAAAAATGCTGAAACAATTGTGACACAGCCAAAATGGCCATGTTCTACCTCTCTGAAATATGAAGCCATAACTTGGATTTAGAATATTTTCATGGTTGGCCATCTTACAAAAATGACAATTTAATAAACTTTTAACTCATTGTTGACCAGAGACGTATAATACGCCTTTTGTTACCTGAACATTATTGAAAAGAGACGTTTCAATATTCACTTGCATAACAAATCGCTGGTAACAGGCATTAGTTTCTGAAAAAATCCCCCAGTCAGTAATGTGTTAATATGAAAATATGAGGGGGACCTTCAAGATGGCAGAGGAGTAAGATGTGGAGATCACCTTCCTCCCCACATATACATCAAAAATACATCTACATGTGGAACAACTCCTACAGAACTCCTACTAAATACTGGCAGAAGACCTCAGACTTTCCAAAAGACAAGAAAATTCCCACGTACCTGGGTAGGGCAAAAGAAAAAACAGAGACAAAAGAATAGGGACAGGACCTGCACCACTGGGAGGGAGCTGTAGAGGAAAGGTTTCCACACACTAGGAAGCCCCTTCACTGGTGGAGACGGGGGATGTGCAGGGGGCAAGCTTTGGAGCCACGGAGGAGAGCACAGCAACAGGGGTGCGGAGGGCAAAGTGGAGAGATTCCCGCACAGAGGATCAGTGTCAACCAGCACTCACCAGCCTGAGAGGCTTGTCTGCTCACCTGCTGGAGTGGGTGGGGGCTGGGAGCTGAGACTCCTGGCTTTGCAGGTTGGATCCCAGGGAGAGGACCGGGGTTGGCTGCGTGAACACAGCCTGAAGTGGGCTAGTGCGCCACAGCTAGCCGGGAGGGAGTCCGGGAAAAGGTCTGGACCTGCCTAAGAGGCAATAGACCATTGTTTTGGGGTGAGCAAGGAGAGGGCATTCCTTCCTTGTCTGCACACAGAAGGCAGAACACCACCTAAATGAGCTCCAGAGATGAGTGCCAGCCATGGCTATCAGCTCGGATCTCAGAGACAGGCATGAAACACTGATGCTGCTGCCACTGCCACCAAGAATCCTATGTGCAGACACACCTCACTATCCACCCCACCACCACCCCCGGCAGCCTGTGTGGCCCGCCACTGCCAGGGTCCAGAAATCCAGGGAAAATCTCCCCGGGAGAACATAAGGTGCACCTCAGGCTGTTGCAACGTAATGCCAATCTCGGCTGATGCAGGCTTGCTCCGCCTTCCAATTATAATTACGGTACCCCTCCTTCCCCCACCACCCCAGCCTGAATGAGCAAGAGCCCCCTAATCAGCTGCTCCTTTAACCCCGTCCTGTCTGTGTGAAGAACAGATGCCCTCCAGTGACCTACATGCAGAGGCAGGGCCAAATCCAAAGCTGAGCCCCTGGGAGCTGTGAGAACAAATAAGGAAAGGGAAATCTCTCCCAGCAGCCTCAGGAGCAATGGATTAAATCCCCACAATCAACTTGATGTACCCTGCATCCGTGGAATACCTGAATAGACAAATAATCATCCCAAAACTGAGGTGGTGGACTTTGGGAGCACCTGTAGACTTGGGGTTTCTGTCTCTGACTGATTTGTTTCTGATTTTTATGTTTATCTTAGTATAGTTTTTAGTGCTTGTTACCATTGGTGGATTTTTTTTTTTTTGGTTTGGTTGCTCTCTTCTTTTTTAATTATTATTTTTTTTATTTTAATAATTTTTAAAAATTTATTATTAAAATTTTTTTTATCTTTCTTTTTTTCTCCCTTTTCTTCTGAGCCATGTGGCTGACAGAGTCTTGGTGCTCCAGCCTGGTATCAGGCCTGAGCCTCTGAGGTGGGGGAGCCAAGTTCAGGACCAGAGACCTCCTGGCCCCATGTAATATCAATTGACGAGAGGTCTCCCAGAGATCCCCGTCTCAATGCTAAGACTACTCCACCCAATGGCCCGCAAGCTCCAGTGCTGGATACCCCATGCCAAACACCTAGCAAGACAGGAATGCAACCCCACCCATTAGCAGAGAGGCTTCCAAAAATCATAATAAGTTCACAGACACCCCAAAACACACCACCGGAGGCGGCCCCACCCATCAGAAAGACAAGATCCAGCTCCACCCACCAGAACACAGGCACCAATCCCCTCCACCAGGGAGCCTACGAAAACCACTGAACCAACCACAGCCACTGGGGGCAGACACCAAAAACAATAGGAACTATGAACCAGCAGCCTGCGAAAAGGAGACCGCAAACACAGTAAGTTAAACAAAATGAGAAGACAGAGAAATATGCAGCAGATGAAGGAGCAAGGTAAAAACTCACCAGACCTAGGGCTTCCCTGGTGGCACAGTGGTTGAGAGTCCGCCTGCCGATGCAGGGGATATGGGTTCATGCCCTGGTCCCGCAAGATCCGCCATGAGCCATGGTCACTAAGCCTGTGTGTCCGGAGCCTGTGCTCCGCAATGGGAGAGGCCACAACAGGGAGAGGCCCGCGTACCACACACACAAAAAAAAACCTCACTAGAACAAACAAATGAAGAGGAAATTGGCAGTTTACCTGAAAAAGAATTCAGACTAATGATAGTAAAGATGATCCAAAATCTTAGAAATAGAATAGAGAGAATACAAGAAACATTTAACAAGGACCTAGAAGAACTAAAGAGCAAATGAAGAGTGATGAACAACACAATAAATGAAATTAAAAATTCTCTAGAAGGAATTAATAGCAGAATAACTGAGGCAGAAAAACGGATAAGTGACCTGGAAGATAAAATAGTGGAAATAACTAATGCAGAGCAGAATGAAAACTAAAGAATGAAAAGAAGTGAGGACATTCTTACAGACCTGTGGGACAATATTAAATGCACCAACATTTGGATTATAGAGTCCCAGGAGAAGAAGAGAGAAAAAAGACTCTGAGAAAATATTTGAAGAGATTATAGTTGAAAACTTCCCCACCATGGGAAAGGAAAGAGTCAATCAAGTCCAGGAAGCACCAAGAGTCCCATACAGGATAAGTCCAAGGAGAACATACCAAGACACATATTAATCAAACTATCAAAATTAAATACAAAGAAAAAATATTAAAAGCAGCAAGGGAAAAGCAACAAATAACATACAAGGGAATCCCACTAAGGTTAACAGATAATCTTTCAGCAGAAACTCTGCAAGCAAGAAGGGAGTGGCAAGACATACTTAAAGTGATGAATGGGAAGAAACTACAACCAAGAATTCTCTACACAGCAAGGATCTCATTCAGGTTCAACGGAGAAATTAAAACCTTTAAAGTCAAGCAAAAGTTAAGAGAGTTCAACACCACCAAACCAGCTTTACAACAAATGCTAAAGGAACTTCTCTAGGTGGAAGCACAAAAGAAGGAAAAGACCTACAAAAGCAAACACAAAACAATTAAGGAGAAGGTAATAGGAACATACATATCAATAATTACCTTAAATGTAAATGGATTAAATGCTCCAACCAAAAGACATAGATTTGCTGAATGGATACAAAAACAAGGCCTGTATATATGCTGTCTACAAGAGACCCACTTCAGACCTAGGAACACATACAGACTGAAAGTGAGGGGATGGAAAAAGATATTCCATGTAAATGGAAAATCAAAAGAAAGCTGGAGTAGCAATTCTCATATCAGACAAAATAGACTTTAAAAATAAGGACTATTACAAGAGACAAAGAAAGGCACTACATAATGATCAAGGGATCAATCCAAGAAGAAGATATAACAACTGTAAATATTTATGCACCCAACATAGGAGCACCTCAACATAAGGCAAATGCTAACGGCCATAAAAGGGGAAATCGACAGTAGCACAAGTCACAGTAGGGGATTTTAACACCCCTCTTTCATCAATGGACAGATCATCCAAAATGAACATAAATAAGGAAACACAAACTTTAAATGACACATTAAACAAGAGTGACTTGATTGATATTTATAGGGCACTCCATCCAAAAACAACAGAATACCCTTTCTTCTCAAGTGCTCATGGAAAACTCTCCAGGAGAGATCATATCTTGGGTCACAAATCAAGTCTTGGTAAATGTAAGAAAATTGAAATCGTATAAAGTATCTTTTCTGACCACAACACTATGAGACTAGATCTCAATTACAGGAAAAACAACTGTAAAAAATACAAACACATGGCAGCTAAACAGTACACTACTAAATAACCAAGAGATAACTGAAGAAATCAAAGAGGAAATCAAAGATTACCTAGAAATAAATGACAATGAAAACATGAAGACCCAAAACCTATGGGATGTAGCAAAAGCAGTTCTAAGAGGGAAGTTTATAGCAATACAATCCTACCTCAAGGAAAAAGGAAAAATCTCAAATAAACAACCTAACCTTACACCTAACGCAATTAGAGAAAGAAGAATAAAGAGTCCCAAAGTTAGCAGAAGGAAAGAAATCATAAAGATCAGATCAGAAATAAATGAAAAAGAAATGAAGGAAACAGAAATATAGATCAATGGAACAGGATGGAAAGCCCAGAGATAAACCCACGCACCTATGGTCACCTTATTTTTGATAAAGGAGGCAAGAATATACAATGGAGAAAAGACAGCCTCTTCAATAAGTGGTGTTGGGAAAACTGGACAGCTACATGTAAAAGAATGAAATTAGAACACTCCCTAACACCATACACACAAATAAACTCAAAATGGATTAAAGACCTAAATGTAAGACTAGACACTATAAAACTCTTCGAGGAAAACATAGGCAGAGCACTCTGACATAAATCACAGCAAGACCCTTTTTGACCCACCTCCTAGAGAAATGGAAATAAAAACAACAATAAACAAATGGGACCTAATGAAACTAAAAAGCTTTTGCACAGCAAAGGAAACCGTAAACAAGATTAAAAGACAACCCTCAGAATGGGAGAAAATATTTGCAAATGAAGCAACTGACAAAGGATTAATCTCCAAAGTATACAATCAGCTCATGCAGCTCAATATCAAAAAAACAAGCAACCCAATCCAACAATGGGCAGAAGACCTAAATAGACATTTCTCCAAAGAAGATATACAGATTGCCAACAAACACATGAAAGGATGCTCTACATCAGTAATCATTTGAGAAACGCAAATCAAAACTACAATGAGGTATCACCTTACACTGGTCAGAATGGCAGAATGGGCATCATCAAAAAATCTACAAACAATAATTGCTGGAGAGGGTGTGGAGGAAAGGGAGCCCTCTTGCATTGTTGGTGGGAATGTAAATTGATACAGCCACTATGGAGAACAGTATGGAGGTTCCTTAAAAAACTAAAAATAGAACCAGAATATGACACAGCAATCCCACTACTTTGCATATACCCTGAGAAAACCATTATTCAAAAACAGTCATGTACCACAATGTTCACTGCAGGGCTACTTACAATAGCCAGGATGTGGAAGCAACCTAAGTGTCCATCAATAGATGAGTGGATAAAGAAGTTGTGGCACACACACACACACACACACACACACACACATATATATACAATGGAATATTATTCAGCCATAAAAAGAAACGAAGTTGAGTTATTTGTAGTGAGGTGGATGGACCTAGATTCTGTCATAGAGAGTGTAGAAAGTGAAGTAAGTCAGAAAAAAAAACAAATACCGTATGTTAACACATATACATGGAAACTAAAAAAAAAAAAAGGGTTCTAACGAACCTAGGAGCAAGACAGGAATAATGACACAGACGTAGAGACTTGAGGACATAGGGAGGGGGAAGGGTAAGCTGGGATGAAGTGAGAGAGTGGCATGGACATATATAAACTACCAGATGTAAAATAGATAGCTAGTGGGAAGCAGGCTCATAGCACAGGGAGATCAGCTCAGTGCTTTGTGACCACCTAGAGGGGTGGGATAGGGAGGGTGGTAGGAAGACGCAAGAGGGATGAGATATGGGGATATATGTATACGTATAGCTTATTCACTTTGTTAAACAGCAGAAACTAACACAACATTGCAAAGCAATTATCCTCCAATAAAGATGTCAGAAAAAATTTATAATGATTAAGTGTCAAATTGATAATGTTTTTGGTATATTAGATTAAGGAAAATATTATTGAAATTATTTTCAATTGTTCCTTCACACTTTTTAAACTGAACTACAAGAAACTTTGAAATTACCTATGCAGCTCACATTTGTGACTAGCATTATATTTGAATCGGACAGCTCTGTGAATCTAAAAGCTTTAGCAACATGCTATCTCATTTAATCTTCCAAACAATCCTAAGAAGTCAGTACTGTATTTGATACAAAGCATATTTTAGATAAACTGTCTAGAATTACCTCAATGAGTAAAGGGGTGGCTCTATAGCCAATAATCTGAGTAAATGAAGGAATGCTACCTGATGGATGTTGACGATGTCTCAGTTACCAGGTAGTCTCAGTTAATTATATTTCCTTAGCCAGAACTGTGCATGAATATGAAGGTGTCAATTCTAAACTCAGTAATTTTTGCAAATTACAATGATGAAGATTTCTAAGGGAAAGAGTAAAGGAGTGTTATTGGGAGTTATTTGGGCAACTGAGCTTGTATCTTCTGAGGTATATCTATTGCCATATTCCATAGTAATGCCTTTTGAAGACTGCATAACCACCTGTTCCCATTTCCCCAAAAGTTCATCCAGTAAGACCACATAACTGAGAGTGGCTCAATATCTCTTTCATTCTGAGTGAGAACAAATGAGGTGCTTCTCAGTCTTTGGCCTTCTGGAAGCCACCAAACTTACGTAAATTTGGATTTCCCTTGAAGAGGAAGTCTTAGTGTAAGTTTCATCATACTTCTATCTGCACATGATATGCGAATATCAGCACAAGAGGCCTGTGACAGCAACTAGTACAACTTTGTGAAACCAGTCACACTTTGGGACTATAATTTTTTAATCGCATGACACACACACTTAGGAAATGTCATGAGGAAGCTCTGAGCCCCCAGAGGACCTACTTCAATTGAATACTGTAAATCAAAATCTAGAGAATAGGCTTAAATGTGGGTAATACAAAGTCTTGGCTCCTATCCATTCCCTGAGCATGGAAAGAGAGAAATGATGTTTTGCCTGGATTAATGGAATCTCGCTTATGGAGAATCATTCACATAAAATGTTTCCATTACTGTTTCACTGCTGGAAGTCGGCACAGGGCTGATTTATCTGAGTGGTAGGAGAGTCTAAGCTGTAGGTCAAGGATCTAAACAATCCTCAGAATACAAGGGAGAAAAGATTCTCTGCAGCACCTAGGGAGGCCTCTGTGAATTGGGCAAGCCATTCATAAAGAGAGGCAAAAAGAGAAACAAAATGAGAATTTCTCCTTGTAATGGGATTAAAGGATTTATATGGCTGTGTATTTTGAAGCAGTGTTAGGACTGACCTGCACAAATGTGACTTGTAATCGATCTCTGAGGTTCTACATCTCAGAGTCTAAAATACCTTCCAAGTGACCTCTTCAAGGGTCTCTATGAAAAAAAAATCTTTGCATAAAATTCTCATTTAAGGCAAACCCTTTACATAAAATTTTCAATTTGTAAATTTCAGAAAAAATCAAAAATTAAAAGAAAACAACTTGCCTGTCACTCTTTACATTTCCATACAAGTTCACCTTACGTTTCCTTTGAATGGTAAGCTTTCTCAGAACATGTAAATTTTGATTGAATTCTACAGGTATTTGGAATGTAAATAATAACCAAAATAAGGTGTACCTGGTGGGAAGGATAAGTATATAGAGATAGTCTACTTCACGAATTTGTGATCAATGACAATAACCAAAACTGATTTGAGAATATTCTTGCACAATAATGACTAAAGCAGTCTAGTTGAGATTTTGACTTTGACCCAACACTTTAACATCTGGGAATGTATTCTTTAGCTATTAAGCATATGTGAAATACCATATGTTTAAGGGTATTTACTGCAGCATTGTATGTAATAGCAAAAGTTGGGGAAAATATTCTAAATGTTCATCAACAGGTGCCTGGTAAAATAAATCACTATATAGCTATAAAATGGGATATTACACAGTCGTCTTTAAAAAGGGAAAGCTTGATATGTACTAAAATGGATTATATTCCTCATAAATATTATTTTCAAAAGCAATTGGCAATACAGTGTTTAAAGTATACTACATTTTGCCTTAAAAAATTCTTATACTTGTATGAGCGTAGCTCATCTATGGAAGGATTCCCATACTAACAGTGTTTCCTGGCCAGGTGAATTGTACAGTGGCTGGACTGGGGGCTGGGTACATACTTTTTCTCCAAATTATTTGCACCTTTTGAATTTTATAACATACACTTGCATTACCTGTTCAAAGATATAAATAAAATTCATAAAAAGATTTGAGGGGAGGGTTAAGGCTTTGTGCTTTAAGGAGAGAGTTGGTGGAAGAAAGAAACAAAGGAAATACCTCTTTAAAGATTAACTGTCAAAGTAGTCTTTTGTAAGGAACATAAGATTCTGGAAAGACTGTCTTACTTTGACCAGTTCAGTTACTGATAAAATGTGCTGAGCATGGGAGTACTTAAGAAACACTAGTTGGTAATAAATATGCTTAATTGAAGGTACAGGAAAAAAAGATATGTGACCTGTTGAACAAACTCTCTCCATTGTACATATTGCATCACATATTCTGGGCAGAGCCGTCCACAAGGAAATCCCTCTAATGGAGTAAACACTACTCTGGGAACACAAGCAGGAAATGGGAGTGATAAATCAAAAAGGCAAAAGGAACATAATGAATGGTGGAAACAGCTAGAGGAAAGCAGGAAGATATCAAAGTGTTCAAAGAAGTACCAGAAAAACAAGGCTGTTAGATGACATCAGTGAAAAGACAATAAAACTTGGGACATACCAACAAAAGAAGTTTTAAGATGATTTGACAGCTCATCAGTACTACGAATAGGGTACCAAACTATCCATACTTATTGCCGGAAGATCTGCTATTACGGCACACATTGTAATCAAGGGTTGATGCTTCCTTCCATATAAATTTTGGATTTTAATCTCTCAGTTGGACAGTATTTGCTGAGCACCTGCTTTGCAAGGTACTATGGGTGATTCAAAGGTGCAGAAGATAAAGACCTGCCATCTGGAAGCTTACAGTCTACTTTCAAATGGAAAACCATCTGGTGAAATCCTAAATTCAAAATTATTTTCTAATTATTGAGCCATTTTCTCTTGAACACTTCTTTTAGGGTCTTCAGCTATAAACAAAGATTACTGAAAGCTGCTTTCAGTTTCTTTCAACTATTTATTCCTCTGAGACATAAGCAGTAAATTATTAACAATCTAAAGTTTTCATACAGATTCAATCTACTTTCCTAAGATGTCTTAGAGTTTACAGTCAGTAATGTTTCAGAGGATCTGGGATCTTGAAAAAGTTAGGTTGAGAAAAAGTTTCTATTCCAAGATATCCAAAACCGAGTATCTGTTGAGTCAAAAATAGATTTCCTTAAGCCTAATTAAAATTCTTCTTGCTGCAATTCTGACTTACTTCTTTGGCTTCCGTGTAATTTATCTCATCCTTTCATCAACAATATTCTTAACACAAATGGAATCAAACTCTTGATCTAAACAAAACAAAGAGCATCAATTCCCCAAACATCTACCTACCATATGCATAACTTGAGTAGATCTACAAGGTAAAATACAGGACACGGAGGTAAATCTGTATTCCAGAGAAAACAACAATTAATCTTTCTTAGTATATGTTTGTACCAAATATTGCATCGGACATAAATATACTAAAAAACTATTTATTGTTTCTCTGAAATTCAAATGTAACTGAGTACTCCCATAATTTTATTTGCTAAATCTGACAACCTTAAACTTGAGTAACTACTTAAAAGAAAAGTTAATTATAAAATGAAACTGAAACCTGTATTACATAATGTTTAGCACGTTTGAGATTTAAAAGTTTCAGATGACAAGCTGCTATTTAGTAGTCTACCATGTCAAAGGTAAAGATTACCTTCTCTGGAATGTATAGAGCCTTTTCACTCATTTAACTATCTAGAGTCAAGAGACAGAGTACCCTCTGGATGGAAAATTGGTGTAAGTCATTGACTATTAAGAGAATTTCAAAACAATTTACTGCTTTATTTTCCTTTATGTGTGTGCAGGGTGGTGGGTGCTTTCCTAGTCATATAATGCATTGATGTCAGGGAGTTCCATGTGTGACTGATGGCTTAACTTGGAAGGAAACTCTTACCGGATACTTAGTGTCTCACTTTGACACCACCCCAAGAAGCAGTCCCAATATATTCGAATGTGTACTCTTTCAGACTACCAAAGGATTTTTTTTTCTAGAGTTATGTGAGATGAACAGTGGAAAAAAATATTTTTAAGTGTGGAAATGTGATAGATGAAATATGAATATACTCTAAGAAATATGCAGAGAAAGTAGAATATGGAAAGTGGTGGATAAAATCCATTAAAAGGCACATATAAAAGGAAGACAAGTGTGAGGGAAGACAGATACAAGCAGTGAAAAAATAACTATAAAAACTTTTAAGGGATTTAAGTCTGATTAGATGCTAGAAGCAAGTACATCTCATAATAAAATATAGAACAACAAATGTGTTGAATACTCTTTGTGCAATGGGTTAGAATAGGTATATAAAGACAGTAGAAGATTTGCCACTGTTCATTCAATCATCCATTCATTCATTAACCCAATAAATATTTATTGAGAATATATTATGTACCACACACTTCTCCAGGTTCATGGGATACAGCTGTGAATGAAATCTATTAAATTCCTGACATAGAGAACTTACAATCTGTTTGGAAATTGTGGAAGTAAAAAATTAAAAAGAGGGCTTCCCTGGTGGCGCAGTGGTTGAGCATCTGCCTGCTAATGCAGGGGACACGGGTTCGAGCCCTGGTCTGGGAGGATCCCACATGCTGTGGAGCAACTGGGCCCGTGAGCCACAACTACTGAGCCTGCGCGTCTGGAGCCTGTGCTCCATAACAAGAGAGGCCGCGATAGTGAGAGGCCCACGCACCGCGATGAAGAGTGGACCCCGCTTCCTGCAACTAGAGAAAGCCCTCGCACAGAAACGAAGACCCAATACAGCCAAAATAAAATAAAATAAATTAATTAATTAAAAAGAAATCATGGCTTTCCAGTCCAGAATGTAAGGAGCTTAGAAGTAATCACTCCATTTTAACAAGTAAAAATATGAACAAACTAAAAAATCAACAACTCTTTTTAGGTCCATCAGAGACATAAGGTCACAAGATAAACTGCTGCTCACAGAGTTGGGAAGACAGGTGAGTACAGAGAATCACAACTTGCTGGAGCAGCAACCCATGAGCAGAAACCTTCATTGGAAACTAGTGTCAGGGCAAGAAAACCTACCCTGTAATTGACAAATACCTGGAAGCTCAGTGTAGACAATTCTGAGAGTTAAAAACTCTGGGAGGACTCAGTCACCCTATCAACAGAGGAGCAAAGATAAAAATTACATCCAATTTCTCCTCAGAAACCATGTAAGCAAGAAGAGGGTAGAATGAAGTATATAAAGTACTGAGAGAAAAAAACCCACCAACCTAGAATTCTGCACCCTGTGAAATTATCATTCAAAAGTGAAAGAGAAATAAAAATTTTCTCAGATAAACAAAATTTGAAATAATTTGTTGCTAGTGTAGACCTACCTTGCAAGAAATGTTTAAAGAAGTTCTTCAGAGAGAAGGAAAATGATATAGGTCAGAAACCCAGAAATACATAAAGGAAGAGTATCAAAGAAAGAATAAATGAAGGTGACATAAAACTTCTATTTTTCTTATTCTTAATTGATCTAACTGATAAATGTTTGTTCAAAATAATAGCACTACCTGTAAAGTGGTATGGTGTTATTTGAAAGTAGACTTGGAATAGTTGTAAATATATATTGTAAACTCTAGGGTTCTAAAAAAAGTTAAAAAGAGGTATAACTAATACACTAAGAAAAGAAAACAGAATCATATAAAATGCTCACTTAAAACCACAAAAGACAGAAGAAAAGTAGAAGACAAAAATAGGGAAAATAAAGGACAATGAATAGAAAACAGTAACAAAAGGATATTTATCCAACTATATCAATAATCACTTCAAACATTAATGGTCTTTATATACTGATTAACAGACAGAGATTGTCAGAGTCGATCAAAAAGCAAGACACACCTGTATGTGATCTACAAGAAACCCACTTTAGATATAAAGATACACATAGGTTAAAAATAAATGGATGGAGATAGATATATCATGCTAACAATAAACAAAAGAAAACAGGAGTAACTATACTAATTTCAGACAGAGCAGACTTCAGAGCAAAGAAAGTTATCAGGGATAAGGAGGGACATTACATAATGATAAAGGGTTCAATTCTCCAAGGAGGCATAACAATTTTTATTGTGTCTGTAACTAAAAACACAGTGTCAAAACATGTGAGGCAAAAACTGATAGAACTACAAGAAGAAACAGATGAATCCACTATTATGGTTGGAAATTTCAACACCCCTCTGTCAAAAATGGACAGAACGAGCCAACAGAAAATTAGCAAGGACATCGTTGAACTCAACAACACCATCAATAACTAGGTACAATAGACATCCATTCATACAACAACAGAATATACATTCTTGTCAAGCTCACTTGCAACATTCACCAAGATAGACCACATTCTGTGCCATAAGATACACCTTAACAAATTTAAAAGAATAGAAATCATACAATGTCTGCTCTCAGGCGACAGTGGAATTAAACTAGATCAATAACAGAAAGATAGCTGGGAAATTCCCAAATATTGGAGATTTAAAAAATGCACTTTAAAATAACAGATCAAAGAAGAATTCTCAAGAGAAATTTTAAAATATTTTGAACTAAATGAAAATAAAATATTATTTATCAAAATTTGTGAGATGCAGTGAAACACTGTATAGAGGGACACTGATGATATTAAATGTATATAATAGAATAACATGTATGCATATATTAGAAAAGAAAAAAAGAAAAGACCAGTGATTTCACCAGCAATTTTGATAAGATTATAGCCAAACTAACCAAGAAAAGAAAAGAGCAAACACAAATTACTAGTATCAGGAATGAAAGAGGGAATATCACTACAGATCTCATAGACGTTAAAAGGATAAAAAGGAATTTTGTGAACAATTCTGTGCACAGATTTTATATCCTAGGTAAAATTGGCCAATTCCTTAAAAGTCAGTCTGCCAAAACTCATGCAAGAAGAAATAGACAATCTGATAGACCTGTATCTATTAAAGAAATTGAAATGACAATTAATAACCTTCAAAAACTGCAAAGCCCAGATTGGTTCACTGGTGAATTCTATCAACATTTAAGGAAGAAATTATACCAGTTCTCTACTATGTCTTCCAGAAGACAGAAGTAAAGGGAATACATCATAACTCATTCTATGAGGCCAACATTACCACAATATCAAAACCAGACAATGACATCACAAGAAAGAAAAATAACAGACCAATATGTTTCATGAACATAGATGCAAAAGTCCTCAATAATATATACTAGCAAGTCAAATCCAACAATGTATAAAAAAGAATTACACACTTAACAGAAGGAAGTTGAAAACTATACATTTTTGACTTACCTTTTATCTCAGAGATTTATGTGTATCAACTGGACAATCAACAGAAAATGTGCCAATAAAATTAATTGAATCTTATGTTTGTTCTTAGGTCTGTTTCAATGCCCCAAAGTCAGTGACATATTTACAATCATTAAAAAAAAAAATAAAAGACCTGACTTTTTGTTATTTTCCAACATAAAAATCTCTAGACAGTGCATTTTTCCAGTATATTCATTCCTTATAATTACAACTTTAATATTAAAAAAAGTCCCTATACCTAGAAGTTTTAGTTATTATATTTATTGATGGAGAAAATACAAATTGACAAAAATCTTTTATAGATCAGTAACTCTTTTAAATGAAAATTCTTAAAATTCAAAACAAATTTACATGCATCCAAAAAGTTTTTTCACCACTTTGCCTTCATCAGTTCTTTCTTAAAATCTAGTCACTATGTTAAGTGTTCACAAGTATTATCTAATTAATTTCACAACATTTCTATGAATTGGCATCTTTATTGTTATTCCAAATTTAGTAAAAGTAGAAATTGAGGCCCAGAAAGGCTAAGTAATTTGCCCAAGGTCATAATGTTTGCCTCACTATTCTAAGCCCATACACTTAATAGTGTGTTCACTGCATTTATGGATTTATGGGCTTTTAAAATAACCTATGAGCCCAAACCAAATGGGGTACACAGTTTGAAAACCATTGTTTTAAGTCTGTGCTATCCAATATGGTAGCCAGTTGCCATATGTGGCTCTCTAAATTTAAATAAAATTAAATAAAATTTATTTCACTTGGGCTTCCCTGGTGGCGCAGTGGTTGAGAGTCCGCCTGCCGATGCAGGGGACACAGGTTCGTGCCCCGGTCCGGGAAGATCCCACATGCCGCGGAGCGGCTGGGCCCGTGAGCCATGGCCGCTGAGCCTGCGCGTCCAGGGCCTGTGCCCCTCAACGGGAGAGGCCACAACAGTGAGAGGCCCGCGTACTGCAAAAAAAATATATATATATATTTTCATTTGCATACCTCAGGTGCTCGGTAGTCCTAGGTGGCTAGTGGCTCCTGTAACGCACTGGGCAGATATAGAACATTTCCATCATTACAGAGACTCTATTGGACAGTGTGGCTCTAAATGATAGAGAACACCCATGTGTCTGGGTGACATATGGTAAGTAAGATTCTTTTCCTGCAATCTCTTACTAACAAAGAGTTTTGAAAATGATTGCTTTCCAATAGTTGATGACAGAATCAAAGGATCATTTTAGTTCATAAAGCCTAGAGATATTTAATGATGATCAAGACAAGGTTTAAAGGATAGTAATTGACTATGTTTCATAAGATTTATTCACATTTGGAGACATTTAAGTTTTGGAAGATGTAGAAAGTACTCATAGAATTTTCCCTTTGCTTCAAAGTTTGGAGTCACTACCAACTACTGATCCAATAGGAGCCAGGAAAGATCTAATAAAAATATTTCATTTCAACAAAACCAAACTAGACCAAAATGATGACATTTTTTACCTGTTTCGGTTCCTTTTTCCTGGTATAGTTTCAAGCTTCAAGAACAATCATTCATTTTTATATATGTCCTAAGTCACTGACTATAAAGGCAGGTCAAGGAGTAGATACAGGCTCCTGTGATTTTTTTTTTTTTTAAGTCTGTTTTGGCTAAGGGCAATAAGAAGTAGATTGGGTTGGGTGATGACATTTGAAAACCATTGAATAACATACAAAATGAGCAATATTAACATGGAAGTTTTTCTTAATCCAGGAATATGTTTAGAAATAGAAAATAGTTTCCCTTAAAACCTCCTTTATCTGATGAACTTGGAAAGTTTCACATGTGGAAAGGGCCACATATGGAGGAAATGCAGGCAGCCTCTAGGAGCTGAGAGTGAACCCCAGATAGGTGACAGTCAGCAAGAAAACAGGACCTGAGCTCTGTTGGATTTTGCCATCAGTCATGTGAGCTTGGAAGAAGACCCCAAACTCCAGACAGGACAAAGTCCAGGACGTCTTGATTGCACAGGACTTAGTTAAGCTGTGCCCATACTCCTGACTCATGGGGACAATGAGATAATACATGTATGTTAAGCTTCTAAGAAAAAGGAAAGTAGTATCTGCTCATCAAAACAAAAGTGAAAATAGTACAGAAAAAGAAAGGTGCAAAATCCCTCACCCCTAATCTCATTCTTCTACGTGGCCACTCCTAAGGTTGTGTGTGTGTGTTTGTGTATGTGTCTTAGACAAAGGTGCATGCATTCTTCTTTATTAAGGTGTGCGGTCCATGGGACAGGAATGAGGACAAAGTTGGGAAAGAGGGATTTCTCACAGGAGGGCATTATCTCCTTGGGGGCAGCTAAGTGTTGCTGATTGCTAATCTCTCAGGATCATCCTCTAAAAAGCCTTATAAACTGCATCTCAGGACATCCATCCAGCAGGACCTAGAACAAGAGATGGGTGAGGCTGAGAGGACCTGAATTCTTACATGAGACATGTCTGATGAGGAATCCTTCTATACACTATTTATAGATATTCAAACATGTATTTGTTTTTATTAAAAAGCTGAATTGACACTATGTATACTGTCTGGCTTACTTTTTTCATTTATTAATTATTTATATGAATATTTTTCTGCATACAGATGTATTTCATTCTTCTACAGGCTACAGAGAAAAGAGAGAAATTTTAGATTAGAGGATAAATTTTAGAGGTTATTTTGTATTTTTCTTTTCTTTTTTTCTTAGTTTTTTTGACAAGTAACAACACATTTTATTATATCCCCTAGGGTATCATTTCACTTAAGCCTAGGGAAACTTGGTGTCATGTCACTTAACTTTTAATATTTATTCAAGTTTTGCATTTAATTATTCAAAATATGATCAGCTGTGTCAGCATATGCTTCTGATTTACCAGAAGTTAATTTGGTGTATTCCTGGGGAAAGAAAACTTATTTCTTTCAAGTCAGAGGAGGATGGCTATGATCACCCTGGTGAAGCTATAAGAAGATGACTTTAAAGCTCTATTACAAAATTAATACCTAAGAGTCTATCAATTTGTCTTCTCAACTCTGTGCCCATTTCTCTCATTAGCCATATTCCACCCTGCTCTATTGATTAGAAAGAAGGAGGGAAAGAAGGAAGGGAGGGAAGTAGAAAGAAAGTTAGTTCCTTGACCATTATTAGATTAATTAATTTAGTTGTACAATAGCTAGATTTTCCTGTGAATTTAGGTATTCATCTGAATGAGACAGTCAACCAATTCTTGCGTTCTCAACTAGAGGGTCAGTCTAATTCACTGGATTTGACAGCTACTTAACAAAAATTTCCCTGGGTACTTGCTCCAAACAAAGCTGACTCCAGGGAAAACAGCCTGTTTCAAGTCTTAGGAAGAGCTGTAAAATAGTCCAGTGGTCACTTCACACAGTTGTCTTAACAAAGTAAAGTTGGAAGTGAAGCAAAGGGAAAAGAGGTTTTCCAGACAGATAACATGATTGCCAAGAGATCACACCCTCCTCTGGCCTCTCCCTAAGGACACTGATCCTATCAGGAAGAAGTAAACTGGGAGGCAAGACAGCTTTCATTCTGTGAACATTCCTAAGCAGAAAAACAAATGATGAATCTCTTAATATCATTTTCCCTCTATCCTCACTGGTGATTAGAAAGAACTTCTCAACAAAAATGTTAAAATCCATCCTCTCAGATGAGCACCCCATTATGTCCTTCATGAAATTTTTTCAGCACACCAGTCATTTCTGCCAGCGTGATCACTATCGCATGTCAAGTGCTAAATTTTTGAGGCAAAGAAGTTTAAGGAGAAGTTAAGAGAAAGATCTAAGACAAAAAAGATGGGTGAGGCAGTGAAAGGAGCTGGACATATTTGACTAGAAATCAATCTCCTTCAGAAATTATTTAGGGGTGAGGGAGGGGTTATCTATACTATGTCTTCTTTGTTCTTTTATATAAGTTCATCTTATATAAAAGTCTGTCTATTTCACAGACAAACTTCTAGAAACAAAATATGTCTTATGATTTTATGGAACATGTTCATATCTGGATGTTGGATTTGGCTGTGGCTGATCTCTTAAGACAATAGTTCTAGGTGAAGAGTTTTATATTCAGTATCATGGATGTCAGCAATATGCAGTGTGTAAAAGACAAAAGCCAAATGTTTGCCTTTATTACTCTGAATTATAGAAAGGGGATCAATTAAACCAGAGTAGCTTAACTGAGACCTGAATTGTGATAAAACTGTCAAAAAGGCAACTATTTTATTATTCAAGGATATTTTAAAATGTATTTGATGTCTTTAGCCTAGGCATGATAAAGCGTGTCTCAGAGTTTTTGTTGTAAGATATTAAGATCAAGAGCAGAAAAAAATAAATGTACATTTTTTCCTGACTCTAAAAAGTCCTATCTCTCAGAAATGAACAAAACTACATCCTAATGAAAGAGGTATGAAAATAGAATTATTAAGTTCTTCAATTACAGAAGGAAACATTCCATTCGCCTCATTATTTAAGTTTCTTCTGTGTCCTACCAGTGAATATAGACATATAAATACACTAGTACAAATATACGTCTGTAACTTGGACAAGATACTTAACTTTTCTCTGCCTCAATTTGCTCATCAGTAAAATGGGATAAAAATAGTGGCCATTCATAAATTATTGGGGGAATTTAACTTATTTAATATCATACACATTTAGGAGAATGCCTGGGATATAGTAATAACTCAATAACTATTAGTTGCATCCACCATCACCTTCATAATCACCATCACCATTATGTAAGAGCACATAGCAACGTGCCCAGGATGAAGTAGGTACACGTTAATTTGTTAAAAACCCCATCTAGGTTTGTTTGTTTGTTTTAATTTATTTTTGGCTGTGCTGGGTCTTCGTTTCTGTGCGTGGGCTTTCTCTAGCTGCAGCTAGCGGGGGCCACTCTTCATTGTGGTGTGCGGGCCTCTCACTGTCATGGCCTCTCTTGTTGTGGAGGACAGGCTCCAGACGCGCAGGCTCAGTAGTTGTGGCTCACGGGCCTAGTTGCTCTGCGGCATGTGGGATCCTCCCAGACCAGGGCTCGAACCCGTGTCCCCTGCATCGATGGCAGGCAGATTCTCAACCACTGCACCACCAGGGAAGCCCTGGGCTTTTATTTTAATGAGATATACTTTCCTTTTTCTTTGTTCAGGAATCAATGATATATTTGGGGAAGCAATAGGCATGTTATTTTTCTTTCCATGATCCTTGTTCCCGGCTCTCTTGGCCATCTATTCTCAGTAGAATGCAAACCAAGACAACAGTTCGAAACCAATCTGAGTTCAGTAAACTCGAAAACCACATCACCCAAAACAATGGAGATTGAGGAAATAATCTTTCTTAACTTCTCCTACTTCCCAATGTAGAGTTTTTATTGATTTCTCATTTTCTTAACTTATATGTTGACTTAGGTTTCTGGATTTTCTTTCTTCATTAAATTAAGTATGTTACAAATTCCACTTAAAGAAGATAGAGGCAGTCTTGAAAAAGGGAAAGACAGCAGGCTGTGAAGCTTTAAAAACACACTTGCTCCACATTCAGATTTAACACAACAAACATCTCAGGACCTACCATGCTCCCATTGCAGAGCTTGGCAATTTAATTTAAATTATGTCCTTTAAATTATAGAACATCCTGCATATTTAACAGGGAAATCAAGTAACTTGTCCAGGATCACCCACCTGGTAATTAGCAAAGTTTAGGAACTTTATTTGCTGTGGTCAATTCCTGACTTTCTTCTACTCCATGATAGAAACAAAAACACCTGCCCTTTGAAGCCTTGGCGTTGTTGTAAGACTATTATTATTATTAATTGGTAATATTAATCAACATAATAAGAAAGAGATGTTATAGACCACAAGGTACTATAGACAAATAAGGTAACAATATAATAGAGAAATACGAAGACCTGTAAAACATTTTTCTTTGTTGTAAAAATTATTGGAAATAAACCAGACAGTGACTGAGTTTTGGGAATAATTTTTAATATGGATATTGTTATTAAATCAATATTTTTTTGCTACAGAGTATTGGGATACAAATGATTGTAGAAAGAATTTTATTCCCTAAAATCATTCAGCTAGTATATTTTCCTTGCATCCTATTCTACAGAATCTTTCAGATGGTATGTTTCCCATGCCTGTAAAAAAAAATCAACTTTTGTTTTTATAATTTTACCACAACTGTACTGGGAGAGATTATAAGGAGAGGAAAAAATAATTCATGGTAATAGCTCTCTACGAAAGGTGAACCCATTTATCTCCCAAGTCATAATGAGCTAGTTCGAGAAAGGCCTGTGAACTTGCTTCTGGCAAGTGGAAACATTAATAAGCCCATTTTGAGAAGAGCTTTTGAACTTCTGGCAGGTGGACACATCAGCCCCAACAAGTCATCGGGGAAAGCTCAGGTCAAAAGTACAGCAGCAAAAAAGTATTTCCATTCATGTTTCAGAAAGACCAACCTATCTGCATGAGCTATCACGTTTATGCATAGTTTAGCCAACTTTCAAGGAGGCTTCATATCCAGGAATGGATAAAGACGATTCCAGCATTGCTCAGGGCAATATTTTTTAAACTGCAGCTGGCAACCCGTTAGTGGTCACGAAAGCAATTTATGGGTCTCAACCAGAAAGCAATTTATGGTGTCATTTAAAATAATGACACCAAGTAGAAAAAATAGAAAATATCAGAAGGCACTCAGTATTAAAGATAAATATTGTTTGTGAAACTGCTGCTCCAGGTGTGTGCTTTTGCTTGATCCCAAAGTAGGAGGTATTTCTTTCTGCGAGCTGTAGTCAGAAAGGCAGAAAACATTGGTCTGGGGCTGTGAGTTCTGACTAGATTCTAGTGGGGATGAAGAGAGAAAAGGCTTTGAGTCTGAAGTCGGAGCCAGAGAAACTTTGCAGAATTTAAGTACATCTAGCTCTTTGTTCTCCAAATCAAGATAACATACTAGGGAAAAGATGGTGAGATGGATCAGTTGTCCTGTGTCACTTGCGTTAGGTAGATGAATTCGAGTAGCTATAAGATCATTTCTTCAGTTCCTGACTTTAAGGCCAAAGTAGTGTTTTCTCCTTTAGCAAGCCAATGGGGGCTTGAAAATCACAGTGAGACAGGCATGTACCTACCTGCCACTTTATCTTTCACCTTCAGAACCTACTGCAAGAGATTCAGTATTTTGATAGACAGAGAGGCTTGCATTGTCTTGCAGATTATATATTAAGCTTTCGGGAAAATTCCATGAAAGTTAACACTTGACTTTGCCCTAATTACTTCTCATGAAATGAGAATTGCTTGACATTAATGTTAGTCATGTCAAACGCTTGCATTTAAGGTGGAAGAAAGATTGAAATATAGGCTTAAAGAAACCAATTTAAGATAACTCCACAGCCAACTCATAGTGCACATTAGTTTACTTTTAAACTTCTCTAAAGGAAATGCATATTGGCTGGCTGATGACAGCTACCACTTACTGGATTTTATAAAAGACTATAGAATATGCATGGGTTAATTTGTATACAGCTGGCACATGGCAATTTTTATTTTTTAATTTAAATTTTATTGGCATATAGTTGATTTAGAATGTTGTGTTAGTTTCAGGTGTACAGCAAAGTGATTCAGTTATACATATACATATTTATTCTTTTTCAGATCCTTATCCCATATAAATTATTACAGAATATTGAGTAGAGTTCCCTGTGCTATACAGTAGGTTGTTGTTGGTTATCTATCTTATATACATTAGTGTGTGTATGTTCATACCAAGCTCCTGATTTATATCCCCCCGCCGCCCTGCCACGACATTTCCCCTTTGGTAACCATCAGTTTGTTTTCAATATCTGTAAGTCTGTTTCTGTTTTGCAAACAAGTTCATTTGTTTCATCTTTTTAAAAAATTAGATTCCACATATGAGTGATAGCATATGATATTTGTCTTTCTCTGTCTGACTTACTTCACTTAGTATGATAATCTCTAGGTCTATCCACGTTGCTGCAAGTGACATTATTTCATTCTTTTTAATGGCTGAGTAGTATTCCATTGTATATATGTACTACATCTTCTTTATCTATTCCTCTGTCGATGGACATTTAGGTTGCTTCCATGTCTTGGTTATTGTAAATAGTGGCACGTGGCAATTTAAATCTTTGCCCAAACATGATTCAAATACCTCAAAAGATATTACTGTTCTAGAGCAGTGCTGTCCAAAACAACTTTCTGTGATAATGGAAAAGCTTTATATTTGTATTGTCCAAATGATAGCTACTAGCCACACACAGCGTGTTGGGTATTTGAAATGTGGCCAGTGTGACAAAGAAAATGAATTTTTAATTTTATTTGATTTTGATTAATTTAAATAAAAATTTAAATAGCTACATATGGCTAGTGACTAAGGTATTGGACAGCCCAGTTCTGTAAGTTTTAATTTCCATGCAAATTTAAGCCAAATAAAGAGCCCACTTTTCTATTAATGTCCTAAAAATTAAATCACACAAATATAATAGGGTGACTTTTTAATCCTATCTTGTTATGTACTCTTTTCAAGTCTTCTCCCTTAATCTCACCTCTTAGTCATGTCTTACACATAATAGGTACTCTATAAATGTTAGCTGTTATGCTATTATTACTCATATACTACCTACCTTTGACCCCAAATTAATCCTTAAAGACTTAAGTTTATTAGAATATTTTGAGGATCTGTTGTGATGAATTCAGATACCTTGGCATTATTTTGGGCAATGTTTTTCAGACTGCAGATTGAAATTCATTAGTGGTTCTTGAAAGCAATTTACATGAATTCTTTTTTGTCAGAAGAATTATAATTAAAACCTGTTTAACTAAATGTTTCTAAAGTAACTTATGGTAGGTACCAAATGGATAAATTGTTTTTAGTTTACTTGGGCAACTCCCTTTACCTCTCTTGCCCAAGTGCATTTATTTATTAAATGGGGATTGGACTAAACCTACCAGTGTCACAGGAGTAGTGCCCATAGGATCCTGACGGCTACTTCACGAATGAAGCACACTGAGTATAAGACAAAAAGGCACAGAGGAAACTGTCAAACTGGAGAATTTATGTCCCATCTAGAAAAAAAAAAAATGAACTCAACTCCAGCCAATGCAATTCGTTCTTATGCAAATTCAGACCCTGTGTTCCTGAATGCTTTAATTTTCCAACATAAACCAAAGATTTAGATTCTATGAGCGTTGAAACCAAATCCCTTAGAAAATAATGTGGGTCAAGTGAATTTTAAGGTATGTAAATCACATTTCAATAAAGCTCTTAAACAAAATAATGTGTGGGCCTGAGGGTCATCAGTTTGCAACTTCTGGACTATTTGATTTTTAAGATCCTTTCTAGTGCTGCTACTCTGGCCTTTCTAATTCTTTTTCATACATCTTTCTTGAAATTTTTAGTAGATGGTATCTGGAGAAGTAGTATGCCTTCAGAAGTGACTTCTCTGAGGACAGAAACTTATCTAGCAATGAGCACATGCTTTCAGGCCTAGGCTACAAGACTTTAGGCAAACTAGTTGACAGAGAAATAAGAAGTGTAAGCCCAGCAAAGGAAAAAGACTGAAGTAAGAAGCCAATAACATTTTTTAAAATAAGAGTGCGGTGAGGGCTTCCCTGGTGGCGCAGTGGTTGAGAGTCCGCCTGCCGATGCAGGGTACACGGGCTTGTGCCCCGGTCTGGGAAGATCCCACATGCCGCGGAGCGGCTGGGCCCGTGAGCCATGGCCACTGAGCCTGCGCGTCCGGAGCCTGTGCTCCGCAACGGGAGAGACCACAGCAGTGAGAGGCCCACGTACCGCAAAAAAATAAAAATAAATAAAAATAAAAAAGAGTGGGGTGAGAAAAAAAAAATCCAGATGAACAAATGGCATAGAGAAGAGGCAAAGATGAAATACTCTGATTATTCTGTAGCCCTTCAGTGTTTCTTAAGGATATTTGCATATTCTGAAAACCTTCTTTTGAAAATACCGAAATGCATGTTAATTTACATTTGTCTGGAAATAGATCATATTCTACATATTCTATCATGAATAGTGGGTAATTACTAACAGAGTTTTAATAGTCAATTTCTAAGAAGGTGAGGATAAAAATCAGCTAAAACGGGGTTTTCAACCCAATCCTGAAACACCCATTACTTTAGACTTCCTTCGAGTGCCCCAAACTTATGTGTGGCAATTACATCTGGAGGACAATAAAACAGCACCTCTGAGCTCTAATCAAAGTCAGAAATGGGAGCACAGAATCAAAGCCAAAATTGGGAGTTGAAGGAGACTCTGCCTGCTATCTATATTCATTCTAGATGTACATTTTTCAGTCCCTTTCATACCAGTTCTAGCCCAATCGATTTACTGAAAAGTATGTAATTCACAAAACAAATGAAAATGAAGTCATCATTTTAAAGAAAATGATCATAAAATACTACTAAGTAGAGTTGTGGAGAATTCAAGTCATAACCAACACCTGTATGACTAATCTTTTTTTTTGGTGGGGGGCATTGGGGTGTGTTGGCCTCTCACTGTTGTGGCCTCTCCCGTTGCGGAGCACAGGCTCCGGACGCGCAGGCTCAGCGGCCATGGTTCACGGGCCCAGCCACTCTGCAGTATGTGGGATCTTCCCGGACCGGGGCATGAACCCGTGTCCCCTGCATCAGCAGGCGGACTCTCAACCACTGCACCACCAGGGAAGCCCTGTATGACTAATCTTTATGGAATATTGACTTATTCATCTGATTAAAACTTAAGTTCAATTCTGATATTATTTTCAGATGTCTCCCCAGCTTGGCTTCATCTTTATGAGCATAAATGGACTATTTGATCTTTGGAAAATTCTAGAAATAAAGTTGTCATTATTTCTCACAGTCTGTAAAAAGTTAAAAGACAGAGAAGAATAAAAAAGAAAGAAAGGCTATCTTGTTCAAAGACAGAAAACCTTCTTCAGTGTCAGAATCAAAAAATCTTAAAGCTAAATATGCTAAGATTAAAACTTTTAGAAACAGAGCAAAAAAGATGGGTCAAATTTTCTATTTAACTCTTCAATTTTATTCAATTCAGTTATGCATTTAATTTTCAACTAGTTGCCCTGCAAGCTTGTAGGTGTTACTGAACACAATATGGACAAAAACATGACCCTTACCTTCTCAAGTATACTTTTATCTCACTGTGAGTTCAAACTTATGCACAAACAAGGAAACACACCAAGTAGGATGGGGATGGACAATGGGAGCTTTAGAAGGCCAAGCAACCCACCTGGGCTTGACCTGGAAAAAGACATAGAGCTCATCTTGCAGACCTCAGGTGGTCCAATTCCTTAGAAGGATGAGGAATCAGAGAGGCTTCAGGTAGAACTTTACATAAAGTTGTGAGCCCAGAACTGTAACTCAGGTTCTGGATCTCTGTCCCATACTCCATATAAGTCCTATGCTGAACCTGTACAAATCATATTCTATTTAATGTTTCTCCTGGACCCAGTTTATATTTGAGACACACAAACTATTATACCCATCTGGTTCACAGGATTTAGTGATTTGAAACAGTAAACCTCAGGAACATTTATGACATTTTTCCAAAGAAAGAAAAAGGTTTAAAAAGTATAAATTCCTCTCCTTCTTATAAATAGCTATTGTGTGCTCACTATTTGCCAGACACATGGCACTGGGTGTTAGAGATAGAGCCAGGGGCTCAGCCAAGACCCTACCCCTACACACAGAAAGTGATCTTTAGAGGGAAGAAATACCATGTGTCACTGAAATGCACAAAAACAGGAGTTCGAAGATAGAACATTAATGTAAATATCATTGAAAAAGAAAGCATGGCTTCTAACTAAAGAGTATGGCAGTGCCTTAAAGGAAGGCATGTTCTACATATAAATCACTGATACGAGCCTATTTTGGTTTTGAATTTTCTTCCTTGTAACCTGAGGGCTTGCAGCCATTTCCCTGCCTTCGGCTGCAGTTTCCAGCATGGGAGAAGGGAGAATTCTCTTCCATATATCACTACAACAAACATGTGATACAGCCTCCTCTCCTTGTGGATATCTTCCTAAGAATAGGTCCCATAAAGCAATGCTTTTCAAAGTTTAATGGGCATATGTAGTTGGGATCTCTTTAAAATGCAGGTTCTGATTCAGGAGGTCTGGGGTGCGGCCTGAGAGTCTGCATTCCTCACAAGCGCTCAGGTGATGATGTACTGCTGTCTGCAGGCCATATGCTGAAGGAGCAAGGCCATAGACGCAATCAGTGGTTACTCTGCAAGAACAGAGAAAATTGTGATTATTCCTCAAACAATGAATAAATGTTTCACTAAAACCAAATTATACTCTATTGCTCTGCGTAAACAACTTTTGTTTCAATTACAATCATGGTCCTCAGGTCAACAGCAATGACAAGACATCATTGATTTCAAGACACATCAGTGATATTAAAGTGTACATATTAGAACTGAGGAAATACGGTATTTAATAAATCAATCATTGAATTGTCGTAAGTGCCAGGACGTGCTGGGGGCAAGTTATCAGACAATTACAGCACAGGTTAAGAAGACCACATCAGACCTGCACAGGGTCTATGAATGCTCACAGACGGGACAACTAACCTGGTCTTAGGGGTGGGAAGTTGGCAATAGAGGGTGGAGAAAATGGCTTTGCTGCAGGAAAAAACACAACAAGCATTATTCACATCTGATTCCAAGACTGAAGTTGTTAGCTTTTGAGTCATATATGAACCTAACCCTGAGGAATGTTTTTCTCCTTTCTGTCTTTACTGGTTGGCCTAAGTCAAAGTCTGGAAGGACATTTGTCAGCAGGTATCCTTATTTTTCCATGAAAGCAGAGCTCACTTAATTCAGAATGCTACAAGCAGGTCTAGACATAACAAATCACCATGGTCCAGGAAACTAGGACTTAATTGCTTAAAAATTATTTGTCCCTGGGACAAAAGTTTGGCTTGACAAAATATGCAATTAGTGATCAGAGTTACTGATATTCTACTTAGGTGCTAATGAACAATTGCTTTGTGGCCTCCAGAAATACCTTGCACTTACCACTCCAACTTTTTCAAAGAAGCTGAATTTCTACTTTCCATTTGAGAGCTACCTGTAAGTGATAGATTATGAAACTTAAAAAACAGAAGTAGAATTGCATTAAGAATGCATCATTGGCTTTGAACCTATGAATTTAAGAGAACATATTCACATAAATAAAGGCAACCTACTTTGAAAACAAATTTTCCTTTTTAGGTCTATAAGTATATAAATGTGTATGTGTATGTATATATTTATACATATATATGTCTATCACCTTTAGTAACTTTGTTTTTAAGACTGTCATAGCATTTTAAACATCACTTTTAGTTATCTTACACACTTTGTAGTGAAAATCATCCATCACAGTTTAATGAAATTTATCTTAATACACCTTACCTTTCCAACAAAAGATAGTTTGCAGAATAATTTCCACCTCTTAAAATGACACATTAAAATTACAGCATATGTCTTGGCAGCCAAACAAGTTTTTAAAAAGTAATCCAGTAGAGACCAAAAAAAGAAAAAAGATTATTTGACATTTTTTAAAGTAAGAAGAATGTCCAGGGACTTCCCTGGTGGTGCACTGGATAAGACTCCACACTCCCAATGCAGGGGGGCTGGGTTCGATCCCTCGTCAAGGAACTAGATCCCACATGCCTGCCACAGCTAAGAGTTCGCATGCCACAACTAAGGAGTTTGCGAGCTGCAACTAAGGAGCCCTGGAGCCACAACTAAGGAGCCCTGGAGCCACAACTAAGGACCCCATTTGCTGCTACTAGGACCTGGTACAACCAAATAAATAAATAAAAATAAATATTAAAAAAAAGAAGAATGTCCAAATTTGACTTATTGTGTGCTTTATAAAGATGAGAGGAATGCCTAAAATGTTGTGATTCTTACAGGTTGTCTATGCGTGCTCATTAATAGCAAATGCCATAACCATTTATATTTCTTTAATAAAAGACAGGGGTAATTAGTGCTGTAGTTACCACTGTCACTTTCTGGTAAGAGGCGTAGCTACCTGCTTTACTTCTCCCGGTAAGGATTACTCATTTCTTCTGACATTTTCAAATGTTCTTCTAAACTTCAGGTGACATAATCTGTTGCTACAGTAACATCTCCAAATGTGTCAAAAGACTATGATTCAAGGGAATTTAGTAGCAACTTCATTTTGCTATGACCTGGAGCTACTATTCTCCAAGTCTGCCAATGCTCCAGTTTTGAAAGCATCTATGTGAGGTTGCCAACCAGCAACCCTTTAAAATACATTAAATAATCATTCATCTCCCTTAATGGCCCAGTTACAGATCTTTGCTTCCTACTGAGGTCAGAAAGTACTCTAGCTGTACAAATTGTGAATTATTTTGGAGGGCACAGTTCTTCAGCTAAGTGCCCTGTCTTTTCTCAATAAGTTAAATGAGGTGACAAGTAGAAAAGAAGACTAGAAAATAGTGAATAAAAGGATAGAAAAGCCAAATAGGCTTTTTTATTTGACAGAATCTCTCTTCTTTGTGGTGTTAGATCTCACAAAAATGTCAAATTTGAATTTTGAAAGTATTCTCAGTATGAGTTTTCCTTCAAATGCACTGCTGAATTCCTATCAGAAAGACATAGTTTTGGAGTTTTGTAATTTTTAGCAAAAAGCCATATAAAGACTGCATGTTAGCCTGAGGGTTTTTTCTATTACTTTATCGAATTTTCTTTCTATTCTTTTATAACAGTAGATGAATTTGAAGCAGTGATAGGTCTGACTTCAAAGCATAATGATTTTCAGAATCAAAATGACACCTCCATGAGATTAAGGACGATGAAATTGTCAGGATCAAGTTTGAAAATAATTGAAATAGGAATAAGTGTATTTTTTTCCATTGGTATTCAGGATTTTTCTTGGAAGAGACTTATGTTTTGACTCAGTAAAGTTTATCCCTGGATAAAATTTGAAATCAACACCTTGGGCTATCCCTGCATGTAGCTAATGGACACATCCCATCATATTTCATTATTAACAGCTTCATAGCCCATTCAGGTGTCAGGCATTATGCTTGATTAGGTATACAAAGTTCAAATGCAGTCTTCCTCCAAGAGCTTACAGTCTACTGGGGAAACAAATATGGAATCAATGTCAATATGGCATCATAGAAATAATTGGCAGGATGCCAAAGGGCCTCAACTAAGCAGGAACAAACCCAGAATGGTTATGACAAGCAAGGGGTCCAGGGAGATGGATCACCGAGAGGATGGAAGGAAAATAAGGTGAAGAAGGGCATTGCAGGATGCAAAGACAAGCATGTGCAAGGCCACAGGGTAGACAGACTAGATTCCTTCAAGAAACCAACTCTAGAGTTTGGTCTGAGTGGTTCGTAGTAACTGGGGAGGCCAGGAAAAGAGCAGCATGCTGAAACATGAACTTGGAGAGGGAAGCAGATTCAAGATCATGGAGCATTTTGGGTGCCATATTAGGGACATGTTAATCAAGAAACTGAACTTTAGCTTCTTTAGCACAAGTTAACAGTCCTAACAGAAATTATCTGATAAAGCATATATCTTGTCTGGATTTGACATTCTTGAAGCCTACAAAAACATATACATACGAGATTATACCTGTATTCCTATGCACACTAAGAACATAAAATACCAAACTTCATGGCCTGGATGAGTCAAATGCCTTCCCACTCCCACCCAAAATAAAATGACTGCACTTCAGTGGTCTGCCAGTAGAAATGTCAGGAGAAGACACAAGTGGATGCACAGGGAAGAGACACGGTGGTAATTAGAGGACAGATAAACCATTGCCACTTACTCAGCTGTAAAGCCCCAAATTAAAACCTTCAAATTCTGCAGTAGCTCAAAGACAGATTCTCTGAGGATATAATGCACAGCATGTGACTATAGTTAACAATGCTGTACCGTATATTTGAAAGGTGCAAAGAGAGTACATCTTAAAAATTCTCATTACAAGAAAAAAAATTGTGTAACTATGTGTGGTGATAGACGCTAACTAGACTTTACTGTGGTGATCATTTCACAACATATCCAAATATCAAATCATTATATTGTACACCTGAAACTAATGTCATATTAAATGTCGATTATATCTCAATAAGATAAATAATTGTAAGTTAATTAATTAAATAAAAATAAGAGATTCCCAGAGGCTGGGGAGATCTCTAGGTTGAAGGATGATGAGGAAAAAATGGAAATAAGAAATGGACAAAAGGAAATTCCCTGAGATCCAGGATAAACTGGGAAAAAAAGAAAAGAGCAATGATTAAAAAAATCAAAGGCCAAACTTTTGGTGATGAATACTTATGAACTGGGTGGGACAGATAGAAGAAACTTGCAGAGAAAATGTAAACCACATGGCAAAGGTGTTTGGTCTACAGTTTGAGTATCCTGCACAGTTTTTCCCCCTCCTCCTCTTTACCATTTTCCTCTTTTGCTTTGAAGTAAATGAACATCATATTTCAACTAGTTCCTGGTCTGGTTTTTAACTCGGTGTGATTTTTTTTGTTTGTTTAATTACAAGCATTATAAACTTCTCCTTTAGGCAAGGTTTCTGTTAAAAGTAGAAACTTTAGTGGAAACTTCTGTTTCTACCTCAGTCTACCTTCTACCCTCACTACCACCTTGGGCCCACGTCATCTTTGCCAAGGCTCGTACCTAGGAGGACTATATAGTGCAATGGTTAACAGCATGGTGTCTGAAAGCAAACTATATCAGTGTGATTCCCAAGGCTGCTGCACTCTGTATTTTCTTGAGAAAAATATTTAACTACCCCATGGTATTCTCCAATGTATATTTTAAAAAAAGATGATAATACCGGCCTTATAAGACTGACCCAAATACCCAGTGAGTGACCTATCACTGAGGAAAAGATGGCTGGAGCTGCAGCATATGCATTGCAACTGTGAAGGGCAGGTCAAGCACATCACAGCAGCATTAGCACTGACACATCCTTGGGCTACTGCGCCAGACCTGGATTACCTGTCTCCATATTGCTTAATGTGGGAGAAGGAGAAAACTATCTTATTGAAGCTACTTTATTTAAATTTTCTGTTACCTGCAGCTAACATTAAATCTTAACCAATACAAGAGTGTATCCAAAGTCAAAGTCCATCTCAAATCCCAAATCTTTTAAAATGTCCTCTCTGCAACTCTTTTTTCAGTTGGGTCAGGATCTATCTTTCCTTCCTTTGAATTCTTATATTATTCATTTTATACTTACCTCTAATTTTCAAGTTAAACATCGCTTATTTGTTGTTAGATTCATAATTCATTTCTGTGACAGGATTATAAACTATGTGAGGGCAGGGACCACGTCCCATTTGCCTACGGGATCACAGTATGTTGTGCTAGAGATATTTGTTGACTGCCTGATATAAAGCGTGTATTTTTTTTTTAAGGTTCTGTAGTTTTTTTTTTTTTAATTTTTCTTTTATATTGGAGTATAGTTGATTAACAATGATGTGTTAGCTACAGGTGTACAGCAAAGTGATTCAGTTATACCCATACAAGCATCCATTCCTTTTCAAATTTAAAGCATGTATTTTTTAAACATAAGACATTACTTTCTCTAGTAAAAGGTTTCATGGTCTGAAAAATAGATTGGCAAATTAAATTAAGTAATTAATGTAAAGGACAGATATCAAGAGTTTTTAGGCTGTTTTTGTTGTTTTGTAGTTTTTAAAAGACCACATACATAGGCATTTCATCATTTGCTTGCTAAGAATAAATAATGGCTGAATAGGCCTTTTGTTTCCCAAAGCAGAGCATGGTATATTATTTTACTCCATAGTGACATCAAATAAGTTTGACATAAAATGAAGGTTTATTTGGATACAGGTAGATCAAATGGATCTTTCCTATTTGAATGGTAGACTCCTATGTCCTTCAAACCATAAGAATTTTTATCAAAGCTAGTTTTGAAAACATATTTGAGGGATATGCATGGGTATTTTTTTCTCTTGTTTTTATGAAGTCAGCCCCACAGAGCTCTGTTGGCATGGAATCTAGAACTTCATCCAATAGGATAATACATTGCTCAATTATTCCAGAGAGCCTGATGCCATATTTTTCGATGCCGTAACAATGTACCCCTTTGTAAACAAGGATGAATTATTTTCCTCCAAGTATCCATGGTAGATAGACATCGAATAATAAAGCTGTAAGGAATTTCAAGAAATCACCAGATTGATTCACCTGTACTCTGCAAGATGGTGTTTTAAAGCCCTTGGACATTGGCGAGTCTGTAACTTACTATCCAGGCATTGCCTGGACCTTGGCATCTCTAATTTCTAATTCCAAACATTTACTTACAGAAGGGCATTCCTGCTTTCCAGGTTTGATGCATTTTTCGTCCTAATATCTCTCCAGTACCTTTGTGCATATGGATTGTGATAGGGTAGGCTAGGCTATAATAAATAGATCCCCAAGTGTACATAGACTCAAACACGATGAAAGTTTGTTTCTCACTTATTTAATAGACCAAATCAGGTGCTTCTTACCATGTGGTAACTCCATTCCACGTGGTGATTCAGATACCAAAGCTGCTTTCATACTGTGGTTCCATCATCTTCACCTTGTGGCTCCCAGGGATTCCCTAGGGGAGGGGACAGGGAAGGAAAGTAATGGAGGGAGGTCAGGGATTATTATCAAAATCATTCAAAAGGAGAAAATATCGGGAAGAGAGTGCATGTGGGAGACATTAATAGACCATGCCTGGAAATGACCACCTCCCTTGCTCTCACTCACATGGCCACTTCTATGAGACAGGGAGCCTGAGATATATAGTTAGTTGTCTCCAGGATAAAAACCAAAATGGATTTTTGTGAAAACTAACAGTTTCTGTTATATGGATTCTCTTTTCCCACAACACTAAAATATCCATTCGTTAATTCAGTGTGTTTATGGATTCCCTATCCTCTACTGCTTACAGTCTAGTTGGGGAGAGACATACTAGTTACGTAGTCTCACAAGTGCACAGAGGAAAGGGACAGAGTGCTGTGAGAGTACATCACAGGATACCCGACCTAGAGTGAGGGATCAGGTGAAGCATCTCTGAGGAACAGACGCTTAAGCTGTCATCTGAAGAATGAATGCACTTTGAGTATCATATCCTTTTATTTGTCCTGAACCAGCTTTTTCTTTCTTTCTTTGATAGAATTATCAAAGAAAGGGATGATTAATTATCAAAGGAGGGATGATTAATGAAATGAAGTGGCATGTATTTATATCTCCCATTACACAGATCCCCACTATATGGCTTTATAACAGGTAACCAGTGTGTATACATACCTGGTATCCTGCCTCATGCTTCAACCAACTGCCATTACCAGCAATCCAACAGGTGACTTCAAACTCTTTTGAGTTTAAGAGTTGGGGGTCAGTTTACCTCAAGTGATGACTGTTACTGGCAAAATTCAGAAGAAAGTAAGGGAGCATTGGAAGATCTCATAAGCAGTATAGCCAAGCTTTATAGAAAATGGGAAGGTCATGTAGAACACAATAGAATCTCTAATCTGCCTACCCTGTGACTCTTCCCTCCAGTTTGGTTTCTATCTCTGTTTCTACTCAAGCTACCCTCTGCCAGCTCTCTTTCCCCTTTTCTCTATTCCATGCTTCTTTCTTACCTGTAACTTCTTCTCCCACATGGTTTCTGATTGCCACTTTCTTTGTGTCTCTTGGCTTTTGGGTTATTTCAGTGCCCATGTCTTCTGATCCTTCTGCTACCATGGTCTTTTTGAATGTTTTATATTTATTATCCCCATAAAGGAAAGTGTAAGGGACATTAGTCCTTGTTCCCTAGCCAGCCCATAGATGCTATCCTAGGCTTGGGAACAGATCTCAAGTGGAATCAGTTGTGTGTGACCAGGCGCAAGGTAGGTCTGTGGCTCCTGACACTAATATGAGGACTCATTTTTATTCATGGCCACAATGGACCAGATTTATTCTGCTGCCTGAAATAATTTTTAAAATAGGCACAGCACGTGAAATAATAATGTTCAGACATTGAATATCAGTTGGTAAAGGACAGTGAACCCTTATGGAGGGGAAACAAATCAGGGAACCCTACCATTGACCCAGTTAATCATCTGGAGAGAGTTACCAGGGCACAGCTGAGTAAGCAGCCCCGGGCAGAGCTCAGTGGACTTTCTCCATTGGGCCCATGGAGCTGGGAGTCTGAAGAATCCAGACTAAAGAGCTGATCATTTGGGACTTGATGCTTATTTACAGAGGGAATGAGATTATGATCACCAGGAATCTAAGAGACATTGCAAACCAAGCAAAAGAAAGTTTAAAAAAAGAGAGAGTTTCATTCCACATCTTTTCTCCTCTCTACCCACCCTCACCTCTCCCTCCCATGAGCCCCACTTCCACAAGTCTTTACCTGCATTTTAAACTATTCCCAGGTTTCTCTTCTCTAGCAGTGCCCTTGCTCTAAAATAAGTATTTCCCAATTAAAACTCTACTTTCTGCATATCTTAGTTAAGTGGTATGTCAATTGCTCTCCATCCCATTTTCCTATTTTTTTCAAGTACATATAATTATGAAAAATATTTTATGTATTTAATTATGTATATTTTTAAATTGTCCATTAAGTTAGGAACCCTTTCTGTCCTGTTCAGCTCTGTTCCTCTGGGGCCTGACACAATGTGAACGCAAAAAAAAAAAAAGTAATAAAATTGTGAGTGGAAGGAAGGAAGGAGGTCAGTATGGTATAGCAAGTAACTGGCAGTTTAAACCCCCTGGGTGTGTTTGAGCTTTGAAATAATGAGTTAACTTTAAAAAATCTGGACCTGTTAGAATTTGTAGGGAAGATAAAGGTCTGTCCCCATGAGGTCTTGTGCTCACAACCATATAGAGAAGTGCCAGTTGTCAGAAATGGTCAATTTCTGAAAGAAATTATCTCTTCCCAATAGTTCTTATTTTTCCAATACTTAAAATCTCCTCTGGCTAAGGAAATTTGTCTCCTAAGAAAATGAACATTAGTTGTATTTGTCTTACCGCTCAAACAGTTGAAACAAAGAGAATGACCGATTCAGGTGGCAGAGGTCCATGAAACACTGGAGATCTCGAGGCCTTTACCAAAGTTGGAGCAAGAAGTCGGGCAGGAAGGAAGGGAAGGCTGGGGATTTCTAGTTTCAGGAATAAGAGTTAAAGGCTAAAACTCCAAGTTTCTTCAGTTCCTTCAGATGGCAAGCAGACTTAGAGCTTTATAAGACATACAAGGTCTTTGATAAAATTCAGGATGTTTTTCATTTCCCTGCATCTGTGTCCAGTTTGTTCTCCATAAGAATTTTCAATAAAAGTCTTACAATGGAAAGAATATGTTTGCTTGTCTTGATGGTGCAAGGGGAATTGGGGGTGTCTGTCCCATTCTGCAGAAGTGCTGGGTGTGGAGAAAGGGACAGAGATAAAAATTGCAAGTGCCCAAAGGTTGGAAGTACCAGTCAAGAAAAAAGAAAGATCAGGGAGATACATTCTTTTTTGCGATACGCGGGCCTCTCACTGCTGTGGCCTGTCCCGTTGCGGAGCACAGGCTCCGGATGCGCAGGCTCAGCGGCCATGGCTCACGGGCCCAGCCGCTCCGCAGAATGTGGGATCCTCTGGGACCGGGGCACGAACCTGCGTCCCCAGCATCGGCAGCACCAGGGAAGCCCAGGGACATATATTCTTGAGAGAGGACCTAGACTGAACTTCAGGAAGGCCTGAGAGGGACTTCTTGATTTGTTTTTAGTGATTCTCGCCCCCTCCTCCAACCCAACACAGGGTCTGGGAGAAGGGTGCCTCCAGTTTGATCTCTAGCCCCTAGATAGCTTGTGTAAGTGCAGATTCCTGAGCCTTGTACAAGACTAAATATCTCATACTCTCTGAGGGGCACGCCGACGAATCTGAACTTTGAAGATGTGAACCAGTGATCCTGATGCACACTAGAAAACAAAAGGAATTGACCAATTATCCACAAAACTACACTATTGGCACCCTTAGCTTCTGTGTTATTGATAGCAGTGACGATTTCAGGGAGTAAATAGAAGCTTAGAACCTAATTTTAAGTGGTGTGAATCCCCCTACCCTACTGGGTCACTGGAGTGGACAAGTGAGAGGATTTTCTCTGCAGGTTCATCCAGAAATTATTCTAGAACTGAAATCCTACCCTGGATAAATCTCACAAAAGAGACTCTAGAAAATGAAGTGAGGAATGGGCCTCCCATTTGGCCCTATCGACTATAGGAAAGAGTGAACAAGAAGCCACATTTCTGGGGGTAAAATGTGATAACTGCAGCAGGATCTTTGATGCTATGTAATCCTGTGTGTGTTCATTTGTATCTGGCTTCGTACCTGGCCCCAGAGCATTTGCACAGGCTCCAAGAGCAAACATTAGTTTCTGCCAGCTATAGTTCATGGGACCTAGGACAGCTTGTTCTGCTTTTGCTTTTCTAATTAAAGGACTGGAGAGACTACAGGTGAGATTTATTTCCTTTATAACTCACCTAATATATTCCAAGTGCCACTCTCCAGAGGCAGCAGGAACCAGCTTGTCAGTTCCCAGATTTCTCTGTGAGAGTCTCTTTGTTTTTAACTAGCAGAGTGGAGACCTGGGGACAGAGGAAGAATCTAGTAACTGCTGAGAGACCAACTAATCTGTTGCTACATGAGTCACCCTTACAGTTTTTTTATACTTCCACAACGTTCTTAAAGAAGTTTTCAAGTTATAATTACTGGGCTGTGCTTGCATGCCTGGATTTTAAACAAATTTTTTAAAAGACCTCTTTTTTCTTTTGACGAGCCATGATATATTATTTGCAGATTTTCTAAAACATGCAGCAATTTTGTTGAGGCCAGTGATGTGAAATTATGTCTTGTTTCAGAGAGAGAGAGAGAGACAGACCCACCCTATCAAACATTGGCAAGGATTTGGAACAAGTTATTTTTTTTTTTTAAGTTGTATCTCGAGCTTCAGAGAAAAACAGTGAAACCTTTGTGGAATGTTACCATCTCATTCCACAAAAGGAGATAAACCAAAGAAAACAAAACTAACCTAGGATCTCTCTGTGTTTTTTACCTTAAGAACTAAAGCAGAATTGGGTATATCATCCAGTTAAGCCTGGTGTAAGTCTCACAGGTCATAGACTGTGCTTGCTGGAAAGAACTTTGGTGATTATAGACACTTTTCTTATCTTCAGATCACTCATGACTAAAGTAATCATTGAGAATGAAAAAAACTTAAATTTATTCCCCAGGATCTCACCATCATTTAGTGGCCAAGCTAGGACCAGAGCCCAGATTCTCTGAAGATTTACCCTGTCCTCTATTTCCTCAAAATTAAAATGTAAATACAAAGCCCTCCCCCTGGGAGGCTGCACAGTACCAGACAAGGAGGGGGCGCTTTGGAGTCTGATGTACCTGAGCATGGATCCTGAGTTCATTTGCAAGACCTCGGGAAAGTTACTTGAACTGTCTAAGCCCCAATCTCCTAAGTTGAAAACGAGGATAACACTTTGTGCACATAGTGGTTTGTTCAACGAATATTTGAGCAGCTACTTGGAGCCCATCACTGTTTTAAGGCACTGGGAATGCAGCAATGAACATAATGAGAACTCTTGCCATCACGGAGTTTATATTCAAGTGGGCACATGGGATAATAAACGAATAAACAGGTAAAGTATATAGTATGTCAGGTAGTTGCAAGCATTACAGAGAAAAATGGAGAATGGGAACTAGTATTACCATCTAGAGGAGGTAGGGGCAGATGGGTTTGTGTTTAAATAAGGTAATCTAGGAAAGCATTACTGATAAATGGATAGTTGAAGAGATATGTGAAGAAAGTGAAGGATAAGAACATTCCAGAAAAATAGCAAGCCAAACCCCCTTGAGGGAAAACATACTCAGTGTGTTGGATTACAGCACAGAAGTGGTGCGGCTGGAGTGAAGTAAACCAGAATCAAACCAGGAGGGTGAGATGGGGCCCAGGCGGAGGCCCAGGGGTGATCCAATAAGATCTGTAGCCACTGTAAACATTTACCTTCTATTTGAAATAAAATGGGAAGCTACGGCAATGTTTTGAGCAGAGAAGGGACGTAACGACTTATGTTTTAAAAGGATCATTCTGGCTGCCATGTTGGAATAACGTATAAAGGCAGCAAGGGTGGAAGTTAGAAGACCAGTTAAGATGATTTTGCAATAACCCAGGAGACAGATGATCATTAAAAAAGTCAGATTTTGGATATAATTGGAAGAAATACTCAGTTTTGCTGAGAGATCAGATATAGACTTTGAGAGAAAGAAAGTAATCAAACATGAATCCAAATTGTTTGCTCACATAATTAGAAGGATAGAAAAAAAACTTGAGAGGCACGGGTATCTAGGGAAGATGGATTTTAGACATTAATTTTGAGATGCCGATTGACCATCCAGATGAGATAGTGAGCAGCTGGCTTGTGGAAGTGGAGTTCAGGGTAGAGGGTCTACATTGGAGACTCATCAACCCATAGATGGTATTGAAGGCCTTGAGATTGGCTGAACCTTTTCTGGGAGCGAGTGTAACGAGGCTGAGTCAGTGCCAGTAGGAGGGAGTGGTCAGCTGTGTCCAGAGAGCTCAAATAAGATGAGGTCTAGGAAATAACCACCCATTTTAGCTACATGAAGGCAATAGGTACTTTTGATTGGTGGAATGATGGAAACAAAGGACTACATGGTGTGCGCTCAAAAGATAATGGTAACTTTTGGGGAAACACTAATAAATTAATAGCAAAATGAGCAAAAATGAACATAAAAGAGCTCACAGAAAAAGAAATCCATGTGGCAAACAAAACAAAAACAGAGAAAAATGTGTTCAACCTCACTCATAATAAAAGAAATACAAAATAAACTTTCCAAGTTAATTTTTGAATTTAAAGCTCTACCAATAGAAATTCAACCAGGACGTTTTGAAACTCTAGAAAATAGACTTTTCACATGAGCACTTACTGTATTTGGGTGAGGATAATGGCCTTTGAACAACTCAGGTGAATTCTGGATCCCCACTTGCTCATTACTGTGCCTCTCTGTGGCTTCAGCTGCCCCATCTGTAAACAGGTTTTTTATTCGTACCATCCATTAGAGTTGAAGACCTTAGAATAATGCTTGGCTCATAGCAACAATAATAGGTAACATTGACTGGGTGATGATTATGCATGAGGCTTTGCTCTTATCACTTTACATTTATTTATTTTTCTTCATAGCCACCCTTCAAGGAGGACAAAGAATGAAGAGATTAAGGAATTTGCCTAAGTTCACAGGGCTAATCAGTATATATAAAGACTGCACGCTTAGCCACGGCACTAGGCTGTATCAAACAATAATATGAGAAAGAAAAATAAAAAGAAGAAACTCATCTTAATAGTATAAGATAACAAACATTAAAACAATATAGTATGTTGACTGTATGATCTGTATGACAATATAGAATATCCAGAAATATACTTAGTCATACATAGTGATTATATATTAATTTTACATTAGATGAAGCCAAGCTCCTCGAAACAATAGGAAAGGCTTATCTGACTGAGACACATCCACATATTAACACAGTTCCCTGACAAAAGGACAAATAGACATAAACACTTAGTTTTATAAAAATCTCTGAGTTTTTTATCTAGATTCATTTCATTCAGCAAAATAACACTACGTGAACTCATTTCCTTTATATATTAACAATGATCTAGATATACTAGGTTAAAGAGGCTGAATTTGATTTACCCAAGTGTTGGCCTATCTTTTAGAATGTTTAGTATACAGACATAACAAAATCAGTCTGCTAGGGCTACCTTAATAAAGTACCACAAACTGGGTGCCTTAGATAACTGAAATTTATTGTCTCATGGTTTAGAGGCCAGGTGTTCAAGATCAAGGTGTCATCAGGGTAGTCCCTCTCTGAGAGCTGTGAGGGAAGAGCTGTTCCTGGCCTCTCTTCTTGGTTTGTAGACGGCAGTCTTCTCTCTCTGTCTCTTTACCTCGTTTTCTCTCTGCATGCCTGTGCTCAAATTTCCTCTTCTTATGAAGACACCAGTCATATTGGACTAGGGTCCTTCCTAATGACCTCATTTTAGCTTAATTACCTCTGTAAAAATCTTATCTCCATATAAGGTCACATTCTGAGGTACTGAGGGTTAGAACTCAGCATATCTTTTTTATTTTTTTTAAGAGGGGCATAATTCAACACATATCACTTAATATTTGAGTATAAACCACAGTAGTAGCCACAGACCCTTAAAAAAGTTGTCCTGTTGGCCTCATTGATGTTTTCTTAGGTCCTTGTCAATTACCCATGTACCTCTAATCCTTTTTGAGAATTAGTCAAGGTATATATAAAACCTCAGCACAACATTCTTCTGTAGGACATCAGAGTCCCTCACTCATTTTGCATGAAAACAAAGCACATTCCGTGGGCCTGGTCCGATATTTCTGCAGTCGTATAAGAGCAACCTTAGCGTTTCAAAAATTCCACAACATGAAAAAATCCGGCAATCAAATATACAACACACTGCTTCACAACAACATGGACATCACAATGGGGAAATAAGCACTTTACACGCAGGGCAGAAGGAAATGGGTTAGGGAAACAAAGATTGGGCGTGGGCAAGAATCAGTGGAAATCTGAAAGGGAGGCGAAATCTCTCTCCTACCATCCCAAGATGTTTGGTGTCACAGTGCAAGAGCCAGCTTTGCCACACTCCTACCCCTAAACAAAACTCCTCACGCTACCTGGTGGATTACCAACTGGGACTTGCAAAGCCTCCCTGTGGGCACAGATACTCATCTCTTTATCATCCCTTATAGAAATGGGGGGTCATCAGCTCCCTCTCCTTTCTTTTTGCCAGCAAGCACTCACATCATTCGCATTGTTATCTCCAAAATATATCTTGAAGCCATCCATTCCTCTGCATCTTCACTGTTGTCATGTTTACCCAAACCACCATCACCTCTTGCCTAGGCAATACATGTACTCCTGTGTCTGGCTTCACCATAACCCCAGGCTAATATGTTCCCCACAGAGCATTCTCTCAATTGTTGGAAATGCTCCAATGAGCTTTTAAATAAAAGCCGTTGTACTTACCAGACCCGCACCCCCTGGCCCTGTCTTCCTTCATTTCCTTCCACTCTCTCTCTTGCCTACTATATATCCAGCCTCTCTGCTGTCCTTTTAGTTCTTTTGAATATAATTTCTGGCCTCAGGATCTTCACACATTCTTTTCCCTCTTTCTGGAAACTTAGCTAATAGTCAGCCAGCATGCTCTCATACACTTGCTCTGGTTGTGAAATAGTAAAATACCTCTCCACCCCTTTGGGAAGCGGTACGACCCCATGTCCCTACACACCCTCACATATATCCATCTTGCCCCTTTCCTAGAATCCCCTGGACCTCCACATTCCCAGTAGCCAAAGGAGTAATGCCTGGCCCTATGTGAGACCTGTAAGACCCTGCATTGGTCAGGATGCAACCAGAGAAATAAAGCCAGTAGGAGACATATAATAAAGGATTTATAGCAAGGAACTGGTTCATGCAATTGTGGAGGTTGGCAAGATAAGTCACAAATCTGTAGGGCAGGAAGGGCAGACTGGAAGTGTCAGGAATGAGTTGAAGCTGCAGTCCACAGCAGAATTTTTTTTCTGGGAAGCTTCAGTTCTGCTCTTAAGGCCTTTTGACAGATTGAATCCAGCTCACGGAGAATATATAGGATATCTCTACTCACAGTCAACTGGTTATGAATGTTAATCATGTCAACAAGACACCTTCTCAGCAATACCTAGATTAATGTTTAAATAACTGGGGACTGTAGCCTAGCTAAATCGACTTTCACAGACGTTGTTTCAGCACTGTGGTTACTGGTTGCCTACCCTACTAGTAGTTCAATATTGTTATTATCATCCAGGTAAATTGACTGACACAGAAAACTGACCATGCTGACCATCACGGATATCGTTCCAGCACTGTTTTTGCTGGTGTTCTACCCTATGAGTAGTTCAGTAGTTTTAGTATTATCCCTGCCTGAACTCTCTGCTCGTCTTCTCCCTTGCTCTTTAGATGGTGGGCTGGCTCCTGTTCTCCTTTCCATCCTTAAGGACCCCTCTTAAATGTCACCTCCTCACTACCCTCTCTGAGTAGGTCCCCCCTCGGAGGGACCTTCCCTCCATTCTTTCTCCGTCACCTCTTTTTTCTCTTCATTGCACTTACCACAAGTTATTAATTTATGGGTTTTATCTGTTTGTTGACTGATTTTTTCTGTCATTCCCATAAAACTGTGTGTCCCATGAGCGCTGAGGTTTTCATTTGTACAACACGGCATACAAAGAGTTAATTGCCATGACACACATAACAGTAGCTCAACTCATATGTATCAAATGAGTAAATGTCATCAGAGGTTACTATCATTTGGCTAGATGCAAAGACTCCACTTGCTATACACTTACACACATTCTATTTGCCTTGCCGTGAAGCCACCTTCCACATGCAGAGCCCTAGTTCTGGCACAAGCAGGGGTTCCGTGCAAACACATTGACGGAGCACTGCTTTTAGAGACCAGAACTGGCTGATCTTCCCTAAGATCTACAAGGTGGGTTCCTTCCACCCTCAAATCTTGTTTTTATTCAGATATATAGCCCTCAGTCTTATCCCAGATGTCTGCCCCAGGTCAGCTCCCACTGGAATAAGAGGCATTTGTTGGAATTGCTGATATGATATTAAATACTTGCCGAGAAGAGTAGACACAACTCATGCACGCATGTCGGGGAGATGGCCTTCCTTGTTAGCAGGGCTTGGAGTAGGACATGATCAATTCAAAGGCACAAATATAGAACCTCACTAACTGACGTGGGTTCACCAAGCTCACCCCCCACCAGAGAATCTAGTGAGGAAGTACACAGAGATCGTCCAAATTGCTCAGAAAGTCATTAGTGCCCTCACTGCCCATCATTTATAATCTTTTCCCTCTTTCTGATCCAATAGCATATTTAAGAGATGTCTGCTCTTAGCTTCCTTGCTCTGCGTCTATGGTATTGGGCAGCAATGCCCGCTGTATCCCTGGGCTTCCTCATAGTTTGAATAAGGGTTATATGGCATTTCCTGATGAAGTGGATATTTTTCCTTCACTCAGTTGCTAACGCATACATGTATTCTTGCGTCACCAGTGAAAACGCCTCCAGAAGATTTGTGCGTTTAATAAATCTTTGCACTATTCTCACTTCCGAGGATAAAATAAGGAGGTAATTAGATTCTGTCTTAGAAGAGACATATACTGGGGCAAAACCAGATAATTTAAGAAAGTGATAAAATTATTTCTGTCAACAGAAGAATTGGATGGTTCTGTTAAAGACATAATGATGACTGTAGATCAAAAAGAATAGAATACGGTTCAGAGTGACGTACTATTCTATAGATTATCTGAAACAAGCCATTAAGCAAAAACATCCGTGCAAAATTCCTTCATATTCCTAATTGTGACCAGTCACCCTTGTTGGTCTGTTTACTCTGCTATTAGAATGTGAAATGTTAGGATACAGTATGGCCAAGGTCAATAAGAAGAATATTGCATCTACTCTGAGCCCAAGACAAAATGATGAAGTAAGTGAAGTTTAAATGTGAGGCCTCCAGTCCAAACATGGACTGTTTCCTCACTTTAAGATACTTTTGTCTTCCCCTCAGAATCTAAAGCTTCCTTGCTTTTTCCCTTCAGGATAAAACTGAAATCCTGCATAGTCCCTCCCACAATCAAATGTCCCTTCTTTGAATTCCTATAACACAGTTGTCTCCTATTATGCCAACTTGTCCTTTATTTTTAATTATAGACTAGCTTCATTGTTCCCAAATGAAATTATGAATTCCTGAAGGGCACAGCACTATTTTCTATATCTTTACTTCCTTATACTCCACCACATAGATATTTTGCCAACGTCTAGTGAAGAAATAGTGAGGTTGTGACAGAGGTTACTTTGTTGTTCATTCAAATTTGCCTTCACTTCTTTCTAGACAAATAGCTAGATTGCATGTCCCAGCCTCTTCAGGGAAATAAAGCCTGTGATAGACTGTGCAACTTCCAGGCTGGTTCCATTTGAGCCTCTTATGTTGCCCTTTCCATCTTCTTTCTCCTTATTCTGCTAAGAAGGAGTCCTTAGGGATGACAAAACTACAAGATGGAAGGAGCTTAGGTCCTAAAACCATGTTGTTGAGAAAACTGCCCACAGACCAGGAACATCTGCCTTGGACTATTATGTAAGCATGAAACCAACATCAATTGTGTTTGAACTGTCACCTATTTGTGGTTCTACCTGTTATAGCAGCTAGCAGTCATTCTATTACATCTAGTAATTCTAGCAGAAAGAGCTTGAGCTGGGTTTAATTCTCAGCTCTGCCACAATGACCAACCTATGTGATTCAAGACAAGTTACTTAATTTCTCTGAGCCTCAGCTTCCTCATCTGTAAAATGTAGATAATTATAGCAATTATCTCCATCAGTTTGTTGTGAGTATAAACAAGTGCCTGCAATCAGGTGCTCAGTGAATACCAGTTCAGTACCACTCAGGTGTGTGCTTAGGATTAGTTCTTGACAAGCAGAAGGTATGTTCCAAGAGAGTCCAGAAAAATGGCATTGAAATAACTCATTTTTATGTCCTGACTACAGTTGTAGTAGAAATTTTTTTGAAGGGAAATAAGCTTATGGGTGGGGGTAGCAGTCAAGAGGAGGTGTGTAGAGAGGGGAGACAAGCTAAAGAAGTCTAAAAAGAATATTTTGTAATATTCTTTGAACTCTTAGAACTTCACCCCTGGCAGGGATCTAAAATTTTAGGTTAGAGTATGTAAGGACTTTGCATTAGGCCACTATGTGTCTAAACAGATATTTGGGGATAGACAATTATGCTGCTATGTAGGGCAAAGGAACTCTCCTTTCCAGGCTGGGCTATTCAGTACCTGAGGAGTTCGTTTAATTTTCCACTGGGTATTGACGATTAAATAAGTTGTTCACCTAGTCACTGGTTGCAAATACAGCAAAGCTGGGTGAAGTTGACATTTGCTTGATTAGGTGAAGTTAAATTTGGATGGAGGAATGAAGTAATCCTTTTCTTTGCTGCTGGGTCCCACATACTCCTAAGAGTTCTCAACACACTGCAGGTCTCATGCAGTACAGTAAGCAAGATTGAAAAAAGCAAAACTTAATTAGGTTTATATTTGTAGGCTGAATAAATGACATCTGCTTCCAGAAAATTGTAGATTTCCTGTAATAACACATTTATCCCTATTTAGTTGACATTCTGTCTTGATGTTTAAAGTTTGAACATATAATTTATTATCATCTCTTAAATCTATTCCTTTTATTTTCAGGAGATTTAACATTTTTTTAAAGATGGAGGTGGAAGAGTGGGAATCTGCAGTAATTTGTCCTAAGATGGGTACCTAAATTAAATTTAAAATGATTTGCAGTCATGCTATCCTCTGCTATAATCTTCTACCAAGAAATCGATTTTTAAAACTTATAAAACATAGATGGATGTTTATTGTAACATTGCGTGTAGTTACAAAAGGAAATAAAAAAAAAACAAAACAAAAAAAATCTAATGTCTATGAATAGGGAAACTGTTGAATAAATTACACATACACACGCACGTATATAATTCCATATTTGTAAAAATAAACAAAACTAAAATTTAAAAAACACAAAGAAAACTCCCTACGTTTGTGAATATACATTTTAATACAATTTTATGTAGACAAAATAAACACAAACAATTTCATGTTGATTACTCAGGGACATAGATAATAAGGATTTGTGAATGGTGTGTGTTAGCTTTGTGTGTAAACCTCAGTAATGTTTATCAGGTACAGTAGGAAAATGACACTGTTGTCATTTTTAATAATGAATAACTATTAAAAAGTATTTAAGGGCTTCCATGGTGGCGCAAGTGGTTGAGAGTCCACCTGCCAATGCAGGGGACACGGGTTCGTGCCCCGATCCGGGAAGATCCCACATGCCACGGAGTGGCTGGGCCCGTGAGCCATGGCCGCTGAGCCTGCGCGTCCGGAGCCTGTGCTCCACAACGGGAGAGGCCACGACAGTGAGAGGCCCGCGTACCGCAAAAAAAAAAAAAAAAAAAGTATTTAAATATGGAAGGTGTTCCTGAAATGTGGGAGGACATGAGTATCCAGAGAAACAGGTATTTTTATACTTCCTAGAATTTTGCAAAGCTTTAGTATTCTAATTTGTGTCTCATGTCCCAGAAGCTACAAAAATTTCACATAGCTGACATTCTACCAAATACATGCAATGCTAGGGATAGTCATGAAACAGATTCATTTCAGAAGTAAAGTGAAACAGAGTAGCTTACAGCGTTGAATATAAAAATGGTTTAAAAACAAGCTTATCTTAAATAAAGAGAATAAATCCTTTAATTATTACTAAGAAAAAGTACTCCACATTCGATTAAATAAAAAGGAAGGAAGGAAAGGAGGGAGGGATGGAGGGAGGAAAGACAGAAAGGCAGAAAGTATATGAAAGAAAGATAGAGAGGAAGGAAGGAAGGAGGGAAGACAGGGAGATAGAGAGAAAAAGAGAAAGAAAGAAAAAGGGAAAAACAACTAATAGGTTGCTTGACTGCCATGTCTACTGCTGGTGATTGTAGGAGGTCTTAAGGCATTAGGGTGAAACGTGGAAGAGAAGCAGATGTGGTGGTAGCTGCTAAATGTTTCAGAGCATCCTCACAAGGTAGAGTGTAGAGGAGGGATATTAGTCTACAAGGAATTTGAGGACTTGCCTATTCCGCTTTCCTCATCAAAGCATGATAAATTTCATTGGTACTAGGGCTCTAGAATTGCTGTAGCCCTGCAGTTGGGTTTGTCCTACATCCACGTCTATTACAGTTATGGCTACAGCCCAGGGGTTTTGTGCATGTGTATGTAGTACACTGTCAGCTGTGGTGGAAAATTACACCCAGCCATAGACAGGTCCAGGCACCCTGTGAGTTCATGGAGTGTCTGTGGATGTCTCACTCATGACATTCCTCATCACTCCCAATGTATGAGCCGCTGCCAGTTGGAACAAGGTGCATAAAACAGAATCCCTCCCCAGCACTGTAGTGAGGAATGGAATATAACCTGGATCAAGAAACAAAATTTAGGGCTTCCCTGGTGGTGCAGTGGTTGAGAGTCCGCCTGCCGATGCAGGGGACATGGGTTCATGCCCCAGTCTGGGAGGATCCCACATCCCGCGGAGCAGCTGGGCCTGTGAGCCATGGCCGCTGAGCCTGCGTGTCCAGAGCCTGTGCTCCGCAACGGGAGAGGCCACAACAGTGAGAGGCCCGCGTACCGCAAGAAAAAAAAAAAAAAAAAAAGAAACAAAATTTAAAGTGTGCCACGAATAGAGAGGAGAGAAGGGATAACAAGTGAATCCCAAAGAGAAGGGACAGCTGTCTTGACTAATAAAAACAGTCTGAGAAATAGAAGAGGATATAAAATACGAATGCTTTAAATTGGGAGAATGATCTTAAGGAAGTCAAACATTTCAGAAGGAAAGATACATGATTAAAATCAGAAAGGATTATGAGGTCATCCCTGCACTTGAAATTGTTTGAAGGAGAAGCACATTTTAAGAGTAAGCGAGGGAGGAGACTGTTCATCCAAATGTAAGATGTCAAGAATTTGGATTCACTTTCATGTCTTGGTAAAGGAAGGATGGTTATGTTAGGCTAAGGGCTTTTCCGGAAAACAGGCTGGCAAAATATCATGCCCTGTGGGATTTTTAGATTTTCTCTCCAAATCTCATGTATTTGTTTGGGACCAAATCCAACCTTTTGTTTTCAAACAATGCTCTATTCTGAAGTTCTTCCGTGGAGAATCCTGCCTCCTGGATGGGCTTGAAATCACACACAGTGGGTCCCCAAAAGTATTCCCTGGAGTCACACAGAGTGAGACTCTGGCCCATCAATTTTCTGTGCTTCTTTCTGACAATCTGTATAGGGAAGCCAGAGGCTGAGTAACTCAGCCAGCCCAATCTGTGGGAAAGCTGGTTTCCAGCTGAGTTGGCAACCAGACTGTGTGACCCTTTCTTCTTCCTCCCAAGTTCGCTCAAGTGAAGCCTTCCGAGAAAGCCTCCAAGAGAGTTGCCGTTTTGACTCAGGCAATTTTTTAATGTTTTCTCATCATGTGAGTATCTTTCATCAGTCCCCTTCAGCTTTCTGTTTGGATTGTTCATTCTTACGATGATAAAATACAATTGTTTAACTTGTCTAGTTAGGACCCAATGAAGAGAGTGACCTAATAAAAAAACATGAGGGAATAAAAATAATGACCACATGGTCCTATGTTAACTAAGATTTATGTATCTAAATTCTGACATATTGGAGTATAAAAATTCATCCCAGGGGACACTCTGAAGCAAGAGGAAAATGTAGGAAAACAAATAGGAAGCAGAGATGCAAGATAAAATCGATAGGTATGACTCCACTTTGTCCTTCTCCCACCATTTTCCACCTGAAGTTCTTATTAATGTTTCTTAATAAAACCTTTTTGTATTAATGTTCTTAATTGTACTAAACAGGAAGGCAAAGAAATATGAAGTGCTACTTTAAATAAATTTCTTTAAATTAAATGCATGTCATATAAAAATATTTAAAACATCTAATAATGTTTAAAATAACGATTATAAATAGTTTTAGCACAATTAGAAGAATGAAGAGAATTCACTTCATTATTTTCCTCTGGCAATGTAGGTGATCTGTCCAAGGTTTCTCAGCTAGTTAGTAGCACAGATCTGAAACTAACAATCTCCCAATTTGCAAACTAATATTCTTCTTACTCAGCAGTGTGGTTTCAGGAACAGTATTGAACTTTTTCTTAACTCAGTTTCCTGAGCTGTGAAATGGGCAACATCCTGGTATTTAACTTACAGGGCAGTTGTGAGGAATAAATAAATTTATATATTTAAATTGCATAGAAGAGCACTCTATGCTCACACGTAGTAAGCGCTCTGTAAATATGAGCTGTTATTACTTACCACCTTGCCTTTCGATTAATTTTCTACTTAAAACACCCTTTCAAGTTATTGTTTTTGAGTGTTTAATTGCTGGAAATATAGAATTAGGCAGTAGTGAATCTTGGATGGGAATGGGAAATTTTTTCTGGTTTCTTTTTTTTTGTATCCCCCAAAATGGTTTTGCAGACCATCTTCTCTCTTCAAGCCCATGTTACTTCTTGGATAATCAATAGGGATAAAGTAGACAAACTATTTGGAAGAAGGAATATGATTTCTATGTCCTGTCCCAAATTAGACACCGAGTCCAGGGTGTGCCATTCACTGCAATCATAATTATCATGACAAATTGACCAGGAATAAATCGAGCTGGCAAACTGAACTAGAGAAAAATACATACCCATTACTCATGCATCACTTCAAGTGCCACCTCCCCAGTGAAGTCTTCTCCAATCCCACCCATCAGAATTCATTGCTCCCTGAGCAAGGATCCAGTACATCCAGTACAGCTTTGCTTATACTTCACTTTTGGCACCAACCATATCAAGCCCGTGCATCATTCTTCCGCCGCACTGGGTTGCAAGATCCTTGAAAGCAGGATCTATGTCTAATTCATCTTTCTGTTTCCAGGATCTAGACTACCTCACAGCAGTGATAGGTGCACAGTGAATATCTATTGAATCAAATACACAGAACTCACTTAGAAATAAGTGAGAATATAAGGTTTTAAAAATACTACTATTTATTGAGCATGGATCATGCATCTAAAACTCTACGTTCATAATGACTATGTAAAATGTCATCATTATTTTCATTTGTAGGTGAGAAAAACTTAGGCTCAAAGAGGTTAAGGAATTCACTCTGAGTGGTAGAAACAGAATGTAAACCCCACTTCTATCTGGCACTGCTCCTTGGTAAGAAGAAAATAAGAATCAAACACTTCTTATTTTTATTAGTTGATCTCATATAATTCCTTCTGAAACAGGTTCTGACTTCAGGAATGCATTCTCTTTAGGACAATCATTCTATAATATTTTATCACACTGTAACCCTGAGTGTCTTACACGAATAACACCAACATCAAGAAGATTGCCAGTACCATCACCCTCTGAGTAATAATGACAACCCCACCGTATCAGCCCTTTGAAGACTTCTTGTGTTCAGACATGATTCTATGGATTGTTCTGGCTTTGTTTCGTTGCTGTCAATTACTTGCTCCTTCACCTGTTGGTATACCTTATATAGGCTATCACAACAATGCCCATACCGGTAAAACTTGTCTGCGCACACTCATGGGATTGGCCTCCAACTACTTCACTTCGGAACTGCAAGATGAACCAACTCTTTTCCAGCTGGAAACCCAACCAGTGTTATGCATTAGTATTCAATACAAGCCTATTAAATTCCACTGTGACCTTTCAGAGGCTATAATTTGAAAAGCATACTGAGTTCTTTAAATATGCTGCTTCCCGTTTTTTTCAATCATGCCATTTTTTTAGTAATTCTTTTTTTAAAATTTCTTAGCCATTCTATAACCTTCTGTTTGGCTATCCTTTGCAAATTCTCTGCAATATCTGATTTATGTCACTCTCTCACACTAGAGAGAGTAGTGCCCATTTTAATTATGTATGTGTTGGGAGCTAGAAAAGTCAAGTTTAACTGCATATTAATGTACAAATCAAACTGGAGAGTATAGTAATGGAATACGTGTTTTAAAAATGATTCTGTGCCCTAATTTGATGGTACCAACTAACACATCCAACTACAACTTTCTTTTCTTCTCCAAATGCTGTGGCTACCCATGGCAAAACAAATGAATGTTGAAAAATGTGGAAAGTTAAAAAGAAGCTTTTTAAAACAAATAAAGCCTAAAGCATTTCCTACTTTGAGTTCAGAATCAGTGTGAAATTAAGATAATCATGCCAGGAGAGCAATAGAAGCTACCCTGGGGGAAATGTAAGATGATAGCCTTTCAAAGCAACAGAGGAAATAGAGGGCATTCAATATAAAACCCAGTACACTCCCCTTTAAACTAAAGGTGGTCTCCGTGTGGATGAGTGTGGAGCAGCTGGATAAGTGTCTTAGTATCCAGACACTCCCCCAGGTCACCCCACCCGCCAGAGAAGCCTGGTCCAGGCTTCCAGTTATTACCACTCGCAGCAGAAGAGCAGTGACCTGCATTCTCACTCTTCTTTCTCAGTGGGCTGGTTCAGCTCCATTTCCTGGAGATAGCGTTCCTCATAGGCACTTCTGTCCCACACTGTGAGCTTTTCTATGTTAGGAACAGGACGTATTGATTTGTAGCACAATGATGTGGCCTGTCGAATGACTACCAGAGAATCCAGTGGATGCTTCCCTGGGGACCAGCTTTCCCAAAGAGACTGTTTCATAGACTTTCTAATCCCAGTGGAGTAAGAGCTTCAAATGGATGAGATCTTCCAAGGGAAAAGTATCAAAGGCATTTCCTCTTCCTTGTCTTCCTGTTCTTATAAGTGTATGTCATGTCTAGGTTTAATCTGGGGAAAGGAACAAAACAAGGAAGGGAGGAAACAGAAAAAATATGGACAGGGAGACCTAGACTACCAAAGCACCCTCCTGCAGATAGCAGCCATAAAGCAATGGTCTGCGAACTCATAAAATACATCTGGCCCCGGTCTCTCTTCATCTGCTGTAAATCTCTAAAAATAAACTAGAAAGTTCTTCTTTCCCCAAGTTTCTATAGACTTCGATATCACAGTTTACTAAATCCTGGAAGTGTGAAGACAGTGAACAGCACAGCCTGGCACAGTAAGCAGAGCCAAAGGAAAGCAAGTCAGGTCTTGGATTCTAATTGCCGTTTTCTCCTCAGTTTTTAACTGGTATATCACTCCACAGGGGTAGTTATCTTCATCTGTAAAAATGGAAGTGGCACATGCACTCCACAGGCACGGAGAGGCAATGCAGTTTGTTGTAGCGTAAACAAGAATCGCGTGAAGAAGGCATTTAACTGGATGCATAACCAGTCGAGGAGAGACAGCCCTGGTGAGTCCTGTGCAAATGTTTTGGGGACTTTTCCAACTACGAGACCTTTCAGTGTCTAAAAGTTTTAAAGGATGATAAACTAGCCTGCTCAAAGCTAGGATGTATGTGTGCATGTTTTTATGGCTCCACTTAATTCTGAGTGCTTCATAAGCTGTTGTTCAGACACAGAACTTAAACCTGACCCTCCACCTCCTCTGTCCCTCATGGGGCCGCTGTTTGCACTGTCTATGTCCAACCCATCAGTCTAGATTGAGCCTTCTCTCTGTCTAGTGCATCCTAGTCTCACAGTATGAGGGGTTTACTTCAGTTCATTTTTATAATCCATTTTTTATTCCATTTTTAGATACAAAGATATATTGTTGCATTCATTTAATCCTATTAAGACATGCCCACTCTTCAACTTGACCTACACTCCCAACCTCCCCCCAGTGCCACCCAGTCTCTGAATCTGCCTGCTGTCTCAAGGTTGGCTCTTGTTGAGACAGGGAATGATATTAGGAGGCAGGTTAGGATACCACAACTGTCATGGGACATTTTTATCCTAAGGTGCCTGTTCTTGGCACATTTGAACCTGATATATTTCAGTACATTCTTGATATATAGGAGCATATAGGTTCCAGAATGATAGATGTCATATGACTACTTAAAGAGTTAATTGATTTTTAAATAGGTGGCCACATTTCTTTTGTTTTTTTTTTGGCAATGCTGTGTTGGCTCCTCTTAAAACATCCAGGTAGTACTAGGTGAGCACGACCAGTGGCAGAAAACTCTACACTAGTAGGCTCTATGGCCTGAGAAAGACTCATTAGAAATAGAAATGTGGGGGAGTTCCTTCTTGTCCTCACTGTTTCTGAGCTGTCCTGCCCAGCAGGTGCCACCTCCTACTCAATTCCAAACGAGAAGCTCACGATAGTTCTCCAGCAGCAACTCTGTTGTCATAATCACCAAGCGAGGTTTGAATCCAAGCAGCCCAAATGCCATTCTAAGTTTGTAAAACACGCAGGGATACATCAGGTGTGGGGTAAGCCTGCAGAACCCAACACACAGGCTCTGCACAGGGAAGGACGGGAGGAAGCCCCAGGCAGAACTCATAAAAATGGACCATGCAGAGTCCCTTAAAGATAATGAGAACCAAATTGATATAATCAGTTGAGAGAAGGAAGGGTGATGATCCTGAGCTGATTTATCCATCCTCTCAATTAATCAGGTCACAAGGCCTCACCACATTTTTCATAATATCCCTAGATCCATGTGTCATTACTGTTTGCAGTTCATATGTTATTCGTTGTTTTTGTTGCTGCTGACACACCATTTTAAAAAACTGATTTGCCTACCTTATAAAGTCAGATGCTGCTAACCATTGCCATAGTCCAGCTTCTTAAAAACAAACACGTGCAACCCCTTGAAGTTATTCCAAGTTCTAAAAAGCAGGATGAAAACAACCAAGGTATGAGTGAAAGCTCGTTTGTTACCTTGTTTACTCTGTCACTATGAAAATTCTTGCCATTTGGCCATTTCAGTGGCTTTTATTCCCTGTACAAAACTAACCAGCCAAATACATGACCACAGTTTCTTGATTTATGGACATATTTCATCAACATGCTAATATTTTTGAAATTAGGTATTCCTTGCATAATTAAAAGAAAAGCAACTTGCCAGCTCCTAGAAGCATAAGTTATGCTTTGTGGTAACTGCCTGAATGTGTGCAAACGTAACTGTGTATAAATGTACCTGCCCATGTATTGTCACCTCTATTGAGATATTTACAACTGTAGTACCACCTGTGATTGAATTTCAATCAAAATTGTCATTCACCAGTTGCCATTCGAAATACCTTGAAAATGACTATGATCCAGCAGAGAAATGAGAAATTATTAAATGCAGAAGGTTGTCATCTGCCAGGCAGTTTGGAAGCAGGCAGTGGAAACCACCAATCAGTCAAACTAGAGCAAAATTCTCCAAATCTTGGCAAGGTTGACATGACATGACCCACTCAAATATTAGTTAGGATTGGCACCAAGGGATTGATCAATGCCAACAGCTTCCAACTAACATTAAAGAGAAACTGTCAAATTCCAAACTAAGTCAGTGAAACAGCTCCAACCAACCAATCAACTGACAAACCAACCAACCAACCAATGAGTTTAACAAAATAGGAAAAGCAGGTAAAAATACATGTATCTTCTAGTACTCATAGTAAAGTCCTAATGGTGCTAAGAATTTCAAGATCATTATCACAGGGTATAATAAGTGTAGAGTAAGCTTTGTAGGTGTTTTGAAATCAATGATACATCTTAAAGTCCTGTAAAAAGAAATAGGTGAAAGAAATGAGTGAATTCACTCATAACACCATGGTTGATGGTGGTGAAAATTACAAGATTATAAGCTCACTTTTACTTTGGCATTGAAGATGAGTTGGTGATGTGTTCTTTGAGTCATGAATGAGAATATATTTCTTCTGCCCCATCTTTCAACCTTCTCTGTTGAGCTAACTGAACTCATATGCTAGCAGAGACCTTTCTTTTACTTCCAGTGATGTCCCATGGTTTGAAAGGTCAGCCAACATCTTACAGGTTCCACTTCTTTGTGGCCTTCACTCTTTCTTGGACCAAGCAACTAGGACAATTCATAGGCATAGATTTCATTTAAAAAGTACACAGTGCCTTTGTTGAAGAGAAGATGCGGTTCTCTGTCACACCCTTCATTTAAAATACATGTCTGGAGTCCAGTCCCTTGTCTCCCAGCCCATTTGCTCATATGTAAGGTGACCTACAGTTTCAATTTGCCTGGGGTCATCTCAGTGTGTGTCTGTTGTCCAAATAGTCCTTCTACTTGACCATTTTCCCAGACAAAAGCTTCCCTAATATCATAATAAATTATATGATCACTCTATTCAGTCATGATATGCTAAGTAGACTAAAGAATTTAAAAATCTATTTCAAAAGGATGCATGTCAATTCACTCAAATTCCTTATATGCAGAGCTGACCACCTGCCCCAAGAAAAATCTTAGGTACAAATCCTGCACATCAACACTGCTTTCAAAGCAAAGGACATAAATATAAAGCAGTTTAATAGATCCAAATCCTGGCCAAACGATTGAGGATGGAGTGTGTACTTTGTTGGATGTTACATGGAATTAAGTTTAGTACACAAGGTAGATTACCATGAGTCACTATCCAGATGTTCCTCCTTCCTAATGCTAAAAGGATGCAACCTTAGCCTGACTGGGTGAGTATAAGACCAAGAATGCACAGCCAACCGGAAGACTGAAGGTGGTGTAATCCAGACTCACTCATTCCTTTAGATGATGCATGCATTGTTGAAAAAAGGCAGCAATAGAGTGCAAATCTGTCATATTCCTACCTAAGGACACTAAATGAACAGTAATGCAAGGCCCAAATACCTCCACCAGGTATTGAAAAGAGGACATGCCTTCTTCTACTGGGAAATATTAAAATAAAATGCTCTCCTCTTAACAGTAATATCAGCAAGGTATCTTGTACAATGATTCATTTTGAAATAGAAACTCCTATCTAGGATAGTTGGAATTAAGAAAAACTAATCTAGGTTTCTCTGTTGGAAAGGGAGGAAAAGAAAAGCAAAGTCCTCACATTGTTCCAGAAATTTTATTCATTTTAGTGATGCCATCACTGGACTGGGCTATCATTTTTCTCAATACAAAATTAAATTTTGAAGCTGTATTTTCGTTTGTCGTTACTAAGGTAATTTCATTTGTATGCACTGCACTTTTCTATTACTAGAGATTTATTATAATATTATTTAGACTGTATGATTGTTTATTCTAGAATTTTTCTTCCATTTTTACCCCATCACCAGCTACAATAACTACAACTTGGAAATTTTATGCTAACAGCAAATTTTGGACAAACCAATTTTGTTTGGGTAGCTGATGTTTGAAGAAGGCAAATAGATTCGGTACTCCCTTCCCTTCCCTCTGGAGAAAAATCTGAGTTTCAAATGGGGCCTATTCTCCCCACCTCTTACATCCCCTTTCATCAGCACATAATCCTTCAGACTGGCTTTTACAAAATGCCCACATCAAGACATGGCTCTTTGTAAGTAGGACTGGAAAGAAGCAAGATGGGCAATTCTGCTTTAACACAACTCAGAATCTTGAGCCTCTCCCTCCCTTACCCAACCCCAAGTAACCCAACCCTACACATCCACCCTGGATTGGCATTTTCAATGTCTATGGGGTTTTCCATTCCCTCTGTGGCTAATGCAGAACTATTAGGTATCCACTAGTGCCCTCGTGGCCTGAAGGGGCTTAAGAACTCAATCCAGGAAGGGGCAGTAGAAAGAGAGTTCTCTCTCCTGTGTACTGAGAAGCCATTTCATAGAAGAATAGAATTAAATGCACTTCAAGGGCTTTTTAAAATCCAGGATTCTAGTTAGCAAGGTTGCTGTAAATTTTCCTTTCTCCTCTTTCATCCTCAAATAAGCATGCAAGATGGGGAAGCCTGCATAATCTCTCAAGACCATTTCAAGTTGAAGATGCATTGACTCTCAAATTTTCTACACAGTGAGTTTTCTTTCTGTTGAATATCTGATTATACTAGATAGTTTTGATAATGTTCTAATTTCTATATAAATCTGCAAGAATTTTTAAAAAGATAGCTGCATACTTGCAGATTAAAACCAGCATAGGCAGAGCTAAACATATTCCTCATGTCTGATTTGTACAATAGTCCAAATCCATCCTGAATATCTTCCCTGCACATGATAACAAAGAACTTAGTAGGTTTTGAGCTGTGGTTATACAGTGACAGGTTTTAACCTCTATTGCTGCTACATAGAAGAACAAAGGCCATTTTCCCAGGGGAGATGAGACAAGAACAGAGAAATACAAAAAAAGACAACAAATAATAAATGTTGGTGAGGATGTGGGAAAAAGGGAAACCCAGTACACTGTTGGTAGGAATGTAAATTGGTGCCTCCACTACAGAAAACAGCATGGAGGTTTCCCAAAAAACTAAAAATAGAACTACCATACAACCCAGCAATTCCACTCCTGGGTATATGTCTAAAGAAAACAAAAACACTAATTCAGAAAGGTACAGCCCAATGTTCATAGCAACATTATTTACAATAGCCAAGATATAGAAGCAACTTGAGTTTTCGTCAACAAATGAATAGATAATGAAGATGTGGTATATATATACAATGGAATAATACTCAGCCATTAAAAAAAATGAAATTTTGCCATTTGCAACAACGTGGATGGACCTGGAGAGTACTATGCTTAGTGAAGTAAGTCAGACAGAGAAAGACAAATACTGTATGTTTTCACTTATACGTGGAATCTGAAAAATAAAACAAATGAAAGTATATTTAAAAAAACAGAAACAGACTCACAGATATAGAGAACAAACTAGTGGTTACCAGTGGGGAGAGGGATGGGGGGAGGTGCTAGATAAGGGAAGGGGATTAAGAGGTATGAACTCCTAGGTATAAAATCAATTAGATACAAGGATGTAATGTACAGCTCAGGGAGTATAGCCAATATTTTATAACAACTTTAAATAAAGTATAATCTATAAAAATATTGAATCAGTATGTTGTACACCTGAAACTAATATAACATTGTAAATCAACTATACTACAACTAAAAAAAAAGAAACATATGACCCACCAATTCCACTCCTAGTAAAGGAATTGAAAACAGGTGTTCAAGCAAAACTTGTACACAAATGTTCATAGCATCACTATTCACAATAGCCAAAGGAACAACTCAAAAAAAAAAAAAAAAAAAAAAGGAAAAAAGAAAGAAAGAAAGGAAAGAGAGATACAATGGCAAAGGAATTCCTCCGTTGAGGGCAATTATTCCAGACGTACCACATTCCTTGGCCTAAGACTAACAGAAGGTGTTAGGAATGGTTCCCAGAGTGTATACACTTCTTGAACTAGATTCCTTTAACTATGGGTCTCCTAGTATATGAGCTTCACTGATCAAGAAAGCAAAATGCCGTATTTCAAATCCTTAGAATAATCCAGATCCTAACCAAATTGAAACGTGTAATTAACAGATGTGGTCCTTCTAGAATCTAACATTTTCCTTCTTGTCAAAAAATATGGACTCCATCATCAATTGAGTTTTTAAATATGTTTTTGATGTTTAACCTATAATTTACTGTTTTTATATCCTATCTCTTTCCACTTATTTAAAAATACAGCCGCAATAAGTAAACACTGCTGGAACCTATTGTTATTAAACTAAAAAAGCAAACCATTCAGAAGTTTGTAAATATCAGAATAACAATCACCAGCCATTCATTTCCTGTACTATCACATTTTTTTTCCAATAGACTCAGGTGTCAACCATCCTGTGAAAATTACACGTAGCAGTTAAAATGCTCGAGAATAGTGAGGCGAGTTCAGTAATTGAAAGTTATCAATAAGACAGAATGTGTCCGATTGTCAAATGGTTTCTCAAAACCCCCGCACCACACTTCCTATGTGGGCCACGATTCTCTGCTTTCCATCCCACGTCCTAACAGCAGTAACAGGATATTCTAAAATACACTAACACTGCATCTTCTCAGTTCAGTTTGTCTGTCACAGGAATCAGCATGCTGTTATAGATTTTTACTAAAAAAATTTTTTTGCATACTTGGGTTTATTGAGTTGCCTTAACCTAAATAGACTTCATAAGTAATTCTTAATTGAGAATCACTTTAAAAAAATGTTATCATTATCATTATGAAATTGCTAAAAACACACTTTTTGATAAATAGGTCCTTCCTCTTTCCTCAAACATTAACTCAGCTTATTTGATGTAGCAGATATTCTAAACTAGGGTTTCTCAACATCAGCACTGTTGAATTTTTTATTGGACCTGTGCATTGTAGAATATCCAGCAGCATCCCTCACTTCTACCCATGAGATGCCAATAGCACAACCCACCCAGTTGTGACAATCAAAAATCACCAGTCAGAATGGCCATCATTAAAAGTCTACAAATAACAAATGCTGGAGAGTATGTAGAGTAAATGGAACCCTCCTACACTGTTGGTGGGAATATAAATTGGTGCAGCCACTATGAAGAACAGTATGGAGGTTGGTTAGAAACCTAAAAATAGAGTTACCATATGATCCTGTAATCTGACTCCTGGGCATATATCCAGAGAAAACTATAGTTCAGAAAGATACCTGCACTCCTATGTTCATTGCAGCACTCTTTATAAAAACCAAGACATGGAAGCAACCTAAATGATTGACAGAGGAATGGATAAAGAAGATGTGGTACATACATACAATGGAATATTACTCAGCCCTAAAAAAAATGAAATAATGCCATTTGCAGCAACATGGATGGACCTAGAGATTATCATACTAAGTGAAGTAAGTCAGACAGAGAAAGACAAATATCATATGCTATCACATATGTGGAATCTAAAAAGATACATATGACCTTATATAAAAAACAGAAATAGAACTCACAGACATAGAAAACAAATTTATAGTTACAAATGGGCAAAGGTACGGGAGGGAGGGATAAATTAGGAGTTTGGTATAAACATATACATGCTACTATATATAAAATAGATAACCAACAAGGATCTACTGTATAACACAGAGAACTATACTCAATATCTTGTAATAGCCTAAAATGGAAGAGAATCTGAAAAAGAATATATATATATAATATATATATTATATATATATATAATGTGTAACTGAATCACTTTGCTGTACACCTGAAACTAACACAGCATCATAAATTAACTATACTTCAATTTAAAAATGGTTTAAAATAAATAAAATAAAATTTCTTCAGACATCAACACAGTAAGTGTGGTAATAATGGGCTGCAACGGGTATTATGAGAGCACAGAGGATGGAGGATAGACAAAAATTGGGGAACATGATATGCTAGGGCATAGAGGCAAGAAATAGTATAGTGTGGCTGGTACCTGGAGTTTGTGGCCAGAGTGGTAAGAAATAGGGGTGAAAGAGAGGGAGGCACCAGATCATGCAAGGCCAACTTCTTTTCTTTGCTACTTAAGAACTGAATTTTCCTCACATCCACCCCTTAGTCATGCCATTTAAAAAGCATCAGATAAAATATTACTTTTAAATGTTGACAACAGAATGCCAGGAGCATTTTTATAGAAGATGAATTAAGTCATATTTATAGATAAAGTTTATTCCTTTAAGCCAAACCTGCATAGTTGATTATTGTTTTCCCTAATATTGATAATGCATTGCTTTCTTTGAAACCTACTTGGGATATGTCCATATCCTCACCTCATCACAAATCCTTGCTACAGATGTTCTTTTCTCAACAGGTATATTGGCTTCCTTGTTGATTTCTAGCTGTGCTTGGTCTTATATCAAAATGCTGTCTCTGAGCAGTGCTTGAGAGAAGCAATTTATCCATCTGCATTCTATTTCAGGCAAAGCCTTTGACTCAGGGAGTGAGACACTTGACCTACTTCTGACTCACTTAAGCCCAGTAGGAGAGCAAAAGTCGGACCTCTGGTTCTATCATCAGCACTGACATTTCCTGGCAAAAGGAGATTTAAATTTAAATAGAATAAGGCTTCAACATCATCATTTCATTATCTCCTCTTGGGTGAGTTAGTCCTGTGACAGTACTGGTAAAGCAAGTAAAGTTTTAAAATGCACAATAAAATAACAGAGTCTATGAGACTCTGAAACAACCTTCCTTTTCATGTCACAAAAAAAATCAAACCCTTGCTAGGATTGCAGTGTCTACTCTTGGTCTCCTCCTTTGTTGAAATATACAGGGAAACTTCAGTTCCACAAATATTTATTGTTTTTGTTTTTGTTTTTGTGGTACACGGGCCTCTCATTGTTGTGGCCTCTCCCATTGTGGAGCACAGGCTCTGGATGCACGGGCTCAGCGGCCATGGCTCACGAGCCCAGCCGCTCCGCAGCATGTGGGATCTTCCCAGACCGGGGCACGAACCTGTGTCCCCTGCATCAGCAGGAGGATTCTCAACCACTGCGCCACCAGGGAAGCCCCACACATATTTATTACATCCACTCTGAGCTAAACACTTGAATATGAATACCACCTAATGGACAGAAAGTTGACTAAGGCCTATTACAGTGGAAGATGCAGCTAAAGAGACAGATAATTTGAGTCCATGTCATAAATGCATGACTGAGGAAAACACAGAAAGAAATAGCTGATCCAGTGGGAGAGGTCCACAGTAAAGACTCTAGGAAAGAGAGCCAAGGCACCCTAGAGGAAATACCCTGGGAGCTGACTCTGCAAAGTTGACAGGTAATTAGCCAGGTGAAAAAGGGGAAAATGTTCTGATGGAGAGAAAGCCCTAAAAAAGAACAAAGAGACAGCAAGGAAGGCCGCAGAGGCTGTCCAGAAGATGTAAGTCTGAAGTGAGGAAGGCATGAGGGGCTGAGACTGAGGCCGGAAGATCCCTGGAAAGGGTTGGAGGTTTTATCCCATAGATGTTAGGAAATTGCTAAAGGGTTTTAGGCCAGAACATGATAAAGACAAATTGGTATTTTTGAGAAACTACTACAATATCTGGGTAGAAAATTTGGGCTTAAAATTGATACAACTAGAGGTAAGGCAACTAGTTAGTGTCTGTTGTAGTTCGGAAGAGGAGTGACTTGGGTTGGTACTTACAAAGTGGCAGTGGGGATGTAGGGAATAGCTTTGAAAAACATGTAAGTGGCCTGGCTTGGTGTCTAGATGAACTTTAAGATTTTAGAGACTGTTTTTAAGAGGAAAGTTAGAAAGTAAAATTCTTTTTTCTTTCTTTTCTATGGGCACATTAGTTCTTTATTGCTGCTATAGCGAAGCACCACACACTTTGTGCCTTCAAAAGACGTAACTTCTTATCTTACAGTTCTGGAGGTCAGAAGTCTGAAATCAGTTAGAAAGTAAAATCCTTAAGGACAAATTGTAGTAATTATAGTTATTATACCTGAAAATAACAATCCATGACATTTGGTAAGCACGAAAGCAAATAACCAGGAGTTAAGGTAAAATAATGGGGGGAGGGGGTAAGGTGGGGAAAAAGATAAGGAAGTAAAAAATTAAGAGTTTTTTAAAATGAGTAAAAAAATGTACTCGAAGTACGTTTATACCAGTGATATAAATATTATTTTTACTAGAATTAATTGTCGAAGAACTAACATACAGTCTGTGTGCAAACTTGCTCCTTTTTTACGTAAAACTGTCTCGTGCCTGTTAGGGAACTGTACACAGGATAGTACTCAGTGCATGATCATTGGTAGAAGACAAAATGGAGGGTAGAAAACAGGAAAGAGAAAAGCAGATTGAGCAGGTAAAAATATGTCCACAAGAAAACAGACTGAATAATAACAGGAATGCTTGAAGCAAGGTTTAAAGAAACATTTCTCAATAGTGAGGATTATCAGACACCAAAAAATGGAAGTAACTTCATTAAAGTGTTCAAAAGCTGAGATACTGGAGTCCTGCTGCCTTGGTGGGGATCTTAACTCTATAGGTTAATAGCTGCATGAACCTGAGCCACTTCCTTAACTACTCTGAGCCTCAGAATCCCCACATGTAAAATGGTGGAAAATACTGAGTTAGTAGCTACCTTATTAGGCTTGGTGGGGATTAAATGTTTTTGTACATATAAAATGCTTAGAATAGCACCTGCTACAAAGTAAGCATCAGTTCATATTGGCTGTTTATTAATGTTATTGGAGCTGAAATTTGTTGAAGATGATGGTACTTCCTGTTCTTATTTATTTATTTTTCCTAATTAGTCATCCATTTTATCCACGTCAGTGTATACATGTCAATCCCAATCTCCCAATTTGTCACACCACCACCCCCAGCCCCCACTGCTTTCCCCCCTTGGTGTCCATATGGTTTTTCTCTACTTCTCTGTCTCAATTTCTGCTCTGCAAACCACTTCATCTGTACCATTTTTTTAGGTTCCACATATATGTGTTAATATACAATATTTGTTTTTCTCTTTCTAACTTACTTCACTCTGTATGACAGACTCTAGATTCATCCACATCTCTACAAATGACCCAATTTCATTCCTTTTTATGGCTGAGTAATATTCCATTCTATATATGTACCACATTTTCTTTATCTATTCGTCTGTCACTGGACATTTAGGTTGCTTCCATGACCTGGCTATTGTAAATAGTGCTGCAATGAACATTGGGGTGCATGTGTCTTTTTGAATGATGGTTTTCTCTCGGTATATGCATAGTAGTGGGATTGCTGGGTCATATGGTAATTCTCTTTGTAGTTTTCTAAGTCACCTCCATACTGTTCTCCATAGTGGCTTTATCAATTTACATGCCCACTAACAGTGCAAGAGGGTTCCCTTTTCTCCACACCCTCTCCAGCATTTGTTGTTTGTAGATTTTCTGATGATGCCCATTCTAACTGGTGAGAGGTGATACCTCATTGTAATTTTGATTTGCATTTTTCTAATAAATAGTGATGTTAAGCAACTTTTCATGTGCTTCTCAGTCATCTGTATGTCTTCTTGGGAGAAATGTATATTTAGGTTTTCTGCACATTTTTGGATTGGGTTGTTTTATTAATATTGAGCTGCATGAGCTGTTTATATATTTTGGAGATTAATCCTTTGCACAATGATTCATTTGCAAATATTTTCTGCCATTCTGAGGGTTGTCTTTTCATCTTGTTTATGGTTTCCTTTGCTGTGCAAAAGCTGTTAAGTTTCATTAGGTCCCATTTGTTTATTTTTGTTTTTATTTCCATTACTCTAGGAGGTGGGTCAAAGAGGATATTGCTGTGATTTATGTCAAAGAGTGTTCTTCCTATATTTTCCTCTAAGAGTTTTATAGTGCCCGATCTTACATTTAGGTCTCTAATCAATTTTGAGGTTATTTTTGTATACATTGTAAGGGAGTGTTCTAATTTCATTCTTTTACATGTAGTTGTCCAGTTTTCCCAGCACCACTTATTGAAGAGACTGTCTTTTCTCCACTGTATATCCTTGCTTCTGTTGTCATAGATTAGTTCACCATAGCTGTGTGGGTTTATCTCTGGGCTTTCTATTCTGTTCCATTGATCTATATTTCTGTTTTTGTGTCAGTACCATATTGTCTTGATTACTGTAGCTTTGTAGTATAGTCTGAAGTCAGGGAGTCTGATTCCTCCAGCTCCATTTTTTTCCCTCAAGACTGCTTTGGCTATTCGGGGTCTTTTGTGCCTCCATACAAGCTTTAATACTTTTTGTTCTAGTTCCATAAAAATTGCCATGGGTGATTTGACAGGAATTGCATTGAATCTGTAGATTGCTTTGAGTAGTATAGTCATTTTCACAATATTGATTCTTCCAATGCAAGAACATGGTATATCTCTCAATCTGTTGGTAACATCTTTAATTTCCTTCATCAGTGTCTTATAGTTTTCTGCATACAGGTCTTTTGTCTCCCTAGGTAGGTTTATTCCTAGGTATTTTATTCTTTTTGTTGCAGTGGTAAATGGGAATGTTTCCTTAACTTCTCTTTCAGATTTTTCATCATTAGTGTATAGGAATGCAAGAGATTTCTGTAAATTAATTTTGTATCCTTCAACTTTACTAAATTCATTGATTAGCCCTAGTAGTTTTCTGGTAGCATCTTTAGGATTCTTTATGTATAGTATCATGTCATCTGCAAACAGTGACAGTTTTACTTCTTCTTTTCCAATTTGTATTCCTTTTATTTCTTTCTCTTCTCTGATTGCTGTGGCCAGGACTTCCAAAACTATGTTGAATAATAGTGGTGGTGAGAGTGGGCAACTTTGTCTTCCTCCTGAGCTTAGAGGAAATGCTTTCAGTTTTTCACCATTGAGAGCGATGTTTGCTGTGGGTATTTTGTATATGGCCTTTATTATGTTGAAGTAGGTTCCCTCTATGCCCACTCTCTGGAGAGATTTTATCATAACTGGGCGTTGAATTTTGTCAAAAGCTTTTTCTGCATCTATTGAGATGATCATATGGTTTCTATTCTTCACTTTGTTAATATGGTGTATCACATTGATTGATTTGCATATATTGAAGAATGCTTGCATCTCTGGGGTAAATTCCACTTGATCATGGTGTATGATCCTTTTAATGTGTTGTTGGATTCTGTTTGCTGGTATTTTGTTGAGGATTTTTGAAGCTATATTCATCAGTGATATTGGCCTGTAATTTTCTTTTTTTTGTAGTATCTTTGTCTGATTTTCGTATCAAGGTGATGGTGGCTTCACAGAATGAGCTTGGGAGTTTTTCTTCCTCGGCAGAGGAAGAGCTTGAGAAAGATAGGTGTTGGCTCTTCTCTAAATGTTTGCTAGAATTCACCTGTGAAGCCGTCTGGTCCTGGGCTTCTGATTGTTGGAAGATTTTTAATCACAATTTCAATTTCATTACTTGTGATTTGTCTGGTCATATTTTCTATTTCTTCCTGGTTCAGTCTTGGAAGGTTATACCTTTCTAAGAATTTGTTTACTTCTTCCAGGTTGTCCATTTTTCTGGCATAGATTTGCTTGTAGTAGTCTCTTAGGATGCTTTGTATTTCTGCAGTGTCTGTTGTAACTTCTCCTTTTTCATTTCTAATTTTACTGATTTGAGTCCTCTCCCTCTTTTTCTTGATGAGTCTGGCTAATGGTTTATCAATTTTGTTTATCTTCCCAAAGAAGCAGCTTTTAGTTTTATTGATCTTTGCTATTATTTTCTTTGTTTCTATTTCATCTAATTCTGCTCTGATCTTTATGATTTCTTTACTTCTGCTAACTTTGGGTTTTGTTTGTTCTTCTTTCTCTAGTTCCTTTAGGTGTAAGGTTAGATTGTTTATTTGAGATTTTTCTTGTTTCTTGAGATAGGCTTGTATAGCTATAAACTTCCCTCTTAGAACTGCTTTTGCTGCATCCCATATGTTTTGGATCATCGTGTTCTCATTGTCATTTGTCTCTGGGTAGTTTTTGGTTTCCTCTTTGAGTCCTTCAGTGATCGCTTGGCTATTTAGTAACATATTATTTAACCTCCATGTGGTTGTGTTTTTTACATTTTTTCCCTGTAGTTGATTTCTAATATCATAGCGTTGTGGTCAGAAAGGAGGCATGACATGATTTCAATTTTCTTAAATTTACTGATGCTTGATTTGTGATGCAAGATGTGGTCTATCCTGGAGAATGTTCTGTGTGCACTTGAGAAGAAAGTGTAATCTGCTGTTTTTGGATGGAATGTCCTAAAAATATCAATTACATCTCTGGTCTATTGTGTCATTTAAAGCTTCCGTTTCCTTATTTAATTTCATTTTGGATGATCAGTCCATTGGTGTAAATGAGGTGTTGAAGTCCCTCACTATTATTGTGTTACTGTTGATTTCCTCTTTTATAGCCATTAGCAGTTGCCTTATGTATTGAGGTGCTCCTATGTTGGGTGCCTCTATATTTATAAGTGTTATATATTCTTCTTGGATTGATCCCTTGATCATTATTTAGTGTCTTTCCTTGTCTGTTGTAATATTCTTTATTTTAAAGTCTATTTTATCTGATATGAGTATTGCTACTCCCGCTTTCTTTTTTTATCCAGCTTTCTTTTGATTTTCATTTACATGGAATATCTTTTTCCATCCCCTCACTTTCAGTCTATATGTGTCCCTAGGTCTGAAGTGGGTCTCTTAAAGACAGCATATATATGGGTCTTCTTTTTGTATCCATTCAGTAAGACTCTGTCTTTTGGTTGGAGCATTTAATCCATTCACGTTTAAGGTAATTATTTTTTTTTTTTTTTTTTTTTTTTTTTTTTTTGCCGTACGCGGGCCTCCCACTGTTGTGGCCTCTCTCGTTGCGGAGAACAGGCTCCAGACGCGCAGGCTCAGCAGCTATGATTCACGAGCCCAGCCGCTCTGCGGCATGTGGGATCTTCCCGGACCGGGGCACGAACCCATGTCCCCTGCATCGGCAGGCGGACTCTCAACCACTGCGCCACCAGGGAAGCCCTAAGGTAATTATTGATATGTATGTTACTATGACCATTTTCTTAATTGTTTGGAGTTTGTTTTTTTAGGTCTTTTTCTTCTCTTTTGTTTCCCACTTAGGGAAGTTCCTTTAGCATTTGTTGTAGAGCTACTTTGGTGGTGCTGAATTCTCTTAGCTTTTGCTTTTCTGTAAAGCTTTTGATTTCTCCATCAAATCTGAATGAGATCCTTTCCCAGTAGAATAATCTTGGTTGTAGGTTCCTCCCTTTCATCACTTTAAGTATATCATGCCACTCCCTTCTGGCTTGTAGAGTTTCTGCTGAGAAATCAGCTGTTATCTTTATGGAAGTTCCCTTGTATGTTATCTGTTGTTTTTCCCTTGCTGCTTTCAATAATTTTTCTTTGTCTTTAAGTTTGGCCAATTTGATTATTATGTGCCTCGGTGTGTTTCTCCTTGGGTTTATCCTGTATGGGACTCTCTGCCCTTCCTGGACTTGGGTGGCTATTTCCTTTCTCATGTTAAGGAAGTTTTCGACTATAATCTCTTCAAAGATTTTCTTGGGTCCTTTCTCTCTCTCTTCTCCTTCTGGGACCCCTATAATGAGAATGTTGTTGCATTTAATGTTGTCTCAGAGGTCTCTTAGGCTATCTTCATTTCTTTTCATTCTTTTTTCTTTATTCTGTTCTGCAGCATTGAACTCCACCATTCTGTCTTCCAGGTCACTTATCCATTCTTCTGCCTCAGTTATTCTGCTATTGATTCCTTCTAGTGTAGTTTGCATTTCAGTTATTGTATTGTTCATCTCTGTTTGTTTGTTCTTTAATTCTTCTAGATCTTTGTTAAGCATTTTTGCATCTTCTCGATCTTTGCCTCCATTCTTTTTCCGAGGTCCTGGATCATCTTCACTTTCATTATTCTGAATTCTTTACTTTAAGATTGCGTATCTCCATCTCATTTAGTTGTTTTTCTGGGGTTTTATCTTGTTCCTTTATCTTGTACATAGTCTTCTGCCTTTTCATCTTGTCTACCGTTCTGTGAATGTGGTTTTTGTTCTGCAGACTGCAGGATTGGAGTTCTTCTTGCTTCTGTTTGTTCTTGTGTATTTTTCATTGGGGTCATTGGAGGAGATGGAAACAGTTTCCAGGTTTTCTTTGGGACCAAGTGAATGATTCTGAGAGCCTTATCATTCTAAGGAATTGATTTATAAGCAGTCACCTGACAGTCTTGCCCATCACCTCCAGTCAAAATGTGCAGGTATTTTGAAGTGACAGTGAATAACCCAGGAATGTCGTTTGCTCACAGCTAAGTCCATGAAGGAAGAAAGGCTACCTGTTCCTCCATAGGAAATGTACTTCCTTCCTAGTCATTTTACACCTACAGCCACATGGCGGAGAAGGTTTGGGATCCATGGTCTGTAGGTGCCTTAGCTTTCTGAGAGACATTGTGGTCATTCTCTAAACAATCAAAATGCAATCATGGTAGATTTGTTGAATTGGTTTTAGCACAATTTAGCTCAGTATTAAGAAAAGATGATCATTTTTGGCAGCTGCAGACAAAGTACAAAATATTAGGACATACAAGACTAATTTGAATTCCATTGCATGGAATCTGCAAATTATCATTTGCCTTTGAAATGAGCTACTGGCTGAGCCCTTTGAAATGGCTGCCAGACACATGCAAAATGACCCAATTCAAAGGGATTATTTCTGTACCAAAAGATCTAAGGCATAAGTGTTTGCTTTAGTGAGTATAATTGTGTTCACTGAAGCAATGATGGGGAAGAAATGCAGCCATTTTGCAGGGAAATTTTGCTTTCTGTTTCATGGACTCTTTTAAACATAGGAAAAACAGGAGAAATCACATTTCTAAACTGCAATTTGCCTTAACTGGTGCATAATTCAATTAATGCAACTAGAGGTACACCTTAGAAAAATAAAGTTTTAACAAAAAACCAGCTGCTTGTTTTGGCACCAGATGTCACCAAAGATGCTGACTGAAGAAGCTCTTTTACCTATTGACTGCACTCTGCTCTTTTCCGACGTACTTACCGTGATGTTTTCAGCTTCTAAAAGCCAAAGAGCTCCCTAGTTAACTGTAAAATGTGATATCCTTCCACATTCCACTAAAGTTTTAGTGTATGTGTGCATGTATGGTTTCATTTGTACATGTTTTAAAGTAACATCATGGAGGATACCTTCTTTTAATATGACTCTTCTCTTTTGGATAGGGAGGCTATCGCAGGGCAGAAAAAGAGAAACTCAAAAGTGTATATGCGCGTCTGCATGCGTTTGTGTGTGTGTATCGTTTGCTCCTAATAATATGTTAGGCACTCTGACAGACTATCACAACAAAGGCATTTTATACAATTAAAATATCTCCCAGCACTTGTATCAGAATGCTATTTTTTTTCAGCAAACAACCAAAAATTTCCCCTCTACTAGGGCTCATCTCTCTCCTTCAACTGTCTGTACCCTCCAACTCTCCTCCACCAGCACTCCTAATTCCTTCATCCTACTTCTACATCCTTTTTTCAGTGTTTCTTAAATAGGTATGGTTAAAAAACCATTTGTTAATCTAATGTCATAAAGCTTTCCAAAGTCTTAGCAATCAATAATATTTACTGAGATCCACATTGTGCCCAACACTTCTCTGTGTTCTCAGGACTAATCCTGGTGCTCAAGGTGTTCACACACTGGGGGGAAAATGCAACTTACATTGAATCACAAAACCTGAGAGTTGAAAGAACCTGAGAAGCTATCTGATCAGCCTTGCTCCTCCAAGGAGGTATTCTCTCTGCCACATGTGATAAGCTGTCACTAACCCAGGATCTTGGGCTTCCTAGGATGGGGAATTCACTGCCATTGACAGATCTAGTTAGCACACATTTCTCCCAAATAATGGGATGAAATTGGATTTCTTATGCCTTTTCCTATTGGCCCTAATCATGCTAAGTTGATTCTTCTTCCACACATGAGCTTTTCAAATAATGAAAATTTCTAATTTATCACAGGTATATCTTAGACTATTTCTTCTTCATATACGTTCCCTGAACGGTCTCAAGTATCCTGTGTTTTTTAAATTCTTAATATCAGGATGACTCCTAAATGTTTATCCCCAGCTCAGTTCTCTCTTGAGCATCAGATATGAGTGTCCATTTGTTTACTACCTCTGTGTCTTGCACTGCCTTCATTATCTCCCTCTGGCCCCAAACCTGTCTCCTCCTGGGTCCCTGTGTTAGTGTCACCTTCACCTACCTAGTTGCTCAAATCTCGGAGTCATCTTTGGCTTCCCATTCCCTCCCCCTCCCATGCTAGAAACAGAAAGAGCCATTAAGGATTTTTAAATACTGAAGTGACATAACAAAACGAATTTTTTAAAGAAAAAATGATCTGTAGTAATATATCAAACAGATTAGAGATGGATGGATTTCATGTAAGGAGAGCAGAAAGGAAGCAGGTTTTGCAAGAAGTAATATAGAGGTGAATGGATGAGTGTTTGGACAAGAAATTTGGAAATAAAAGCAGCAAGAGACAGATTAGAAGACATTAGAAAGAAAGAAGCACTATGACAATTCATACATGGATATAATATAAAGTAATGATATAAACTAAATCTGACTGGCTTCAAAATAGAGCAGAGAGACCACAGTGTGGGCAAGGCATGTCTGCATATGGCCTCCTCTACCATCTGGAATTGCAGTGTCAGGTGCAGCCGTTGTGTACGAGGAACTCTGGTCTGAAGTGCTGGAGGGGAGGCCTCTGCACGTGGCACCCTATGAGCAAGTGAAACTAGATGAAGCACTGAGGAAAGAGAAAAGCTGTCCCCTGTGTCCCCAGGAGACTCTCCAAGACCAGCAGGTGCACATGTGACTTGTGGCCAGCATTTTGGAAAGCAGAGGTCTGGAGAGCAGGAGAGGAACAGGAAGACTACCCAGATTAAGAAAACAACAACTGATGGTGGACCAAGATGGTGGAGTAGGATGTGCTCTCACCCCCTCTTGCAAGAACACCAGAATCACAACTAGCTGCTGGACAATCATAGACAGGAAGACACTAGAACTCACCAAAAAAGACCCCACATCCAAAGACAAAGGAGACACCACAATGAGATGCAGGAGGGGCGCAATCACAGTAAAATCAAATCGCATAACTGCTGGGTGGGTGATTCACAGACTGGAGAACACTTATACCACAGAAGTCCATCCACTGGAGTGAAGGTTCTGAGCCCCACATCAGGCTTTTGAACATGGGGGTCCTGCAACGGGAAGAGGAATTCCTAGAGAATCAGACTTTGAAGGCTAGTGGGATTTGATTGCAGGACTTCGACAGGACAGGGGGAAACAGAGACTCCACTCTTGGAGGGCACACACAAAGTAGTGTGCACATTGGGACCCAGGGGAAGAAGCAGTGACCACAGGTACTGAACCAGAACTACTTGCTAGTGTTGGAGGATTTCTTACAGAGGCAGAGGGTGGCTGTAGCTCACCATGAGGACAAGGAAACTGGCAGCAGAGGTTCTGGAAAGTACTCCTTGACATTAGCCCTCTCAGAGTTTGCAATTAGCCCCAACAAAGAGCCCAGGTAGGCTCCAGTGTTGGGTTGCCTCAGGCCAAACAACCAACAGGGAGGGAACCCAGTCCCACCCATCAGCAGTCAAATGGATTAAAGTTTTACTGAGCTCTGCCCACCTGAGCAACAGCCAGCTCTACCCACCACCAGTCCCTGTCATCAAGAAACTTGCACAAGCCTCTTTGATAGACTCATCCGTCAGAGGGCACACAGCAGAAACAACAAAAACTACAATCCTGCAGACAGGATTTTTTGTTCCAATCCTGTGGAACAAAAACCACATTCACAGAAAGACAGACAAGATGAAAAGGCAGAGGGCTATGTACCAGATGAAGGAACAAGATAAAAACCCCAGAAAAACAACCAAATGAAATGGATATAGGCAACCTTCCAGAAAAGGAATTCAGAATAATGTAGTGAAGATGATCCAGGACCTCAGAAAAAGAATGGAGGCAAAGATTGAGAAGATGCAAGAAATGTTTAACAAAGATCTAGAAGAATTAAAGAACAAACAAATAGAGATGAACAATACAATAACTGAAATGCAAACTACACTAGAAGGAATCAATAGCAGAATAACTGAGGCAGAAGAACGGATAAGTGACTTGGAAGACAGAATAATGGAATTCACTGCTGCAGAACAGAATAAAGAAAAAAGAATGAAAAGAAATGAAGGCAGCCTAAGAGACCTCTGAGACAACATTAAATGCAGCAACATTTGCATTATAGGGGTGCCAGAAGGAGAAGAGAGAGAGAAAGGACCCGAGAAAATCTTTGAACAGATTATAGTCAAAAACTTTGCTAACATGGGAAAGGAAATAGCCATCCAAGTCCAGGAAGGGCAGAGAGTCCCATACAGGATAAACCCAAGGAGAAACACACCGAGGCACATAGTAATCAAATTGGCCAAACTTAAAGACAAAGAAAAATTATTGAAAGCAGCAAGGGAAAAACAACAGATAACATACAAGGGAACTTCCATAAAGATAACAGCTGATTTCTCAGCAGAAACTCTACAAGCCAGAAGGGAGTGGCATCACTTAAAGTGATGAAAGGGAAGAACCTACAACGAAGATTACTCTACCCTGCAAGGATCTCATTCAGATTCAATGGAGAAATCAAAAGCTTTACAGACAAAATCACAAAAAGAGAAAGAAATCAAAAGCTTTACAGACAAAAGCTAGGAGAATTCAGCACCACCAAACCAGCTCTATAACAAATGCTAAAGGAACTTCTCTAAGTGGGAAACAAAAGAGAAGAAAAGGACTTACAAAAACAAACCCAAAACAATTAAGAAAATGGTCATAGTAACATACATATCAATAATTACCTTAAATGTGAATGGATTAAGTACTCTAACCAAAAGACACAGGCTTGCTGAATGGATACCAAAACAAGACCCATATATATGCTGTCCTCAAGAAACCCACTTCATACCAAGGGACACAGACAGACTGAAAGTGAGTGGATGGAAAAAGATATTCCATGCAAATGGAAATCAAAAGAAAGCTGGAGTAGCAATACTCATATCAGATAAAATAGACTTTAAAATAAAGAATGTTACAAGAGACAAGGAAGGGCACTACATAACAATCAAGGGATCAATCCACAAAGAAGATATAACAATTGTAAACATTTATGCACCCAACATAGGAGCACCTCAATACATAAGGCAACTGCTAACCCCTATAAAAGAGGAAATCGACAGTAACACAATAATAGTGGGGGACTTTAACACCTCACTTACACCAATGGACAGATCATCCAAAATACAAATAAATAAGGAAACAGAAGCTTTAAATGACACAATAGACCAGATAGATTTAATTGATATTTATAGAACATTCCATCCAAAAACAGTATCTTACACTTTTTTCTCAAGTGCACGTGGAACATTCTCCAGGGTAGATCACATCTTGGGTCTCAAATTAAGCCTCAGTAAATTAAAGAAAATTGAAATCATATCAAGCATCTTTCCTGACCACAATGCTATGAGATTAGAAATCAATTACAGGGAAAAAAATGTAAAAAACAGAACCACATGGAGGCTAAATAATACGTTACTAAATAACCAAGAGTTCACTGAAGAAATCAAAGTGGAAATCAAAAAATACCCAGAGACAAATGACAATGAGAACACGACGATCCAAAACCTATGGGATGCAGCAAAAGCAGTTCTAAGAGGGAAGTTTATAGCTATACAAGCCTACCTCAAGAAACATCTCAAATAAACAATCTAAGCTTACACCTAAAGGAACTAGAGAAAGAGGAACAAACAAAACCCAAAGTTAGCAGAAGTAAAGTAATCATAAAGATCAGAGCAGAAATAGATGAAATAGAAACAAGGAAAACAATAGCAAAGATCAATAAAACTAAAAGCTGGTTCTCTGAGAAGATAAACAAAATTGATAAACCATTAGCCAGACTCATCAAGAAAAAGAGAGAGAGGACTCAAATCAATAAAATTAGAAATGAAAAAGGAGAAGTTACAACAGACACCGCAGAAATACGAAGCATCCTAAGAGACTACTACAAGCAATTCTCTGCCAATAAAATGGACAACCTGGAAGAAATGGACAAATTATTAGAAAGGTGTAACCTTCCAAGACTGAACCAGGAAGAAATAGAAAATATAGAAAATATGACCAGACCAATCACAAGTAATGAAATTGAAACTATGATTAAAAATCTTCCAATAAACAAAAGTCCAGGACCAGATGGCTTCACAGGTTAATTCTATCAAACATTTAGAGAAGAGCTAACACCTATTTTTCTCAAACTCTTCCCAAAGTTTGCAGAGGAAGGAAAACTCCCAAACTTCTTCTAGGAGGCCACTATCACCCTGATACCAAAATCAGACAAAAAAAGAAAATTACAGGCCAATATCACTGATGAATATAGACTCAAAAATCCTCAACAAAATACTAGCAAACAGAAGCCAACAACACATTAAAAGGATCACACACCATGATCAACTCGAATTTATCCCAGGGATGCAAGGATTCTTCAATATATGCAAATCAATCAATGTGATACACCATATTAACAAACTGAAGAATAAAAACCATATAATCATCTCAATAGATGCAGGAAAAGGTTTCAACAAAATTCAACACCTATTTATGATAAAATCTCTCCAGAAAGTGGGCATAGAGGGAACCTACCTCAACATAATAAAGGCCATATATGACAAACCCACTGCAAACATCATTCTCAATGGTGAAAAACTGAAAGTATTTCCACTAAGATCAGGAATAAGACAAGGATATCCAATCTCACCACTATTATTCAGCATAGTTTTGGAAGTCCTAGCCATGGCAATCAGAGAAGAAAAAGAAATAAAAGAATACAAATTGGAAAAGAAGAAGTAAAACTGTCACTGTTTGCAGATGACATGATACTATACATAGAGAATCCTAAAGGTGCCACCAAAAAATTACTAGAGCTAATCAATGAATTTGGCAGAGTTGCAGGATGCAAAATTAATGCACAGAAATCTCTTGCATTCTTATACACTAATGATGAAAAACCTGAAAGAGAAATTAAGGAAACATTCCCATTTACCACTGCAACAAAAAGAATAAAATAACTAGGAATAAACCTACCAAGGCAGACAAAGGACCTATATGCAGAAAACTATAAGACACTGATGAAAGAAATTAAAGATGATACCAACATATGGAGAGATATACCATGTTCTTGCATTGGAAGAATCAATATTGTGAAAGTGACTATACTACCCAAAGCCATCTACAGATTCAATGCAATACCTATCAAATTACCAATGGCACATTTTATGGAAATAGATCAAAAAATCTTAATATTTGTATGGAGACACAAAAGACCTCGAATAGCCAAAGCAGTGTTGAGGGGAAAAAAATGGAGCTGGAGGAGTCAGGCTCCCTGACTTCAGACTATACACAGAGCTACAGTAATCAAGACAATATGGTTCTTGCACAAAAACAGAAACATAGATCAATGGAACAAGTTAGAAAGCCCAGAGATAAACCCACGCACCTATGGTCAACTAATCTATGACAAAGGAGGCAAGGATATACAATGGAGAAAAGACAGTCTCTTCAATAAGTGGTGCTGGGAAAACTGGACAACTACATGTAAAAGAATGAAATTAGAATACTCCCTAACACCATACACAAAAATAAACTCAAAATGGATTAGAGACCTAAATTTAAGACCGGACACTATAAAACTCTTAGAGGAACATATAGGAAGAACATTCTTTGACATAAATCACAGCAAGATATTTTTTGATCTACCTCTTAGGGTAATGGAAAAAAAATAAACAAATGGGACCTAATGAAACAACAGCTTTTGCACAGCAAAGGAAGCCATAAACAAGATGAAAATACAACCCTCAGAATGGGAGAAAATATTTGCAAATGAATCATCGAACAAAGGATTAATCTCTAAAATATATAAACAGCTCATGCAGTTCAATATTAAAAACACAAGAAACCCAATCCAAAAATGGGCAGAAGACCTAAATAGACATTTCTCCAAAGAAGATATACAGATTGCCAATAAACACATGAAAGGATGCTCAACATCACTAATTATTAGAGAAATGCAAATCAAAACTACAGTGGGGTATCACCTCACACCAGTTAGAATGGGCTTCTTCAGAAAATCTACAAACAACAAATGCTGGAGAGGGTGTGGAGAAAAGGGAACACTCTTGCACTGTTGGCGGGAACGTACATTCATACAGCCACCATGGAGAACAGTATGGAGGTTCCTTCAAAAACTAAACATAGAATTACCATATGATCCAGCAATCCCACTCCTGGGCATATACCCAGAGAAAACCATCATTCAAAAAGACACATGCATCCCACACTTGTTGATTCGTGGATGTATCTAGACACTGTCATACAGAGTGAAGTAAGTCAGAAAGAGAAAAACAAATATCGTATATTAACGCATATATGTGGAACCTAGAAAAATGGTACATATGAACCAGTTTGCCGGGCAGAAATTAAGACACAGATGTAGAGAACAAACATATGGACACCAAGGGCAGGTAAGCCGCGGGGGGTTCGGGGTGGGGGTGTGATGAATTGGGAGATTGGGATTGACATGTGTACACTGATGTGGATAAAATTCATGACTAATAAGAACCTGCTGTATAAAAAAATAAATAAAAAAAAAATAGAGTGGAGAATCATCTACTTGAAATCTTATCATTAGCCATTTAACATGTCTCTGCCTCTTAAGGAACAGTCATTCACAATCAATAACTGTAAAATTCTCTTTCCATACTCTGCTTCTAATTCTCCTCGGTATGGGAGATGTGAGAAACAGGAGTTGTATTTTTGTTCTCATTTTTTGAGATCTATACCAAGTTATTTCCTACAGTTAGTGACTGGGGAGAGTCCCAGGCTAGTTTATGGGATATGAGTTTCAGTGATACTAATATCTCACTTTGAAGATAATTTCATATGCAAATAATTCTCATGGGTAGGAAATTCTATCACATATTTGAACAGTAGCTTTCATGAGACTGAATAATTATTATGAACAAACAGTGTTGTTTAACTTTAGGTGGGGTATTAATGATGATCCCTAATAGATGCAGGTTATTTAGCTGAATTATATGAGAAAACTAAGAGCTGAGAATATTTTACAAGCTCAGAATAATGGGGCTCAGTTTTGTTATCAGCTGGTGTTGACAAGACAGGTACCAACTGGATATTTTAATTGTTGGTTGAGCCTCATGAGAAATAGTATACTGAAATGTAGTTGAGACAAGTTGGTCAAAACCTTTTTTCCCTCTTTGATTAGCTGGGATTTGGGTTATTCTAATATTATATGTTTCATGCCTTGAAACCTGAAAGTTCAGTATAGAATAAAAATGATGTAGCAATATAGAAATCATAAAGGTCAAACCTATTGGATATTTCAGGATGCTACATCTTTTAAGGTAAATTATTTTAGCAGCTAACTCTAACATAAAAACAAGAAAGGAGCCAGAAGTCAATAATGTGATTTTTTTTATTGAGAATATCCTATAAACCTATCATGGGGCTAAATGCTATGTGACATGTGACATTTGAGTAGTGCTCCAAAAAACTTGCATGGGAATTATTTTATTTGATCCTCATGAAAATTCTACAAAGTAGTTAAAGCAAGTAACATTAGAAATCATACATGGATAAACTGAAGTTCAAAGAGCCCCATAACCTGTCCAAGACTATGGAGTCAGTAAGCAGTGGTATAAGGACTCCAACTAGATATTCTGTGTTTTTCCCTGAAGAACATATTACTTCCCAAGGCAAGCCAAGGTTAACCCTCAGCAAAATAAGTTCATATGTTAGTTTAGTTTTTAAGACTGAGGCACAGGAAGAAGTAAGTCAGAGAAAGACAAATACCGTATGATATCACTTATATGTGGCATCTAAAATATGTTACAAATGAACTTACTTACAAAACAGAAACTGACTCACAGACATAGGAAACAAACTTATATTTACCAAAAGGGAAAGAGGGTGGTGGGGAGGATAATTTAGGAGTTTGGGATTAACAGAGACACACTACCATATATAAAATAGAAAACCTAGCAAAGACCTTACTGTTATAGCACATGGAACTATATTCAATATTTTGTAATAACCTATAATGAAAAAGAATATGAAAAAGAATATATATATATATATATGTAATTACTGAATCACTTTCACTTTGCTGGGCACTTGAAACTAACATGACATTGTAAATCAACCATACTATACTTCAATAAAAATTAAAAATGATTGAGGCACAGGAAATAGAAGAAAAAGAAAAAAAATCAAGGCCAAATATTGTTGGTTATGAGATCATTTTAATGCAGTGTTTCTGGTTCAGATTTGGCTCCGAAACTTACATTATTTATTCTACAGCACTCTGATCAAACCTAGAGTCATAATCTCCAGTCCTACTTTTATCTTATTCACATCACTCAATATCCAACCATATTTTGGTGTGTCTGTGGTATTCTCCTGACAGACTCTGACATCATTATGGAAGGGGTGGTTAAGTGACTTGTCTAAGGTCACACAGCTGATCATAGCTGCACAAGGATTTGAAGCAAAGCTGACAGAATACAAAACCCATACTCTTAAACACTATGCTGTACTGTCTTTTATATGATAATCAATAACCAAGCGAGTATGCATGTGATTTGCATATATACTTAACAAAAGATGAAGGGCAGTGACTCTTTCCTTACTGATTCCTATTTCAAAAATAAATTAATCTTTACTGGCTTCTGTAATACAAATTGAGTAAATATATTCAGCCAACCTTGATTCTCAATTGATAAATGAACTCATATACAAATATATGATATCCTTTCTACATTTACCTTGTTGTGAAGATTATGCCCACTGTTTGCCTTTTAAAAATTATTTTTTAACAACTTTATTGGAGTATAATTGCTTTACAATGTTGTGTTAGTTTCTGCTGTATAACAAAGTGAATCAGCTATATGTACACATATATCCCCATATCCCCTCCCTCTTGCGCCTCTCTCCCATCCTCCCTAACTCACCCATCTAGGTCGTCGCAAAACACCAAGCCGATCTCCCTGTGCTATGCAGCTGCTTCCCACTAGCTATCTATTTTATAATTATTTTTTAAATATTCATTATCCACCTTAAGAAGTAATTGAGATTGAGTCAGTTTAGAAAAAGGAAAAAAAATAGAACAAAACACCAAAATAGGATAAATTAAATAAAAGCTAAGAAATTAAAAGCATATTTCTTCAGCTGTCTTTTAACCCTCTATAGACACTTAAGCAAATGCGGGTTTATTTTTCTCACTTTCTAGAACAGGTCTAGAAGTAGGTAGTCCCAGGTTTTTACAGAATTATGGGATGTCATCAGGCATCTCTTATCTTTCCATTCTGTCATCCTCAGTGTGTGACTTTCGTCTTCATGTTCACAAGATAGCTGTTGCACTCCTAGGCATCACATACACATTCCAGGCAAAGGGCAAAAGGCAAAAGTTAGGATGCCAAGTTAATCTGCCCCTTTTAAAACACCCAAAGATTCCTAGCAATTTTCTACTTATGACACATTTGTCAGAACTGTATACCCGCAGCACCTCCACTTACAAAGGAATTTAGAAAATTTAGTTGTGGTTTGGTGAACAAAATTAAGAGCTGCCATTCAGAAAGATAGAATGGGTATGAAGGAGACAAGCCTCATTAGCTACCATGGAAAGACATTAACAAAATTGTCATTATTCACAGACAATATATTTGTGAAATAAAAAACTAAAATAACCCATAGAGAAACTACTAGAACTAAAAATGCTATATATATAATTTTGAATTCCTGTATACAAATGACAATTAGAAAATATATTTTAAAATATCTACAATAGTAACAAAATGCATTTTATGCCTAGGAATAAATAAATCTAATAAAAGATGTAAGAGCTTATGGAAAAACATGTAAAACTTTATTTAAAAACATAAACAAATACCCACATAAATGGAAAATTATATCATGTTCATGAATATACGTGAATATTATCAACATAGTAGTTCATTCCAAGTTAGTCTATAAATACAAAACAACAAGATATTTTTGTAGAGCGGTGTTTTACAATGCTATTTTCTGCTGAAGCTGATCATAAAATTCACAATGAGTTGTATGATGTCTTTTTTTTTACAAATGTTATTAATTTTAATGGAGTCAATAATCATTCTTTTCATCTATGGTTTGTGATTTCTATAACTTTTAATATATTCTTTCCTACCCTGAGGTTATAAAGATAGTGTCTATGTATCTTTTTAGGAGAACTTCCTTTTCTCTCTTTCAATATAAATGGTGACTTCCTGGAACTTGGTGAACAAGTTCTAGGTTACAAGATGGAATTCTACAGAGCACATTGATGGGACACATCTGCTAAATGCTCTTCTGGACCTTGTAAAGAGTAGAGTAAAATACCTATGTCTACACTCTGGTTGTCATGCAGGCCATCTGCTTAGTTGAGGCAGCCAACATCAATCTATGCTAGAACAGCAGGAGAACATCATGTTATGTTTTTGTCATTAGACAGGAATAATAATAGACACAGGCGCACTTTGAAAGTGCTTCCATACTCCTCCAATTCTCCTTTGGATCTCTATTTTTGCCATAAAGTATTCCTGAACTGGGACTACACTATATCAGTTTCCATTTTAATTTTTAACAAATATTTCCT